>NW_027507748.1:364712263-365312263 GCF_037356315.1 Lithobates pipiens | reverse complement strand
GAACATAGATTAATACTCTGTACAGTATATATATTTCATTGTGCAAACACTGCAAGCAGCAAACAAATTAAATAAAGTGCTGGTGCTTTAAATAGTTAAATAGATCAAAAAAACAGTCCATAAAGCTGAATGTGAAAATTCTGCAAACTTCAACAATATTGCGAAATCAAGTGTTGGTGCTTCATGAATCATGCAAACACAGAGGTGTGGTGATCCTTTCGTCCCTCCGTCTAGTGGGTGAATAGGTGTACCCTTACCTCACAGCTGTAAGGTTACTGCGTAATCACAATGATAATATAAATCTCCTTGCGTCCCCAAATATGGTGTCCCAGGGCAGATGTACCTCATAGAGCATAGAAATGATACTTCATAGTGTAGTAATTTTATGTATTTAAATTTATTAGAAACTAGCAGCAGGGTACTCACATTTAGGGGCACTCATAAACAGCAGTGTATACATACGAAACGAACGGTGCACTCCAGCGTCACTTCCGGTGTCTCTCTCTCTTTCCGACGCGTGTTCGTCACCGTCATGTTCGTTCTATGTATACACTGCTGTTTATGAGTGCTCCTAAAAGTGAGTACCCTGCTGCTAAAACCTAAACCTAAAAACTACAAAACCCTTGTTGGCAATCACAGAGGTCAGACATTTCTTGGGATTTTGTCCCACTCCTCTTTGCAGATCCTCTCCGAGTCATTAAGGTTTCGAGGCTGACGTTTGGTAACTCAAACCTTCAGCTGCCTCCACATATTTTCTATGGGATTAAGGTCTGTAGACTGGCTAGGCCACTAGCCATCCACAACTCATGTTCAAAGCCCTAGCTGAGGGAAGAAGGTTCTCACCCAAGATTTGACGGTACATGGCCCCGCCCATCGTCGTGAAGTTGTCCTGTCCCTTTAGCAGAAAAAAAACCCAAAGCATAATGTTTCCATCTCCATGTTTGATGGTAGGGATGTTGTTCTTGGGGTCATACGCAGCATTCCTCCTTCTCCAAACACAGCGAGTTCAGTTGATGCAAAAGAGCTTGATTTTGGTCTCATCTGACCACAACATTTTTTCCCCAGTTCTCCTCAGAATCATTGAGATGTTCATTAGCAAACTTCAGACACATGCTTTCTTGAGCAGGGGGGACCTTGCAGGCACTGAAGAATTTTAGTCCTTCAAAGCATAGTGTGTTACCAATTGTTTGCTTGGTTGACTATGGTCCCAGCTGACTTGAGATCATTGACAAGATTTTCCTGTGTAGTTCTAGCCTGATTCCTCACCGTTCTCATGTTCATTGAAACTTCACAAGGAAACTTCACAAGGAAACTCCACCTCTTGCATGGAGCCCCAGACCAAGGGAGATTGACAGTTACTTTGTGTTTCTTCCATTTGCGAATGATCGCACCAACTGTTGTCACCCCCTCACCAAGCTGGCTTGGTGATGGTCTTGTAGCCCATTCCTGCCTTGTGTAGGTCTGCAATCTTGTCCCTGACATCCTTGGACAGCTCTTTGGTTTGGCCATGGTGAAGAGATTGGAATCTGATTGATTGTTGATTGATCTGTGGACAGGTGTTTTTTAAACAGGTAACACACTGAGATTAGGAACACTCCCTTTAATCATATGACGTCACACCTGAATGGCCGCTCCCGTGCACCCATGGGGGGTTGCAGCACGATGATCACACCGTGTTGCTAGGACATGGTGTGACCCCGATCTCTGTAAAGAGCCACTGATACAGCTCTTTAATCATGTCATCGGCTGTGTCCAATCACAGACGGTCACATATAAACAAGGAAATGCTGGTAATTGGCGCTCCTCGGCTCACGCTGACAGAGTGTGTGGCAAGGAGAGCTGATCAGCGGCATCTCCTCACAGAGCACAGTAAAAGATGTAATCAGGGCACTGATGATCAGTGCCCTAATTACATTAGCATGCCAGAAGTGCCAACAATCAGTGCCCACCAGTGCCAGCAATCAGTGCCCACCAGTGCCAACACTCAGTGCCCACAAGAGACAGCAATCAGTCCACATTAGTGATGCCAGTCAGTGCTGGCTTTCAGTGTCCATCAGTGCCATCTATCAGTGCTGCCTATCAATGCCCATCAGTAAAGCCCATCAATGCCAACAGTTCTGCCCATCAGCGCCCCCCATCAATGCCCATTAGTGCCATCTATCCATGCCACCTATCAGTGCCCACAAGTGGCAGCTATAAGTGCCCGTCAGTGCCACCTATCAGTGCCCACCAGTGCCAACTATCAGTGCCACCTACCAGTGCTCATCAGTGCCACATATTTGTGCCACCTCTCAGTGCCCTTAAGTGCAGAATATTAGTGCCTCCTCATCAGTGCCACCTAATTAGTGCCCATAAGTGCCACCTCATCAGTGCCCATAAGTGCCACCTCATTAGTGCCCATCAGTGCAGCCTCATCAGCACACATCAGTGAAGGAGAAAAATTACTTATTTACAATTTGACAGAAATTAAGAAAAACTTTTTTTTTTTCAAAATGTTATTTTTTGTTGTAAAAAATAAAAATCCCAGCAGAGATTAAATACCACCAAAAAAAAGCTCTATTTGTGTGGAGAAAATTATAAACATTTCACATGGTTACAGTGTAACATAACCGCGTAATTGTCATTCAAAGTGTAATAGCGCTGAAAGCTGAAAAATGGCCTGGGCAGGAAGTGTGTGAAAGTGCCCTGTAGGTAAATGGTTAAGAGAGTGTTTCTAATCTCAGCTCATTACCTGTATAAAAGACATCTGGGAGACAGAAATCTTGCTGATTGATAGGGGATCAAATATTTATTTCACTTATTAAAATGCAAAGCAATTTATAACTTTTTTTGAAATGCGTTTTTCTGGATATTTTTGGTGTTGTTTTGTCTCTCACTGCTAAAATAAACCTACCATTAAAATAATATACTGAACATTTCTTTGTCAGTGGGCAAATGTTCAAAATCACCATGGGATCAAAAACTTTTTTCTCTTACTGTAGCATCCCTCAAACACTTTGCCTTTCATAATGTCACACACACACACATATATATATATATTATATATGTATTTCTTTATTTATTTATGGTTGAAGCCCTATGGCCGACACGAATATGGATAACCATCAGAGTTAACATAAGACTTATCACATGAAATGGACCTGAAAGTGTGCCTTGGTCTAATGGATGGTATACCAAAATAAAAGGGCGTACCCTAGATAGGTGAAATGAAAATCAAATGAAATGAATAATCTGTGAGAAATTAATACTTGAGAAATGCCCGAAAAAGGGATGGGAGGGTAGGTATCACGTACAGGAAACCGACAAAGATCACAGGTGAGCGGGCTGGTTAAATACCCCCTGGGCTCCTCCCATAAATTCAGGCCACCATACTTCCTATTTATGGTTGAAGCCCTATGGTCGACACGAATATGGATAACCATCAGAGTTAACATAAGACTTATCACATGAAATAAATAGGGATATGCCATTCCAGGTGGAGAGGAACTCCTCCCACATAGAAAGATCCGCTACTGCTGCGGTGTCCAGACTGAGGACCTGATCGGGATACTGTGTTTGCCTATTTCCTTTGATATGCTTATTAATTACAATGGAAATGTGAGTTTGATATTTTATTTTTATTAAAGTAATTTTTTTAAAAATGTTATTATACTATGTCGGCTCTATCCTTCCACTTTCATGCCTGAATTGTTGCTGGAGCTGTCTGTACATAAAAACGGTGATTGTAAGCAGTCTGCCATACTGAATGAACCATTTGCGTTTGGACCTCTTCAATGATGGAATGCCGAATCCAGGGTTGCAGTAGCTGGGATTACAAGCCATTACTGACCCCTTAGATATAAGTCTATTCGGGTCATGTCCATCTGGTAAGCCTGTGCTTCTTAAAGCGGAGGTCCACCCTAAAGTGGACCTTCCGCTCATCGGAACCCTCCCCCCCTCCGGCGCCACAATTGGCACCTTTCAAGGGGGAGGGGGGTGCAGGTACCTGTACAGTACAGGTATCTGCACCCACTTCTGGGATAGCTCTCTGCGGAAAGGGGCGTAGATTACCCCCCTTTCCGAAAGTCCCCCGCTGCCTGCTGGGAAACACACAGATCCCAGAGGCAGCGGGTCCATCCTTATTGCGCAGCGCGACTTGCACATGCGCAGTAGGGAACCGGGAAATGAAGCCGAAAGGCTCCACTTCCTGATTCCCATACCCAAGATGGCGGCGGCAGCACCCGAGAGACGTTCGAGAGATCGGCTTCGGGTGCCGACATCGTGGGCGCGCTGGACAGGTAAGTGTCACTATTTTAAAAGTCAGCAGCTGCAGTATTTGTAGCTGCTGGCTTTTAAAAAAAAAAAAAAAAAAACGCAGAGTCCCGGCGGACTCCCGCTTTAAGGTGGTGGGAGCTACACTGCGGTGGAATTACCTTTTGTCACAATAAAGTGGGACTCTCGTGGACACCGACGTTTATTGGGACTTACACCCTGCACGTTTTGCTTTATTATCATATGGACTTTAGTGCCTTTATTGCTTATACATTTATTTTTTTGTTTTCTTTACACTTTATTGTCACCCCCATGTTTGGGGTTATGTCACAGTAAAGTGGGACTCTTATTATCACTCAAGTTCGTTGGGATACACACTTGCACGTTTAGTTTTATTGATATATAGACTTTATTGTTTATATATTTATTATTTCGTTTTCTATATATGTTGTGGTTATCCCCATATTTGGGGTCATGTTTTACTCATTTGCTATAGGTATACGCACATACTAGTTTTTTCTTTTTTTAAGCTTTGTCATTTTGAGCCGCTTTCCTTAGAGTTATAGTCATATATGCTTGGCGCTTACACTTTACACTCTTTTGTGAAAGGAATACCAGAAGACAGGACACAAAGGAGAGACCCTGTGGGATGATGTGCATGGAAAAATTAACTACTTCCCATCCAGCCAATGTATATAAATGGCCGGGTGGGAGCCTCCTCCTTCTCGTCCTTCAGAAGGAGGGGGATCGCGCGCACCAGCGCAGTGGCGCGATCCCGATGTGCTCGTGTCACCCGGAGACGGCGCATCTCAGATCGGCAGGAGGGCTCTGTGATTGGCCCTCCTGATCACATGATGGCCATGTCCAATCACAGCCGTCATGTGATGTAAACAAACAGCCGGTTGCTAGGCAATCGGCTCTCCTCTCCTCACACAGAAGTCGTCGCTGAGGAGAGGACAGCAGATTGCTGCAGCCGGCTGGTGATCAGTGAGTATGAGCTGTTTTTACAGCTTTTTACTCACTGATCATCAGTCTAGTATAAAACACACATGTCCCCAAATAATAAAAAGACATGTCCCCCACATATGTCCCACTAAAATCACATTGTCATGGTTATGCAATAGAGTTTGTCTGCTTACCTGTCTCCATGTGTTCATTTCTAGAGACCAGCCGACCCTCACCTGACTGCTTTTATAATCCATCCTCTGTCATGGCTCCACCCTAGCTCCTATCAGAGAACTCTATATTAAAGCGGGAGTCCACCGGGACTCCGCGTTTTTTTTTTTTTTTTAAAGCCAGCAGCTACAAATACTGCAGCTGCTGACTTTTAAAATAGTGACACTTACCTGTCCAGCGCGCCCGCGATGTCGGCACCCGAAGCCGATCGCTAGGTCGTCTGTCGGGTCCTGCCGCCGCCATCTTGGGTATGGGAATCAGGAAATGGAGCCTTTCGGCTTCATTTCCCGGTTCCCTACTGCGCATGCGCGAGCCGCGCGGCGAAATCCGGACGGTCCCCGCTGCCTCTGGGAACTGTGTGTTTCCCAGCAGGCAGCGGGCACTTGCGCAAAGGGGCGGGCAGTTGCGGAAAGGGGCGTAATCTACGCCCCTTTCTGCAGACAGCTATCCCGGAAGTGGGTGCAGTTACCTGGATTATCCAGGTAACTGCACCCCCCTCCCCCCTGAAAGGTGCCAATTGTGGCGCCGGAGGGGGGGGGGATTCCGATGAGCGGAGGTCCATTTTAGGGTGGACCTCCGCTTTAACCTGTGCACTGCAGGCCAGCCCTGCTGATCAACCTTTGTGTGTTAGCTTCCTGTTACCTGCCGTGTGCTCTTCTGTTGTTTTCCGTTACCGACTTTGGCGTGTCCTTGACTATCCCTGTTTGCCTGTGATCCTGACCTTTTGGCATGTCCCTGACTATTCCTGTCTGCTTGTGGCCCCGACCTTGGCTTTGTCCCTCACCATCCCTATCCTCCTGTTGCCTACTGTGGGTGTGAGCTGGGGGACCCTGGGGGTCGCGACCTGGAGCCAGTTGCAGCCAAGTCCATCCTCACCACTAGAGGCTCTGGTGAAAACCTGCTGGCTCTTAGACTCCGCGCCCCAAGGAATCTTACGCTTTAACCCCGGTGGGATCCATCTTGGTGTTCTGGCGGCCCTGCCTTCCTATCACCTTGACCCCCATCCGCAGCAGTCAGCCGTAGGGTCCACAACCTTGCGGTGCACTCCTGATCCCTACGGTGTGCATCTGTCACCTGGTCTCAAGGTGACCTGACACAAATGTCCCCCACATATGTCCCACTAAAATCACATGTCCCAATGATTATCTGCACACATATGCATGTGATCACCTGCATACATCTGTACTTGTGATCATCTGCGTACATATGTCCGTGATCACACAAACCACTTATTATACACTTAACGGAATTTTTTTTACCAAAAACATGTAGCAGAATACATTTTGGCTTAAATTTACGACAAAATTAGATTTTATTGGATTTCTTTGAAAATAGAAAGAAGAAAATCTAGTTTTTTTTTTTCAAAAATTTCCGCTCTTTTTGCGCATATATCGCAAAAAATAAAAACCGGAGTCGTGAATAAATACCACCAAAATAAAGCTCTATTTGTGCGAAATGATAAAAATGTAATTTGGGTACAGTGTAGCACGACCCTGCAATTGTCATTGAAAGTGCGAGAGCGCTGAAAACTGAAAATTGGGCTGGGAAGGAAGGGGGCGAAAGTGCCCTGTATTGTAGTGGTTAAGCATCCCTAAGAGAGACTGCAGCTACTTCTTGGTACACTCCCTAGTGCGAGTGAAGTCTCGGAGGACCACCCTAATGCGGGTCAGTTTGTCGAGGGGGAGGCTGGCCTACATGGAGCAGGTGTCTAGGTTGAGTCCGAGAAAAGTGATGGTGTGTGCTGGACCGTCGACTTTATGTTCTGCAATTGGAACATTGAGATTCTTGAATACAACTCTTAGTTTGTCGAGGTCTCCTGGGGACATGCTGGGCGGTTCTATTAGTAAGAAGTCGTCCAGGTAGTGGATGACCTCTTGACACTGGGCTTTGTGCAATAAAATCCAGGTGAGACACTGCGCAAAAGTGTCAAAGAGCCAGGGGCTACTCTTCGAACCGAAAGTCAACTTGGTGCCGAAATAGTATGCCTCCTTCCACTTGATGCCATGCCAGCACCAAAGGGACGGGTGGATAGGCAGGAGCTTGAAGGCATCTGAGATGTCGGCTTTGGAGAGCCAGGCACCTGTACCTGCTTTGATGATTGCTTGAATTGCCATGTCCACGGAGGCATATTTAAGGGAGAACTCTTCGGAGGGGATAAGGGAATTGAGACTGGGAATGTGGGAAGAATGAGGCGCAGACAGATCATACACCAGATGCAGTTTATTAGAGAACTTGCCCTTGACAAGCCCAATAGGGCTGACTCTCCAGGTATTGAAAGGGGGCTGAGTGAAAGGGCCTATTATGAAGTCCATTTTGGCCTGTAGAAACTGGTCTATGGCCTGCTCGTCAGTGGCCGCTGAGCAGTTTCCTGCACTCGTGAGTAGTGTGAGGCAGGGTAATGAGGCCGGTGTGAAAACCTTCTGTGAGTCCTTGGATAAGGTAGGTGGCCAGGGAGGAAGTGGGGTGTGATGTGAGGTAGAGCCCAAGCAATATGACATTAACCCGACTTAGTCATGTCTTCTTCTGTTTGACCTCACACAAAATCTTTGGATGTGCCCTCTGGCATAAGGTGCAGATGTGGAGCAGACGGCACTGGTTGAAGTTGCAGGAACCATAATTGAAATTGTTACAAATGACTGCTCCTCCCACGGTCCGGACTGGGCATCCAAATTTGTCCACCTGGGGCATGTGTACGGGGGCTTGCTGGCCCTGAACCTCACCAGAGGTGGAGGGAAACTCAAAGGGGCGACTTACTGTCACATTGGCGCACCAGGTGGCAGTGTGGGTGGAGGATTGGCAAATGCTGCATAGTGCTGAGCGCAAGCCAGCAAAGTGCTGACAGAACAGCTCTGTGTTCATAAGGCTCCAATTTGTGGTTGCCTAGAATTGTGTGAGCCTGGCTGCTGCCTTGGTGGAAAAGGAACGGTGATAGTCATAAAAGGAAAATCCTCCATACTTGTAGCCAAAGTCTACTACAGTATGGAGGTATAAGTCCAGCTCTTCCCTTTTGCTGGGAGAGGCTGAACACAGGACATCCCTCCGCATGCCGAAGGCCAATGTGAACTCTGGGACGGACAATTTCTAGGTGAGCCTGGGATCTTTGGCTTTAAGGACCACTGATACGTAACCCCAGGTGTAGGCTTTATTCTCCGCAAAATCGTGAACCGAAATGAGGAGAGAGGCAAGGTTGATGTCCCTGCCATCCAGGATGTCCCTCCTGATGCTGGCTGGAACCAAATGGGATGGAAAGACAATGGGGCTCCACCCTATGGTACCTGCAGGAGGGGGGTGTCAAAACCTGGACTGCGGTAGGGTCAGGGACAGCAGCAGTCGGGCAAGTCTCCAAGAGTGCCACTCTGGTTTGGACATCTGAGACCGAGGCTGGCAATGATGACACCATGGTGTGGAGCTGTGCAATGGCAGAAGATATGGACTGAAGGGACGCCTGTTGGGTGCTGGGCCCTGCTGCGGCTGGTGGAGGGAAGAGTAGCTTGAAGAGCTCAGCCTTCCTAGCTGTAGCAGGAAAGGGCACAGCTCTGCGCCTCAGTTCTGCCGTCAGTTCGGGGATGGTCCATCCCCTGAGGGACTGAGCGCTGTCGCTCTCTGAGACCGGAGAAGGGGACAGAGGGGCCGTGAGGTCTTCGTTGCCGGCCTGGGACATGGTTCTGGTGTTCTATGCCCTAGGTATGATGTCCTGTCCTCGGACTCGAGACTTGGTAAACCGGAACCTATTGAGGGTGACATGAATTTCAAGTTTGCTTCTACTCCCTAAAGGCATACGTACCTATTTGGTGCTCTTGAACCCGAAAATTTGCGAGGGACAATGACTTTTCTTGTAAGGCATAGTAAATGCTTTTAGACATGGAAAACAACGGTATGAGTGAGAGGTATACGTTACAGCTACGTGAAATGTTTTAGCAATTAATTTGTGAGTTTGATACTACGGTTTAGTGACATGACATTTTAACAATGCGTGAAATGAAGCCCTACCTGCGACAGCCGAACCAGATACGTTATACAAATACTGCAAATCGGTAACGAGAGCCTCGGAAATCTCAAACATGGTAACTCACGAATATGGGAACTCACGAATACGTCAACTCACCCAACGCTGAGTCTCAAATAGTCGGCCTAGTGACGTAATATCGCACACAGGAAACCGACAAAGACCACAGGTGAGCAGGCTGGTTAAATAATCCCCGGGCTCCTTCCATAAATTCAGGCCACCATACTGGCCTTCCTATATATATATATATATATATATATATATATGTAGCTCTGACATTACTGCCTATTGATCTTTGTTGAAATTATTATGATGTAAGTCTATGGATATTATCATGACTTAGTATTTGGAGCCATCTAGCAGCCAATAGCAATTAATGGACTTGGATCTTTCTTTCTTTAACACTGGAAAGCATCATAGGAAGTGACTATGTTTATGTTCCTTTTTATTGACCTTTGCCTACCCAGAATGCCAGATGCCCTACCCATGGTCACCTGGGACAGAATTGCATGCTGGGTAGTTTATGAAAGGGCCTCGCGCAGCCATTTTAGGTCTTTTCCGGACGCATGGTCTGCTTGTGGGGACCTGTGCTGAGGCCTCCAGGATGAGCGGCCTACAGCCATTGTGGAGCGCTGCAGCGACAGACATTGCCAGTCAATGTGAGAGACACTGTGACTGGATCGGGAGAGATCCAGGGACACTTCTCAGAGCGTCACAGGACCCGGCTCACCCAGCGGAATGGAGTGACAGAGCCAGCTGGCATTGCAGCAAGCTACGCTGCACCAGACCAGAGCTGTCGAAAGGGACTTCAGATCCAGTTGGTGAGCGGGCTGCAGCCCACATCTTGTTACACACTTGCATTCAGATAGAATCACATACAGTGTTTGCTGGGATTTGTAGTCTCACGGAAGAAGCTTACAGAAGCTGACTTTAGGCAGGCTCAAGGTCTAATCCTTGTTGCATCTTGAGCATTGCACTATACCGGAGGGAACTCTCACTGGAGCGCTTAAATAGATAGTAGCAGGGACACGTTTAAGTTCAGCCTAACCTTTTTGCCTTTTGGACTACAAATTATAAAGAACATCATAGGTAGCAGAAGAAACTAAGATTAAAGACTGTGTACTATTAACAAGATCTTGCAATTAGCTCTTAAAGTAGGGGGAGCTCCCTTGTAGTTTATCTTTGTATAATTGTTGTGTTGAATTCATTATTCTGCCATTTCATTTTAGGGTGACAGTACAATTATTGTAACCACCTGCCTGTCGCAATTTATAGTAAAGTACATTTATGGTTAAGTACCTCAATTGTGTGGAGTACCGTTTTTCTCTCAGCAGGTGGAGCCATTGGGTATCATGGTTATAATATAGGTATATTGTATTGTGTATTGTGGGGTCATCTCTCACCATTTCACTACTCATTCATATTGCACCACAGCTGTGTCAAGGGGATTGAGTCAAATTAAGGGATTTCCTTAGCAAAGCCCAAATAAAACCAACAGCTCCTTCGGGGGTCAGTGCTATATATATATATATATGTATATATATATATATATATATACGGTGACGTTATAAAAGGTGAGGTGATTGATGGACATTATGTTTCACATCGCATGCATTCATTTGCAGGAAACTAAGATGGAATCTGGTCCAGGTTTTACCAGCCACCTTAGCACGGTTGGTACCTGGATTTAATGGTTCACTTGTGTCCACCAACAGGTGGTATAAATAAAGCAGGAAGAGAGCAAAGAATTGCTCTTGGCCTGGCACGCAGGAAACTACAAACCCAAGAGAGCTGTTTATATGAAGTGAAGCTTTTGTGAAAGAAAAGGTCTGCATTTTCTTTATTTTGTGAGTGACTGGGAGAAGCCTATCACCTGTGAGTTAGGAACCTGCATATGTTTAGTTTAGAGCTTGGATGACAAGGATTTATTTTCTGTTTTTGTTTGTTTTATTTCTATGCAAGCTTTTAAAATAAAGCTGACTACAATTTCGATTTTAAGAAAACCTGCCGTTTAGACTGCCTTTTTCCCAGGGAAGGTAATCCCCCTTGAGCTAACCCCTGACACACATATATATATATATAATTAGTGGGTCTCCTTACTATATATATCTCCTTACTTTCCCTTGTTGTCCTGGAGTGCTGCTTCCTCTCTGTCCTCCTGTAGCCTACTGTGATCATGAGCTGGGAGACCCCAGGGGCCCCGACCTGGAGCCAGTTGGACCACAGTCCATCCTCACCACTAGAGGCTCTGGTGAACACCTAATGGCTCTTAGACTCCGCGCCCTGGGGACCTGCCTTCCTGAACCACCCAGTGTTCCATCTGCAGCAGTCAGTCGTAGGGTCCACTACCTTGTTGTGCACTCCAGACCCCAACGGGGTGCATCTGTCACATGGACTCAGGTGACCTGACACCAGTGTGGGGGCATGCAGCATGGCGATCGCTAGTGGGGTGTGTTACTCTGGCAAACCGCATCTCTGATCATGGTAAGGAGCCACTGACGGAACCCAGTGCCAAGGATAATTGGTTCAGGACCTCTTTCAAACCAAGATGGTCTGAAATATTTTGGAGTTAAGGGCAGCGTCTCAGGCGCTCCTAACCTGCAAGCATCTAATCCAGGGCAAAGCTGTACTCATGAAACTGGAAAATACTATGGCTGTGGCTTACATATGGAAACAAGGGGAAGTCATGCCAATTTTAGAGTGGGCTCAGGTCACCCTACAGCTAACAGAAGTCTATGTGCTTCAGGTGGACTACCTATCCAGGATGACCTTAAACAAATGAGTGATCGATATTACTGCAGGTCTTTCGGGGCCTGGTAGCCTGGTCATTTTCTCCTACAGGTGGACCTGTTTTCCTCCCTATTCAATATCAAATTGCTACAATTCTTCTCCAGATTACCTACAAGCGGGGAGAGACACAATGACAGTGAGTTGAACCTTCAAAACAGCCTACAACTTTTCCACCGGATCTCCTGATTCTCAGCATCCTGCAGAGGTTGTGGCTGGTGGTCATCATGGACTGGCTGAAGAGGCCTTGCATCTCTTGTTGAGCATCACAAAAGCTGTTCCTGTTGCCACTGAAACCAAAGCTGTTCACTCAGGGGCCATTGGTCATCCTGTATCAGAAAGACTCAGACTAACATCCTGGGTCTTGAAAGGCAGAAACTAATGTATCTCAGGTGCTTGGCAAGGGTTATGAATACCCTCATGAAGACCAGCAAGGACAACACAAACAGCATCTACAATAGGGTGTGGAGTAAATTCACAGAGTTTGCACCCATACAGAATTTTTTACTGAACTCCCTGCAAGTATGCCACATTCTGGGGTTTCTGCAGGCTGGGCTTAAGTTGGGCCTTTGTGTAAGTATTAAGGCCATGTCTTCTTCACCGGCACCCACTGGGTGCTCAATGCAGTAATTCCTCTGGGACCGCCGAAATCTCTGATGTTCCAAAAGTGGAACTGCCCATTGGTTTCAGACTTCCTGACATCAGACTCTTTCACACAGCATGTATCCTTGTGGCATCTTTCAATGAAAGCAGTGTTTCTGGTAGCAATCATGTCAGCAATCATGTCAGCTAGGGGGGTGTCAGAGTTGGCAGTCCTAGGGTTTGAAGAACCCTTTCTTACATTCTTCCTGAACTGGTTGTATGGATCCTTGGGTTCGTGCCTAAAGTGACCTCAAGATTTCACATCATCAGGAGATAGTGCGCCCTACATTTTTGTCAGAGAACACCCAAGAAGATAGCTAACTAGTTTTGTGCCAAGCCTTGAGGCAGCATTTGACGTCAGGGGGTGGAGCACCTGCTTATCATCCTGACTGGAAAGGCCAAAAGGCTTCTATTAGGAGTATCGCCTCTTGGTTGATGAGACACATTTCTTTGGCCTACAAGTCAAAGGAGCTGTCTGTACCAGAGGGGGTCACAGCGCACTTTACTAGAAGTGTATTAACCTCATGGGCAGTAGCAGGTCAAGTGTCCTCAGAGACCATCTGCAAGGCGGTTACGTGGACCTCAATAGACCTCAATTCATGGCTCATTAGTGGTGAGTAGGGATGAGCTTCGTGTTCGAGTCGAACGTGTTCGCCCGTTCGGCGAATTCCGAACGTTATGGGCCGTTCGCGCCAAATTCGTGTGGCGCTCACGGCCCACAATGCACTGCGATGGCACAGTGCATTGCTGGCTCATGATTGGCCAAGCATGCACCGTGACCCCGCATGCTTGGCCAATCACAGCGCTGGCAGCGAGGAGAGCCATGATTGGCCACAGGCAGGATGCCTGTGGCCAATCATAGCTCAGGCTGTGTAGTACACACCCCACACTATATAAGGCCGCCAGCGCGGCGGCCTTGTGTAGTGTGTTGGCGTCTGTAGCAGTTAGTGGGTGTTCTGTGTACCTTCAACACAGTATACACCGATTGTTATCGGCTGATTTTTCGTTCTTGCTCTTCTGTAGTGGTTGTTGTCTGCATGCCCTGACTGCAGTATACGCCGCTATATTCACCTATATAGCTAGCGACATATCTATCTTTTATAATAGAGCTTGCAGTCAGTGTTAGGAGATTGTGTGTGCTGTCTGCGTGCTCTGAACCCAGTATACACCGCTATATCCACCTATATAGCTAACTATCTTGCTCGTTTTAAATAGAGCTTTCAGTCAGTGTTAGGAGATTGTGTGTGCTGTCTGCGTGCTCTGAACCCAGTATACACCACTATATCCACCTATATAGCTAACTATCTTGCTCGTTTTAAATAGAGCTTGCAGTCAGCCTTAGGAGATTGTGCGTGCTGTCTGCATGCTCTGAACCCAGTATACACCGCTATATCCACCTATATAGCTAACTATCTTGCTAGTTTTAAATAGAGCTTTCAGTCAGTGTTAGGAGATTGTGTGTGCTGTCTGCGTGCTCTGAACGCAGTATACACCGCTATATCCACCTATATAGCTAACTATCTTGCTCGTTTTAAATAGAGCTTTCAGTCAGTGTTAGGAGATTGTGCGTGCTGTCTGCGTGCTCTGAACGCAGTATACACCGCCATATCCACCTATATAGCTAACTATCTTACTCGTTTTAAATAGAGCATGCAGTCAGCGGTAGGAGATTGTGCGTGCTGTCTGCGTGCTCTGAACCCAGTATACACCGCTATATCCACCTATATAGCTAACTATCTTGCTCGTTTTAAATAGAGCTTGCAGTCAGCGGTAGGAGATTGTGCGTGCTGTCTGCGTGCTCTGAACCCAGTGTACACCGCTATATCCACCTACATAGCTCTTCTCTATTTAATTTAATCTATTTTATTTTCAACCATTACTGGCTGGCCACTCTCCTTGATCCACGGTACAAGGGTAAGGTTGCCGACCTTATCTTGCCGTAGCTGAGGGAGCAGAAGATGAGACATCTCCGGGAGGCCTTGCAGAAAGGTCTGTGCAACGCGTTCCCAGAGACTGGGAGGTTACAAACTCCTGGTCCTGGACAACGTGTTGCTGAGGCATCAGTCAGAAGGAGCGGTGGAGAAGGTGGCCGTCTGACAGATGCGTTCTGACAATTTTTTAGTCCACAGCCCCAAGGTATGATCAGTTCCAGCAACCATCGCCAGCGTCTGATTTACACGGTGCAGGAATACCTAGGGGCAAGGTCAGACTTGGACACCTTTCCCACCGAAAATCCTCTGGCTTACTGGGTCTTGAGGATGGATCACTGGCCAGAGCTTGCACAGTATGCAATTGAGCTACTGGCCTGTCCTGCATCCAACGTTCTTTCGGAATGCACCTTCAGTGCTGCTGGTGGCTTTGTTACCGATCACAGAGTGCGCCTGTCCACCGACTCAGTTGATCGACTGACCTTCATCAAGATGAATCAGTCTTGGATCACCCACAGCTACCAAGCACCTGAAGCTGATGTAAACGAATAATTTTTTTTTAAATATCACATCCCTTCAAGACTGCCTATGCTGATGCTGAGTTACTGTCCTGTTATGTTGATTGTCTATCCTCTTCCTCCTCCGCTGATATGTTGGAAGAACATTTCTGGTTCTGGGTGATGCCATCAGCCCAATTTTTCTGCTCCTGTTTAACAGGGGCGTTTAATTACAATTTTTGATGCAATGCTTTGCAGCAGGGCTAATTCCTGCACTAAAACTAGAGTATATGGGAGAGGTTGCAGTTTCGTGCCACCAGCACCAGTGCCTAAGGCCCAATTTTTCTGCCCCTGTTTAACAGGGGCGTTTAATTACAATTTTTGATGCAATGCTTTGCAGCAGGGCTCATTCCTGCACTACAACTAGAGTATATGGGAGAGGTTGCAGTGTCGTGGCACCAGCACCAGTGCCAGCAGCCCAATTTTTCAGCCCCTGTTTAACAGGGACATGTAATTACAATTCTTGATATAATATTTCACAGGAGGGCCCATTCCTGTGCCCACCCAGAGTAACTGTGAGGACTTATAGTGTTGTGGCACCAGCACCACAACCACCAAGGGTCAATTTTTCTACCACTGTTCAACAATGGCATGTAATTACAATTCTTGATATAATCGTTCACAGCAGGGCGCTCCAGCGCCCACCAAGAGTCACTTTGAGGGCTTACAATGTTGTGGCAAAACCAACACCTTGTTCCGCCATTTCTGCAGAGCATATAGGGCAGGCCCCTACTTTCAAACATCCAACTTACAAACATCTCCTACTTGCAAACGGAAGGAGACAACAGCAAGTGAGATGAAAAAAGACGGACGGCAAAACAAATTATACAGGGGTGATAACCCTTCCCTATGTTTTCCAAAAAGCTTAAAAATAGTTTTTTTGACTGGAGCTACACTTTAAAAATGTACCAGTTGAAAATTACAAACAGATTCAACTTAACACAAGAAACCTACACAGTCCCTGTCTTGTTTGCACCGCCTGTATACTGCTGTTCTGAGTATATAGGGCTTGGGGGCCACACGTATTTCCTTTTTTTAATATGGGTATGGGGTTCCCCTTAATATGCGTACAAGACCCAAAGGGGCTGGTAATGGGCAGGGAGGGCTACCCATGCCATTTTTCTCAATGATTTTCAACCATATTGCAGGAACCAGATATAACATTAAAACCGCAAGCAGTTTTAAATGACGTTATTTCCGTTAAATTTCATTTTGTGTAGGGACTGTTCTAAACACGGGAAACAAGCGGCACTTCACAGGCACACTACAGACACCCCCCAGGCACGATATTTAAAGGAATATTTCACCTTTTTTTTTTTTCACTTTAATCATCATTAAAATCAGTGCTCCCGCCAAAACGGCCATTTTAAAAACATTTTAGGCATTGACCCATGTCCCCTGGGGCAGGAGCCAGGTCCCCAAAACCCTTTTTAGGACAGCATCTTGCATATTAGCCGTTAAAATTAGCACTTTTAATTTCGAACGTTCGAGTCCCATAGACTTCAATGGGGTTCTAACGTTCGTACGAATTTGGGGTCCGTTCGAAAGTTCTGGTGCGAACCGAACCGGGGGGGTGTTCGGCTCATCCCTAGTGGTGAGAGTCAGCAGCCTTAACAGTTGAGCTTGGCAGAGCTGTTCTGGTTTCTGCTTCTAGCCAAAATTGAAAAGTGTACAACATTATCCCTCCCTGTATGGCTAGTTATTTCCCAGGTGTGCTGACAGGAAAACCTCAAAGAATGGAAAATTAAATGTAAAATATTTACTGCAATTGTCCTTCCTGGCGAGCTCCATAGCAGTACAGCTCCAACCCAGCTTGGTAGGACTTCTGACAGAACACGAGGCTGCAGGTGGGCCAAATTTATGAGTTCTGCCATAGGAAAGGAAAATTGTGTTAAGTATCTGACATTTCATTTTAAATTTTTCTGTTTTTCCTTGTGGAGACCTGCATTTCTCTAGTGAAGCAAAACACCAGCTCATACATAGCTGTGAGTGTGCCCTTAGGCATACAGAATTAATTTCAGCTCTGGCCAGAATAACTAGAAGCTCAGGTTCATGTCTCTGCACAACTGGCCTAAGTAGTAAAAAATCCTTGTACTGGCTCTGCCGGTGGGGAGCATGGCGGGGCCAGTGCTTAACCCCTTGTGTCCTGCTACAGACCTCTCACTGCCACCCATTTACCTTATGAAACTCAAAATTCTATGTGGCAGGTATACACCATCAAAACCTGGCAGGGCTGTCTCACTAAATATGAAATTCATCATTATTAGCACAGATTTTATTTTTATTTTTTAGTTACTAATCATACATCTAATCCTAAAAAATGCTGAACTTGTACAAGTGTAAGAATTCCTGCTGGTTTGAAGCCAAAGGGTAGTCACACCATATATTGATTTGATTTAGATTTTTCTTCAGGTAAAGCGTAGTTCCACCCAGAAATATTTTTACATTTTCCCAGTCCTTTATTAATACTAAAAAACATTTGGAGTGAAATATATAATTTTTTTTTTAACTTACCAGAAGTGCCCTGTTTCTAGGTGGTGGCTCCTAATCTGCCACTTCCGGCACTCTGCATCACTTTCTCCCTCGCCTGTGCTCCTGGGAAGTGTGAGTCATCATTTCCCAGGCGTTAGTGGGCAGGGCTGTGTGAACAAATCGCGTTATTTCCTGACAGGAAATAATGCGATTTAAGGCGGATCACAGCTCTGTATAGACAATGTTATCTATGTTGCCATAATAATGGGGCGGACCTCCCTTGGTCACTGCTTGTTGTTATGCTTATACTTGCTAACCAATCAGTGCTATGGCCCGCCGGAACATAGCGCATGCACCTCTCGATAGGATATCCATAAAGAGATTGCTATTGGGCTTCATATGCCTACACTCATCATGGTAACGGCCAGAAGAGAATCATCTAAAGCGTAGGTTTAAAAAAAACATATGATTACTTTCCTGGTCCATCCTCCCGTCAGCACATAACGGGATAACTGGTTAACACCTCCTTTGGAGCTCCCAATGACCACATGTTCCAAGCTGAATATAAAAGACAGCCCCTCCCCAACTAAGATGTTCTTTTTTTGGTCATTCTTCAGGCCACATGTTGATTGCAGTTGGTAAGTAATTTGTTTGCTGCATTCCTCCCTGCCGAACCTACCCCTCCATGTTCAGCCTCTCATGGAGTTGGAAGACCCAGAATGCTGAAAGTAAATCTTTCTAAAAACTGAGGTGCCTTGTGCGGGCAAAATGATGCTTAAACAGCATTGATATATTGTGCAGGTCTGGTATTAGAAGAGCTCTGCAATGCCATCATTGCCTTTCCCTTTGTTTTTTTTCCTGTCTTTTTATATGCAGTGCACTGCACTGCTCTCCTGGCTTTATTGTCAGTCTGAGAGCGGCTGTGAATGGTGTCACGGGGACAGGGAGATGGGCAGCACAGGATGGGAACCGCCAGGCGTCTTGCAATGGTGTAACTGATTTTGGAGGTCTGTAGTTGGGAGGGCTTCTCTCCCTCTCTCTCTCTGCAGTCCTGCCAGGTAAAGGAGTTACCTCAGATTCTGACTGAGTCCCCTGTCTTTCTCTGCATGTGCTGTCCTGGCTCCCTTGCTGTGCTGTGTACTTCTGTGGGTTTGACAGTCTGACTGGTTTTTGTCTCTGACTCTGACTGTGTCTGATGTCTGCCTTTGGAAATGCTGCCTGAAGCTCACCTGCAGAGACTTTTGTGGTGAGTGGCAGATGGCTCTTAAAGAGACAGGGTTCCATGCATTTTGGTGAGAGGTAAGATGCTTTTATCCATATATTTTGTGCCAGAGGCGCTGTAGTGTCACAGTTTGCTGCCTATCACAGGATGCTGCGGAAGTGACGTTGTTGCGTACTGCGCATGCGCGATGCGTTCCAAACACTCGCGCCGTGCGTTCCAACATAGTTTCGGCAATACAGTTCAGCGAAGCCATCACATAATGTTACGGAAGTGATGTTACACACAACACAAACACTGGGCCGTTCGTTACAACACTAATACTTCCCTTGTTACCTAGTAGGTTTTGCATTGCTGGGACTTGTAGTGCCTATCCTGAGCTACATGCTTCAATGTTCAGTGTCCATCCTTATCCCCGAGCTTCAATGTTCAGTGTCCATCCTTATCCCCGTGCTTCAATGTTCAGTGTCCTCATCCCTATCCGCGAGCTTCAATGTTCAGTGTCCTCATCCCTATCCCCCTGCTTCAATGTTCAGTGTCCTCATCCTTACCCCGAACTTCAATGTTCAGTGTCCTCATCCCTATCCCCATGCTTCAATGTTCAGTGTCCTCATCCCTATCCCCATGCTTCAATGTTCAGTGTCCTCATCCCTATCCGCAAGCTTCAATGTTCAGTGTCCTCATCCTTATCCCCGAGCTTCAATGTTCAGTGTCCTCATCCCTATCCCCATGCTTCAATGTTCAGTGTCCTCATCCTTATCCCCGAGCTTCAATGTTCAGTGTCCATCCTTATCCCCGAGCTTCAATGTTCAGTGTCCATCCTTATCCGCAAGCTTCAATGTTCAGTGTCCATCCTTATCCGCAAGCTTCAATGTTCAGTGTCCTCATCCTTATCCCCGAGCTTCAATGTTCAGTGTCCTCATCCCTATCCCCATGCTTCAATGTTCAGTGTCCTCATCCCTATCCCCATGCTTCAATGTTCAGTGTCCTCATCCCTATCCGCAAGCTTCAATGTTCAGTGTCCTCATCCTTATCCCCGTGCTTCAATGTTCAGTGTCCTCATCCCTATCCTCGAGCTTCAATGTTCAGTGTCCTCATCCCTATCCTCGAGCTTCAATGTTCAGTGTCCTCATCCTTATCCCCAAGCTTCAATGTTCACTGTCCTCATCCCTATCCCCATGCTTCAATGTTCAGTGTCCTCATCCTTATCCCCGAGCTTCAATGTTCAGTGTCCATCCTTATCCCCGTGCTTCAATGTTCAGTGTCCTCATCCCTATCCGAGAGCTTCAATGTTCAGTGTCCTCATCCCTATCCCCCTGCTTCAATGTTCAGTGTCCTCATCCCTATCCCCATGCTTCAATGTTCAGTGTCCTCATCCTTATCCCCGAGCTTCAATGTTCAGTGTCCATCCTTATCCCCGTGCTTCAATGTTCAGTGTCCTCATCCCTATCCGCGAGCTTCAATGTTCAGTGTCCTCATCCTTATCCCTGTGCTTCAATGTTCAGTGTCCTCATCCTTATCCCCGATCTTCAATGTTCAGTGTCCTCATCCTTATCCCTGTGCTTCAATGTTCAGTGTCCTCATCCTTATCCCCATGAGAGGGAAGGAAGGGAGAAGAGAGGGAGGGGTGGGAAGGCGTAAGAGAGAGGAGTGTGGTGAGAGATAGGGGGAGGGAGAGGGGGGTAAGAGAGAGAAGGGGGAGGGAGAGAGGGAGAGAGGGGGTAAGAGAGATAGGGGGGAGGGAGGGAGATAAGGATGGGAGGAAAGGGAGGGAGAAGGATGGGAGGAAAGGGAGGGAGAAGGATGGGAGGAAAGGGAGGGAGAAGGATGGGAGGGAGGAGAGAGAGAGGGAAGGGAGGGAGGAGAGAGAGAAGGGAGGGAGGAGAGAGAGAGGGAAGGGAGGGAGGAGAGAGAGAGGGAAGAGAGGGAAGGAAGGGAGGAGAGAGGGAAGGGAGGGAGAGAGGGAAGGAAGGGAAAGGAGAGAGAGAGAGAGGGAAGGAAGGGAGAGAGAGATGGAAGGAAGGGAGGGAGGGGGGAGAGAGAGAGGGAGGGGGGAGAGAGAGAGGGAGGGGAGAGAGAGAGGGAAGGGAGGGGAGAGAGAGAGAGGGAAGGGAGGGGAGAGAGAGAGAGGGAAGGGAGGGGAGAGAGAGAGAGGGAAGGGAGGGAGGGGAGATAGAGGGCAGGAAGGGAGAGAGGGCAGGAAGGGAGAGAGGGAGGGAAGGAAGGGAGAGAGAGAGGGAAGGAAGGGAGAAGAGAGGGAGGGGTGGGAAGGGGTAAGAGAGAGGAGTGTGGTGAGAGATAGGGGGAGGGAGAGGGGGGTAAGAGAGAGAAGGGGGAGGGAGAGAGGGAGAGAGGGGGTAAGAGAGATAGGGGGGAGGGAGGGAGATAAAGATAGAGGGGGAGAGAGGAGGTGAGAGAGAGAGAGAGGGGAGGTGAGAAAGAGGGGGGTGAGGGAAAGGGGGCGAGAGAGATCTAGAGATCTGTCCCTGTCTGCAGCCCCTGGGGGGGCAAAGAGCAGGGAGGAGCTGGAGAGTGCTGGGGGTGGGGACCGGAGAGTGCTGAGGGGTGAGGACTGGAGAGTGCTGGGGGGTGGGGGCTGGAGGCCAGAGAATGCTGGGGGGTGGGGGCGGAGAGTGCTGGGGGCCAGAGAGTAGTGGGGGGTGGGGGGCGGAGAGTGCTGGGGGCCAGAGAGTGCGGGAGGCCAGAGAGTACTGGGGGGTGTGGGGCGGAGAGTGCTGGGGGCCAGAGAGTACTGGGGGGCCGGAGAGTACTGGGGGGCCGGAGAGTGCTGGGGGCCAGAGAGTGCTGGGGGCCAGAGAGTGCTGGGGGCGGAGAGTGCTGGGGGCGGAGAGTGTTGGGGGCCAGAGAGTACTGGGGGGTGTGGGGCGGAGGGTGCTGGGGGCCAGAGAGTACTGGGGGGGGCAGAGAGTGCAGGGAAAGAGAGTACTGGGGGGTGGGGGCGTAGAGTGCTGGGGGCCAGAGAGTAGTGGGGGGTGGGGGGCGGAGAGTGCTGGGGGCCAGAGAGTGCTGGAGGGTGGGGGCCAGAGAGTGCTGGGGGGCGGAGAGTGCTGGGGGCCAGAGAGTACTGGGGGGTGTGAGGCAGAGAGTACTGGGGGCCAGAGAGTACTGGGGGGGCGGAGAGTGCTGGGGGCCAGAGAGTGCTGGGGGTGGGGCCAGAGATAGCTGGGGGGCAGAAAGTGCTGGGGGCCAGAGAGTACTGGGGGTGTGGGCCGGAGAGTGCTGGGGGCCAGAGAGTGCTGGGGGCAAGAGATTGCTGGGGGGTGGAGGGTGGAGAGTGGAGAGTGCTGGGGGTGGAAGGTGGAGAGTGCTGAGGGGTGAGGACTGGAGAGTGCTGGGGGGTGGGGGCTGGAGGCCAGAGAATGCTGGGGGGTGGGGCGGAGAGTGCTGGGGGCCAGAGAGTAGTGGGGGGTGGGGGGCGGAGAGTGCTGGGGGTCAGAGAGTGCTGGAGGGTGGGGGCCAGAGATTGCTGGGGGGCGGAGAGTGCTGGGGGCCAGAGAGTACTGGGAGTGTGGGGCGGAGAGTGCTGGGGGCCAGAGAGTACTGGGGGGGCGGAGAGTGCTGGGGGCCAGAGAGTACTGGGGGGCGGAGATTGCTGGGGGTGGGGGGCGGAGAGTGCTGGGGGGTGGGGGCCAGAGATTGCTGGGGGGCAGAGAGTGCTGGGGGTGGGGGCCGGAGAGTGCTGGAGGGTGGAGAGTGCTGGGGGGTGGAGGGTGGAGAGTGCTGGGGGGTGGAGGGTGGAGAGTGCTGGGGGGTGGAGGGTGGAGAGTGCTGGAGGTGGAGGGTGGAGAGTGCTGGAGGTGGAGGGTGGAGAGTTCTGGGGGGTGGGGGCCGGAGAGTGCTGGGGGTGGAGGATAGAGAATGCTGGGGGTGGAGGGTGGAGAGTGCTGGGGGGTGGGGTCCGGAGAGTGCTGGGGGTGAAGGGTGGAGAGTGCTGGGGCCGGAGAGTGCTGGGGGTGGGGGCCGGAGAGTGCTGGGGGTGGGGGCCGGAGAGTGCTGGGGGTGGGGGGTGGAGAGTGTTGGGGTGAAGGGTGGAGAGTGCTGGAGGGTGGGGGCCAGAGAGTGCTGGGGTGGAGGGTGGAGAATGCTGGGGGTGGAGGGTGGAGAGTGCTGGGGGGTGGGGGCCGGAGAGTGTTGGGGGTGGAGGGTGGAGAGTACTGGGGGTGGAGGGTGGAGAGTGCTGGAGGAGCAGGAGGCGTGGAGAAAGGGAGTACAAGGAGGGGCGGAGCCAGGGAGTACAGGGAGGGGCGGAGCCAGGGAGCACAAGGAGGGGCTGGAGAGCAGGAGGGGTGCAGCCAGTGAGCACACGGAGGGGCTGGAGAGCAGGAGGGGCGGGCCAGGGAGCGCACGGAGGGGCGGAGCCAGGGAGCACAAGGAGGGGCCAGAGAGTACGGGGGATGCACAAAAAGTTAGATGGGAGGAGCGGTGGGGAGACTGCACATAGTGGAATTGATTTTTCCATATTCCTCCATGCAACCGCTGAATGATCACTTCTCCTCTGCTCCCTGCAGACATTCAGCGGCTGTATGGAGTAATATAGAAAAATCAATTCCACTATGTGCAGTCTCCCCACCGCTCCTCCTATTCAGGCACACATGGAAGGCTGTGCAGCATGGGAGCTCATCTTTGCTCTGGTTGGCAGCATAAGAGTTCCTCCCTCTTCACACTCATGGTGGGACTATCCAGCTGGGTAGTTTTTCAGCAACACCCCCCACCCGCTCCCCGCACTTGCTGCCACTGGATTGATCACAGGCAAATTAGTCGATTGCGAGGCCCCTGAGACTGCGGGGGCCTTAGGCAATCGCCTAATTTGCCTAATTAGAGAGTCGCCTCTGTTTTGTGCATATATGAGCTTGCCGCACCTGTTAGTGGCACAAAAGATTAGCAAAGGTAAGAGGAGGCGACGTGGGACATGGTTCTTAAAAGAGTGCCCAAGGAAAATATGCAAATTAAGGTGTTTTGCATTATTTTAGGAGCAGAAACCCTGAAAGCAAACGCTCCAAAAAACATAAGCCCTGCCAACGATTACAGGATGACGACACCTAACAGGTTGTCACATTCATTAAGCATGTGGTCAATACACTCTAAAGGAGTTATTTCCATTTACCCTGTAAAGGGACAGCATCCAGGAAATTGGCACATGCGTTTATGCCAGCATGATAGAAGATGCCTTGCCAAGCTCAGGGTGCATTTTGGGCCTGCATGCAGTCTGCTGTGGCAGTGAAATTTAATTGCACAAGTTGCCTCACAAGCATGTGGTTGTTTAACCCTTTCCCGCCGAGCGTACGCACATCTGCGTACTCGGCTTCCGGGGGTTATACCGGGATGATGCCCGCACCTGCAGGCATCATCCCGGTACCGTTTTTTACAGCAGGCGATTGGCTATCCAGGCATAACAACCGATGCGGCTAAAAGCCGCTCGGCTGTTATGCCGGAGGAGCGGGAGGGGACGTCCCCCCCTCCCGCCGCCTCTCGCCGCTGTTACCGGTGCTCCCGCTCGATCGGGAGCACCGATTAGAGATCCGTCGGCTCTGGCTGCTGGGGAGGAACTGGAACGAAGCCGTAATCGGCTTCGTTCCAGTCTCCTCATCGTAAACACGGAAGCGACGTCATGACGTCACTTCCCGTTTACTCGGCTGCCAATGGCGCCGGTTTTAAAAAAATATCCGGTATTCAGAATCGCCGTTTTCGGCGATCTGAATACATTGAAGTGTAAAGGAGGGGTGGGGGGTCTTTTAGACCCCCGATCCCTCCATAAAGAGTACCTGTCACTACCTATTACTGTCACAAGGGATGTTTACATTCCTTGTGACAGCAATAAAAGTGATCAAATTTTTTTTTTTTTTTTTTAAACAATTTAGTCATTTAAAAATAAATAAAAAAATAAAAAAATTTTTTTCAAAGCACCCGCCGTCCCGGCGAGCTCGCAAAGCAAAGAAAACGCATACGGAAGTCGCGCCCGCGTATGTAAACGGTGTTCAAATCACACATGTGAGGTATCGCCGCGATCGTCAGAGCGAGAGCAATAATTCTAGCAGTAGACCTCCTCTGTAACGCTAACCTGGTAACCGTAAAAAAATTTTAAAGCGACGCCTATTGAGATTTTTAGGTACCGTACTTTGTCGTCAATCTACAAGTGCGCGCAATTATAAAGTGTGACATGTTTGGTATCTATTTACTCGGCGTAATATTATCTTTCACATTTCGCAAAAAAATTGGGCTAATTTTACTGTTTTGTTTTTTTTTTTTTCATGAAAGTGTCCCTTTTCCCAAAAAGTTGCGTTTAAAACACCACTGCGCAAATACCGTGTGACATAAAATATTGCAACAATCGCCGTTTTATTCTCTAGAGCCTCTGCTAAAAAAATATATATAATGTTTGGGGGTTCCAAGTAATTTTCTAGCAAAAAATATGGATTTTAACTTGTAAACACCAAATTCCAAAAATAGGCTTAGTCATGAAAGGGTTAAAATTCCAAGACCTATTAAGACGGCTACAGCAGAGAGAATAAAACGGCGATTGTTGCAATATTTTAAGTCACACGGTATTTGAGCAGCGGTGTTTTAAACGCAACTTTTTGGGAAAAGGGACACTTTCATGAATAATAAAAAAAAAAAAACAGTAAAATTAGCCCAATTTTGGGGGCGTGGCTTGCCGGCCGAGGAAGATGGCTGCCTAACTCCTCAGCTCCGTCGGACCACGGCCTAATCTTCTACCTTTCCCTGCCGAGCGGCGTTTATCTACTCTCCCATACATGGGGACTTCTTCCCGTGGTACGTCGGGCTCCCGCTCCAGGTCCCCGAGGGGCCCAAGCAACCGTGCGACCTACAACATCCCGGAGATGTTCCGCACACAGAGGCCCAACATGGCGGAGGGCTCCCCTCCCGAGGTGAGGAACAACGAATCCATTGTTCTCACTCCCTCAGAACACAACTCCACGCGACTGCCCGTGCCATCCACTCCTCTTGCATCTCAACCGTTATGCCTAGCGGACCTCAGGGCGGTCGCCTCAGACATAAAGGACACGCTTACGGCGGCAATATCTGATCTACGCCAGGAACTCCAGGAAATAGCGGGAAGAGTACATGCGGTAGAAAGAACTACTGACCGCCATCAAGGAATCCTGAGAGACCTAGATCGGAAGACCACCACACACAGTCTGTACCTCAGGGATCTCCAAAGGCACGTCGAGGACCTCGATAACCGGGGAAGGAGACACAACCTGAGGGTACGAGGCCTGCCTGAAACAGTGAGTAGTGATCAGTTTTCACACACTGTGACAACCATTTTTAATGGTATATTAGACAGACCCCCACAGACGCCTATAATCATGGAGAGAATCCACAGAGCGCTCAGGCCCAGGGGCAGGGATAACGATCCGCCCAGAGATATCGTTTGCTGCCTTGTAGACTATGCCATAAAGGAAGAAATTCTACGTCAGGCCAGAGTAAAAGAGGATATCACCTATGAGGGCCATGTCATCCGTATATTTCAAGATCTGTCAGCCATCACCTTGAAAAATCGAAGGGACTTACGTCCGTTGTTAGACGTTCTCAGACGCAAGGGCATTCCCTACAAGTGGAAATTTCCGTTCGGACTACAGGCCTCTTATCACGATCGCACTGCTATACTCAAGGTCCCGGAAGATCTAGACGACTTCTGTCATTCCCTGGATCTCCCATTTGTCGAGCTCCCTAATTGGTACGTGGACTTTGCCCGCTCCGGACCACAACCTCGGGCCAGGGAAGAAAGCATGGATGTGTCGGAGGTTTCCTTCAGAAGACGTCGTTCCCCGTCTCCGATTCTGAACGACAGAAACCAGGCTCATCAACGGCAACCAGATCGCAGATCTCCGTCCGGTCCGACGCAGCGCACGAAGGGATCGTTAGGTGAGATTGCAGTTCAACGCCTTTGACCAAGGCCTGAAGCCTTGTTCCGTTCTGGTTCTGCGAACAAAGCCACTCGTTCGGTTGGAGGGACATTAACTCCCCGCAAATTTTTCTTGTTCGTCCATCGTTGACATTTTCTTGCTTATATTGCTATGACTCCCGATGTTTATTCTCAACCTCTTTTTAGTCGGATGAACGATCCACGATCAGACATTTAAGTTGCACCACCTATACCACAACTATCGTTCGGACGAACACGCTACTCCTTTGCTCGGACTGACGAAGCCTTAGATCCCTTCGATCAACAATATACGTCCCTGTGAATATGCACCAGACGGCCTATGCATAGAGAGGGAGATCTACAGTAGCAGGACGTCCCGTCTGAAAGACTAATAACAGGCTTCATGGGGAGAGGAAGGGTCAATGCTCTCCTTTAATTATTATCTCTGATTTTTCTTTTTTCAAGTTTTTGCTCTTATTGATACCCCTGGGTAAAATGCATATATTTACGATACAGTACGCCTTTCTGCTCCCCTGTCGGGTCTTATTCGTTATGCCTGGTACAACATTGATCTCGAACCAGCTGTCTGCTGGCTGCTCGGAAATCCTGGCGATTTATGGTCCACTCGCCCCGACATGGGAGCATGATACGCACAGCTTCCGTTGCTACAAGAATTTCCCCTATTGTTTTGCTATGTTGAATGACTACTATTGTTTGCATATGTTCGGTATGTTAAAATGTTTTTTAGGTTATGCTTTAGACCTTTTATGTACTTTTTTAATGACCCTCACCGCAAGGATACCATAGTCAGTTTCTCGCCCCTAGCACACTACCCGGATGTATAATTAGCCCTTAATTGCCCGTCCCTGTTGTTATCCCAGGGTGCTGCTTTATAAAGGGCTACAACCCCGAACATTATGTTACCAGGCCTTTACATTAAATATAGGTCGTAGGTCCGATGGTTGTTCTTAGATACACTTTCCTCACGGTACTCCCACCTCCCACAAGGTGAACTGACACGTTTCAAAACCTATCGTTAAACAGTAGCTCTATTCGTGTAGTTCACCCAATCTATACCGACTTTCTGTAATTATCTAGGAGGGACAGTAGGTACGTCCCTACAGTCGGTGTTTACAAACCAACCCATTTCCTTTCCTTCCCCTTCCCCTTCTCTGGTTCCCCTCCCTTCCCTTTTTGACTTCTAGTTTGACCTTCTCTATCTTGGGAACCCCTCTGTCCGTTGACTCTGTGCCCTTGTGCTCCTTCTGGCTTTCATTAACCTCAGTGCTCCTCCCTTGCCAATTTGTAATAGCGCAAGATGCCGACTCCCGCCAGGCCCACACTCACGTTCACGTCCTTTAACGCTCGAGGTTTAAACATACCTGAAAAACGGAGACAAATGTTACTCCAAATGCAAAAATCTCATCCTGATTTACTACTCGTTCAAGAAACGCACTTCAGGTCAAATGCAATTCCGCAACTTCATTCTAGATACTTCCCGGTAGTGTTTCACGCTACGAACCCGGAGGCCAAGTCAAAGGGGGTTTCCACACTCATTGCATCGCGATGAAAATTCCTCCTTCTAGACAAATTAGCAGATCCAAGAGGTAGATACCTATTCCTGAAGGGCAAAATAGGACACACCACGTATACCATAGCGAACATATACGCACCAAACTCAAAGCAGGTCTCCTTTTTTAAATCTCTCGCCCAATCTTTGATCCCCTTTGTAGAGGGTACCCTAATTCTTGGAGGGGACTTCAACACCCCGCTGAACCCTATCCTTGATACATCAACAGGGAAATCGAATATCCCCTACGCGGCTTTGCGCTCCATCAAGACCCAGCTGCAAAACTTAATGTTACATGATTCGTGGAGGACCCTATACCCCGATGCCAGAGACTATACGTTCTTTTCCCCCCCGCACAATAAATATTCACGTATAGACTACTTCTTCCTGTCTCAAAAAGATCTCCATTCACTTCACCGAGCCTCGATTGATCCTCAAATTCTTTCCGACCACCACCCGATCTCTATGTCCATATATACCGCTGACAACCCGCCCACAGCCGCGATTTGGCGTCTAGATCCCTCCCTACTGACGGACATGGTTACACAAGATAAAATCAAAACGGGCATAAAGCAATTCTTTGAAGATAACAAACCCACTGACACTTCCCCTCTGACCAACTGGGAAGCCCACAAATGTGTGATCCGAGGTATAATTATAGCAGAAATGTCCCAGCGAAGAAAAGCCAGAAAAAAACAATTCAGTGATCTGTTGGCCAAAATTTCTAGTCTTGAGAAAGCACACAAACAGACCCAGGCTCTACAATCCCTGACCCTACTGATCCAGGCCAGGCAGGACATGTTGGAACTATTGGGAAAACAGATTAAACGTAAATATATCCTCTCTCAGAAATTATTTTACGAATACGGGAACAAAGCTAGCAAAGGTTTAGCCAGAGCCCTCCAGGCAAAAAAAGCAGCTGTGACGATACATTCTATTACAGACAATTCGGGTCATAAACTCACATCGAACCCAGATATAGCCTCCCAATTTGTCTCATTCTACAAACAACTATACAACCTTTCCCCTGCCTCGCCGGCTAACCCGCTGACAGATAGGAAGGCTTTGATATCGGAATTTCTGCAGAATCACGCTATTCCCAAACTATCGACTGAAGAATGCGTGAAACTCCAAGCCCCTCTGTCAGCGGAGGAAGCGAATCTGGCCCTAAAACAAATGAAGTCGGGTAAAAGCCCAGGCCCCGATGGGTTGACTACGGGCTACTATAAAGCGTTCCAGGACAACCTTATAAAACATTTCCTCTTAGCTTTTAACTCTTGCTCCTCTCCCCAGACGCCCCCACGAGACTTACTTACTGCCCACATTGTGGTCATTCCCAAACCGGACAGGGACGTGACGAAGGTAGCGAACTATCGTCCGATTTCCCTACTTAATGTTGATCTAAAATGGTTCGCAAAAATTCTGGCCAACAGACTACTCCCCTTACTTCCTCAATCTATTAATTTAGACCAGGTTGGCTTCATTCCCGGAAGGGAAGTGAGGGATAATACAATCAAGGCTCTCAACATTCACCATTGGCTGCAATCCCAGGGTCTCCCAGGGTTTTTTCTGTCCCTCGATGCGGAGAAGGCGTTTGACAGGGTGGCCTGGGACTTTATGTTTCAAACGCTGGAATCCCTGGGCTTACCACCGTCGATGTTAAACTTGATCAAGACCCTTTACTCTAGCCCCACGGCTAAAGTTAGAGTGAATGGCCACCTGTCAGACGCCTTCCCCATCGCAAATGGTACCCGCCAGGGGTGTCCGCTATCCCCACTAATTTTTATTCTTACACTTGAACCCCTCCTCAACTGCATTAGAGCGGACCAGGCCATTAAAGGGATACAAATACACCATCGTCAGTTTAAAACAGCGGCCTTTGCAGACGATATCCTCTTATTTTTAACAGATCCCCTGTCAACCATCCCTGCCCTGCTTTCCACACTACAACATTACCATATCCTGTCCAACCTTCAAATTAATTATTCAAAGTCCACTGCTCTTAATCTGACTCTTTCAACAGAGACCTGTAATCAATGCAAAGCTAAATTCCCATTCATTTGGAGTACACATGACATCAAATACCTGGGAATTCACCTTACCACGTCTATCCAAGATTGGTATGCTTCTAACTTTCTACCGTTACTCCGATCTATTACCAAAGATCTTTCCAAGTGGTCGGGAGGGTTGTTCTCTTGGTTCGGGAGAATAGCTATAATTAAGATGAATATTCTTCCCAGGGTGCTATACGTCTTACAAGCTCTCCCCATTACAATCCCCAACATGTTTTTTGCCTCTCTACGTAGACTTTTCACTTCGTTTATTTGGAGACAGGCACCTCCCCGACTTAGTTTCCTGAAACTCACCGCCCCTAAGGCTGTGGGAGGTTTGGGCCTTCCAGACATTTATAAATACTACCTCTCTAGCCATCTAACCAGGGTCCTCGATTGGAACTTACACGCTCAAGGGAAGGATTGGGTACAACTTGAGAAATCCCTAATCCCCTCGCCACTGGGGTCACTTCCATGGATACATACAAAGCACATTCCGCTCGCCATACGAAACCACCCCCTAATTGGTCCCACGTTAATAGCATCCAAAGATAGCTTCACAAAATATGCATTGTCCTCCCCTAACAGCCCCTTAACACCCATCAGAGGTAACCCCGATTTTGTCCCAGGTTTGGAGACACACTTCTTGAACGATGCGGGTTTTCAGGATCCCCTGCAAGTTCGACATTTCTATGTGGGGGAGAAAATGAAATCATACGAATCCTTAGTGGCTATGACACAGTCGAACTATGTCCCTTTCTGGTCTTATGTTCAGTTGAGACACTTCCTCCAGTCGGCTCCATCCCCTTATCAATGGTCTCGCCCCTTAACTACATTCGAACAACTATGTACGCTATCAGAACCACAACGACACCTCACTTCACAGATCTATACGCTGCTAGTATCACCTTTAAAGTCGGTTTTCGATAGACTGAAACAGAAGTGGGAAGATGACTTGTCCCAGTCCTTTTCATTAGAAGACTGGGAAACTATATTCCAGATGGCTCATAAAGGGACCTTGAACTCTCACACACAGGAGAATGCATTTAAAATAATCTCACGATGGTACAGAACACCTCTCCAAATACAACGTTTCTTCCCACACCTCTCCCCACAATGTTGGCGCTGCTTAGATGGAATAGGATCTTTCTTACATATTTGGTGGTCTTGCCCCAAATTACAACCGTTCTGGAAAGAAGTTCATAGGGTGATCAAACAGGTTACCACCTTTGACTTGGCCTTCCGACCTTCACAATTTCTATTAGGCTTGCCCTCTATCCCCAAAAAACATTATTTTCGCTCACTACCAATGCACATGTTAAATGCAGCCAAACTTTGTGTACCGACCAAATGGCGAAACTCCGATCCGCCCACGATCGCAGAATGGCTGGCGAGAGTCCGCAAAACTGCGGAAATGGAGGACTTGATTCATCAAGCCCATGACAAACAAGAAAAATTCACCTCTACCTGGGCTTGTTGGTTCCACTTCCTTTCTACCCCTGATTATAAGTCGCTCACACATCATACTGGGTAGATGGTGCGGAGTCAATGGACAGACCTCCTATTTCTTATATCTTTCTTACTTTTCCTTTCCTGGATTCTTCCCCCTCCTGTCTCTGTTTCTGCTCCCTCTTACGATGGAGCCCTAACCCCAGTACTCCGGAGAGCCTCCTTCTCCCCTGAGGAGAGATTTAGATCCCCTCTTCACAAGACAACTTGTCTCTGAAGAGATTATCTCTATGCATGTAGCTGATAGTATCCTGGTTATACACCGCCCATTAAGATACAGATAAACTGTGGAGATAGCTTCCGGTGGTCTTCGGTTGTGATTATACTCACGCATCTTACGGTCTACATTAAGGAGCCTCACAGGGTGTCAAATTTTTACTTCTTTATTATGCTACTCCGTCCTTCTAGTTTAATTGAGGCTGTTCTTTTATACATACTCGGATTCAAAGCCGCTGCCTTTGATCTACGTGTAGGTTAACTAGCTGTTAGGAGCCTAACAGGACCTTATGGTGGGGGGTTGGATCTGCCTCCGCTTGGACACAGTCCAGCTCCCTGTCGGGGTGTCTGGGTGGAGCCACTCCCCTCCCCTCCACCCATTTGAAAAACGAATTTTTTACACACAACATTTATAGTTTGTGTCCTTATACTCCTCAAGCTGTCTAATGTAGTCTTGGACTTAGCATGCATAATACACGGCTGTTACTCCATGTTTGTATAAGTTGTACTGTTATATGTCAAAACGGTTCCTGTTACTTTGGCTTTAAGTTGTATTTTTCTGTATTTTTCTGTATACTTCAATAAAAAATTGAAACTCAAAAAGACTGTTTGTGATATTCCTCCACCAGAGGGTAGAGTTATTTCTTACCAGAAGTCCATGGTATCTCCTTACAGGATGCCACAGAAAGCTTTGCTGAAACTGTATCACTCCTAGACCTCAGACCTTCCTGTAGGTGTCCCCCGATAGGAAATCTCCAGGGTCTGATGATCCCACACTCCTCAATCCACCTCCAATAGACTCAAGCCTGTTGTTTATCTTTCCATAAAAGAAATAAGAGGCTCCAATAGCATAAAACCCACGATCAGCTCTAGCACAGACATGAATTTGCCAACTCATATTACTTCAGGTTTCTCCAGCTGCATCATGCCTGTCAGGCCCAGTTTAAGGACAGGCCCATTGAGTCCTTTCCCTCAGATTTAGAGAACTTGCTTATGTCTGAGGAACTTCCTAAAATGTTATCTGTAACATATAAAGAGTATTTTTTAAAAAGGCAGTTGGCAGTAGCTAGATGTAGGGAACGTTGGAAGGCAGAGGTCTATGACATTCAAAAGGAATGGGAGGACATGTGGGATAATCCCTTTCAGCATCTGGTCTCTGCATAAGATAGACTGATTCACTTTAAATTCTTGCATAAAATCTACTACACTCCAGCTAAACTGGCTGCCATATATCCGAAGGTTTCGGCGAACTGTTATCGGTGTTCCTTTTCACTGGAGGCTGCTGATCATATCTTCTGGAGGGGCCCTCAGATCCAATAGTCCTGGACTAAGCTTACCTCCTGCATAGTAAAGGTCCTAGTGGTGCCATTGACAATCAGAGTTTGCCTCCTGGGTTTGGTGGAGGAGGTGGTCCCATCACACAGAACCCTACTTAATAATATCCTACTGTTTTATGGTAGGAAGGCCATTTTGTTACACTGAAGGAAATTGGAGACCCCTAGCTTTCCCTTCTGGAAAGGGCTGGCGAATTCAATGATGCCATATTATAAAGCAATTTACTTGTCAAGAGGATGTGGGAAGAAATTCAAAAAGGTGTGGCAGGCCTGGTATAACTCTGATTTAACGGTGGGATAAAAAGACCAGTAATTGTCAGTTGTTGAGTACATCCTTTTAACACCTAAGATAGAGATGGGAGACCCTTGAGGTCCAGTATGTCCTGGGGTTGACTATACTTCTGGAGATTTTTAATTCCAATTGCTGATAGAATTTAATGCAGGAGGTGAGTGGGCACTGCACAAACAATCCTCAAGGTTTTGAATTGAGTACTAGGTGCACTATTGTCCAAATATGAATGCTTTGGAATGGAGCGCAAGAGAACTGAGCCTTGTGTTGTTGGGGGGAGGGGGACTTAAGGACTGTTACCTGAATGTCTAGTTAGAGTTACTGTTAGTTATATTGACTATAATATGTAAAGTGTTTGGCCATGTGAGTGACTTGGTGCTGTGCTGAGTCACTTTTCTACTGTATGTCTTCTATAAAACTTAATAAAAAGAAGTTTACAAAAAAAAAATTAGCCCAATTTTTTTGCATAATGTGAAAGATAACGTTACGCCGAGTAAATAGATACCAAACATGTCACACTTTATAATCGCACGCACTTGTGGATTGACGACAAAGTACGGTACCTAAAAATCTCAATAGGCGACATTTTAAAATTTTTTTACGGTTACCAGGTTAGCGTTGCAGAGGAGGTCTAGTGCTAGAATTATTGCTCTCGCTCTGACGATCGCGGCGATACCTCACATGTGTGATTTGAACACCGTTTACATATGCGGGCGCGAGTTCCGTATGCGTTTTCTTTGCTTCGCGAGCTCGCGGGGACGGCGGGCGCTTTAAAAAAATTCTTTTTATTTTTTTATTTATTTTATTTATTTTAAAATGACTAAATGTGATCACTTTTATTGCTGTCACAAGGAATGTAAACATCCCTTGTGACAGTAATAGGTGGTGACAGGTACTCTTTATGGAGGGATCGGGGGTCTAAAAGACCCCCCACCCCTCCTTTACACTTCAATGTATTCAGATCGCCGAAAACTGCGATTCTGAATACCGTATATATTTTTAAAACTGGCGCCATTGGCAGCCGAGTAAACAGGAAGTGACGTCATGACGTCGCTTCCGTGTTTACTATGAGGAGAATGGAACAAAGCCGATTACGGCTTCGTTCCAGTTCCTCCCCAGCGGCCGGAGGCATCACACATGGAATCGGTGCTCCCGATTCGAACGGGAGCACCGGTAACAGCGGCGGGAGGAAGCGGGAGGGGGGGGAGTACCCTCCCGCTCCTCCGGCATAACAGCCGAGCGGCTTTTAGCTGCATCGGTTGTTATGGCTGGAAAGCCAATAGCCTGCTGAAGAAAACGGTACCGGGATGATGCCTGCAGGTGCGGGCATCATCCCGGTATACCCCCGGAAGCTGAGTATGCAGATCTGCGTACGCTCGGCGGGAAGGGGTTAAGCTTTATCCATATAAAATGGCTGCTGTATGTCTATGCACTGCACTTCCAGGGTTGGTTGCTGTCCTCTTGTGTCCGGTGCAGTAAGTGTCTTTGTCTTTTTATAATTTGGTTGCCTTCAATGGACTTGTTCACACCAGTGCGTTTTTATTTCTGCATCAAGAACGCATGGATAGTGTTCAACTTTGATTCCAGTTACTTAATTCACAGTAAAGTGCATTCTAGTGCCGTCAACAAGAGAGATCAATTCTTTCTGGCTTTTCTTTGATTGTCAGTATCACTTTTTATTTGTTCTCTCCCACCCTATATTGGCTTTGGTATATCCCGTTATGTGCTGATGGGAGGATGGGCCAGGAAAATGGAAAATTGTTATCACTTACCATCATTTTCTGCAGCACTAACCCCCAAAGTAGCTGCTGGTTATTTTTGGACTTACCGTTACCTTCCATTCTCCTTGTGACACGTCTAGGGGATGTCCCGTGGTAGATGACCCAGTAACTTGAGACTGACAATAGATCCACTTGAATGGATTTTATTTGCAAAAACTCAAACCATTGAACAGTCTTTCAACTTGGGATCAGGGCCGGTGCTACCACTAGGCAAACTAGGCAGCCGCCTAGGGCGCCTGGCCACTGGTTTCCCTCTGCGTCTCCATGCCCTGCAGGCTGCAGCATGTAACTAACTCAGTCCCAGGCAGCTGCTCCGTCCGAACGGTACTGTAAGTAGAGGTGCATCGCAGCACTGGAGCCAGTGCTAGAGGAAGCAGAGCCGATGCTTCCTGTATATCACCGCCTCCTGTCACGTGGATAGGGCAAAGGGGGTGGAGTCAGGGGTGGAGCCCAGGGGGGCTGCAAAATTAGGTTTTGCCTAGGGTGTCAAATCCTTGCACCAGCCCTGCTTGGGATCAGAGGGTTGGAAAAGGAAGTTCAGGTACTCTCAATGTCAAAGTCCAAAAAACGTTAAAGAACTTGCTTACTTTGACTGCATCCAGAGAATAGCCATTCGCAGCTGGATGAACACTCAGGTTGGACAGTCCCTCTCTCACAAGGCCTAGCAGCCAACAAGGTGCTCACTCAGGAACAAAGTCTTTGTCACAGACGTTGTTGTAGAACACGTAGGGAAACTAAGCTATAGAATACCTGGATCTTTCAGCCTGCTTGGCGATATCCACAAGACCGGATTCTTTCGGTAACTTCAGCCCTTCCAGGCTCTTGTTAAGAAAACCATCCTGCATGTGGTGTTCTTCTAAAGATTCCTCCCCTGGAATGCTTGAAGTACACTGGGTCTCTCCCGAACCGGAGACGTCACCCAACCACCTCAGAATCTTCCTTAGTTTCCCTGCCCTGGGCTAACCAGCCCCGAGGCATCAAAGTCAGGTGGATCCGCACCCCAGGCCATAGCCTTCCTGGGGGCTGGTCAGGAGGACCAGGACCATGTAATCAGCACATCATACTGGACCAAAACCCCGAACCACGTGACGTCCACATCTTAAATGCCCTCTCTCAGAGGGCACAGCGAGAGGGCCAATCCCACTGACCTGGCTCCAAAAGAGAGTAATGTGCCTGACCAGACCATAGTTCCACACCTGCCACCCGAGACAGTGCCCCCTGTGGCCAGGCTGAACATCTCACAGTCCAGTCAGACTGATACAAAAGTCAAATTTAAACAAATAATACCCAAACCTAACTGCGGTTTAGGTAGAGTTTAATTTTGAAAAACACATAGTGCATGCTCTTCAGGAGCCCGCCGCTACATTTCCTTTCCTGGCCCATCCTCACGTCAGCACAGGACTCCCTCCCTAGTGGCCTGTCGCAGGCTAAGTTATCGAACATCTCAGTTGGGGGAGGGGCTGTCTTTTATATTCAGCTTGGAACATGTGGTCATTGGGGGCTCTAAAGGAGGTGTTAACCCATTATGTGCTGACGTGAGGATGGGCCAGAAAAGGAAAATTACGGTAAGTGATAACAATTTTCCATTATCCACTACCAAATATAATTATAGTTTAATTGTCTTATTACTGCAGTCTGAGGGGATGCCTAGCAAAATAAATACAAAATTCTGTGGCCGGAACTCACTTTGCATTTTGTAAATTTGGTCAAAATAAACAAACGCGCTAATTTCTGTCTTTATGGACCTTGCTTTGTGCACTGGTCCAAATCATTTCGTGGATAAGAGATTATGGTGTCGGATTCTTTTTCAGGGGTTGGGCTTGGCCCCTTAGTTGCAGTGAAGAGAACTCTTAGACCCCTTTCACACCAGGGTGTTTTGCAGGCGCTATAGCGTTAGAAATAGCGCCTGCAAAACGCCCTAAAGAAGCTGCACCATTGTGTGTAGTGTGAAAGCCCTGAGGGCTTTCACACTACAGCGGTGTGCTGGCAGGACGTCAGAAAAAAGTCCTGCCAGCAGCTTCTTTGGAGCGGTGAAGGAGCGGTGTGTTTACCGCTCCTCCACCGCTGCTGCCCATTGAAATCAATGGGGCAGCGCTGTAATGCCGCCGGCAAAACGCCGCCATTGCGGCATATTGCCGGCGGTTTTAACCCTTTTGCGGCCGCTAGCGGGGGTAAAAGCGCCCCGCTAGTGGCCGAAATGCGCCGCAAATCCGGCGGTAAAACGCCGCTAAAAATAGCGGCGTTTTACCGCCGACGCAAGGTGCGGTGTGGTGTGAAAGGGGTCTTAAGGCGTCAGCATACCAAGAAAATTTGGCCAATTTCATAATCCCAAAGTTGTAGGAACAGTTTTGGGATGGCCTCTCCCTGTTCCAATATGACTGCACACTAGTGCACAAAGCAAGGCCCATAAAGACATGGATGAGCGGGTTTAGGGTAGAGGAACTTGACTGGCTTGCAGTTCTGACCTCAACCCGATAGAACACCTTTGGGATGAACTAGAGCAGAGACTGCGAGCCAGGCCTTCTCGTCCAACATCAGTGCCCGACCTCACAAATGCGCTTCTGGAAAAATGGTCAAACAATCCCATAGACACACTCCTAAACCTTATGTACAGCCTTCCCAGAAGAGTTGAAGCTGTTATAGCTGCAAAGGGTGGGTCAACTCAATATTGAACCCTATGGACTAAGACTGGGATGCCATTAGAGCTCATGTGTGTAAAGGCAGGCATCCCAGTACTTTTGACACTATAGTGTGTGTGTATATCTCACACACACACACACACACACACACACGTGTTTGAGCTTTGGGGTACACATCCTAACACAGTGGGCTGCGCATACTGTACAGCTGCACTAAAATAATTTCTGTAAATCTTTTTGGGTGTTTGTGACAATTGCACCATCATGCAAAGGTATAATTTTTACCTAAGCCTGCATCTACATGGACTCCACCAAGAAACAGGGCATTCCTTTCACACACACACCAGCATCCTCCAACTGCAGGGTGCAAGAAAAGTCAAATAGTACATACTTTTACTTCAGTCTGGTCTTGCATTGCATTCCTTTGAATTGTATTGATTTTGAGAGAACTTTCACAATACAGGCTGAGCTCTCTTCTGCCTTCATCATCTATGTGAGTTTAGCTTTATCCAATGAGAAGCAACTCTTAATTTGATGCACTGCCACTTTTGGCCACAGGAGGGAGAAGGTTTACCATAAAAGCCAAAACATCTTGGACTTGATGACCTAAAACAGATTATATAAATTTGTTTTAAAGCGGTTCTGCACCTAAAAAAAAATATTAAAAGCCAGCAGCTACAAATATTGCAGCTGCTGACTTTTAATAAATTGACACTTACCTGTCCCAGGCTCCAGCGATGTCGGCGACTGATGACGAGCGATCGCTCATCTCTCTGCTGCCCCTGCCGCCATCCTCTGTCAGGGAATCGGGAAGTGAAGCGTTGCGGCTTCACTGCCCGGTTCCCTACTGCGCATGCACGAGTCGCGCTGCGCTTCTCTGCTGGTCCCCGCTGTGTCCTGGGAACTGTGTGTTTCCCAGAACACAATGGGGGGGGGGGGGCATCTGCGGCGGTCTGTCCCGGAAGTGGGTGCAGATACCTGGATTATCCAGGTAACTGCACCCCCCTCCCCCGAAAGGTGCCGAATGTGGCACCGGAGGGGGGAGGGATCAGATTAGCGGAACTTCCACTTTAGGGTGGAGAACCGCTTTAACTTCACTCAGCCATGAAGTTGAAATGTATAGTTTTATTTCACTGTCTTTTTTTTTTTGTATATTGCCTTTAAACTGTGAAAAAGGACATGTTTAACCACTTCAATACAGGGAATTTTGCCCCCCTTCCTGCCCAGGCCAATTTTCAGCTTTCAGTGCTGTAACATTTTGAATGACAATTGCGATGTTGTACCCAAATGAAATCATCATTTATTTTTTTCCCCACAAATAGAAATTAAAATAAAAAAACTTTTTTTTTTTGGCGCTATAAACAAAGTGATAAGTTTGAAATAAAACAAAATCATTTTTTTGCTATAATAAATATCCCAAATTTAAAAAAAATTAAAAAAATTTTTTTTCCCTCAGTTTTAGATAGACAGATATGTATTCTTCTACCTTTTTTTTTTTACCAAATGCGCAATAAGCGTATATTGACTGGTTTGCGCAAAAGTTATATAGCGCCTACAAAATAGGGGATAGATTTATGGCATTTTTTTTGTTTGTTTTACTAGTAATGGTGGTGATCTGCGATTTTTATCGTGACTGACATTGCGGCGGACAGATCGGACACTTTTGACACTGTAATGGGACCAATGACATTTATACAACGATCAGTGCTATAAAAATGCTACATACAAAATACAGAGTGAGTCAGATTTCCATGCTTTCGCTATGGTCTGTTTGGCTGCTGTGGTTATGAAGAGCATAAGTTTAAACTGGCGGTGCGATAAAATATTTGGTTTATGATTTAGGAGTGCTGTGGCTGGATCAGGAAGCAAAGGTATATTAAACATAGTGGAAAGCAACTTAAACACCTCCAACCAAAAGGATTCATCTATTTTACATTCCCACCATATGTGCATGTGTGTTCCCAATGCTGAACATTAGGGATGAGCTTCGTGTTCGAGTCGAACATACGTTCGACTCGAACATCGGCTGTTCGTCCGTTCGGCGAAGTCTGAACATTTTGGTCCGTTCGCGACAAATTCGCGTGGCGCTCACGGCCCACAATGCACTGCGATGGCGCAGTGCATTGCTGGCTTATGATTGAGCCAGCAAGTGCCGGCAGCGAGGAGAGCTATGATTGGCCACAGGCAGGATGCCTGTGGCCAATCATAGCTCAGGCTGTGTAGTGCACGCCCCACACTATATAAGGCCGCCAGCGCGGCGGCCTTGTGTAGTGTGTTGGCGTCTGAAGCAGTGGGTGTTCTGTGTACCTTCAACACAGTACACACCGATGGTTTTCGGCCGATTTTCGATCTTGCTGTTGTGTAGTGGTTATTGTCTGCGTGCCCTGACCGCAGTATACACCGCTATATTCACCTCACCTATATAGCTAGTGATCTATCTTTTATAATAGAGCTTGCAGTCAGTAGTGTTAGGAGCTAGTGCGTGCTGTCTGCGTGCTCTGTACCCAGTACATACCGCTATATCCACCTACATAGCTCTTCTCTATTTGAGACCACTTGCCATCTGCAGGAGTTATTGGAAGTTGTGTGTGCCTCCAGCACAGCACAGTATACATCTGTATATACCCCTTTATCTCTGGTGTTCTATAATAAAGGCATCTGCAGGAGTTAGTGGGTGTTCTGTGTACCTTCAGCACAGTACACACCGATCGTTTTCGGACGATTTTCGATCTTGCTGTTGTGTAGTGGTTGTTGTCTGCATGCCCTGACCGCAGTATACACCACTATATTCACCTCACCTATATAGCTAGTGATCTATCTTTTATAATAGAGCTTGCAGTCAGTAGTGTTAGGAGCTAGCGCGTGCTGTCTGCGTGTTCTGTACCCAGTACATACCGCTATATCCACCTACATAGCTCTTCTCTATTTGAGACCACTTGCCATCTGCAGGAGTTATTGGAAGTTGTGTGTGCCTCCAGCACAGCACAGTATACATCTGTATATACCCCTTTATCTCTGGTGTTCTATAATAAAGGCATCTGCAGGAGTTAGTGGGTGTTGTGTGCCTCTAGCACAGTATACACTACCCAACTGCTTTTTTACCCAACTCCCTTCAGGCCATTACCATGTCTGGAAGGCCAGCAAGGAGAGGCAGACAGGCGCGAGCCGATAAAAGAGGGCAAGCAGGCTCTGTGTCTAGAGACAACAGTGCTGGTCGTGGACACGGTGCATTGTCATCAGCACGTGGCCATGGGACACGCTTGTCCTTCTTTTCGGCAGCTGGACATGTTGAGCCGCAACATGCCAACGACTTGGTAGAGTGGATGACCAAGCCCTCTTCATCCTCCTCATCCTCTCTCACCCAGGCTCAGGGTACTAGCAAAGCAGCTGCCAACGCATCGTCTTCCCTCCTCTCAATGTCATCATCAGTGACTCCTTCCCTAGACCCACCACGTCCTCCTGAGGAGTCTCCTGAACTCTTTGAGCACAGTGTTGGGTACATGCTCCAGGAGGATGCCCAGTGTTTTGTGGGCTCTGATGATGACACTCAGCTAGAGGAAGGCAGTAGCGTGAGCGCAGAGAGAGGGGATGCTCAAGAAGGACAGCAATCTGGCAGTCATGTTCCACAAGCTGCAGCATACTGCCAGGTTTGCTACAGCGATGAAGAGGGAGGGGATGATGAGGGCACTGACTCCACGTGGGTGCCTAGAAGGAGAGAGGAGGAGGAGGAGGAGGCACATGTCCAACGAGGCAGGATGCCCTCCGGGGGCCAGCTTAGGGGCAGCACACCGACTGAATCACACCGCAGAGCTCCGCCTGTGCAGAGCGCTGCCTCTGCGCGTTATTCTAAAAGTTCTTTGGTGTGGGCCATTTTGAGACGAGTGTATCAGATCGCACCGCTGCTATTTGCAACATATGTCTCAAGCGTATCTCACGTGGCCAAAACATCAGCCGCTTGGGCACCACATGCTTGACCAGACATATGTTGACCTGCCATGCAGCTCGTTGGCAAGCGTACCTCAAAGACCCACACCAAAGAACAAAGCGGACCTCTCCTTGCTCCTCATCAGCTGGCATCTCCAACCCCACTAGACCTTCAGTCCTCTCTGAAACCTGCTCTGAGAGAAATGAAGGTGTAGAAATAGGTGTGTCACAGCCAAGTGCTTCCGGGAACTCTGCTAGCGGTACACCCACGTCCGATTATAGCAGGCAAATGTCCCTGCCCCAGCTGCTGGACCGGCGAAAGAAGTTCACTCCCAGCCATCCACATGCCCAGCGGTTGAATGCTAGCTTGGCTAAATTGCTAGCACTTCAACTGCTACCTTTTCAGTTGGTAGACTCGGCCCCCTTCCGTGAGTTTGTACAATGTGTGGTTCCTCAGTGGCAGGTCCCCAAACGCCACTTTTTCTCACGGAAGGCGATTTCCGGCTCTCTACCGGCATGTGGAAAGCAATGTCCTTGCCTCGCTGGACAGGGCGGTCAGCGGTAAGGTGCATATTACCGCTGACTCATGGTCCAGCAGGCATGGACAGGGACGTTACCTGTCTTTCACGGCCCATTGGGTCACTCTTCTGGCAGCTGGGAAGGATGCAGGACAAGGTGCAGTAGTGTTGTAGGTTGTTCCGCCACCACGCCTCCAAAATGCTACTATTGGTTGTGACACACCTCTCTCCTCCACCCCCTCTTCTTCTTCCTCCATGGCCTCTTCCAGTGCTCTGTCCTCAGAACCAGCGGTGCTCCGTAGGCGTTCCAGGGGCTACGCAAGTACGCAGGCAAAACGATGCCATGCTGTGCTTGCGCTGGTTTGTTTGGGGGACAGGAGCCACACTGGGGCGGATGTTTTGTCAGCTCTGCAGGGGCAGGCCGAGAGGTGGTTGACGCCACGCCAGCTTAAGCCAGGAATGGTGGTTTGCGACAATGGCACCAACCTCCTCTCCGCCCTCCGACAGGGACAACTGACCCATGTGCCCTGTGTAGCTCACGTCCTTAACCTGGTGGTGCAGCGGTTCTTGGGCAGGTACCCCGGCTTACAGGATGTCCTGAAGCAGGCCAGGAAAGTCTGTGTGCATTTCCGCCGATCATTTAATGCCTGTGCTCGGCTGGCTGAGCTCCAAAAGGAGTTGAACCTGCCCAAGAACCGCCTTATATGTGACATGCCCACCAGATGGAACTCAACATTGGCCATGCTGCAGCGGCTGCACACGCAGCAGAGGGCCATCAATGAGTACCTGTGCGACTACGGCACCAGGACAGGGTCAGGGAGCTTGGTTTTTTCTCACCACGCCAGTGGGGCATGATCAGGGATGCATGCACTATCCTGTCACCGTTTGAGGAGGCCACAAGGATGGTGAGCAGTGACAGTGCATGCATCAGTGACACTGTACCTCTTGTCCACCTCTTGGAGCATACGCTGCGTGGAATAATGGACAGGGCACTTGAGGCAGAACAGAGGCAGGAAGAGGAGGACTTCCTTGCCTCTCAAGGCCCCCTTTATCCAGACAGTGTTCCTGCTGTGCCACCCATCACACAGGAAGAGGATGAGGAGGAGGAGGAAGAGGAGGAGGAGGATGATTGTGTCAGCATGGAGGTGGAGGCTGGCACTCAGCATCAGCATCAGCAGCAGTCTTGTAGGGATGATTTACAGTCCCAAGAAACACGTGGACTTGTACGTGGCTGGGAGGAGGTAGCTGCGGATCATGTTGTCCTTAGTGACCCAGAGGACTCCGGACCGAATGCCTCAGCTAACCTACGCTGCATGGCCTCCCTGATCCTGCAAAGCCTGCAGAAGGATCCTCGTATTCTTCGGATCAAGGAGAGGGACCATTATTGGCTGGCCACTCTCCTTGATCCACGGTACATGGGTAAGGTTGCCGACCTTATCTTGCCATCGCAGAGGGAGCAGAGGATGAGACATCTCCGGGAGGCCTTGCAGAAAGGTCTGTGCAACGCGTTCCCAGAGACTGGGAGGTTACAAACTCCTGGTCCTGGACAACGTGTTGCTGAGGCATCGGTCAGAAGGAGTGGTGGAGAAGGTGGCCGTCTGACTGATGCTTTCAGACAATTTTTTAGTCCACAGCCCCAAGGTATGATCGGTTCCAGCACCCATCGCCAGCGTCTGATTTACATGGTGCAGGAATACCTAGGGGCAAGGTCAGACTTGGACACCTTTCCCACCAAAAATCCTCTGGCTTACTGGGTCTTGAGGATGGATCACTGGCCAGAGCTTGCACAGTATGCAATTGAGCTACTGGCCTGTCCTGCATCCAGCGTTCTTTCGGAATGCACCTTCAGTGCTGCTGGTGGCTTTGTTACCGATCACAGGGTGCGCCTGTCCACCGAATCAGTTGATCGACTGACCTTCATCAAGATGAATCAGTCTTGGATCACCCACAGCTACCAAGCACCTGAAGCTGATGTAACAGAATAATTTTTTTTGAAATATCACATCCCTTCAAGACTGCCTATGCTGATGCTGAGTGACTGTCCTGTTATGTTGATTGTCTATCCTCTTCCTCCGCTGATATGTTGGAAGAACATTTCTGGTTCTGGTTGATGCCATCAGCCCAATTTTTCTGCCCCTGTTTAACAGGGGCGTTTAAGTACAATTTTTGATGCAATGCTTTGCAGCAGGGCTAATTCATGCAATAAAACTAGAGTATATGGCAGAGATTGCAGTGTGGTGGCACCAGCACCAGTGCCTAAGGCCCAATTTTTCTGCCCCTGTTTAACAGGGGCGTTTAATTACAATTTTTGATGCAATGCTTTGCAGCAGGGCTAATTCCTGCAATAAAACTAGAGTATATGGCAGAGGTTGCAGTGTGGTGGCACCAGCACCAGTGCCTAAGGCCCAATTTTTCTGCCCCTGTTTAACAGGGGCGTTTAATTACAATTTTTGATGCAATGCTTTGCAGCAGGGCTAATTCCTGCAATAAAACTAGAGTATATGGGAGAGATTGCAGTGTGGTGGCACCAGCAGCAGTGCCTAAGGCCAAATTTTTCTGCCCCTGTTTAACAGGGACATGTAATTACAATTCTTGATATAATATTTCACAGGAGGGCCCCTTCCTGTGCCCACCCAGAGTAACGGTGAGGACTTATAGTGTTGTGGCACCAGCACCACAACCACCAAAGGTCAATTTTTCTACCACTGTTCAACAATGGCATGTAATTACAATTCTTGATATAATCGTTCACAGCAGAGCGCTCCAGCGCCCACCAAGAGTCACTTTGAGGGCTTACAATGTTGTGGCAAAACCAGCACCTTGTTCCGCCATTTTTTCTGCAGAGCATATAGGGCAGGCCCCTACTTTCAAACATCCAATTTACAAACATCTCCTACTTGCAAACGGAAGGAGACAACAGCAAGTGAGATGAAAAAAGATGGACAACAAAACAAATTATACAGGGGTGATAACCCTTCCCTATGTTTTCCAAAAAGCTTAAAAATAGTTTTTTTGACTGGAGCTACACTTTAAAAATGTACCAGTTGAAAATTACAAACAGATTCAACTTATCACAACAAACCTACACAGTCCCTGTCTTGTTTGCACCGCCTGTATACTGCTGTTCTGAGTATATAGGGCCTGGGGGCCACACGCATTTCCTTTTTTTAATATGGGTACGGGGTTCCCCTTAATATGCGTACAAGACCTAAAGGGGCTGGTAATGGGCAGGAAGGGCTACCCATGCCATTTTTCTCAATGATTTTCAACCATATTGCAGGAACCAGATATAACATTAAAACCGCAAGCAGTTTTAAATGGTGTTATTTCCGTTTAATGTCATTTTGTGCAGGGACTGTTCTAAACACGGGAAACACGTGGCACTTCACAGGCATACTACAGACACCCCCCAGGCACCATATTTAAAGGAATATTTCACTTTTTTTTTTCACTTTAATCGTCATTAAAATCAGTGCCCCCGCCAAAACGGCCATTTTTAAAAACATTTTAGGCATTGACCCATGTCCCCTGTGGCAGGAGCCAGGTCCCCAAACCCTTTTTAGGACAGTATCTTGCATATTAGCCGTTAAAATTAGCACTTTTCATTTCGAACGTTCGAGTCCCATAGACTTCAATGGGGTTCTAAAGTTTGTTCGAATTTGGGGTCCGTTCGAAAGTTCTGGTGCGAACCGAACCGGGGGGTGTTCGGCTCATCCCTACTGAACATCCTTGGAAGCATTGGGACAGGTATTGTGGAGAAAACTTGGAGATTCTGTCAGGGACTAGGTACCATCTAGTGACAACTTTGTAATTAGTTTCAAGAGCGACAATATTAGGTGATGCTGATTTGGTATTATGCCATATTTGGGACCAGTTTATTTGTTCTGGTTGTAATTGAAGGCCTGTTATTTTTTGGTATAAGTCAGTGGGGATGAAGAGTTTTGTGAGAGTAGTTGAGTACATATATATATATATATATATATATATATATATATATATATATATATATATATATATATATATATTGTGGCAGCACGCAGGTAAAATCACCTGGTTGTATTCAGGATGGGAAATATGTGTGTCCTAGATTCAGGCTTTATGCAGACTTTTACAATTAGAGGGGAAGAGTTAATGAGCCCAGCTGTAGTAAGTGGGCTCACTAAGACCTCTACAAAAAACCCCAGCATGCATAGGGAGATGCTCCATCCTGGAACCAGTTTTGTGTGTATAGACTGGGGAGTCTGAGATCTGTTCTGTGCGGTGAGTTAACGCCTGTGTGGCAAACCCCTACAATAGAGACAGGGACTGGGGCAGCACAAGGCTGCACCCAGTTGTTAGACAGGGAGTCTACGTGTGTAGTTAGAGGTCAAGCTGACCAGGATTTATTTTCTGGTTTTATTTTGTTTGGCTGTTATATGTATCACTGCATGTAGCCTAAATAAACTGGATCTTTTGTTTTTGCACCTACACCGCTGTCTGCTGTGCCTGACTTTGTGTTGTGAGCCCATCCAGGGGGTCACACACACCCGCTACCGAGCGAACCCCCTCACAGTTTGTGGAGAATTTTGGCAGTTTTTTTTTTTTTTTTTTTTGTTAAGGCCAGCATGGAGGAGATACTGAGACAGCTGGCTCTAGCAAATGCAAACCAGCAGCAAGCAAATGCAAATCAGCAGCAAACAAATGCAGCTTTACAAAAGAGCCTTGCAGCTCAACAACAAGCCCAGCAGCAGGCAAATGCAAATCAGCAGCAGACAAATGCAACTTTGCAGCAGAGTTTGGAAGCCCAGCAGCAGGCAAATGCAAATCAGCAGCAGACAAATGCAACTTTGCAGCAGAGTTTGGAAGCTCAGCAACAAGCCCAGCAGCGATCTGAAGCCCGCTTCATAGACCTGTTGCAGAAGCAAGAGCAGAATTTTCAACAGCAAATAGAGACATTGATACAGCAACGTCCGCAGACCAATGAAGCAAGTGGGTACAATAATACCGCAACCTTTGGTGTGAGCCGTTTACTGACAAAAATGACTGGAGAGGATGATCCGGAGGTGTTTTTGACCACATTTGAAAGGACTGCTGAAAGGGAAAAGTGGCCTAAGGAGCAATGGGCTGGACTGGTGGCCCCTCTGTTAACTGGGGAATCGCAGAAAGCTTATTATGACCTAGAGCCTGACCAAGCAAAAGACTATGTGGTGCTAAAAGCAGAAATATTGGCATGGCTGGGTGTCACCCTGGCAGTCCGGGCTCAGCGTATGCATAACTGGACTTTTCAGGTTGGAAAACCTCCCAGGTCTCAAATGTATGATCTCATTCACCTGAGCAGGAAGTGGCTGCAGCCAGAGATTTTGACCGCACCAAACATTGTGGAACGTGTGGTTATGGATCGTTTCCTGAGAGCTCTTCCTACTGCCATCCAAAAATGGGTAAGCCATGGAGACCCAGAAAATGCAGATAAACTTGTGGATCTGGTTGAGAGGTACTTGGCTACAGAGAACTTGACCACCTCTTCCAGGGACTCACGGACTTTCCCCCCTAAGACCAGATCATCCCCAGTGGCGGGTAAGATGATTCCAAGGGGTGAGGGTGGAGAGAGTGAGAGGGTGGGAGTTCTACCTAAGGTCTGGCGGGAGCAGCCCAGGAAGCCCAGGCTGCAAGAGGCAGTGAAAAAAATTATTTGCTACCGCTGCCGGCAAGAGGGACATATTGCAGCCAATTGCCCAGTTGTGGATGAGCCTATGCAATGTGACTTTATAAGGGAGAGACATCAGTCGCTGTTTGCGACAGTTGCATGCACTGCCATTCGGGGACCTGAGAAACATTTATGTAAAATGTGTATTAATGGTAGACATGTTGATGTGTTGCTAGATTCAGGTAGCCTGGTAACATTGATAAAAGCTGAATTAGTTACTACAGAGGTCTCTGGGAAGAACAGAGTGGCTGTTATTTGTGTGCATGGGGACACCCGAGAGTATCCTGTAACTTCAGTGTTTTTTGAGACCCCCAAAGGTAACCTCTCTCATCAGGTGGGGTTAGTGTCTCAGTTACCACATGATGCTATTGTGGGAAGGGATTTTCCAAATTTCTGGGAACTCTGGGATTGTCCTGAGGCCCCCATTGGTGCCCCTATAAACCAGGAAGATGACCAGAATTCCTCTGGGAGTGGTGAGGACTCTCCTGAATTTCCCTTGTCGGTATTGGCGGGGGAAACTCGAGAAACTGGGGAGGAGCCAACATCCTCAGATGAAAACATGCCGTCTGTGGAGTTTTCGGATCTTGAGGTTCACAGGGAAAATTTTGCCACAGAACAGTTAAAAGACCCCACCCTAATAAAGGCACGGGAAAATGTGGTGAAAATAGATGGCGAGTTAGTGAACCCAGATAAGACTTGCCCTTATCCTTACTTCACTATGGAAAGGGACCTGCTATATCGAGTGGCTCAAAGGGCAGAAGAAACCATTGAGCAACTTGTAGTGCCCAAACCTTAACCAGTTGCCGACCGCGGCACGCCGATGTACGTCGGCAGAATGGCACGGGCAGGCATAAGGGCTTACATGTACGTCCCTTGCCTCCCGCGGGTCGGGGGCCCGATCGGGCCCCCGCCCGGTGCCTGCGGCGGTCGGTATTCGTTCGGGAGCGATCCCGGACGAGGGGACGGCCATTCATTCATGGCCACCCCCTCGCGATCGCTCCCGACGAATAGAAATCCCCCGTGACATCACTTCCTCTCCTGTAATGTAAACACAGGAGAGGAAGTGATGTATTCTCTCCTCCGTGTCGGTATTTTTCGTTCCGACACGGAGGAGAGCGGATCGGTGAGTTGCACCAACACTCTACACACACAGTAGAACATGCCAGGCACACTCACACCCCCCCTTTACCCCCCGATCACCCCCCAATTACCCCTGCCCCCCAGTCACAGTGAAACCAATGTCATTTTTTTTTTTTGCATTGGTGTCATTTGTGACTGTAATAAATGTTAGGGCAGTTAGGGTTAGCCCCCTTTAGTTCTAATGTACCCCCCTAACCCCCCCAATAAAGGTTTAACCCCGTGATCACCCCCCGTCGCCAGTGTCACTAAGGCTGGGTTCACATTGCAGCGGTTTATGAGAACGAATGTGATTCGCACCGCACTGCAGTGCAAATCACATCCGATCTCTGTGCGATTCGAGTTCAGCCATTCGCCGCACCCGCCGCACCCGCCACACCCGCCGCACCCGCCGCAAATTCGCACGGGACCCTTTTTTTGGCCCGCAGCAGAATCGGATCGCATGGGTGTTCACACCATGCGATCCGAGTTTGCAGATCGCACTGCGATATGCGAACTGATCTGGGGGTGTCAGTAACATTTCACTGACACTCCCAGCAGTTCGCATAGGGCAGTGTGAACTGCCGCCGGGAGGCATGCGATGCGGGAACCCGCCGCGGATTCGCGGCGTTTCCGCATCGCTCCAGTGTGAACCCAGCCTAATAAGCGATCATTTTTCTGATCGCCGTATTAGTGTCACAGGTGACGCTAGTTAGGCAGGTAGGTATTTAGGTTCGCCGCAGCTTTTTATAGCGCCAGGGACCCCCATATACTACCGCATAAAGCCCCCTGATTGCCCCCTAGTTAACCCTTTCACCAGTGATCACCATATAACTGTTACAGGTGACGCTGGTTGGTTAGTTATTTTTTTATAGTTTCAGGGCACCCGCCATTTATTACCTAATAATAAAGGTTTAACCCCCTGATCACCCGGCGGGTGTCATTTGTGACTAATAACTGTTAGGGCAGTTAGGGTTAGCCCCCTTTAGTTCTAAGGTACCCCCCTAACCCCCCCAATAAAGGTTTAACCCCGTGATCACCCCCCGTCGCCAGTGTCACTAAGGCTGGGTTCACATTGCAGCAGTTTATGAGAACGGATGTGATTCGCACCGCAGTGCAAATCACATCCGATCTCTGTGCGATTCGAGTTCAGCTATACAGATAGTATGGCTGAATTCGTGTCGCACCCGCCGCACCCGCCGCAAACTCGCACGGGACCCTTTTTTTGGTCCGCAGCAGAATCGGATCGCATGGGTGTTCACACCATGCGATCCAAGTTTGCAGATCGCACTGCGATATGCGAACTGATCTGGGGGTGTCATTAACATTTCACTGACACTCCCAGCAGTTCGCATAGGGCAGTGTGAACTGCCGCCGGGAGGCATGCGATGCGGGAACCCGCCGCGCATTCGTGGCGTTCCCGCATCGCTCCAGTGTGAACCCAGCCTAATAAGCGATCGTTTTTCTGATCGCTGTATTAGTGTCACAGGTGACGCTAGTTAGGCAGGTAGGTATTTAGGTTCGCCGCAGCTTTTTATAGCGCCAGGGACCCCCATATACTACCGCATAAAGCCCCCTGATTGCCCCCTAGTTAACCCTTTCACCAGTGATCACCATATAACTGTTACAGGTGACGCTGGTTGGTTAGTTATTTTTTTATAGTTTCAGGGCAACCGCCATTTATTACCTAGTCTCACTAGTGTACCCCTAAATTTAGGGGTGTCTACTTTCCAAAATGGGGTCATTTGGGGGGGGTTTGTGCCATCTTGGCATTTTATGGCCTTCAAAAGTGTAACGCCCTTAGAAAGCCTGAAGGCGGTGCTTGGTTTTCGGGGCCCCGTACGCGGCTAGGCTCCCAAAAAGTCCCACATATGTGGTATCCCCGTACTCAGGAGAAGCAGCAGAATTTATTTTGGGGTGTCATTTCACATATGCCCATGGCATGCGTGAGCAATATATCATTTAGTGATAACTTTGTGAAAAAAAAAAAAAAAAAAGTTTGTAATTTTCCCGCAACTTGTGGCAAAATATAAAATATTCCATGGACTCAACATGCCTCTCAGCAAATAGCTTGGGGTGTCTACTTTCTAAAATGGGGTCATTTGTGGGGGTTTTGTGCCATCTTGGCATTTTATGGCCTTCAAAACTGTAATAGGTAGTGAGAAGTGAACTCAAAAATTTACGCCCTTAGAAAGCCTGAAGGCGGTGCTTGGTTTTCGGGGCCCCGTACGCGGCTAGGCTCCCAAAAAGTCCCACATATGTGGTATCTCCGTACTCAGGAGAAGCAGCAGAATTTATTTTGGGGTTTCATTTCACATACGCCCATAGCATGTGTGAGCAATATATCATTTAGTGACAACTTTGTGTAAAAAAAAAAAAAAAATTTTTTTTTTTGTCATTATTCAATCGCTTGAGGCAAAAAAATAAAATATTCAATGGGCTCAACATGCCTCTTATCAATTTCCTTAGGGGGTCTACTTTCCAAAATGGGGTCATTTGGGGGGGTTTTGTACTGCCCTGCTATTTTAGCACCTCAAGAAATGAGATAGGCAGTCGTAAACTAAAAGCTGCGTAAATTCCAGAAAACGTACCTTAGTTTGTAGATGTGACAACTTTTGCGCAAACCAATAAATATACAATTATTGACTTTTTTTTTACCAAAGACATGTGGCTGAATACATTTTGGCCTAAATGTATGACTAAAATTGAGTTTATTGGATTTTTCTAATAACAAAAAGTAGAAAATATCATTTTTTTTCAAAATTTGCGGTCTTTTTACGTTTATATCGCAAAAAATAAAAATCGCAGAGGCAATCAAATACCATCAAAAGAAAGCTCTATTTGTGGGAAGAAAAGGACGCAAATTTTGTTTGGGTACAACATTGCATGACCGCGCAATTACCAGTTAAAGCAGCGCAGTGCCAAAGTGTAAAAAGACCTCTGGTCATTTACCAGCAAAATGGTCCGGTCTGAAAGTGGTTAAGGAAGTTGGTGTTAGAATTGGCTCATGGACACATTCTGGGAGGTCATCTGGGGACAGAGAAAACCAGAGAGAGGGTATTGCAGAGATTCTATTGGCCTGGGGTCATGAAGGAAATAGAAAAGTATTGTTCCTCCTGCCCTGTGTGTCAGAAGTCGGCACCTATGCCACATTTCCGTAACCCACTGGTACCTCTTCCTATCATTGAGGTCCCCTTTGAGAGGATCGCAATGGATTTGGTAGGTCCGATAATGAAGTCTGCTAGGGGGCATCAGTACATTTTGGTTATATTGGACTATGCCACCCGTTATCCGGAAGCAATTCCTCTCCGAAATACCTCGGCCAAAACCATAGCCAAAGAGCTATCCCTTGTTTTTAGCCGCGTGGGTATTTGTAAGGAACTGCTTACGGACCAAGGTACACCCTTTATGTCCCGGGTTATGAAAGAATTATGCAAGTTTTACAAAGTGAAGCAATTGCGTACATCTGTGTATCACCCCCAAACAGATGGGTTGGTTGAAAGATTCAACAAAACCCTAAAACAAATGTTAAAGAAGGTGGTGGATAGAGATGGAAAGAATTGGGATTGTCTAATACCCTATCTGATGTTTGCCATTAGGGAGGTACCCCAATCCTCTACGGGTTTCTCACCCTTCGAGTTGCTCTATGGGAAACACCCAAGAGGGCTGCTGGATATCGCCAAGGAAACTTGGGAAAATGAGAGTTCTCCTCACAGGAGTGTGATTGAGCATGTCGCCCTGATGCAAGATAGAATTGCACAGGTAATGGCAATTGTAAAGGAACATTTAACCCAAGCGCAGTTAGCACAGCAGAGAGTGTACAACCGTGGGGCCAAGACACGTACTTTTTGCCCGGGGGATAGGGTCTTGGTGCTAGTCCCTACGGTTGAAAGCAAATTTCTGGCCAAATGGCAAGGTCCATATGAAGTAATTGAAAAAATTAGTGAGGTGAACTACAGGGTTAGACAGCCAGGAAGGCGAAAGCCGGAGCAGATCTATCACGTCAATCTGCTGAAAGCCTGGAGGGATAGGGAATCCCTAGTCGCAGAGACTTTGTCACAAGTACAGCCTGATTGCTTAGTTCCTGAGGTTGGAATAGCAGACACCTTATCGAAACCCCAACAACAGGAGGTTAAAGAGTTTGTACTTCGTAACAAAGAGATTTTCTCTGAGCTTCCGGGACAAACATCTGGCGTAGATCATGACATTATCACCCCGCCAGGAGAAAGGGTAAAACTAAAACCTTATAGAATACCAGAGGCCCGACGGGAGGCAATACGTGGGGAGGTTCAAAGGATGCTGGAATTGGGTGTGATAGAGGAGTCCCAGAGTGACTGGTCCAGTCCTATTATACTAGTGCCCAAACCTGATGGGAGCTGGCGGTTTTGTAACGATTTTAGACAATTAAATAAAGTTACAAAATTTGACACCTACCCCATGCCACGTATAGATGAGTTGGTTGACCGGCTGGGAACAGCCCGATATATGACAACTCTTGATCTCACCAAAGGGTATTGGCAAATTCCCCTGGCTGAGTCGCCAAGGAGAAAACTGCGTTTGTAACCCCAGATGGGGCATTCCAATATAAGAGAATGCCGTTTGGGTTACAGAATGCACCGGCAACATTCCAGCGGAAAATGGATAAGATTCTGAGGCCCCATCATAAATATGCTGCAGCTTACCTGGATGATGTGATTATCCATAGCACAGACTGGGTCTCACATTTGCCAAAAGAACAAGCAGTCCTAGACTCTATCCGGGAAGCTGGGTTTACGGCCAATCCAAAGAAGTGTACCATTGGACAGGAGGAGGCCAAATATCTTGGGTACACTATTGGGAGGGGGGTGATAAAACCCCAAGTCAATAAAGTCGAGGCCATACAGAGTTGGCCACGTCCCAACAGCAAGAAACAGGTACGAGCCTTTCTGGGAATCGCTAGCTATTATCGACGATTCATTCCCCATTTTGCTTCTCAGGCTATGCCCCTCACCAACCTGACAAAAGGGAAAGAGTCGGTTATGGTCAAATGGTCCCCAGAGGCTGAGGAAGCATTTCAGTCCTTAAAAACAGCCTTATGTAGCCAGCCAGTGTTGTACTCACCAGACTTGTCTAAGGACTTTGTTGTACAAACTGATGCATCAGACGTTGGGTTAGGAGCAGTGTTATCCCAGGTCTGGAACGGGGAAGAGCACCCAGTCATTTACCTCAGCAGGAAGTTAAAGTCCCATGAGGTAAATTACTCCACGATTGAGAAGGAATGTTTAGCAGTGAAGTGGGCTCTAGATTCCCTTCGGTACTATCTGCTAGGTAGGCACTTTGACCTGGTGACTGATCACGCTCCTTTAAAGTGGATGGCTCAGAACAAGGAGACCAATAGAAGGGTAAATAGGTGGTTCCTGGCCCTACAGGAATTTAACTTTACAGTTAAGCATCGCCCTGGTGTTAAAATGGGGAATGTGGATGCTTTGTCTCGGATACATGCGTGTCTGGCTGCTTGTGTTACAACCCCAAGGTTGAAACAAGAGGGGGGGTATGTGGCAGCACGCAGGTAAAATCACCTGGTTGTATTCAGGATGGGAAATATGTGTGTCCTAGATTCAGGCTTTATGCAGACTTTTACAATTAGAGGGGAAGAGTTAATGAGCCCAGCTGTAGTAAGTGGGCTCATTAAGACCTCTACAAAAAACCCCAGCATGCATAGGGAGATGCTCCATCCTGGAACCAGTTTTGTGTGTATAGACTGGGGAGTCTGAGATCTGTTCTGTGCGGTGAGTTAACGCCTGTGTGGCAAACCCCTACAATAGAGACAGGGACTTGGGCAGCACAAGGCTGCACCCAGTTGTTAGACAGGGAGTCTACGTGTGTAGTTAGAGGTCAAGCTGACCAGGATTTATTTTCTTGTTTTATTTTGTTTGGCTGTTATATGTATCACTGCATGTAGCCTAAATAAACTGGATCTTTTGTTTTTGCACCTACACCGCTGTCTGCTGTGCCTGACTTTGTGTTGTGAACCCATCCAGGGGGTCACACACACCCGCTACCGAGCGAACCCCCTCACAATATATATATATATATATATATATATATATATATATATATATATATAAATCTGTCAGAAACCATGAATCAGACCAAGACAGAAGTACAATTAAATCACAATTGTTTATTAAATAAAAATAAAAAGGTAAATAGAAAAAGCGTAGTCAAAGCATAGCCAGAGTCCAGTAGCAGTATAGAGTAGTCAGCCGGGCCAGAGTTCAATAACCGGATCGGGTAATCAGCCAGGCCAGAGTCAGGGATCCAAGTAGAGCAACAGCAAGCAGGATAAGGAGCCAGAAGGGATGTTAGCAATCCAGTCTTTAAACAGAACTGCAGGAGATGGTTTCTTGTGATGTGACCAAGGCGAAGGCAGAGGTGAAGTGAGCTGGACAGCTTTAAGTAGGCAGGTCAGATGAGCATGATCAGGAACAGCTGGTAACTGTGGAGAGAGATGAGAGCTGGCAATTAGACGACAGCTGAGTGGCCAGCCCAGAAAAGGAATGGCTAAGCCAGCCTTGACAGTACCCCCTCCTCAATGACCCCTCTCCCTCGGAGGGCCACCGGGCTTGAAGGGAAACCGTCTATGGAACTTGCAGAGGAGGACAGGGACATGTACATCTGAGGATGAAACCCAGGAGCATTCCTCCGGACCGTACCTCTTCCAATGCACCAGGTACTGTATGTGCCCATGGAACCTACGGGAGTCAACAATGGACACAGACTGCCTTTACATGGCTAGGTCAGGTAAACATTATAAAGATGAACGTCCTACCATGCATATTTTTCTATCTACAGATGCTACCAATCCCCTTACCCAGACTCTTTTTCGACCGACTATCCAGGCTGCTATCTCACTTTATCTGGAACACACGTAAACCTAGAATAGTGCTGTGGGTACTACAACGTCCGAAGTGAAGGAGTGGCCTGGGGGTTCTGGACATCAGGCAGTACTACCGAGCCATAGCCCTTCAGAAGATTCTTGACTGACATCTTCACACTCATACGAAGCTCTGGGTCCCTCTAGAGAAATGTCTAGTGGATAGAAACTTGTCTTACACGCCTTGGCTGCCTCTGGAGCATAGGGGGCTATCAGAGGTGACCTCCTCCCTGACGGTCCATGTGCTGTCGGTCTGGGATAGGATAAATCTGCTTTTGAAGTTAGCTCCACCTATGTCCCCGTTGGCTCCACTAGGGGGTTTCCTGTGGTTCCCCCCGGGCGAAAAGATGACTTTCTTTGAGCCATGGGTAGATGATGGAAACGCCAGTTGTGGTAAACTCAGGAAGGATAGCAGGCTCTTGAGTTACGAAGCCGTGCCGGTAGGAAGACAAGGCCCACGGATGAACTTTTGGAAATATAGACAACTACACCACTTCTTTCAGGTACATGGTCACGCGATTAGAGACCCCCTCGACCCTCACCCTATTTGAACGCATTCTTATTGCAGAAAAACTGACACCACACATGGTCTCCGAACTATACCAGCTTCTGGGTTCGGCCAGCCCCCAAACTACTTCTGCCTATATACGGCGTTGGGAGACTGACCTAGGGCTAACATTTACAGAGACGCAGTTATCCCACCTATACTTCCTCACCCACTCGTCCTCCATGGACTCCAAAACCCAGAAGACCAACTTTAAGCTAATTTCTCCTTGGTATAGGGTGCCAACAGACCTGGCCCGTATTTACCTCTCCATGTCTGAGCTGTGCTGGAGAGGTTGTGGACATTGGGGAACATTAATTCACATTGTGGCAGCAGGCAGGTAAAATCACCTGGTTGTATCCAGGATGGGAAATATGTGTGCCCTAGATTCAGGCTTTATGCAGACTTGTACAACTAGAGGGGAAGAGTTAATGAGCCCAGCTGAAGTAAGTGGGCTCATTAAGACCTCTACAAAAAAACCCCAGCATGCTTAGGGAGATGCTCCATCCTGGAACCAGTTTTTGTGTGTATAGACTGGGGAGTGTGATACCTGTTCTGTGCGGTGAGTTAACGCCTGTGTGGCAAACCTCTACAACAGAGACAGGGACTGGTGCAGCACAAGGCTGCACTCAGTTGTAAGACAGGGAAACTAAGTGTGTAATTAGAGGTCAAGCTGACCAGGATTTATTTTCATGTTTTATTTTTGTTTGGCTGTTATATGTTTCACTGCATGTAGCATAAATAAACCGCATCTTTTGTTTTTTGCACCTACAACGCTGTCTGCTGTGCCTCATTTTGTGTTGTGAACCCATCCAGGGGGTCACACACACCCGCTGCCGAGCTAACCCCACACAACATATGGTGGGAATGGCCCTTAACCGGTTCGCGCCCGCCCTATAGCTGAAAGACGGCTACAGAGCGGACGCTAACTGCCGGGAGGCCGTCCCTGGACGGCCTCCTGTTTACTTCCGCAATGCGAGCTCCCGCGAGCGCGCATCAGGGAAGTTCTGTGCTGGCCGTGTCCCTCGGACACAGCCAGTCACAGATCGCTGTAAACGGCCAATCACAGCAGCCGTTTACAGTGCGATCGGCGTATCAAATGAGAGATGATCTCATATGTAAACATATGAGATCATCTCTCAGCGCCGTTCTCACACAGACAGCGTGTGAGAAGGGAGAGATCAACGGCTGCAGCGGCCGTAAGTTCAAAGAAAAAAGGAAAAAAAAGTGCCATCCTCCCCCAGTGCCATCTGCCCCCAGTGCCACCTGTTAGTGCTATCTGTCCCCAGTGCCACCTGTTGTCAGTGCCATTTGTCCCCAGTGCCATCTGTCATCAGTGCCACGTATAAGTGCCACCTGTCATCAGTGCCACGTGTCATCGGTGCCACATAGTGCCATCTGTCATCAGTGCAACATATTAGTGCCATCTGTCATCAATGCCATGTATCAGTGCCATTTGTCATCAGTGCCACCTGTCAGTGTCACGTGCCATCTGTTGTCAGTGTCACGTGTCATCAATGCCACTTATCAGTGCCATCTGTCATCAGTGTCACGTGTCATCGGTGCCACCATATTAGTGCCATCTGTCATCGGTGCCACGTATTAGTGCCACATATTAGTGCCAACTGTCATCAGTGCCACGTGTCATCAGTGCCACGTATAAGTGTCATCAGTGCCACGTATCAGTGCCATCTGTCATCAGTGCCATGTGTCATTGTCCTGGTGCTCCAGAGCCTTCAAAAGTGTAATAGGTAGTCAACAAGTTATATGTGTAATTTATGCTCCTAGAACATGTGACGGCGCTCCCTGCATGTTGGGCCTCTCTATGTGGCCAGGCTGTGAAAAAGTCCCACACATGTGGTATTGTAATACTCAGGAGGAGGAGCAGAATTTTTTGGGGGTTTCATTTGTGGTATACACATGCCACGTGAGAGAACTAACCTATTACAATGACAATTTTGTGGAAAAAAAAATAAAAAAAAATAAAAAATCTTAATTTTGCAAAGAATTGTGGGAAAAAATGACAACATCAAAAAGCTCACCATGCCTCTTACTAAATACCTTGGAATGTCTACTTTCCAAAAAGGGGTCATTTGGGGGGTATTTGTACTTTCCTGACTTGTTCGGGTCGCAAGAAGTGAGATAGTTCACCAGTACATCAGATGTGATCAATTTTGTATGATTCGCACCATAGCTTGTAGACTCTCTAACTTTCACAAAGACCAAATAATATCCACTAATTTGGGTTATTTTTACCAAAGATATGTAGCGGTATAAATTGTGGCCAAAATTTATGAAGAAAAATTAATAATTTGCATTATTTTGTCACAGAAATAAAGAAATATGCGTTTGTTTTTTTTCAAAATTTTCGGTCTTTTTTCATTTATAGCGTAAAAAATAAAAACCCCAGAGGTGATCAAATACCACCAAAAGAAAGCTCTATTTGTGGAAAAAAAAAGGACAAAAAAATCATTTGGGTACAGTGTTGCATGACTGAGTAATTGTCATTCAAATTGTGAGAGCACCGAAAGCTGAAAATTGGTCTGGGCAGGAAGGGTGTTTAAGTGCCCAGTAGGCAAGTGGTTAATTAAGACCTACGGGGAGGACTTACAGGGCCAAATAAAAATAGTGACAGGGATAGAGGTTCCTTTCTCACCAATACACTTTCTTCTGCATGTCCCCCCGATCCCGCTCAGTCTGTACAAAAAAAGCGTTCTGCCTCATCTGCTGAACGCAGCAAGGCGCCTGGTTCCAATTTATTGGAATAAATCTAGAATTCCCACTCGCAAAGAGTGGTGCAGCAGACTGAGTGCGGTTCGGGAGGCTGAGAACTGGGTGGCTACCTGTAGGGGCCTTGAAGACCGATTTCACAGTACCTGGACACCCTGGACTAAATACGCTTCAGATTCTAACCAGATACCCTCTAGCTTGGATATCACATTACTAGAACTGGCAGACCCCACACTTAATGCTCTCAGGTTGGCTGGGGCTCAGGGGGTAGCTATATCACCCCTTGGGAGACCATAGAGAGTTATTCTTGCTCTCGAAACCCTGTGCCCAGATGCAGTGTGCTCAGGACAGATGCAGACGACACTTCAACCTGATACTCAGGTAACTTGACCTAACCCCACCTGTCCCCTCCACCCTTCCCTCTCCCTCCTTCCCCACCCTCCCTCTCTAGTAGGCTGTGTAAGCGGAAAACTTTCTCTTCATTCTTCCTCTTACTATCCCCCCCTCCTTTTTCATCTTATTTTTTCTTTCCTTTTTCCTTTTATCTTAAACTTCTCCTTTGTTCGAATGTTGTAGATGATTAGTAAATTCACGTTGGATTGATGGTGGACATTGACTTATATAATCCCAAAACCCTTGGGAGGAATCCTATTGTTACTGGGGACTCGGAAAGTCCTGGCTGAATACTTACTGTTGCTGTGTGGTTCCCCTGGCGCGCTGGGGGGTCAGGGGTGGTTTGATGGAGGCCACTGGCCCCCCGCCCAGGCTGCAGGTCTTGGGACCATGCACCCCACGCATTTTTGGCGGCAGCCCACCCCTCAATTCGTCCCTGGGACTGGGATGCCATTAGACTGGACTCAACACTCCCCAGACCCTTCCCACCCCGAAATCCTCTTACTATTGCATTGCTGCCCACTTCAAGTGGGCCCACAACAATTTCTCTATACCCGAGACTTCCTTGCTTGTGTATATGTCTCTGTTCAACCTATACACTGATAAGTGACTTCTATACGGCTCTGCGTAGCCAATGGTTTTATATTTCTACAAATTGTTGAACATGTCTTGTTTTATTGTTTCTTGTAGTTTTGAAAATAAATACTGATTATACAAAAAAATAATTATTTGTATTAGAGAAGTATCCTCTTGGTTTAACAGGTAACATTGAATACTACATTGTATTACTACAAAGGTATAACATGTGGTATGGTTGAGAGAGAATATTGTATCGATAGTAAGAAAAAAGAAGTGAATAAATAGGTATCACCCATTTAGAGTTCAGCTGTCTGTAATATCTTCTTCAGCAGGAGGTGACAAAGTAAAGCGTCCTCTTTTATGGGGACTGAGTGGAGCCTGAGTTTCTTGAGGGTCCTGAAGATCTTGGAGCTGTGGGGGAGGTAAAGATGACAATCGACGTTTGGATCCATCTGTAGTTGCAGTTGGAGTGGACAGGCGGAGGTCTTTATTTACATTGAGAAGTGCGGTGTATTCTGTCCATTTCTAGATGTTCGTTTGGTATTGATCGGACAAGTTCTTGGAAGAGTGCTGTTACAGTCGATTGTAAATCTTCAATTTCCTCAGGGATACCACGTATTCCTAGGTTAGATCTTCTAGCTCTGTTTTTGAAGTCTTCAAGCCAGGTTTGGAGATTAGTGTAATCTTCTTTAAAGCGGTTCTGCACCTTAAAAAAAAATATTAAAAGCCAGCAGCTACAAATATTGCAGCTGCTGACTTTTAATAAATTGACACTTACCTGTCCCAGGGTCCAGTGTTGTCGGCGGCAGAGGACGAGCGATCACTCGTCTCTCTGCTGCCCCCGCCGCCATCCTCTGTCAGGGAATCGGGAAGTGAAGCGTTGCGGCTTCACTGCCCGGTTCCCTACTGTGCATGCACGAGTCGCGCATCTCTGCTGGTCCCCGCTGTGTGCTGGGAACTGTGTGTTTCCCATAACACAATGGGGGGGCGGGGCATCTGCGGCGGTCTGTCCCGGAAGTGGGTGCAGATACCTGGATTATCCAGGTAACTGCACCCCCCCCCCCCGAAAGGTGCCGATTGTGGCACCGGAGGGGGGGAGGGATCAGCGGAGCGGAACTTCCACTTTAGGGTGGAGAACCGCTTTAAGAGACTCCAATTCTTCTGTGTGAACTGAGGTAGTGATATCACCACCCTTTGTTCTAGGATTGAAGTGTGGCGGCCCACTTCACAAATTTCACGTGTCAATATGTCTGTAATGGCAGCTGAGGTGTTCTGTAATGCCTTGTGTAAAACCCTTTCAAATTGAGCCAGTAGGTCAGGGCTAGGGATGAGCTTCGTGTTCGAGTCGAACATATGTTCGACTCGAACATCAGCTGTTCGCCCGTTCGGCAAATTCCGAACGTTATGGGCCGTTCGCGCCAAATTCGTGTGGCGCTCACGGCCCACAATGCATTGCGATGGCGCAGTGCATTGCTGGCTCATGATTGGCCAAGCATGCACTGTGACCCCGCATGCTTGGCCAATCACAGCGCCAGCAGCGAGGAGAGCCATGATTGGCCACAGGCAGGATGCCTGTGGCCAATCATAGCTCAGGCTGTGTAGTACAAGCCCCACACTATATAAGGCCGCCAGCGCGGCGGCCTTGTGTAGTGTGTTGGCGTCTGAAGCAGTTAGTGGGTGTTCTGTGTACCTTCAATACAGTATACAACAATCGTTATCGGACAATTTTTCGTTCTTGCTCTTCTGTAGTGGTTGTTGTCTGCATGCCCTGACCGCAGTATACACCGCTATATTCACATATATAGCTAGCGATATATCTATCTTTTATAATAGAGCTTGCAGTCAGTGTTAGGAGCTTGTGCGTGCTGTCTGCGTGCTCTGAACCCAGTATACACCGCTATATCCACCTATATAGCTAACTATCTTGCTCGTTTTAAATAGAGCTTGCAGTCAGCGGTAGGAGCTTGTGCGTGCTGTCTGCGTGCTCTGAACCCAGTATACACCGCTATATCCACCTATATAGCAAACTATCTTGCTCGTTTTAAATAGAGCTTGCAGTCAGCGGTAGGAGCCTGTGCGTGCTGTCTGCGTGCTCTGAACCCAGTATACACCGCTATATCCACCTACATAGCTCTTATCTATTTGAACCATCTGCAGGAGTTAGTGGAAGTTGTGTGTGCCTTCAGCACAATATACACTACCCAATTGCTGTTTTTCCCAACTCCCTTCAGGCCATTACCATGTCTGGAAGGCCAGCAAGGAGAGGCAGACAGGCGCGAGCCGATAAAAGAGGGCAAGCAGGCTCTGTGTCTAGAGACAACAGTGCTGGTCGTGGACGCGGTACATCGTCATCATCAGCACATGGCCATGGGACACGCTTGTCCTTCTTTTTGGCAGCTGCACATGTTGAGCCGCAACATGCCAACGACTTGGTAGAGTGGATGACCAAGCCCTCTTTATCCTCCTCATCCTCTCTCACCCAGTCTCAGGGTACTAGCAAAGCAGCTACCAACGCATCGTCTTCCCTCCTCTCAATGTCATCATCAGTGACTCCTTCCCTAGACCCACCACGTCCTCCTGAGGAGTCTCCTGAACTCTTTGAGCACAGTGTTGGGTACATGCTCCAGGAGGATGTACAGTGTTTTGTAGGCTCTGATGATGATACTCAGCTAGAGGAAGGCAGTAGCGTGAATGCAGAGAGAGGGGATGCTCAAGAAGGACAGCAATCTGGCAGTCATGTTCCACAAGCTGCGGCATACTGCCAGGTTTGCTCCAGCGATGAAGAGGGAGGGGATGATGAGGGCACTGACTCCACGTGGGTGCCTGGTAGGAGAGAGGAGGAGGAGGAGGAGGCGCATGTCCAACGAGGCAGGATGCCCTCTGGGGGCCAGCTTAGGGGCAGCACACCGACTGAATCACAACACAGAGCTCCGCCTGTGCAGGGCGCTGCCTCTGCGCGTTATTCTAAAAGTTCTTTGGTGTGGGCCTTTTTTGAGACGAGTGCATCAGATCGCACCGCTGCTATTTGCAACATATGTCTCAAGCGTATCTCGCGTGGCCAAAACATCAGCCGCTTGGGCACCACATGCTTGACCAGACATATGTTGACCTGCCATGCAGCTCGTTGGCAAGCGTACCTCAAAGGCCCACACCAAAGAACAAAGCGGACCTCTCCTTGCTCCTCATCAGCTGGGCTCTCCAACCCCACTAGACCTTCAGTCCTCTCTGAAACCTGCTCTGAGAGGAATGAAGATGAAGACTTAGGTGTGTCACAGCCAAGTGCTTCCGGGCACTCTGCTAGCAGTACACCCATGTCCGATTATAGCAGGCAAATGTCCCTGCCCCAGCTGCTGGACCGGCGAAAGACGTTCACTCACAGCCATCCACATGCCCAGCGGTTGAATGCTAGCTTGGCTAAATTGCTAGCACTTCAACTGCTGCCTTTTCAGTTGGTAGACTCGGCCCCCTTCCGTGAGTTTGTACAATGTGCGGTTCCTCAGTGGCAGGTCCCCAAACGCCACTTTTTCTCACGGAAGGCGATTCCGGCTCTCTACCGGCATGTGGAAGGCAATGTCCTTGCCTCGCTGGACAGGGCGGTCAGCGGTAAGGTGCATATTACCGCTGACTCATGGTCCAGCAGGCATGGACAGGGACGTTACCTGTCTTTCACTGCCCATTGGGTCACTCTTCTGGCAGCTGGGAAGGATGCAGGACAAGGTGCAGTAGTGTTGGAGGTTGTTCCGCCACCACGCCTCCAAAATGCTACTATTGGTTGTGACACACCTCTCTCCTTCACCCCCTCCTCTTCTTTTTCCTCCATGGCCTCTTCCAGTGCTCTGTCCTCAGAACCATCGGTGCTCTGTAGGCGTTCCAGGGGCTACGCAAGTACGCAGGCAAAACGATGTCATGCCGTGCTTGCGCTGGTTTGTTTGGAGGACAGGAGCCACACTGGGGCGGATGTTTTGTCAGCTCTGCAGGGGCAGGCTGAGAGGTGGTTGACGCGACGCCAGCTTAAGCCAGGAATGGTGGTTTGCGACAATGGCACCAACCTCCTCTCCGCCCTCCGACAGGGACAACTGACCCATGTGCCCTGTGTAGCTCACGTCCTTAACCTGGTGGTGCAGCGGTTCTTGGGCAGGTACCCGGGCTTACAGGATGTCCTGAAGCAGGCCAGGAAAGTCAGTGTGCATTTCCGCCGATCATTTAATGCCTGTGCTCGGCTGGCTGAGCTCCAAAAGAAGTTGAACCTGCCCAAGAACCGCCTTATATGTGACATGCCCACCAGGTGGAACTCAACGTTGGCCATGCTGCAGCGGCTGCACATGCAGCAGAGAGCCATCAATGAGTACCTGTGCGACTACGGCACCAGGACAGGGTCAGGGGAGCTCGTTTTTTTCTCACCACGCCAGTGGGGCATGATCAGGGATGCATGCACTGTCCTGTCACCGTTTGAGGAAGCCACAAGGATGGTGAGCAGTGACAGTGCATGCATCAGTGACACTGTACCTCTTGTCCACCTCTTGGAGCATACGCTGCGTGGAATAATGGACAGGGCACTTGAGGCAGAACAGAGGCAGGAAGAGGAGGACTTCCTTGCCTCTCAAGGCCCCCTTTATCCAGACAGTGTTCCTGCTGTGCCACCCATCACACAGGAAGAGGATGAGGAGGAGGAGGAGGATGATTGTGTCAGCATGGAGGTGGAGTCTGGCACTCAGCATCAGCAGCAGCAGCAGTCTTGTAGGGATGATTTACAGTCCCAAGAAACCCGTGGACTTGTACGTGGCTGGGAGGAGGTAGCTACGGATCATGTTGTCCTTAGTGACCCAGAGGACTCCGGACCGAATGCCTCAGCTAACCTACGCTGCATGGCCTCCCTGATCCTGCAAAGCCTGCGGAAGGATCCTCGTATTCTTCGGATCAAGGAGAGGGACCATTACTGGCTGGCCACTCTCCTTGATCCACGGTACAAGGGTAAGGTTGCCGACCTTATCTTGCCATCGCAGAGGGAGCAGAGGATGAGACATCTCCGGGAGGCCTTGCAGAAAGGTCTGTGCAACGCGTTCCCAGAGACTGGGAGGTTACAGACTCCTGGTCCTGGACAACGTGTTGCTGAGGCATCGGTCAGAAGTAGCGGTGGAGAAGGTGGCCGTCTGACGGATGCTTTCAGACAATTTTTTAGTCCGCAGCCCCAAGGTATGATCGGTTCCAGCAACCATCGCCAGCGTCTGATTTACATGGTGCAGGAATACCTAGGGGCAAGGTCAGACTTGGACACCTTTCCCACCGAAAATCCTCTGGCTTACTGGGTCTTAAAGATGGATCACTGGCCAGAGCTTGCACAGTATGCAATTGAGCTACTGGCCTGTCCTGCATCCAGCGTTCTTTCGGAACGCACCTTCAGTGCTGCTGGTGGCTTTGTTACCGATCACAGGGTGTGCCTGTCCACCAAATCAGTTGATCGACTGACCTTCATCAAGATGAATCAGTCTTGGATCACCCACAGCTACCAAGCACCTGAAGCTGATGTAACCGAATAAATTTTTTTTGAAATATCACATCCCTTCAAGACTGCCTATGCTGATGCTGAGTGACTGTCCTGTTATGTTGATTGTCTATCCTCTTCCTCCTCTGCTGATATGTTGGAAGAACATTTCTGGTTCTGTGTGATGCCATCAGCCCAATTTTTCTGCCCCTGCTTAACAGGGGCGTTAAATTACAAATTTTTGATGCAATGCTTTGCAGCAGTGCTAATTCCTGCACTACAACTAGAGTATATGGGAGAAGTTGCAGTGTGGTGGCACCAGCACCAGTGCCTAAGGCCCAATTTTTCTGCCCCTGTTTAACAGGGGCGTTTAATTACAATTTTTGATGCAATGCTTTGCAGCAGGGCTAATTCCTGCACTAAAACTAGAGTATATAACAAACAACAAAGGATTCGCCCTGGGACTTTAAATGAAGTGGGTACTGTTTCCGCCAGTAAACATAACAGTAGTAAATATAGTATATGGTTTATTCAAATACAATTGTTTAAAACAGTACCCACTTCATTTAAAGTCCCAGGGCAAATCCTTTGTTGTTTGTTATATGTTACAGGGATGGAAGTGTGTCACTGGGGACACCAGACCTTTTCCTTTAAAACTAGAGTATATGTGAGAGGTTGCAGTGTCGTGGCATCAGCACCAGTGCCTAAGGCCCAATTTTTCTGCCTCTGTTTAACAGGGGCGTTTAATTACAATTTTTGATGCAATGCTTTGCAGCAGGGCTAATTCCTGCACTAAAACTAGAGTATATGGGAGAGTTTGCAGTGTCGTGGCACCAGCACCAGTGCCTAAGGCCCAATTTTTCTGCCCCTGTTTAACAGGGACATGTAATTACAATTCTTGATATAATATTTCATAGGAGGGCCCGTTCCTGTGCCCACCCAGAGTAACTGTGAGGACTTATAGTGTTGTGGCACCAGCACCACAACCACCAAAGGTCAATTTTTCTACCACTGTTCAACAATGGCATGTAATTACAATTCTTGATATAATTGTTCACAGCAGGGCGCTCCAGCGCCCACCAAGAGTCACTTTGAGGGCTTACAATGTTGTGGCAAAACCAACACCTTGCTCCGCCATTTCTGCAGAGCATATAGGGCAGGCCCCTACTTTCAAACATCCAACTTACAAACATCTCCTACTTGCAAACGGAAGGAGACAACAGCAAGTGAGATGAAAAAAAGATGGACGACAAAACAAATTATACAGGGGTGTTAACCCTTCCCTATGTTTTCCAAAAAGCTTAAAAATAGTTATTTTAACTGGAGCTACACTTTAAAAATGTACCAGTTGAAAATTACAAACAGATTCAACTTAACACAACAAATCTACACAGTCCCTGTCTTGTTTGCACCGCCTGTATACTGTTGTTCTGAGTATATAGGACCTGGGGGCCACACGCATTTCCTTTTTTTAATATGGGTACGGGGTTCCCCTTAATATGCGTACAAGACCCAAAGGGGCTGGTAATGGGCAGGGAGGGCTACCCATGCCATTTTTCTCCATGATTTTCAACCATATTGCATAAACCAGATATAACATTAAAACCGCAAGCAGTTTTAAATGGTGTTATTTCCGTTTAATGTCATTTTGTGCAGGGACTGTTCTAAACACGGGAAACACGTGGCACTTCACAGGCATACTACAGACACCCCCCAGGCACAATATTTAAAGGAATATTTCACTTTTTTTTTCACTTTAATCGTCATTAAAATCAGTGCTCCCGTCAAAACGGCCATTTTTAAAAACATTTTAGGCATTGACCCATGTCCCCTGGGGCAGGAGCCAGGTCCTCAAACCCTTTTTAGGACAGCATCTTGCATATTAGCCGTTAAAATTAGCACTTTTAATTTCGACGTTCGAGTCCCATAGACTTCAATGGGGTTCTAAAGTTCGTACGAATTTGGGGTCCGTTCGAAAGTTCTGGTGCGAACCGAACCGGGGGGTGTTCGGCTTATCCCTAGTCAGGGCCAATAGTGGAGTTTTGTGGAATAAGAGGGGTCAATCCTGAGGTAAAATTAGGCTCACTGCGCTGTGCTGAGGAGGGAGACCCATAGTGTTTCTGTGAGGCAGGCTGTGACGCTGTACATAGTTCCAAAATATGCCCACTTACTCTGGGGATAGATTATATACTATCCTGTGTCTTTTCAGTCCGGTTTGACTCCGTGAAAGAGGCTGTCGGGTCCCGGTCGGTACGGAGCTCTAAGCTGACATATCTAGCTTAGACGGCTCCATGCATGCACCTCCGATGGGAACTGTTCCTAAGAACTAACTTGAATTTCTTTTGTATTGACTTCCTCCTGCATATTAGCAGTGCACTTCCAGGTATGTGATTGTGCCCTGGTACTCCTGTGCCTACAGCCTTATATATCAAACTGCAAACTGCGGGCCTGACGGGGGCCTTTCCTTTTCTTTTAATTGGCCCTTGGGGCACTACTGCTCCTACAAACACCAATGATGGGACATTATTCCATCAACTGACACCAATGATGGGGCGCACACTCTTCCTTAACCTGACCCCAATCATGAGGCAGTATTTACGCCACTGAATCCAACAATGGGGCATTATTCCTCCCACTCACAACAATTATGGGGTACTATTCCTTCCACTAATACCAACAATAGGGCCCTTTCCTCCCACTGACATCAATGAAAGAGCACTATTTCTCCCAATGATACCAACAATGAGGGACTATTATTTAAACTGACACCAATGGTGAGGCACTATTTCTCTTACTGACACCAACAATGAAGCACTACTCCTCTTCACTGACACCACGTACTTCTTGCCACTGACACCAATAGAACACTATTTCCCCCACCTACAAAAATGATGGAACACTTTTCCTCCCAACAATACAAATCACGGAGTGCTATTTCTTCCACTGACACCAACAATTGAGCACTATTGCTTCTACTAATACCAATGATGGGACACTATTCATCCCACTAATAACAATTGTAGCACACTTGTCCTAAACAGGGCTGCTAGTAAATTTAGTGGTGCTAGGTGGCAACTAGCCTGGCTAATTTGCAGTCTTTGATAAAATGGGCTTCTTCTAAGCTTTGGCTTAACTGTGATTTCTCTCTACTTTCTAGGTGGCACTGTTGCCTTTGGCATTGGTATGATAGTTTACAGTGAATTCAGGTTATGAGTGAATAGGCTTTTCTCAGACAATCAGCGGGAGTTTATTTGGCCTCTGAGGCTGCTGGGAAAGACTATTTATTCAGGGAGAGTCAGATGATTGGGGTTCTTTCCACCCGGGCTGTGGCCTGGGTGGGTGTGTTTGGAGCAGCAGCCGAGGTGTAGGGCTGAAGCCTGAGGTCTAACTAGGTGTAAAGGGGCTTGGCCTGAGAGGAGCCTGATTACTGCCAGGAGGCAAGATAGAAGAACTTGCCAGAGGGTCAACCACTCTTGTTGCTGGAGGCAGGTGTAAAGGGATGGAGTTTTGAAGGTGTACCAGAGGAGACTCTTCATCAGCCAGGTGCTGTGAAGCTTCAGGAGAGAACTCATCCATTAAGTACAGCGGGTAGCTGTGAAATAAGCTTGAGGGATCCAGTGGGTATCTATGAGTTTAAGGAACCCAGCGGGTAGCTGTGGGTGAAGCTTGAAGAGTACAGCAGGTAGCTGTGAGCTAAGCTTGAGGATCTACAGTGGGATACTGTGAGTAAAGTTGTTGCTATAGGAGACAGCAGTTGCTACAATATACAGATTGCTGCATTCTGCTTAAAGGTCTGGCTGTCTGCCTAGTTCTAATTTTGTCCAAGGAGTATGCCAAGTTGCTATTGCATTCAACTAAGGGTGTCATGTGCCCTACCTCTCTCTCTCTCTCCCTCTCCCTGTTCCTGATAAGAGAAATAAAACTCTTTGTTCATTTTTAAAAAGACTGGTGACCATCTTGCCACCTTGCACTACACCAACCATGCCTAGTAACCTGCACCCTAAGGAGGAATGTCAGGCCTCTCTGACTCTGTGGGGGTGACTACCCGGCCTCTGGAGGTCAGGGACACCGCTACACAATGATGGGGCATTATTCCTATTGCTGACACCAATGATGGGATACTATTCCTTCCACTAATACCAATGATGGGGAATTAGGGAATTATTCCTTCTCCTACTGACACCAACGATGGGCACTATTTCTCCCACTAATAACAATGATGGGGCACTAGTCCTACTGACACCAACAATAGGGCACCATTCCTTCCACTGGAACCAATGATGGGCACTATTCCTCCCACTAATACCAGTGATGGGCACTATTCCGTCTACTGACCACAGGTTCTATGTAATATTTTATACTCCCAATAATGCTGGGGCATTTTCTACTCCCACTACCCACAGTCTGGCCCCCCAAAAGTCTGAAGGGCAGTAAACTGGCCCTTAGTTTAGAAAATTTGGAGACTCCTGATCAAAGCACTGTTTAATGACACTGCTGCTAGCCTTACAAGATTTGGTGGTGCTTGTAGTATGCTGCCTGCTGAAGAGAAGCTTCACTGCACGCATCTCCCTGCTATGTTTTCATTTAATTTAGTGTGCAAATCTGTGCTCCCCCCCCACACACCTCTCTTGCTGCTTTTAGATTATTTTTTTCCCGCCTGCTATCAGATCACCAGTGAGAGCTGACATGAGGACGTTAAGTCCTACTCCTCTCCTAAGACAGCTGCCTCAACACAGAGACATAGTATAGAACAGACTGTAATGTCAGGAATGAGAAAAGGACCAGCTTCAGGGAGACCGCAGGCAATACTGGTGACTAACCCTTTGCTATCTGCCTGACATTTTTTGTCACAGCTTCCAGAGCTTGGGTCCTCCATAAGTAGGGTGTGAGAGTTTCCCTAAAGCAGTTTCTTTCAGCCCCAGACTATATATTTATATTTTATGGCGGTTTGGCCTTACGCCAGATTCAAAAAGTTCTGCCGCCAGTTTCAGTAGTTTTACCGAAACATTCAGCAGATTCAGGTAGTTTACAAAGTGTCTCTATTAGTGCACCAAATTAACTAATTACCTCCAGTTTGTAGATAATGAAAGTGCAGGTAATTGGGATCAACTGTAAGCTGGTAAGCATACAGAGACAGCCCGAGTGCCTTGTAACGAAACATCCAACATCCGTCTTGAGTGCTTTCGTCATATACCGCTTCCTTCAGTCTGAAAATGGATATTAGCTGCATATCACAACCAGGAACAAGGCAGGACTCTTTTGGCTGCAAGCTGGAACATGAACTGTTTATTGAAACACATGTACAGAGAGCTAACACTCAGGGACAACCCCTCCCTTCGCATTCAGGGCGGGGTAAACTGTCCAATAACAATAGACACAGGTAAGGTGTATTCAAACTTATCATCAGTAAATAGTCTTATCATCAGGGAGGGGCTGCTGGAGGAATCCCCCCCCCCCCACATAGACATACATCTCATAATGTACTTTTCTACCAAGGCAGACAGCCACAATAAACAATGGAATACAACCACACCCCAAACGATCCCAGCAAATAGTCCAACAGCATGAGACAACACACAATGTATACAACATTCCAGTGTGGTTGTGCAGCGAGTCCAACTAGCCCTGATCAGACTGGGGTTTCTCGGTCACCCTGTGCCCCTAATGGACACAGGGTGATTTACACATAGGCGGTACCAGGGGAGCAGGACAAGGAGTTTCCAGTGCTCTCCAAGGTAAGCTGGATTCCACAAGGCCCACACTCAAAGTGACTTGTGTCACATGCCTGTCTCTGTACGCTGTATAGTAAGCTCTGCTACCCCTCCCTTCCCCACCTTTCACTGGGTGCTAAGCACACTGTCAGCTTCACAGCTAACAGCCTCCAAGCAACCAGTGACTTTGATAGCAGACAGACTGATGGAGAAGCTGACACACTAGTTCCAGGTTTACAGGTGTGCTCTTTCCTTGTGCTTGACAGCAGGCAGTGAGAAAATTCTATAGCCAATAGCAGGCTCTCTTTTGGCTATAGATCCACCCACTGCTTGCTGTCAATTACAAGGAGAGTGGACCTGATGGGGAACTAGTTTGTCAGCTTCTCCACCCAGTTTCAAAACTCTATGGTGGCTGTGCTGTCTGTGTAAAAACTGCAAAGACAAGAGGGTGCTCTGCTTACCCGGGATGGAGTGTCTTATGGAAACTGTGGCCTCAGTGCACTTCCAAGAGTTCATGTACCAACAGGTACATGAGTCTGTCACCTGCACTGACGTTTGTCATGTGGAGGAGGACCGTTTTTAAGGCTGACCAAAAGGGATAGCTGCCCTGGGCCCCATCATTGCTGTGGGGCCCAAAGCAGCTGCCTCATACTTTCCAACTATCGCAGTTTAAAGTCCCTTACCCCTTGAAGTTTAAGTCCCGTGGTGTGTCCCAATATCTTAGTGTAAAGTTCTGTTGCTGCTGCCCAGCTCTGCCCTATTGCCATGTACAGATGACTCCCCTGCAGATCCTGCATTTACATGTAAATAACCTGCATTGATATGTAAATTGCGTAATTAATATATAAATAGTTGCAGACCGTGGCATTCATATATATAATTAGAGGTCGACCGATATGGGTTTTTCTCTGGCCTATGCCGATGCCGATATTTAGAAATCATGGTGGCCAATGGCCGATATATGATGCCGATTTTTTTGGGCCGATATGTTAGGCCGATTTTTTTTTATTTTTTTTTCCTTTTTTTTTTTTTTTTTAATCCCCCTTCATCTCATAAAATCTAACAGACACCTTTCCCACTGGGGCGTTTTTCAGATGCTTTTGGGCTAAAAATAGCGCCTGTAAAGTGCCTGCAAAATGGCTCCCCTGCAGTCTGTGTGAAAGACAGAGTGCTTTCACACTGAGGCGATGCGCTGGCAGGATGTTAAAAAAAGTCCTGCAAGCAGCACGTTTGGAGTGGTGTATACCGCTCCTCCACCACTCCTGCCCATTGATATTAATGGGCACCACTGCCGAAGCGCATGCAATGCGATTTGGCAGCAGTGCTTCATGGGCGCATTTAACCTCTTCCTCGGCCGCTAGCTGGGTTATATAGCTAGCTGGGTTATACTAGCAGCCGAATAGCACCGCTAAAATTATGGTAAAGCGAGTGGGAGTACCACATCCTTCTAATTACCTTTTTCCTTCTCTTTGTCTTATTCCCTGTAAGTTTCCCGTCTTCCTTTTTTTTTTTTTGTATGTGTATTTCCATTTTATGTCTGCTTACGGTACAAGTACTATATTTTGTTTTTCTTTGCTTTGGATTTGGTCCATGTTGGACTTATTTGATGTAACGTGCCTTAATTGTTTGCAATAAAGGAACATTCTGGTTTGTTAAAAAAAAAAAAAAAAATTATGGTAAAGCGCCGCTAATACTAGCAGCGTTTTACCGTCAACTCCAGTGTGAAAGCAGCCTGCATAATTGATGCAGAAAATTTCTTACATTTAAACATTTATTAAACAAAACAAACCTCCAATCAGTTTACTTGTATGTATGATTTAGATAACAAAAAAAAAAAAAAAAACAGGTAGTAAAAACTTTTGGAAAAAATAAAAAATGGGCTAACTTTACTATTTTCGTTTTTAAATCATTAGTGTATTTTTTTCCCCAAAAAATTGCATTTGAAAGACCTCTGCGCAAATGCTGTGTGACAAAATATTGCAACAACCGCTATTTTATTCCCTAGGATCTCTGCTTTAAAAATATATATACAGTCAGGTCCATAAATATTGGGACATCAACACAATTCTAATATTTTTGGCTCTATACACCACCACAATGGATTTGAAATGAAACTAACAAGAAGTGCCTTAACTGCAGACTTTCCGCTTTAATTTGAGGGTATTTACATCCAAATAAGGTGAACGGTGTAGGAATTAAATCAGTTTGTATATGTGCCTCACACTTTTTAAGGGACCAAAAGTAATGGGACAGATTAACAATCATCCATCAAACTTTCACTTTTTAATACTTGGTTGCAAATCCTTTGCAGTCAATTACAGCCTGAAGTCTGGAACGCATAGACATCACCAGGCACTGGGTTTCATCCCTGATGATGCTCTGCAAGGCCTCTACTGCAACTGTCTTCAGTTCCTGCTTGATCTTGGGGCATTCTGCCTTCAGTTTTGTCTTCAGCAAGTGAAATGCATGCTCAATCGGATTCAGGTCAGGTGATTGACTTTGCCATTGCATAACATTCCACTTCTTTCCCTTAAAAAACTCTTTGGTGGCTTTCGCAGTATGCTTCGGGTCATTGTCCATCTGCACTGTGAAGCGCAGTCCAATGAGTTCTCAAGCATTTTGCTGAATATGAGCAGATAATATTGCCCGAAACACTTCAGAATTCATCCTGCTGCTCTTGTCAGCAGTCACATCATCAATAAATACAAGAGAACCAGTTCCATTGGCAGCCATACATGCCCACGCCATGACATTACCACCACCATGCTTCACTGATGAGGTGGTATGCTTTGGATCATGAGCAGTTCCTTTCCTTCTCCATACTCTTCTCTTCCCATCACCCTGGTACAAGTTGATCTTGGTCTCATCTGTCCATAGGATGTTGTTCCAGAACTGTGAAGGCTTTTTTAGATGTTGTTTGGCAAACTCTAATCTGGCCTTCCTGTTTTTGAAGCTCACCAATGGTTTACATCTTGTGGTGAACCCTCTGTATTCACTCTGGTGAAGTCTTCCCTTGATTGTTGACTTTGACACACATACACCTACCTCCTGGAGAGTGTTCTTGATCTGGCCAACTGTTGTGAAGGGTGTTTTCTTCACCAGGGAAAGAATTCTTCGGTCATCCACCACAGTTGTTTTCCATGGTCTTCTGGGTCTTTTGGTGTTGCTGAACTCACCGGTGTGCTCTTTCTTTTTAAGGATGTTCCAAACAGTTGATTTGGCACACCTAATGTTTTTGCTATCTCTCTGATGGGTTTGTTTTGTTTTTTTAGCCTAATGATGGCTTGCTTCACTGATAGTGACAGCTCTTTGAATCTCATATTGAGAGATGACAGCAACAGATTCCAAATGCAAATAGCACACTTGAAATGAACTCTGGACCTTTTATCTGCTCCTTGTAAATTGGATAATGAGGGATTAACACACACCTGGCCATGGAACAGCTGAACAGCCAATTGTCCCATTACTTTTAGTCCCTTAAAAAGTGTGAGGCACATATACAAACTGTTGTAATTCCTACACCGTTCACCTGATGTGGATGTAAATACCCTCAAATTAAATCTGAAAGTCTGCAGTTAAAGCACATCTTGTTTGTTTCATTTCAAATCCCTTGTGGTGATGTATATAGACAAAAAGATTAGAATTGTGTTGATGTCCCAATATTTATGGACCTGACTGTATAATTTTTGGGGGGTCTAGGTGATTTTCTGGCAGAAAATACTGGATTTTTACTTGTAAGCAACAAGTGTCAGAAAAGATTTAGTCTTTAAATGGTTAAACTGAGAACTCTACACACAGAGTTGAGTTCATTCCTTCAAGTGTAAACATTGTATCTCTTTACTCTTTTCTTGATAGACTGCCCAGAGAGGATGAAAGTCGCTTCTATGAAGACTCAAGCAACTTGCACTGACTTCTATTACAGAAGTCATTTGCAAGTCACGCTGTAGTTCTAAATCGGCCTTTTTATCAGCACAATCGGTCGATGCCGATGAATTAAAAAACGGCAAATATCGGCCGATATATCGGTCGACCTCTATATATAATCACTTTATCATCACTTCTGCTGAATGCTGCCCACTGGAGAGGTAAAGGTGCATGCTTGAAAGTCCTGCCTACAGCTGTGGTCATTAAGCCTAACATCAGCCTTTTCCGCAAAGGTAAGCAACTTGAGATGGAACCCTTCTTCAAAAGAACATAGCTCCAAAGCACCCTGAATTTTGGTGCATGTGAATACACGCATCTCAGCCGATGCATGAGGGTGTCATTAACAATTAATGGCACTTCTGTGTATCTTCTGTTTCTGTGGTGTCAGGAAAGCGATTTGCATGTATTCCCGACACATACAAATGTGAATGCAGGCTAAATGTCGTTTATGGTCAGTGTAAATCTCCCTGCACTGGGGCTTGGCGTACAATCTTTTCATTCACACTAGTGGCCAATGTGAAGGTCCCCCTTACATTGGTGGTCAGCGTAAATCCCTCTTTACATTGGTGGTTACTGTGAATGCTCCTATTACATTAGTGGTCAGTGTAAATCCCCATTACATTAACAGCAACATAAGCTGGGCAGCGGGCCCAGGCACATCAAGCTGGGCAGTGGGCACATCGAGCTGGACAATGGGCACAGACACATCAAGCTGGGCAGCTGGCACATCAAGCTGGGCAGCAGGTACAGGCACATCAAGCTGGGCAGTGAGCACATCGAGCTGGACAATGGGCACAGACACAGACATATCAAGCTGGGCAGCGGGCAGTGAGCAGTGGCACGTCAGGCTGGGCAGCGGGCACAGGCACGTCAAGCTAGGTGGCAGGCACAGGCACATCAAGCTGGGCAGCAGACAGAGGCACATCAAGCTGTGCAGCAGGCACATCAGGCTGGGCAGCGGAACATCAGGCTGGGCAGCGGACAGCAGGCTCCGGGTCGTCTGGCTGGGCAGCAGGCTCCGGGTCGTCTGGCTGGGCAGCAGGCTCCGGGTCGTCTGGCTGGGCAGCAGGCTCCGGGTCATCTGGTTGAGCAGCAGGCCCTGGGTCATCTGGCTGAGCAGCAGGCTCCGGGTCATCTGGCTGGGCAGCAGGCTCTGGGTCATCTGGCTGGGCAGCAGGCTCAGGATCATATGGCTGGGCGGAAAGTACTGTATCAGCAGGCTGGGTAACGGGCACTAGCCCAACAAGCTGGGTAATGGTCACTGGTCCAGTAGGCTGGGTGACGGGCACTGACTCAGCAAGTCAAATGATGGGTACTGGCTCAACAAGCCGAGTGACGGACACCGGTTCAGCAGGCTGGGTAGCGGGCACCAGCTCCACAGGCTGGGTAACAAGCACCGGCACTTCAGGCTGGGACATGGGCACCGGAACTTCCAGTGTCCATGTCCCAGCCTGAAGTTCCAGTGCCCATGTCCCAGCCTGAACTGCAGGCTGGGATACAGGCACTGAAACTTCAGGCTGGAGCAGATTGGCTGGTGTGGAGGCAGGTTGGGTTCATGGCAGGATCGTATGAGTCGGGAAAAACTTCTGTTTCTTCTTTGGCTTAGCCACTGAAATTCTGTAGTTGACTGCAGGACTGGAGGTAAGGGGTTAAGCAGACTGAAGAGAAGGGCTGGAATATGGTAGGGAAGAAGGAACAGTGGCTAGAGGAAGTTGTGGGGGTTGTTGTAGGCAGCAGGTGGATTAAAAGTAGGATAGCGAGCAGAAACAGGGTATTGATATTTCATGGGAAACAGAGTTTATTGGGGTGAGACTGAAGTTGCCATGGGGGGGAGACATTTGGGGAGGCAGGGGTTTGGTAGCAGAAATGGTTTGTTGCAGGGCTGGCTAAGGTTGATTGCAATATATCAGACCATGCTAGGAGTAATGGTTGGACAAGCTGCCTGCCTGACAAGGGACTGTACAGAATCAACACACTCCATTACCACCTGTCGGAACAAGCTGAGTAATGTTTGAAAAAGTATGTAAAGTCATCCTCCAAAAGGCACACCAAAGACACAACCTGATTAACATTGAAAGGGGGAGAGATAATGGGATTTTTGTACTCACCGTAAAATCCTTTGCTCTGGAGTTCACTGACTGACACAGCTCCTTTATTCTTGACCATCGGGTTGTTACGCCACCTTCAGGAGAGGACTAGGCAGAACGTTAACATGTACAAAAAGCAGTTACCGCTCAAGGGGCAGTCCCTTCAGTAACAACCCCCCAGCCTGCTTCCCGCGCCTCAGTACGTCAACAAGCAGTATAACGTAATCATTAGGAGGGGAGGGTGCTGTGTCAGTCATTGAACTCCAGAGAAAAGGATTTTACGGTGAGTACAAAAATCCTATTTTCTTACGTTCACTGACTGACACAGCTCCTTTATTCTTGACCATCGGGACGTCCCCAAGCAGTGTCATAACGAGGGGTGGGAAACAGCATAAAAAACTTCACCCACAACCAGAAGTGCTCCCCAACAGGGGAGTGATCACCTTATCTATCCGCATCAGAACTTGCGGTTAACAATGCAACAGTGCATTATACTCAAGGTAACTGTATTTTCTTATCAAAAAAACAAAAACAAATAATAATTGCAATTGTAACTTTACAAGGCCGCCTGAAAAACTTTGCGGCCAAAACAGGCATCAGCCGATGCGCTTACATCTACTTTGTAGAATTTTGTAAAAGTGTGAATGGATGACCAAATCGCCACCTTACAGACTTGAGCGACTGACGCTTGATGTCGGAAAGCCCAAGAAGTTCCAATTGCCCTGGTGGAATGGGCCGTGACAGGAAAGGGGAGACCCTGCCCCTTCAAGGCGTAGGCCTGTACCACAATCTGTCTGATCCACCTGTAAATGATGGCCGACGAGACCGCCATACCTTTCTTCAGACCAGCTATCAAAGAAAAGACTCTGACTTCCGAAAGGGAGCCATGGCAGTCAAATACACCCTTAGAGCCCAGACCACATCCAGGGCAGGAAGGGCCACCTCCTTAGGATGTGTCGGTTTAGGACACAGAGATGGTAACACAATGTCTTCATTGATGTGGAACGCCGAAACCACCTTCGGCAGAAAAAAACAACACCATCTTATCCTTATGGATAACCAGATAGGGCGACTTGAAAGACAAGGCCGCCAGTTCCGAAACCCTCCTGGCCGATGTTATGGCCACTAGAAAGACCATTTTCTGGGAAAGAGTCAGCAAGGGAATTTCTCTAATATTCTCAAACGGCAGTTTCTGAAGCACCAATAACACCAGATTCAGATCCCACGGGGGCAACGGTGGACGCACCGGAGGGACTACGTCGGACCCCCTGAACAAAGGTGCTCACTAGAGAGTGAGACGCCAGGGGTCGCTGAAAAAAGACAGCCAAGGCTGATATTTGTCCCTTAATGCTCAAAGCCAATTTCTGGTCTACTGTAGAAACAGCAGGATCCTGGAAATGGAATAGGTGCGCGGACGCCATCCTTTCTCCTCACACATAGAGATGTATGCCTTCCAGGTACGATGATGTATCTTCCGAGAAGAAGATTTCCGTGCTCTAAACATAGTTGAAATCACTGAGTCCAACAGGCCCCGGTTCCTTAGCACCTGGCTCTCAAAAGCCATGCCTTTAAAACCAGCGATGGTAAAGCAGGATGGAGAACCGGACCTTGAGACAGAAGGTCCTCCCGCATCGGTAGTCGCCAGGGAGAGTCCACAACCAGGCGTACTAGGTTGGCATACCAGGGGCGCTGAGGCGAATCTGTGGAAATCAGAATTACTGGAACCCCATTGGTCTCTACACTGCGAAGTGGTAGTAGCATTATCAGAGAAAAGGCATAAATCAGTTGGTACTGACCCCACGGAGCCATCAGCGTGCCTGACGCGTCTGCCCAAGGATCTCTTGTCCTGGATACGAAGCTTGGCACCTTCCTATTGAGTTGGGAAGCCAGGAGATCCATGTCTGGTGTGCCCCATTGCAGGCACAGTAGCCTGAACACCTTCGGATGCAGTACCCATTCTCATGGGTCCAGCATCCGCCGACTTAGGTAGTCCGCCTGCCAGTTCTCCACTCCCGGGATGTTAATGGCCGATAGGGCCGGTACATGTCACTCTGCCCACTTAAGGATGTGAGCGACCTCCCATGCTGCAGCCAAGCTTCTTGTTCCTCCTTGATGATTGACATATGCCACCACCGTGGCGTTGTCTGACTGGATCCTGGTCGGACGCCCTTGAAGTCTCATTGACCATGTGGAGAGGCATAGCCTGATCGCTTGTAGCTCGAGCACATTGATCGGCAACTTGGATTCCTCCCTCAACCAAAGGCCTTGGGTCAACTGTACTCCCAGTACTCCCCCCCCCCCCCCAGTCAGTCAGGCTGGCGTCCATTGTGATCACTGTCCAATGTAGAGGTAGGAACGACTTCCCGGACCGAAGTTCGGGAACCTCAGCCACCAGAGCACGGAGTCCCTGACTGACTGGCTCACCTGAATCTGCTGATCCAAGGATAACGGAGATTTGTCCCATTTTGTCAAGATCTCCTTCTGCAAGACTCTGGTATCAAAGTGGGCGTGTGGCACTGCCTCAAAGGAGGCCACCATGTGCCCCAGGACTCGCATGCAGAAGTGTAGCGACGACCACCTGTGGTTCATCAACAGTTTTACCGTGGCTCTGAGCGTCTGCAGCTTGTCTGAAGGGAGAAACACTCTCGCTTCCATGGAGTCCAGCAGTAAGCCTAGATACTCCAAATGCTGAGTCGGTATAAGTGCCGACTTTTTTAGGTTCAACAGTCACCTAAAATCCTGCAGGGTTTTGCATGGTGATCACCACATCCTCCTTTAATTCTGAGATGGAAGTTGCTCTCAGAAGGAGATCGTCTAGGTAACCTCTGATCGCGATCCCGCGTTGTCGCCTGATGCCAAGCCAAAAGGGAGAGCCACAAACTGGTAGTGGGCGTCCCCAACTGCGAATTGCAGAAACCTCTGATGCCGGAGGCATATGGGTATGTGCAGGTATGCTTCCTGGATGTCCAAAGACGCCAGGAAGTCCCCTTGATGGAGTGCTGCGACTACTGAGCATACTGATTCCATTCTGAACCTCTGTACTTTCACGAAGCAATTGAGGGCTTTTAAGTCCAAGATTGGACGTACTCCTTCCTTTTTGGGGACTACAAACAGATTGGAGTAGAACCCTTGAACCTTTCCGACTCTGGAACAGGTACTATCACCCCACAACTTAGCAGGTCTCTTACCGCCCCCAGGAGGGCCTCCTGGTGAACCGGGAGTAAGGGTATGCTGGAAGGGAAGAATCTGTTTGGTGGCCAAGAGAGGAACTATCTTGTAGCAAGGGGAAATCAGTTCACAGACCCATTGGTCGGACAGCCGAGAGGCCCACTGTGCTGCAAACTCCCGAAGGTGACCCCCCACCCGTGAGACGGGCGGGGCAAACCTTCATGTGGTAGCACTTTTGCTCGCAGGCTTGCGGTTCCAGGGATGCTTTTGTCCTTCTGAGGTAATCCTGTCGGGCTGGGGACATTTAGCCAAAGCCCCTGGCAGACGAAAAAGCCGTTTATGAGCGGAGAATGAGGGCCCTTGCCTACAGCGTGGCTCCTTAGTCTTCCTGGTCTGTGGGAGTAAGGTACTCTTCCCACCTGTGGCATTCTTAATGATGTCATCCAACAAGGGTCAATAGAGCCGCTCACCAAGGAAGGGTAGATCCGTCAGGGCTTTCTTAGATGCCTGGTCCGCAGACCAGCATTTCAGCCAAATCAGGCGCCTCAGCACCATAGCTGACACTGAAGCCCTGGATAGTAGAGGGAGGGTATGTACTTAAGGCCTTGCACTAACTGGTCTTGCTCCCCTAATTCGCGGTGCAAAAGTTTTGCCCACTCAGTAAGTGACTGAGACACAAGTGCGGAAGCCAGTACTGGTTGTATTAGTGACCCCATGACAGTAAACAAGGAACGGGCCACTGCCTCTGCCTTCCTGTCCATGGGGTCCTTAAATGCAGGAGTCCAGGGGTTATCAAGGACGCGGACTGGGAAAATGCATTAGATACTCCTAAGCTGGTTTCCCCTAAACTCTCAGACAGACTTACACACCTCTACATGCTACACAGGTCATTTTTAACCCCTAGGCGGCGGTCCAAATTTAGGCCTGGCTACGATCCGACATGCCCTAAGTGTGGTGATCCCCAGGCCACGTTCTACCATCTCCTTTGGTCCTGTCCTGAGCTGCAGGCTTACTGGAAACAGATTGTTGACTTCCTCCATGACCAAATGGGCTCCCCGCTGACGCTCTGTCCCCGCCAGTGTTTGCTGGGGATTCTCCTTGTACCTGAGGAGACAAGGATTCTGACTACCTTCCTGCAAGAGACTCTATATCTTGCCAGGCTGCAGATAGCCCGCACCTGATTGAGCTCAACATCCCCCACTGCCTGGCAATGGAAGACGGCTGTTAACGCCACTCTCCCCTATAAAAAATTGCTGTATACACATAGGGGCTGCCCAGGCAAGTTTGCCAAGATATGGGATAAGTGGGTGGGGGATCCGGATACATGTACTGCCCAGTGTAACCTGTAGCTATTATGCCCCCTAAACTATTAAAGGCCAGCCCGATGAGACTTGTTGACCCCCGTAGCTGAAGGAGGGGTCCCCGCCCCGGGATGATGGTTCCATGTTCCCCCCCTCTGAACAACCTTACGCAACCTGGGCTGTAGATTTGCCTGTGATTCCCAGTCTCTGAGGTCCTCTCTTCCCCCCCCTCCCTGAACACACCGCACTACTCTTGTTAATGTACTATTAAACTTGTAAACAAGGACTGTTTTCTCAGCCCATGCTATTGTTAACAGCTGTTTTATCTGTATATTTGGTGCATGTTGCACCCCACATGTGTTTCTGTTATCCTATGTATTTTTTCATGCTCAATAAACGTTCCTTTTCAAAAAAAAAAAAAATGCAGGAGTCCACTCTACCAGGATACCAGGTTACTTTATTTAACCTGGATACTGGGGCTCCACCAATGGAGGATCTGGTCATTTTTTAAGAAGTATATACAAAGCCGCGCCAACCCTCCACTACATATAATATAAAATTAAAATTAAAAAATAAAATAAAATATGAAAATAAAAATAAAGACTAATACAATTATGCAAAAAGACCTCAAATGATGTGTAGATAACCAAAAAAGCCAAAAATGGCATAAAGTGAAAAAAGTCCAATTTAAGAAAAGTTCATAGGTGAATCCAAATAACGGACGTAAGTGTTCTTAAATGACAGCACCACAGTGGTTCAACACTTTCCAAGGCGCGTGAGATACCCGTCACCATATGTTGAATGCGCCATTTTATTCTGTGGATTGGGAGCAGGCGTGTCTTATCGGCTTTCGTCATAGAAGAGACACAGCACCCTCCAGCGGATTTCTCGCAGATTACAGGCACAGATTTTTCATCGGAGAGATAGCCTCTGAGTGCTTCATATCGAGACCACTGAACAGACTATTATCTTGGAAACACCGCTAAGAGATGGAGTGCTAACCCAGCTGAGGAAGGTTAACCTGGATGTCATCCACTTATCATTTGTATATGCTTCATTCCATATATTTTCTGGTAAGCGCATTCAACATATGGTGACGGGTATCTCACGCGCCTTGGAAAGTGTTGAACCACTGTGGTGCTGTCATTTAAGAACACTTACGTCCGTTATTTGGATTCACCTATGAACTTTTCTTAAATTGGACTTTTTTCACTTTATGCCATTTTTGGCTTTTTTGGTTATCTACACATCATTTGAGGTCTTTTTGCATAATTGTATTAGTCTTTATTTTTATTTTCATATTTTATTTTATTTTTTAATTTTAATTTTATATTATATGTAGTGGAGGGTTGGCGCGGCTTTGTATATACTTTATTACTGTTGGGTGCCATATCACATTTATTGCTGCCGCCTATTTTGTTAGTTTGTTAATTTTACACTATTTTTCCTAGCGCGGTTTACATTTTTCCTATTTTTTAAGAAGGCTCTCCTCAAAGGGGTAATGCATCACCATACTTTTTTGGACCGAAAAGGTCCGTTTCGGTCTACCTCATTCCTTGTATATGTACTTATCAAAATAAGTCAGATGCGGAAACACCTTAGGTGCACGGGCTGGCTTACGGGACCCAAAAGGGACCGCTACATCAGCAGAGGGATCTGCTGTATCCTGAATCTTCCGGGTATCATGCACAGCTGTGATAAGTGCTCCAACTAGTGCTTTGTCGCGCGCGGACTCGGACGGAGACTCATCCTCACTGTCCCATCGGTTCTGGTCAGCGTCATCTGAAACGACAGAGCAGGGGCCACCAGTTTCAGCGGGGCCCAAGTCTGCATCAGAGCTCTCCTCTGAGGACGGGGGGGCAGGGGCTTCTTTTTACCACCTTTGTGCCCACACACTGCCTCCATCCCCTGGCAATTATCGTGTCAAGGACCACCGACAAAGTGTCCCGAGGCACTGCATTGTTAGCAGGCGAGCCAGTTGCAATTGCCTGGAGTTCGGGGGAAGAAACACCAGTTTCGGAAGTTTCGGAAGCCATGCTGACCCACCCTGTCTGCCACCTGTTGAGGACTTAGGACAGGTGACTAGTCTCATCCTCCTAGCTGCTGCAGGCTGAGGGGCCCCCACCGCAGGACTCACCACCCTGACTGAGTTCTGCGCCGTTCAGCTAGTAGTGCCTGTGTCCTGTGTAAGCTCCCAAGTGTCTGTGAGAAGAAACCGCGCTGTTCTGAGCCTCAGGGATCAGTGCTGGGCATAAAAACTGGGCTACAACAAAATGGCCGCTGAGTGTCCAGTATAAAAGACATAATCACAGGGAAAATGGCCGCCGAACTACAGTAAAATGGTTCCTGACACCAAACATGGCCAAACAACTGTACACAGAGAGGGACAGTGAAAAAAGACAGAGAAAATGGCGGCAGAACAGCGCTATGGCGATCAGCATGTGCAGACCTCCAGACACCCAGTGGAGAGACAACAGACACCCAGGGGCACAGCCACCCAGCGCAGAACCCCACCCAAGGTGAGAGCCCCCAGGGGACCCCATCTATATGGCATGCACCGCTCAGTAGCCCATGCAGCATCCCCCACAGGGGGGAGGGGAGATAGGAACAGGTAGAGAAAAGAGGGAGGAGAGGGACCCCCAAATCGGCCTCCCAGGGAATGCCCAGCTGCTCAGCCCCACCGATGCAGGGAGAGCCATACTTACCATTCCAGACGAGCTGGGGACATTCCATCACAGACCCACTCCCGAAGAGTATGGGGTGGCTGCTAGCCACGGCACACTGTGACTCAGTATCCCAGTCATATGTGTGCCCTGGAGCATTGTGCTCACCGGCCACCCCTGAAGTCTGAGGGGCATGTCGTGGCCGACCCAGTGCATAGCTATGGTCTACACACGCTTGCTGGCCAGGCTGGGGAGACTACAGGGATAAGGGTATCCAGTCTGTCACCCAACCGGCTGTGATAGCAGATCACAGGATCTTAATCTTGAGCAAAAGACAAACTTCTGCAAAAAAAATTCATGGACCGATGAACCCGTAGGGTTCCTAGGTCCATCTCCTTCACTAGGCAGAAAAAAACTGAGGCTGCAGGAAGCAGGATGGGGGGTTGTTACTGAAGCGACTGCCCCTTGCGCAGAACTATAAATTTCTGTTTTTTGTACATGTTAACATGTTCTGCCTAGTCCTCTCCCTAAGGTGGCGTAACAACACGATGGTCAAGAATAAAGGAGCTATGTCAGTCACTGAACGCAAGAGAAATCATCTCAGCCCTTTGGAATAAAGGGCAGGGCCAGCTCTGTACACATTTGAATTAAAGGCTGAACATCCCCAAACAGCATATAGCTGTGATCAACCAGGGAGTGAGCTAAATAAATGATCTCTAGCAGCTGGTCACTGGTCCACTCAGTGTCTGGCAGTAATATCCACCACTCTCTGGCCGCGTACACACGGGCGGACTGTTCGCCCAACCTTGTCCGCTGAACAGTGTTTGGGCGGACAGTCCGCTCGTGTGTGGGCTTTCAGCGGACAGTTTCAGCGGACAGTTGGACGGACAAAGTCTTTCGGAAATTCCAAAAAACTGTCCGCTGAAACTGTGTTTGAGCGAACAGTCCGCCCGTGTGTGGGCTTGTCCGCTGTACTTTCGAAATGAGCGGACTGTTCCCGCTCGGAAAGTCCGCCCATTTCGAGCGCGTGTACAGGTAGGCGGGGCCCGCGAAGGAGACGTCGCGGGCTCCGCCGCCTGGAATGGGCTTAAGGGGGAACCCCAACGCCGAAAAAAATCGGCGTGGGGGTTCCCCCCAAGTCCACACCAGACCCTTGTCCGAGCACGCTACCCGGCCGGCCAGGAAAGGGGGGCGAGCGAGCGCGCCCCCCCTCCTGAGCCGTACCAGGCCGCGTGCCCTCAACATGGGGGGTGCCTTGGGGAAGGGGGGGCCGCGCGGCCCCCCCACCCCAAAGCACCTTGTCCCCATGTTGATGAGGACAAGGGCCTCTTCCCGACAACCCTGGCCGTTGGTTGTCGGGGTCTGCGGGCGGGGGGCTTATCGGAATCCGGGAGCCCCCTTTAAGAAGGGGGCCCCGGATACCGGCCTCCCACCCTATGTGAATGAGTATGGGGTACAATGTACCCCTACCCATTCACCTGTGAACTAAAGTACAATAAAAAACACAACACAGAGAAAAAATATTTTATTGCACAGCTCCGGGGGTCTTCTCGCCGGACTCCTCCGCTATGTGTGTGTAGCTCTTTTGCTAGCGGAGGAGTCCGGCTTTCTTCCTCCCCGCCGCCGGCCTCTTCTCCCGACTTCGGGGGTCTTGTCCCCCTCTTCGGTTCTTCTGCCGGGCCACCGCGCCTGGTCCGGTGGCCCGGTCTTCTGTCGCCGTCTTCCGTTCTTCTGTCGCCGCCTTCGGTTCTTCTGCCGGGCCACCGCGCCTTCTTGTAGCTCTTTTACAGGCGGTGGCCCGGTCTTCTGTCGCCGCTGTCGTCGCCGCCGCCGCCGCCTTCCGTTCTTGTTCTTCTTCTTGTTCTTCTTCTTCTTCTCCTGGAGATGTTGACTCGACGAGCTCTCCGGCCGGAATGCCAGGGACACGCTCCGCTGCCACTTATATAGTGACAATGGGGCGGTGTCACATGGTATATGTCACATGGGTTGGTCACATGGGTTGATGTCACATGGGGACTATGACATCGTAAGGGGGCGGGGTCACCATGTGACCAACCCATGTGACATATACCATGTGACACCGCCCCATTGTCACTATATAAGTGACCGCACAGCGCGGCTCTGGCATTCCGGCCGGAGAGCTCGTCGAGTCAACATCTCCAGGAGAAGAAGAAGAACAAGAAGAAGAACAAGAACGGAAGGCGGCGGCGGCGGCGACGACAGCAGCGACAGAAGACCGGGCCACCGCCTGTAAAAGAGCTACAAGAAGGCGCGGTGGCCCGGCAGAAGAACCGAAGGCGGCGACAGAAGAACGGAAGACGGCGACAGAAGACCGGGCCACCGGACCAGGCGCGGTGGCCCGGCAGAAGAACCGAAGATGGGGACAAGACCCCCGAAGTCAGGAGAAGAGGCCGGCGGCGGGGAGGAAGAAAGCCGGACTCCTCCGCTAGCAAAAGAGCTACACACACATAGCGGAGGAGTCCGGCGAGAAGACCCCCGGAGCTGTGCAATAAAATATTTTTTCTCTGTGTTGTGTTTTTTATTGTACTTTAGTTCACAGGTGAATGGGTAGGGGTACATTGTACCCCATACTCATTCACATAGGGTGGGAGGCCGGTATCCGGGGCCCCCTTCTTAAAGGGGGCTCCCGGATTCCGATAAGCCCCCCGCCCGCAGACCCCGACAACCAACGGCCAGGGTTGTCGGGAAGAGGCCCTTGTCCTCATCAACATGGGGACAAGGTGCTTTGGGGTGGGGGGGCCGCGCGGCCCCCCCTTCCCCAAGGCACCCCCCATGTTGAGGGCACGCGGCCTGGTACGGCTCAGAAGGGGGGGCGCGCTCGCTCGCCCCCCTTTCCTGGCCGGCCGGGTAGCGTGCTCGGACAAGGGTCTGGTGTGGACTTGGGGGGAACCCCCACGCCGATTTTTTTCGGCGTTGGGGTTCCCCTTTAAGCCCATTCCAGGCGGCGGAGCCCGCGACGTCTCCTTCGCGGGCCCCGCCTACCTGTACACGCGCTCGAAATGGGCGGATTTGCCTCCGCCTTACGTGGGCGAGTCCGTTCATTTCAAAAGTTGAGCGAACTGTTTGCCCAACCTTGTTCGTCAAACAGTCCGCTCGTGTGTGGGCAAGTCCGCTCATGCAAATTTTGAGCGGACTGTTTGATGAAACTGTTTGCCGAACAAGGTTGGGCGAACAGTCCGCCCGTGTGTACGCGGCCTCTGACTCCAGCAGAGCATAATAAACAATCTCATCAGAATTCATTTCAGCAAAGCAAACAGAAGCAAGATGGTTCCTCTGTGCGGCCACTTCTGGTCAGGGATGGCCTTGGTATACTGTCAAGACTCAGGTGTGACCAGAACTGCTTGGACAGCAACAGAGGAAACCAAACGCATGAAAATGTGAAAATAGAGTAATTTATTAAAGTAAGTGAAATATAAATACAAACCCCTCCAATACAACACAGTGTATACAATAAACCAACTACCAGACAGAGACCCACAAATAACAGTCAGACAGGTATATACAATAAATGGGGAATACCGGAATCATAAACGTAGACAGGCCCATGAACAGGAGATCAGCAGATGGGGTCAGGGTCAGGGATCACAGGTTCAGGTTAGGATGCAAGGACGATACCAAGGCAAGTGTTTGTGTTTGCTGGGTATTAATACACATCTCCTGCAATCAGGCTCAGGTGACGCTTGATCGGAGGAGATAATCTTGGCTCCACACTGCTGGGAAACACCTGCTGGTGGATGTAGTACTGCAGCCCAATAAAGGATCGACAGATCAAGCTGCAGGGCAAAGGTAAAGGTAACAGGAGGGGCAGATTCAGGTACAGGGCACAGGGTTCAGGAGTCAGGGTCAGGGATCACATTCTATTCCTGTTCTCATATTGACCCAAAATTTATGATTTTCTTAGGACGATCATGGTAAACTCGACAAATAGAGGGGAGTGAATCGCACGAATGGGGTCACAGACAGCAAAAAAAAAAAAAAGATGACCGATGTTTGAATCCTTCTCTCTAGGTACATGTGATCGGCTGTGATTGGACACAGATGATCACATGGTAAAGGGCCACTGTGATTGGCCCTTTACCCTGACCTGTGATCAGCTGTGCCTGAAGCATTCATCGGTCACAGAGCATTCCGCAGGAGGCAGGGTTTTTCGGACGAAGTCTACAGACGCCCTCCCATAACTATAGTATGGTGCTGTAGCCGTCCTTTGGTTATAGCGCAGTACTAAAGTGGTTAAGGCCAGTTCACACCATATTGTGGTTGTTTGTATGTTCCCAACAACCCATTCATTTCAATAGGCTGTTAAATGCATGGAAATGCATTTCCATTCCAAAAGTGTGAACAAGTCCCTTTTTTTTTTCCTTTTATAACACACGTCATACTTAACTGTTCTGTGCAGTGGTTTTGCACAAAGCAGCCCAGATCCTCCTCTTCTCGGGTCCCTGACTGCTTCTCTTGGCCCCTCCCTCCTGTCGAGTGCCCCCAAAGCAAGTAGCTATGGGGGCACCTAAGCTCAGCCGCAGCATTGTGGGTCAATTCAGACATGGAGCCATGGTTTGGCCCCACCCCTCTCCCTCCTGATTGGCTAACTGACTTTGACAGCCAATGGCGTGGTTGCTGAGTCTTAGCCAACCAGGGGGAGAGTCCCGGACAGCTCAGGCATTCGTGCAACATTGCTGAAGGAAGCTCTGGTTCAGGTAAGTATTTGGGGTCTGCTGCACACAAGCTGCAAATTTCTTTTTTTATAACTCCTTTAAAGCTGTCAGCAGATTGGCCTCTACAAACTTGGCAGTGTCTAAAAATGTGCAGAGCAGGGTGAGACAGTGTATTACTGGATTTTAACTAGTTGCCGACGAGCCGCTGTTGCTATACAGCGGCATGTTGGCTCCCCTGTGCGGATCGCCTTAGCTGTGCTATAGGGGGTGTGTGCACACCTGTGGCACAACTTTGGGGCCGATGCGCATGGCCAGCTTGGCTACCCGCTATCGCTCCTCAGAGTCAAGACGGCGATCTGTCAATGTTAACAGACAGATCCCATTCTGACAGGGGAGTAGAGAGAGATTGTCTGTTCCTATTGATTAGGAACAGCGATCTCTCTCCTCCTCTAGTCACTACACTCCCCCCACAAATAGAAAACACCTCCCGAGGGAACACAATTAATCCCTTGATGGACCCCTAGTGTTAACCCCTTCCTTTTTCTCTCGGATACCTGTAAAAAATGTCAATAGTAACACAAAAAGTGTCAGAAGTGTCCGATCTGTTCCCCACAATGTCGCAGTCCAACAAAAAATCGCTGATCGCCACCATTACTAGTAAAAAAAAAATAGCTAGCTGCTGCCATGACAAAGATATCCCTCTTCAAAGTTAGGATGTATATCGGCGTGTGTCGGTCCAGAAGTGGTTAAAGTGGAGTTTCAGGCTTTTTTTCGTTTATTCATATCAGCAGCTATAAAAATTGTAGTTAGTAAATAGAGACTCACCTGTCCCAGGGTCCAGCGATGCGGGCACACAAAGCCTCGTTCCTCTCCCCCTCCTCTCTGTGGTGCTGCCATAGATACTGTGGGCATCCGGCCATGACAGCTTGCAGCTTCACGGCCAGGCGCTCACTGTGCATGCATGAGTCGTACTGCGCTCTGAGTGGACAGGCAATTTTCTGGGACCTGTGATGTGTCCCAGAAGATTGCCGAGAGGGAGGGGCCACCTAGGGGGAGAGGAGGAGTTGCCTAGGTGGCCTGAAGTTGGAAGCAGGAAGTGGGACAGGAAGTCCCTCTCAAAACTAGGCACCCACAAAAACAGAGTGCACTGGACAATCTGCCCGTGTGTGGGCTCCAGCGGACTTTTTCTTTCCAAAAGTCCGGCGGACTCTATCCGCCCATGTGGGTTCCGGCGGACTTTTTCTTTCCAAAAGTCCGGCGGACTTAGAAAGCAGTTTTGATTCAAAATTGTCCGCCTGTCTGTTTGCTAGTTCACCGGACTTTTGAAATGAACGGACTTTCCCACACTGAGAAAAGTCCATTTATTTTGAACGTGGCTCCAGGTAGATGGAACTGGCGAAGGAAGTGAATGACGCTGCCCCCATCGGCGAGATTGACAGCTCACTGGCCCCGTCGCCTGGTATGGATTTAAAGGGGAAGCCCTATGCTGAAAAAATGACGTGGGGGTCCCCCCAAAGTCCATAGCAGACCCTTATCCGAGCACACAGCCCGGCCGGTCAGGGAAGAAGGTGGGGACGAGTGAGCACCCCCCCGAGCTGCACCAAGCCGCATGCCCTCAACATGGGGGGGTGCTTTGGGGTGGGGGGCCATGTTGATGAGGACAAGGGTCTCTTCCCGACAACCCTGGCCGTTGGTTGTCAGGGTCTGCAGGTGGGGGATTATGGGAATCCGGGAGCCCCCTTTAATAAGGGGGCCCCCAGATACCGGCCCCCACCCTATGTGAATGAGTATGGGGTACGATGTACCCCTACCCATTCACCTGGTGAAAAAAAGTGTAAATAAAAAAACAACACAGGTTTTTTAAATAATTTATTAGACAGCTCCGGTGGTCTCCTCATCTTCCGTCTTGGGGGGTCTTCTCGGCAGACTCCTCCTAATAGTGGAGGAGCCCGGATTTCTTCTTCGTCATAGCCGCCGCCATCCGGGGGTCTTCTTCTGACTTCGGGGGTCTTGTCCCACTCTTCTGTGGTATTGTCCCACTCTTCGGTTCTTCTGCCGGGCCTCCGCTATCTTCTTATAGCTCTTTTACTAGCACTGGCTCGGTCTTCTGTCGCCACTGCCTTGTTCTCTTCTTCCTTGCGATGTTGATACAAAGCTCTCTCTGGCCGCAATGGCGGGGGTGTGTTGTGTGGTGACTTATATAGGGACAAGGGGCGGGGTCACGGGGTGATGTCAGGTGGTGACCCCTCCCTTTATGATGTCACAGCCCTGGAGAATGCTGGGATTGTGACATCATAAGGGGCGGGGTCACCATGTGACATCACCCGGTGACCCTGCCCCTTGCCCTTATATAAGTTGCCGTACAATGCGTCCCTGCCATTACAGCCAGAGAGAGCGTTGTGTCAACATCGCAAGGAAGAAGGAGAAGAAGAGAAGAAGGCGGCGACGACAGAAGACCGGGCCAACGCTAGTAAAAGAGCTATAAGAAGATAGTGGAGGCCCGGCAGAAGAACCGAAGAGCGGGACAAGACCCCAGAAGAGCGGGACAAGATCCCGAAGTCAGAAGAAGACCCCCGGACGGCGGTGACGAAGAAAGCTGGGCTCCTCCACTAGTAAAAGAGCTAGCAGAAGATAGCGGAGGAGTCCGGCAAGAAGACCCCCCAAGACGGAAAAGGAGAAGACCACCGGAGCTGCCTAATAAATTATTTTAAAAACGTGTGTTTTTTTTTATTTACACTTTTTTTCACCAGGTGAATGGGTAGGGGTACAACGTACCCCATACTCATTCACATAGGGTGGGGGGCTGTTATCTGGGGGCCTTCTTATTAAAGACAAAGAGGTGCAGGCACTAGCAAAGAGTAGATGGGTGACAGTCAGGAAGGGTAGAGGGGGAGGTGCCAGGGAGGCCGATCCAGGGCTGGAGCATCCCAATAAGTACGCTCCATTGAGTGACACTGGTGATCCCAGTCAGGGACCAGCACTAGTGGAGCTGAGGGACTCTAGCTGCCAGGAGAATGACTTCTCCAGTGAGAGTGGAGGGGAAGCGAAGGGAAAGGAAAGACAGATTCTGGTGGTAGGGGACTCAATTCTTAGAAGGACAGAAAGGCCAATCTGTAACAAAGACCTGAAGTGCCGAACAATATGTTGTCTACCGGGCGCTCGGGTTCGGCACATCATGGATCTGGTGGACAGATTACTGGGAGGGGCTGCACGTTGGCACCAATGACAAAGTCAGAGGCAGATGGAGGGTCCTAAAGAACGATTTTAGGGACTTAGGAGCTAAATTGAAGAAAAGGACCTCCAAAGTAGTATTGTCAGGAATACTACTGGTATATCGAGCCACACCAGACAGGCAGAGGGAGATTAGGGAAGTAAACAAATGGCTGAAGAGCTGGTGTAGTAAGGAGGGGTTTGGGCTCCTGGAAAACTGGACGACTAGTCGATAACCGGTACTATAGAAGGGACGGACTGCACCTAAATGAGGAGGGTGCAGATCAGCTGGGAATGAAGATGGCCAAAAAGTTAGAGGGGTTTTTAAACTAGGCGATGGGGGGGACCAGAGATAGAGATAGTCAACGCAGAACATATTCCAGAGGGTAGTACTGGGGGCATTAGTGGTAGGTTGACCAGTAGCAAGTTCAGAGCACACTAATGCTGCCGTGCTAGGGGGGAGTGACGTGGGTGGAGGAAGGTCTGCACTACTGAGGGGGGTCTGCACTGAGGGGGAGTCTCCCGCTAGGAGACTCACACCTCCCCTCTCTGCAGCAATAGGCTCCAATAAATATTTAAAAACATCTAATAATCCCTGGCCAGTTGTAAAGTCGATCTCTAATATGTCTAAAAAACGAGTAGTTAACGAGTAGCCACCCCAAGAAGGGACGCAGATGACGCAATCTGCGTCATCTGCATCCCTTCCTGGAGAAGGAAAAAGGGAACCAGGTGGCAGTAACTGCAGCCACCACAGCAGATAAATTGGAGCGTTTTGCTCATATAACCTTTCTGTCACCCACTAAGGGGGGGCCACCAGCAGCCAGTGATACAAGCTAAAACCCAAGCAGGGTCTGCACCAGACAGGAGTCAAGGACACGGCTTCAACTAAGCGACTAATTTCTAAGCTGTATGCTAGTCTGGGAGAATTAAAAGTGGAGTGAGACCTCTTAAGAGTAGAGAGGGGTGGGAGAGAGAGATGTAGGGCCAATAACTATGGAACAATGGGACAAGATATTTGAACAAGGCCCCTTGGTCTCGATCTCCCCTTCGCAGAAGGTTTTGCACTTGTTCCTATTCCACAGAGTCTATTATACCCCACAAATTTTTTTTAAACTTGGATGGACGCAAAATGACAAGTGTCCCAGGTGTAAAGCGACAGGAGACCTTATCCACATGATGTGGAGGTGTCCACAGCTTTTTAGATATTGGGTGGAAATAATTGATAGGATAAATAAAATCTTTGGGAGCTCACTGGACCCTGAGGCCAAGACATGCTTATTATGAAGCTTAGAGGAAGATAGAGTCTTGTCCGGTACCACTGAGGTAGTGTTAAGATGCCTGTTCCGAGCAAGAAAATTAATTGCACAGAAATGGCAGGCGCAGACTAGATAAATGGACTGAAACCATGAACTCATTGGTTTGGAGTGAGAGAGTGACATATATTAGACAAAATAACCTTAAAAAGTTTGAGAGAAAGTGGAGACCTTGGCTGAAGGGGGTGAGGAGCCCTGTGGAGGGAGATGGGGGGGAGCTGAGGTGAATACACTTCCGCTTACCAGCATGTCCTCGCCCCCCCCCCCCCTTCTCTTCCCTCTGAGGCCTCTCTTCTATGCTGTCTATTTTCCTATAAAGTGGATCCTCTCGATCTCTTTGTCTATACAAATAGACAATAGGTAAGAAGACACGTGTAGACAATGATTGGATGTTGTGTGGTATGGGGGTGGGAATAGGTTGAGAGGGAGGGAGGGTGGGGGGCTATATAAAATTAATAATGTTTTTGTACTATGTGAAATAATAAGTTAACCCAATATGTTATATGCTCTAAACTTTTGTATGAAAAATAATAATAAAAAGCATTAATTCAAAAAAGTATAGTAGCAAGTCCTAGTTGCAATCTCGGAATACCCAATAAGAGGATAATATGCGACTGGTCTAAACTACGTGGCATGCTCACCAATGCCAGGAGCCTGGCGGACAAGATGGGTGAACTAGAGATACTATTGTATGAGGAGGATTTGGATTTTGTGGGAATTTCAAAGACCTGGTTCAACAGCTCTCATGATTGGCTGGCAAACATTCAAGGGTATACCCTTTATCGCAAGGATAGAGAGGGTAAAAAAGGGGGAGGAGTATATATCAAGAATAATGTACAAGTGAATTTTAGAAGTGACATCACTAAGGGAGCTAGGGAGGAGATGGAATCCTTATGGGTAGAACTCCAAAGGGATGAAGCTAAGGGGAAAATAATACTGGGAGTATGCTATAGGCCCCCTAACCTGAGGGAGGAAGGGGAGACTGATCTGCTATCACAATTTTGATTAGCAGCAAGGATGGAAAGTGTTATCATAAAGGGGGATTTTAATTATCCAGACATAGACTGGGCGGAGGGATGGTAGATGCACCAGATTCAGAGTCAGATGGTAGATGCACCAACTAAAAATAAAGCGTTACTGGATCTACTGATTACCAACAATACAGACCTGATCACGGATGCGAAAATATAGGGCAATTTAAGGAACAGCGATCACAGTTCAATTGGCTTCCATATAAATCACACAAATAGGAAACATAAGGGGAATACAAAAAAAAATTAATTTCAAAAGAGCCAACTTCCCTAAACTATGAACCTTACTATAAGGCATAAATTTGGATAAAATCTTAGGAACAAAGAACGCGGAGGAGAGATAGGTTTGCTCTAAGAGCATATTAAATAAGGGCATTAGCCAATGCATCTCATTGGGTAATAAATTTAAAAGAGCGAACAAAAGTCCTGGATCACTTAACTCCAATGTAAAAATTAATATAAAAGCAAAGGAGAAGGCCTTCAAAAAATACAAGGTTGAGGGATCATCATCAGCATTCAGACTTTATAAAGGATGCAACAAGAAATGTAAGGGCGCAATAAGGATGGATAAGATAGAACATGAAAGACACATAGCGGAGGAGACCAAAAAAAATCCCAAGAAATTCTATAAGTATGTAAACAGTAAAAAAGGGGAGGACAGACCATATTGGCCCCATAAAGAACTAGGAAGGACATGTGGTTAGAAAGGATGGGGAGATGGCAAAGGTATTGAATTTATTCTGCTCCTCAGTCTTCACGAGGGAATCAGGGGGCTTCAGTAACCAAAACTGCAGTGTTTATCCTCAAAACACATCACAGGAAGCACCTCCATGGTTAACAGAGGACAGAAGTAAAATTAGACTTGGGAAACGTAACATTAATAAATCACCAAGACCAGATGGCTTGCACCCGAGGGTACTTAGGGGACTCAGTCAAGTAATTGCCAGACCATTGTTCCTCATTTTTACTGATAGTCTACTGACTGGAAAATGGTACCAGCTAATTGGAGAAAAGCCAATGTTGCACCAATATTTAGAAAAGGGCCCAAAATACATCCCTGGGAATTAAAGACCTACTAATCTTCTAGGGGAGGAGGTGAGTTTCCAGCTAGATCAAGGAAGGCCCGTAGACGTGGTGTATCTGGATTTTGCAAAAGCATTTGACACAATTCCCCATAAACGTTTACTGTATAAAATAAGGTCCATTGGCAGTTCAGAGGGTGGTGATAAATGAGGAGCACTCGGAATGGTCAGGGGTGGGTAGTGGGGTCCCCCTAGGGTTCTGTGCTGGGACCAATCCTATTTAATTTGTTCATAAACGACATGGAGGGTGGAGTAAACAATTTAATCCCTGTATTTACGGACGGTACTAAGCTAAGCAGGGCAATAACTTCTCCGCAGGATGTGGAAACCTTGCAAAAAGGTCTGAACAAATTAATGGGGTGGGCAACTACATGGCAAATGAGGTTCAGTGTAGAAAAATGTAAAATAATGCATTTGGGTGGCAAAAATAGGAATGCAATCTATACACTGGTGGGAGAACCTCTGGGGGAATCTAGGATGGAAAAGGACCTGGGGGTCCTAGTAGATGATAGGCTCAGCAATGGCATGCAATGCCAAGCTGCTGCTAACAAAGCAGACATAATATTGGCATGCATTAAAAAGGGGATCAACTTCAGAGATAAAACAATAAGTCTCCCGCTCTACAAGACTCTGGTCCGGCCGCACCTGGAGTATGCTGTCCAGTTTTGGGCACCAGTCCTCAGGAAGGATGTACTGGAAATGGAGCGAGTATAAAGGGCAACAAAGGTAATAAAGGGTCTAGAGGATATTATTTATGAGGAAAGGTTGCGAGCACTGAACTTCTTCTCTCTGGAGAAGAGACTCTTGAGAGGGGTAATGATTTCAATACACAAATACCATACTGGTGATCCCCCTCAATAGGGATAAAACTTTTTTGCAAAAGGGAGTTTAACAAGACTTGTGGCCACTCATTAAAATTAGAAGAAAAGAGGTTTAACCTTAAACTACGTAGAGGGTTCTACTGAAAGATCGGCAAGAATGTGGAATTCCCTTCCACAGGCGGTGGTCTCAGCGAGGGGCGTTGATAGTTTCAAGAAACTATTAGATAAGCACCTGAATGACTGCAACATACAGGGATATACAATATAATACTGACATATAATCACACACATAGGTTGGACCTGTGTCTTTTTCCAACCTCACCTACTATGTAACTATGTAACATTTACACAGTAATCAGTGCATTTTTAATCGCACTGATCACTGTATAAATGTGAATGGTCCCAAACTAGCGCTAAAAGTATCCGATCTGTCCACCATAATGAAGGAGAAGGGATCTCACCGCTCCAGGAGCACACATGCAGGCTGTAAACTGTCTCTTCGGCTGGGAAGCCACAGGTGCTGGCTATTACCACTAGCAACAGACGAAAAACAAGCTCTGGACTGCGGCACTCTTCAGAAGACCACTTTCTTTTATTGGAAAAGCACATCACAGCTCAACAAACACAGCGAACAAGGAAAAATCAGCAATTTTTCCTTGTTCGCTGTGTTTGTTGAGCTGTGATGTGCTTTTCCAATAAAAGAAAGTGGTCTTCTGAAGAGTGCCGCAGTCCAGAGCTTGTTTTTCGTCTGCTGCCCACCATAATGTTGCAGTCACGATAAAAATATGCAGATCGTCGCCATTACTAGTAAAAAAAAAAAAATCATTAATAAAAATGCCATAAAACTATCCCCTATTTTGTAGACACTATAACTTTTGCGCAAACCAATCAATAAACGCTTATTGCGATTTTTATTTTTTTACCAAAAATATGTAGAAGAATATGTATCAGCCTAAACTGAGGAAAAAAAAAAAGTTTTTTTATATATTTTCTGGGGATATTTATTATAGCAATTTTCAAAATTGTCGCTCTTTTTTTGTTTATAGAAACTGCAGAGGTGATCAAATTCCACCAAAAAAAAAACTCTATTTGTGGGGAAAAAAACACAACAATTTTGTTTGGGAGCCACTTCGCACAACCGTGCAATTGTCAGTTAAAGCGATGCAGTTGCAAATCACAAAAAACGCTCTGGTCTTTGGCTAGCCAAATGGTCCAGGGCTGAAGTGGTTAAACAGTATAGGCACTTATTTTTAATGGTTTACATAGCTGTACCTGCAAAAGGGGCCAGCCTGAAGGGATATAGCAGGACTTCATTTTCTGACTAAAGTCCCACTTTAAAACAGAATTAAACCCTCCTATCCTTTACAGTCAAGGAAGCTTCTTCTGTTTGATCTGTAACTGCCATGGTGCTGCACATGTGATCAGTTATGACACCAGCCATTTTATGGTTTGAGAGTTTGGTTGAGGACAAAAGTGTAGCAAGATCCCATTCCTCCTTTAGTCTAATGAGAACCTCCAGAGCCAGCTGACATCCTTCTATATAGAGTGGGTTGCAAGGCATAGTGGGTGTAATGCAAGTTAGATTCATTGCAAAGAGATTTATTTTCTCTTGAACAGAACCATAGGAGAGGGTTTAGGGCCAGGACGCCCTTAGGTAGATGCAATGCTAATTAGCAGACTGAGATTTCTACAGGTAGATAGCCATGCAGGGAAAGGCATCCAGCCAGACACCACATCTGCATGTGTAGGAGCGCTGTCTCCTATGTCAACAGTCTTGGAACAGTTCCTAACATAACTAAAACAGCAGCGCTGCCACAAAAAAAAAAAAATTATAAATAGATATTCACAATTAAAGTCCAAAACAATAAGAAGTATCCAAGGCGAATAGTTGAATAAGACTGTTATAATGTTGAGAGCACAATCCAAACTGTGAGGGGTTAGCTCGGCAGCGGGTGTGTGTGACCCCCTGGATGGGTTCACAACACAAAATCAGGCACAGCAGACAGCGTTGTAAGTGGAAAAAACAAAAGGTGCGGTTTATTCATGCTACAGGCAGTAAAAAATATAACAGCCAAAACAAAAGAAAAACATGAAAATAAATCCTGGTCAGCTTGACCTCTAATTACACACTTAGTTTCCCTGTCTAACAACTGAGTGCAGCCTTGTGTTGCACCAGTCCCTGTCTCTGTTGTAGAGGTTTGCCACACAGGCGTTAACTCACCGCACAGAACAGGTGTCACACTCCCCAGTCTATACACACAAAACTGGTTCCAGGATGGAGCATCTTCCTAAGCATGCTGGGGTTTTTTGTAGAGGTCTTAATGAGCCCACTTACTTCAGCTGGGCTCATTAACTCTTCCCCTCTAGTTGTACAAGTCTGCATAAAGCCTGAATCTAGGGCACACATATTTCCCATCCTGGATACAACCAGGTGACTTTACCTGCGTGCTGCCACATACCCCCCCCCCCTCTTGTTTCAACCTTGGGGTTGTAACACAAGCAGTCAGACACGCATGTATCCGAGACAAAGCATCCACATTCCCCATTTTAACACCAGGGCGATGCTTAACTGTAAAGTTAAATTCCTGTAGGGCCAGGAACCACCTATTTACCCTTCTATTGGTCTCCTTGTTCTGAGCCATCCACTTTAAAGGAGCGTGATCAGTCACTAGGTCAAAGTGCCTACCTAGCAGATAGTACCGAAGGGAATCTAGAGCCCACTTCACTGCTAAACATTCCTTCTCAATCGTGGAGTAATTTACCTCATGGGACTTCAACTTCCTGCTGAGGTAAATGACTGGGTGCTCTTTCCCGTTCCAGACCTGGGATAACACTGCTCCTAACCCAACGTCTGATGCATCAGTTTGTACAACAAAGTCCTTAGAGAAGTCTGGTGAGTACAACACTGGCTGGCTACATAAGGCTGTTTTTAAGGACTGAAATGCTTCTTCAGCTTCTGGGGACCATTTAACCATGACCGACTCTTTCCCTTTTGTCAGGTTGGTGAGGGGCACAGCCTGAGAAGCAAAATGGGGAATGAATCGTCGATAATAGCCAGCGATTCCCAGAAAGGCTCGTACCTGTTTCTTGCTGTTGGGACGTGGCCAACTCTGTATGGCCTCGACTTTATTGACTTGGGGTTTTATCACCCCCCTCCCAATAGTGTACCCAAGATATTTGGCCTCCTCCTGTCCAATGGTACACTTCTTTGGATTGGCTGTAAACCCAGCTTCCCGGATAGAGTCTAGGACTGCTTGTACTTTTGGCAAATGTGAGACCCAGTCTGTGCTATGGATAATCACATCATCCAGGTAAGCTGCAGCATATTTCTGATGGGGCCTCAGAATCTTATCCATTTTCCGCTGGAATGTTGCCGGTGCATTCTGTAACCCAAACGGCATTCTCTTATATTGGAATGCCCCATCTGGGGTTACAAACGCAGTTTTCTCCTTGGCCGACTCGGCCAGGGGAATTTGCCAATACCCTTTGGTGAGATCAAGAGTTGTCATATATCGGGCTGTTCCCAGCCGGTCAATCAACTCATCTATACGCGGCATGGGGTAGGTGTCAAATTTTGTAACTTTATTCAATTGTCGAAAATCGTTACAAAACCGCCAGCTCCCATCAGGTTTGGGCACTAGTACGATAGGACTGGACCAGTCACTCTGGGACTCCTCTATCACACCCAATTCCAACATCCTTTGAACCTCCCCACGTATTGCCTCCCGTCGGGCCTCTGGTATTCTATAAGGTTTCAGTTTTACCCTTTCTCCTGGCGGGGTGATAATGTCATGCTCTACGCCAGATGTTTGTCCCGGCAGCTCAGAGAAAATCTCTTTGTTACGAAGTACAAACTCTTTAACCTCCTGTTGTTGGGCTTTCGATAAGGTGTCTGCTATTCCAACCTCAGGAACTAAGCAATCAGGCTGTGCTTGTGACAAAGTCTCTGCGACTAAGGATTCCCTATCCCTCCAGGCTTTCAGCAGATTGACGTGATAGATCTGCTCCGGCTTTCGCCTTCCTGGCTGTCTAACCCTGTAGTTCACCTCACAAATTTTTTCAATTACTTCGTATGGACCTTGCCATTTGGCCAGAAATTTGCTTTCAACCGTAGGGACTAGCACCAAGACCCTATCCCCCGGGGGAAAAGTACGGGTCTTGGCCCCACGGTTGTACACTCTCTGCTGTGCTAACTGCGCTTGGGTCAAATGTTCCTTTACGATTGGCATTACCTGTGCAATTCTATCTTGCATTAGGGCGACATACTCAATCACACTCCTGTGAGGAGAACTCTCATTTTCCCAAGTTTCCTTGGCGATATCCAGCAGCCCTCTTGGGTGTCTCCCATAGAGCAACTCGAAGGGTGAGAAACCCGTAGAGGATTGGGGTACCTCCCTAATGGCAAACATCAGATAGGGTATTAGACAGTCCCAATTCTTCCCATCTCTATCCACCACCTTCTTTAACATTTGTTTTAGGGTTTTGTTGAATCTTTCAACCAACCCATCTGTTTGGGGGTGATACACAGATGTACGCAATTGTGTCACTTTGTACAACTTGCATAGTTCTTTCATAACCCTGGACATAAAGGGTGTACCTTGGTCCGTGAGCAGTTCCTTACAAATACCCACGCGGCTAAAAACAAGAGATAGCTCTTTGGCTATGGTTTTGGCCGAGGTATTTCGAAGAGGAATTGCTTCCAGATAACGGGTAGCATAGTCCAATATAACCAAAATGTACTGATGCCCCCTAGCAGACTTCATTATCGGACCTACCAAATCCATTGCGATCCTCTCAAAGGGGACCTCAATGATAGGAAGAGGTACCAGCGGGTTTTCGGAAATGTGGCATAGGTGCCGACTTCTGACACACAGGGCAGGAGGAACAATAACTTTCTGTTTCCTTCATGACCCCAGGCCAAAAGAATCTCTGCAGTACCCTCTCTCTGGTTTTCTCGGTCCCCAGATGACCTCCCAGAATGTGCCCATGGGCCAATTCTAACACCAACTTTCTGTAAGGTTTGGGCACCACAAGTTGCTCAATGGTTTCTTCTGCCCTTTGAGCCACTCGATACAGCAGGTCCCTTTCCATAGTGAAGTACGGATAAGTGCAAGTCTTATCTGGGTTCACTAACTCGCCATCTATTTTCACCACATTTTCCCGTGCCTTTATTAGGGTGGGATCTTTTAACTGTTCTGTGGCAAAATTTTCCCTGTGAACCTCAAGATCTGAAAACTCCACAGACGGCATGTTTTCATCTGAGGATGTTGGCTCCTCCCCAGTTTCTCGAGTTTCCCCCGCCAATACCGTCAAGGGAAATTCAGGAGAGTCCTCACCACTCCCAGAGGAATTCTGGTCATCTTCCTGGTCTATAGGGGCACCAGTGGGGGGCTCAGGACAATCCCAGAGTTCCCAGAATTTTGGAAAATCCCTTCCCACAATAGCATCATGTGGTAAGTGAGACACTAACCCCACCTGATGAGAGAGGTTACCTTTGGGGGGTCTCAAAAAACACTGAAGTTACAGGATACTCTCGGGTGTCCCCATGCACACAAATAACAGCCACCTTGTTCTTCCCAGAGACCTTTGTAGTAACTAATTCAGCTTTTATCAACGTTACCAGGCTACCTGACAACACATCAACATTTCTACCATTAATACACATTTTACATAAATGTTTCTCAGGTCCCCGAATGGCAGTGCATGCAACTGTCGCAAACAGCGACTGACGTCTCTCCCTTATAAAGTCACATTGCATAGGCTCATCCACAACTGGGCAATTGGCTGCAATATGTCCCTCTTGCCGGCAGCGGTAGCAAATAATCTTTTTCGCTGCCTCTTGCAGCATGGGCTTCCTGGGCTGCTCCCGCCAGACCTAAGGTAGAACTCCCACCCTCTCACTCTCTCCACCCTCACCCCTTGGAGTCATCTTACCCGCCACTGGGGATGATCTGGTCTTAGGGTAGAAAGTCCGTGAGTCCCTGGAAGAGGTGGTCAGGTTCTCTGTAGCCAAGTACCTCTCAACCAGATCCACAAGTTTATCTGCATTTTCTGGGTCTCCATGGCTTACCCATTTTTGGATGGCAGTAGGAAGAGCTCTCAGGAAACGATCCATGACAACACGTTCCACAATGTTTGGTGCGGTCAAAGTCTCTGGCTGCAGCCACTTCCTGCTCAGGTGAATGAGATCATACATTTGAGACCTGGGAGGTTTTCCAACCTGAAAAGTCCAATTATGCACACGCTGAGCCCGGACGGCCAGGGTGACACCCAGCCGTGCCAATATTTCTGTTTTTAGTACCACATAGTCTTTTGCTTGGTCAGGCTCTAGGTCATAATAAGCTTTCTGCGATTCCCCAGTTAACAAAGGGGCCACCAGTCCAGCCCATTGCTCCTTAGGCCACTTTTCCCTTTCAGCAGTCCTTTCAAATGTGGTCAAAAACACCTCCGGATCATCCTCTCCAGTCATTTTTGTCAGTAAACGGGTCACACCAAAGGATGCGGTATTATTGTAACCACTTGCTTCATTGGTCTGCGGACGTTGCTGTATCAATGTCTCTATTTGCTGTTGAAAACTCTGCTCTTGCTTCTGCAACAGGTCTATGAAGCGGGCTTCAGATTGCTGCTGGGCTTGTTGCTGAGCTTCCAGACTCTGCTGCAAAGTTGCATTTGTCTGCTGCTGGGCTTGTTGCTGAGCTTCCAGACTCTGCTGGTGAGCCTTCTGCTGAGCTTCCAGACTCTGCTGCAAAGTTGCATTTGTCTGCTGCTGGGCTGCAAGGCTCCTTTGTAAACCCGCATTTGTTTGCTGCTGATTTGCATTTGCTAGAGCCAGCTGTCTCAGTATCTCCTCCATGCTGGCCTTAAAAAAAAAATAGAAAAAAAAATGCCAAAATTCTCCACCAACTGTGAGGGGTTAGCTCGGCAGCGGGTGTGTGTGACCCCCCTGGATGGGTTCACAACACAAAATCAGGCACAGCAGACAGCGTTGTAAGTGGAAAAAACAAAAGGTGCGGTTTATTCATGCTACATGCAGTAAAAAATATAACAGCCAAAACAAAAGAAAAACATGAAAATAAATCCTGGTCAGCTTGACCTCTAATTACACACTTAGTTTCCCTGTCTAACAACTGAGTGCAGCCTTGTGTTGCACCAGTCCCTGTCTCTGTTGTAGAGGTTTGCCACACAGGCGTTAACTCACTGCACAGAACAGGTGTCACACTCCCCAGTCTATACACACAAAACTTGTTCCAGGATGGAGCATCTCCCTAAGCATGCTGGGGTTTTTTGTAGAGGTCTTAATGAGCCCACTTACTTCAGCTGGGCTCATTAACTCTTCCCCTCTAGTTGTACAAGTCTGCATAAAGCCTGAATCTAGGGCACACATATTTCCCATCCTGGATACAACCAGGTGACTTTACCTGCGTGCTGCCACAAAACCAACATGTGTACAAGTGCTGACGAAGACCACCTTATATCAACAGTGCACCGCCACCACATATATATATAAATGCGCTTACCAGAGGCAACCTAAGGGAAGCCTGCGGCTAATACCCAGCCAGGGCCTTTTCCATAGGGAGTTGAGTCACACCACTGGTAAAAGAGAGGCCTGGACCACACTTCAATATGGCTCAAAGATCAAATAACAGCCAGGGACTCCATAGTGTAGACTGAACCACAATTAATTTAATGTAAAAAAGGTAATACACTTTCATTTGTGAAGATAAAAACAGACATAATAGAAAACAGTTGGCCAACAAGCGAACACGTGTCACTGAGAAACCACGATGACGTCAGTACGTCCACCTCCTTACGCGCGTTTAGTCATTAAAAGACGTTGTCTCAGGGATCAGTGATCTTTGAGCCATATTGAAGTGTGGTTCAGGCCTCTCTTTTACCCGTGGTGTGACTCAACTCCCTATGGAAAAGGCCCTGACTGGGTATTAGCCGCAGGCTTCCCTTAGCTTGCCTCTGGTAAGTGCATTTATATATAGATGTGGTGGCAGTGCACTGTTGACACAAGGTGGTCTTTGTCAGCACTTGTACACATGTTGGTTTGGAATGTGCTCTCAACATTATAACAGTCTTATTCAACTATTCACGTTGGATACTTCTTATGCCGCGTACACACGAGCGGACTTTTCAACATCCAAAGTCCGAAGGACCGAGTCCGTCAGACTATCCGATCGTGTGTGGGCTGCAACGGACTTTTGATTCACCAAAGTCTGACGGACTTTAGAATATGGAACATGCTTCAAATTTTCCCGAAGGAACTCCGCCGGACCCGGTCCCCTTCGAAAACTCCGCTCGTGTGTATGCTACTCCGACGGACTAAAACCGACGCTAGGGCAGCTATTGGCTACTGGCTATGAACTTCCTTATTCGAGTCGGGTCGTACGTCATCACGTTCGAATCCGTCGGAGTTTAGTGTGATTGTGTGTGGCCAAGTCCGTTCGGCCGAAAAGTCTGTCAGAACTCCGTCGGAATTCCAGCAGAACTCCGACGGAACTCCTTTGGAAGTCTGTCGGACTTAAGTCCGCTCGTGTGTACGGGGCATTATAGTTTTGGACTTTAAATTTGCATATCTATTCATTCATTAATTCATTATTATTTTTTTGGTAGCGCTGCTGTTTTAGTTGATGGTATTTGATCTATGTGTATTTCATAGTTTCAGTAGCAGCTTATTTATTCACCTATGCACTTTAGCATAGTATTTTCTCTATTGCCTATTAGTTCCTAACATAAGTTCTAACAAACTCTGTTTACTTTTAAAGAGGAAGTAAACCCCGATGGGTTTACTTCCTCTTTCACTCCCTGCAAAGGCAAAGCATAATGGACTACTATGCTACTATAGTAGTCCATTATGTGTCACTTACCTGACACAGGAGCCAACGAAGTCACCGCTGTCCCCTGTAGTCCGGCGCATCCATCTTCTTGGTGCATGCGCACGGGAGCCGACACGCGCGGCATCTTCGTCGTTGACGATGCCGTGCTCAGTGCGCCGTCTTCAGGCAAATATCTCCTAAACCGTATAGGTTTAGGAGATATTTCTTGGACCTACAGGTAAGCCTTAATCTAGGCTTACCTGTAGGTCAAAGTGTGTTGTAAGGGTTTACAACCACTTTAAGCAGTCACTTCTTGTAGACTCTAAGACCACTGAACTCCCTGCATCTCTCACTAGACTTGCTGATTCACTGCCACTGAATCCTATGAGCTCTTCCAATCTTCTTACTTTAGTATCCTCCTCAAGCATCACCCCCACTTCCCTGCTGGGTCCCAAGCATCGCCCCACTGGCTGGGTCCCTGGCTTGACACCTGCTGAAGTTTGCAAATTCTTCACCGTTCCCGGTTGGTGAGAATACTGCTCCAGTACTTGCTTCAGCTACTCACTGTGGTCCCTGGTAATAAGCTGGCCTGCCCCTTAGTGGCGACAGCTTCCCCTCTACCTCCAGCCATGACAGGTTTGCTGGCCGGCAGAATCGTCACTTTTGGTTGGACTGCAAGCCACAGTCCCAACCCTGCGCTGCTCTCTCTTGCTTCTGGATAAGCCCTCAGACAGCCTAGCAGCCAAATGTCCCCGGGATAGGCCCCATCTCTGGCCTAGCAACCTGGGCAATATACCACACGTCCCCCCAGACAGCTGTCCAGGTGGCACAGAACACAGATCACCTGAATATATAGGTCCTCCCTGCAGGCCAAGGGATTCAAGAAAACCCCTGCTCATTGGCTGAGATACCCCATATACTCATAATCTGTCCTTGCATACCTCCCAACTTTTTGAGATGGGAATGAGGGACACCGATCAGCAAAAGTTAGCAGGCATAGGACACATCCCCTGCCACGCCCCCTTAAAGGAGAATTGTAGAAAAAAAACAAGATTGGTTTAACACACAAGTGCTTTTTTTACCACAACTATTCCTTTATATTGGCTTTTGGAATTTACAAATGCAGCAAATTAGAAATCAGATGAAAGGTTTAGCTCTAAAAACGCATTTTGAAAAATAAAAAGTGCATTTTATATACAACTATATAGATCAGACCAAAATGAGGGACAAATTAGGTGGAATGAGGGACAGAGGGACATTGCTCCAAATCAGAGACAGTCCCTCGAAATTAGGGACAGATGGGCGCTATGTCCTTGCTTTGCACTTGTCTTATCTAATGTCACCAGGTACACGGCCATCGAGTGACAGAAGAGAGAAGTACAGCAATTCTAGACTTAGGGTGAAACCAATTGATCCCCTAACAATGTGCCAAGGTAGCTACACCTGGCAGGTAAATTTAGGAGCGAACATGCCTAAACATCAGAGTGCTACATCAGAAAATGTGACAATTAGCAATCCCAGCGTTCCAGGAATATAACTGTTTTTTTAAACCAATAAATCGATGGGTTTAGTTCTGCTTCAGGCTGGGTTCACACTTATATGACTAGGATGTGGATTTCCTGCATCCAATTCACATTACAGGAACTTGTGGCAGGCTCTCAATGGACTCAGTCACACATCTCCGGGACAGCTGTGGAGGACAAAGGTCCTGTGCGTCTTTGGCTCCATTTCTGGTCAGGCAAGAAATTGGCCCCGATTTATACCTGAATCGGAAAACAGGCATGCACCAGACCCCTGCTGTGAGCCACATGCCACTTAGATGTGAACCAAGCCTTATAATTTACTGCTGTTCAGGGGCTCTGAGCTTCAGCAAGATGGCAGCCTCCAGCAAGAAGAAACTGGAGCCAATTTACAGCACACACTCATTTTTGTAGCATAATTATTAAAGCGAGAGTCCACCGGGACTCCGCGTTTTTTTTTTTTTTTTAAAAGCCAGCAGCTACAAATACTGCAGTTGCTGACTTTTAAAATAGTGACACTTACCTGTCCAGCGCGCCCGCGATGTCGGCACCCGAAGCCGATCGCTAGGTCGTCTGTCGGGTCCTGCCGCCGCCATCTTGGGTATGGGAATCAGGAAATGGAGCCTTTCGGCTTCATTTCCCGGTTCCCTACTGCGCATGCGCGAGCCGCAATCCGGACGGTCCCCGCTGCCTCTGGGAACTGTGTGTTTCCCAGCAGGCAGCGGGGCACTTGCACAAAGGGGCGGGCAGTTGCGGAAAGGGGCGTAATCTACACCCCTTTCCGCAGACAGCTATCCCGGAAGTGGGTGCAGTTACCTGGATTATCCAGGTAACTGCACCCCCCCCTCCCCCCTGAAAGGTGCCAATTGTGGCGCCGGAGGGGGGGGGATTCCGATGAGCGGAGGTCCATTTTAGGGTGGACCTCCGCTTTAATATGACATGTATGTTCCTTGGCAGAGATCATTATGTTTTATCAAGTTGTTATGGGTAAAGTATCAGCTTTAAGCACAGCACACACCGGCAGAAAATTCAAATCAGAATTGCAACATAAGCTAATGTAAAAATAGCTTCACAAGGTGAACAGCTACAACCGTTTGCAGCCTACAGATAGTGTTTATCTATCTGTGACTGTGTCCCATTGATAATGACATTCCATGGCCTACCCTATCATCTCTATATCAGATCACATTCATACACACTAGTTCACAAGGTGACATTTTGACGAACAAGCCACGCCCCTTGAAAGCCACGCGTTCCCCTACCATCAGGACACCTTGGCTATGTTCCGCTTCCCGCCTTTACCGTACAACCCACAGCCTCGCAACCGTCCAATGACCTTTATGTTGGCCAAATATAGTTGTTGATTGACACGCTTTCTATCCAATAGGGGTCTCGTTTGAAAGGTCACGCAGGCAACTTGGCCATTCACGTTGCACGTTGGTGGGCTGGCCTTTGAGAGTGCGAAGGTGGTTGGGAACGCTGACGGCGGCTGTTTTGGATGAAACATGGCTCCTAGAGATAGCACCGAGCGCGGCTCCGTCATGGACGGGATCAGAGCCATCCTACTGGGGCCGCCCGGAGCCGGCAAGGGGACTCAGGTAAATAGCACGGCATTGTGTGCGGTCACTATATACTTGCACAACGTCTGAAGCTCGGCATATCTTATGCTAACTACTACGAACGCCTGGGTATAGGGGCCGTGTGTGGTGACGTGTCATCCTGTGATTGGGCAGCCTATCCCACAATACGCTATGATGATAGGCCGCTTAGTGGAGGAATGGTGTATTTCACACTGTCAGGCAATTGCTATAGCTACTGGCTATGAACTGTGATCGCCTATCATCATTCAGTCATACACTGACTACATTCCCTGAATGTTGGCAGAGCAACTATATAATCGCCATTCAGTCAATTGTCCAAATCAGTGACAGGCTGAATGGATGTGTATATTGCTGTGTGGTCACAGACAATTGCCTGTATTACATCTATCATGCCACCCAGAACTGGATAAATACATCCACATTAGGACCCCTTTCACACTGAGCCTCCCTGTGCGGTGCTATTTTTAGCGCCGATTTCCTGGTGTTTTAGTGGAGCCATCAGCCGATAGCTGGGTGATTTTTAACCCCACATGAAAAAGGGGTTAAATCTGCCCGCTAAATGCTGCTTCAGAGGTGCTTTGCCGGTGGTGTAGCAGCGCTGCCCTGTTGCTTTCAATGGGGAGGTGGGGTGTATGCGCCACTGCAAAGAAGCTTTTGGCAGGACTTTTTTTCAGTGTGATAGCACTCTGGATTTCACACTGAGTTTGCGGCTGAGGCTTTTTTTCAGGTGCTATTTTTAATGCCGTAGCACCTCAGTGTGAAAGGGGTCTAACACTGCACAGCTGAATAGTAAAGATAAAGTTCACCTTTAGTAACAAGTTATTTAGGCTACTTTCACGTGGGGGGGGGTCGGTGGTAAATCGCTGAGATTCTTAGCGGTGCTTTACCGTTATTTTTGTGGAGGTTTTTGGCTGCTACCGTGTAGTTGATTTCAATGGACAGGGTGCTTTAGAAGTGGGTGTCTACACCGCTCCTACAGCGCTGCAAATATGCTGCTTGCAGGTCTTTTTTTACTGTCCTGCAAGCGCACCGCTTCATTGTGAAAGCGCTCAAACTTTCACTCTGGTGTGAGAAGAGAGGCTCTTTACAGGTGCTATTTTTAGTGATTATAGCGCCTGTAAAGCACCGCCGTGTGAAAGCAACCTTAGGGTGTAACCTGTTACTAGGCAGCACCACTGCGACAACGGGTGGATAGATCTTATTGCGACACCCCCGGCCACAGTTTAGAAAGTGTGTCTGTGCAAGGGTCCACCTTCTGAACCACGTCATTTGCTCCCAGTAATCTGTGACTGAGATTGCACCCATGATCTGCTGATTGCAGGTGCAATGCTCTGCAGACTCCTAATAAAATGAATGCGCTTTTTTTTTTTTTTTTTTTTTTTTTTTTTTTTTTTTTTTTTTGTAAATATATGTGCATATATTTCTTGACTTCTTGCCTACTAGGCACTTTCACTCCCTTCCTGCCCAGGCCAGTTTTTTTTTTTTTTTTTCAGCGCTGTCGTACTTTAAGTGAGGATTATGCCGTGAAGCAGGCGTGTATCCTTTTGTTCACACACATAAAGATTTCTTTTGGCGGTGTTTAACCAGTTGCCAACCAGCCGCCATAGTTATATGGCAGCAAATTGGCTTGGCTGCGTGAATCAATGTACTGGTACGTTGGTTCATGCACTGGCTTTTGCTCCCATGGGTCCAGCCACCCGCGGAATAGAGGGCCAGAACAGGGAAATGTAAACAAACAGATCCCCCATTCTGACAGGGGTGGAGAGGGAGATCAGCTGTTCCTGGTGATCAGGAACAGCAATCTCTCGCTCTCTTCCCATGCAGCCCACCCCCCATCCAGTTAGAAACACCTCCCAGGGAACACAACCCCTTGATCGCCCCTAGTGTTAACCTATTCCCTGCCAGAGGCATTTATACAGGTGATCAGTGTATTGGTGTCACTGGTCCCCAAATATTGTCACTTGGGGTCAGATTTGTCTGCCGCAGTCCTGCTAAAAATTGCAGATCGCTGTCATTACCAGTAAAAAAAAAAAAATGTCCCAAAATCTTTCCCCTGTCTTGTAGACTCTATAACATTTTGCGCAAACCAATCAATATACGCTTATTGAGAATTTTATATCTCAAAAAATAACCGCAGAGGTGATCAAATACCACCAAAAAAGCTCTATTTGTGGGGGAAAATTTTGTTTGGGTACATTGGTTAAAACGACGCAGTGCTATTTTGCAAAAAATGGCCTGCTCAGGAAGGGCGTAAATCCTTCCGCAAGCAGCGTCTTTGGGGTGATGCTGGAATGGTGTATACTCCGCTTCTAAACCACCCCTGCCATTGAAATCAATGGGCAGTGTTGCCCTAGCACCTGCAAAGCACTTTAGCAGCGGTGCTTTTTGGGCGCTTTTAAAATGAGTGGTGCTTTGCCGCTAGCGTGGGGTGGTATTCAGTGTGAAAGGGGTCTTAATGATCAGTGACCTGATTATCAGTGTAAATGGTTTGACAGGCGCAGCGTGGCAGGAAAGAGCTGCCGATAACTAGCAAGTCTGTTTACATGTGATTGCACACAGCTGATCACCTTTTAAAGGACAACTGCTGTGATTGGCCCTTTACCCCGGTCAGTGATCAGCTGTCATAGAGCGCGCCCCATGTGTGCCGCAGGCGGCACGTGGGTTGGGTTCTGGGAGGAAATTTGTCGTAGTCATCTTTCAGCTTTAGCGCAGTCAGCAAATGGTTAAAGGTGAGCTTATCCTTTAAGCTGTCAGTGCATGAATTAAAAATGTTTTATATGTGTAGATGGGGTGATAAGCAGCTTTATTCAAAAATTTAGTTTTGCATTCAAAATCATATGTATTCAGTTCTACATTGCATTTCAATTATTTCTAACCCACTATTGATATGAATGATCTTTTAAGTTTGTGAAGATTCCTCACACTTACTTCCTTGGATTCTGTGACACATTCACTATGTCCTGTAAGTTGGCACTGCTGTCACACATTTCACAGAGCCTGCCTTCTGAACTACAGAGGTGTTGAGAGGAATTTCAGTATTCGGTACAGGGATCTATGCTAAGGCAGCAATGGACCATGGGATATATAGTTCTTAGATATTGAGCATAAACAGGGGAGAAGATGCAAAGCGCACAGGGAATCAAGGAAGTTGTGGAATGATGGCCAACTCGCAGGCAGAACCCACAACACGAAAGCAGATTTTTCTAGTAAGATTATACTGAATTGTCAAAAATTACCGTATTTTCCGGACCATAAGACGCACGTTTTCCCCCCAGAAATATGGGGGAAAATGTGCCTGCATCTTATGGTGCTAAAATACGCTTGGCACCGCACTCCGGAGCGCTCATAGCTCTGGAGCGGCGGCCATCTTGGGGCACCCGCCATTTGCAATGTGATCGCTCCGTGAAATGATGGAGCGATCACTTGTAAACAAACTGGCGTCATGATGACGTCGGTTCCTCTCTCCCCTCTGTGTACAGATCTGTACAGTGGATGGGAGAGATCGGATGGCAGCAGCACTGTGGGCTGCATCTGTAGTGCCCACAGCACTGCTCTGTGACAAGTGCAGTCACAGCCATCCCTCAATACTCTGCGATACCCTGCCAATACTTTCTATGGTAATGGTCACTCTGCATTTCAAGGGCACTGGAAAATATTTTAGTATACCATTTGGTTCAGAATATTTTTTTTTCTTCTTTTCAACCTCTAAAATAGGGATATACAATTAGTGGACTTTCAAGTGGTTGTAAACCCTTACAACACACTTTGACCTACAGGTAAGCCTAGATTAAGGCTTACCTTTAGGTCCAAGAAATATCTTCTAAACCTATACGGTTTAGGAGATATTTGCCTGAAGACAGGCACCGCTGTCTATGCTGCATGCGCCATAGATGGATGCGCCGGACTACAGGGGACAGCGGTGACATCGCTGGCTCCTGTGTCAGGTAAGTGACACATAATGGGCTACTATGCGATACCCATTATGCTTTGCCTTTGCAGGGAATGAAAGAGGAAGTAAACCCATCAGGGTTTACTTCCTCTTTCAGCTGTTGCAGAACCACAAGTCCCATGAGGCATTGCAAGACTGACAGCCACAAGCATGACACGCAGAGGCATGATGGGACTTGTAGTTTTGCAACAACTGGAGGTCCGCTAATTGCATATCCCTGCTCTAAAACCTAGGTGCGTCTTATTGTCAGGTGCGTCTTATGGAGAGAAAAATACGGTACTACTGTTTGCATGTTATAAAATGAAAGTGTATGTTGTGGCTATACAACTCCTTTAAGTGAATCTCTTGCGGGTGACCTTAAAATTGAAGTCCATCCTAAAACTAAAATCCCTACAGGCATCCACAGACGAAGACTAACCTGTCTAGCCCTGTAAAGAAAAATAATTCCTATACATACCTTTTTTTGAGTCAGGTCCCACGCTGAGCTGTCAGCAGTGGCTTCGCTGTGGAGGCAGTTACAGAGGAGGCAGCTGACAATGGAAGCCCTATGGTAACTCTATGGGTCACTTCCCATTCATTTCACAGCCATTGTTGGCCGTATCTTCTGCAGAGCTTCCGCAGCTGGAGACCGGATTGGTGTGGCGTTTTATAAAAAAAGTATGTATACCAATTTCTTCTTTACATGGTTAGTCTTCGATCGTGGATGCCTGTAGATTTATAGATTTTAGTGTTAGGGACTACTTCCACTTTAAAGAGGAAGTAAACCCAGATGAGTTTACTTTTTCATTCCCTGCAAAGGTAAAGCTTAATGGACTACTATGCATTGCATAGTAGTCCATTATGTGTCACTTACCTGACACAGGAGCCAGCGAAGTCACCGCTGTCCCCTGTAGTCCAGGGCATCCATCTTCTGGGTGGGTCTCGCCGTTCCGCCACTGTCATTCGGTGAAGCTGCGATGACGTCACTCCTGCACATGGGAGCCGCCACGTGCGGCATATCGCCGCTGACAGCAGTGTGCTCAGTGTGCCTGCGCGCTGCTGTCTATGGCGCGTGCGCCGTAGGCAGCGGTGCCTGTCTTTCGGCAAATATCTCCTAAGCCGTGTAGGTTTAGGAGATTTTTTTTTGGCCCTACAGGTAAGCCTAAGTGTGTTGTAAGGGTTTACAACCACTTTAAACCCTATTCATTATCTTTTTATTTAAGAATTACAGTTGAACTAAACCCATCAATTTTAATGGTTTCATAAAACATATCTGTTCTTGGAATGCCAGGATTGCTAACTGTCACATTTGCTTGTGTCCTCAACCAAACTGTCAAACTATCAAATGGCTGGTGTCATAACTGGTCACACGTGAATCTCCATGGTAGTTTCAGATCAAACAGAAGCAGCTTTCTTGGCTGTAAGACACCTTTCACGCTTTTCCAAAAGTGCGCTTGTAGAACCGCTGCGCAAATAGTGTGAAAACAAGTATTGCAATGACTGCTATTTTTTTTTCTCTAGGGTGTTAGGAAAATATATAATGTTTGGGGGTTCTAAGTAATTTTCTAGCAAAAAAAAAAAAACTGTTTTAAACTTGTAAAAGCCAAAATCTCAAAACGAGGCTGGTCCTTAAGTGGTTAATGGCCAGGCCATTTTTTTGCGATACGGTACTGGGTCGCAAAACTGACATTTATGCAGTTGTGCGACACTGTACCCAAATAAAATTTACATCCCCCCCCCCCCCCATGGGGCTTTCTTTTGGTGGTATTTGATCACTCTGCGTTTTTTATTTTTTGTGCTATAAACAAAGACCGACCATTTTAGGGAAAACTTTATAGCAAAAAAAAAAAATATACCAAATTAGAACAAATTTCTTCATCAGTTTAGGCCAATATGTATTGTACATAATTTTTGGTGTAAAAAAATCGCAATAAGCGTATATTGATTGGTTTGCGCAAAAGTTATAGCGTCTATATAATATACACAAATATGGGATAATTTATGGCATTATTAATAGTAATAAAATATTATTTATTATCTAGCAATGGCGGTGATCAGCACTTTTTAGCCAAACTGTGACATTGTGGCAGACAGCTCGGACAATTGACACTTTTAGGACCATTGACATTTATACAGTGATCAGAACTAAAAATAACCACTGATTACTGTATAAATGTCACTGGCAGGAAAGGGGTTAACACTAGGGGGAAATCAAGGGGTTAAATGTGCTTTTTCATAAGTGTTTCTGTGGGGGGGGTGGGACTGACTGGAGGAGGAGACATATCGCTGTTCCTAATTAATAGGAACATCAGATCTGTTTCTCCTCCCTTGTCAGAACCAGGGATTTGTGTATTTAGTTACAGATCCCTGTTCTGGCTCTCATGCCCATGATTGAGGGTGGCTGGCGGACTTTGCAGCCGCCAGCCACGTCCATCAGGTTCCCCGGTGTGCAGCGAGCGCACGCCTGCTGTTGCCCTTAGTTATGGCAATTCACCGGAACGAACCATCCTGCAACCGCATATGTGCGTGAACTGGTCAGCAAGTAGTTAATTCTGCTTTAAAACGGAAGTAAACCCATCGATGGGGTGTTTTTTGAAAAAAGAAAAAAAAGTTGTCATGTTAGAATACAGTGGCTGTGTCCATGCAGCCTCATATCCCAGTAGATATATATTGGGTGCTGATCAAAGGCAGGCTGCATGGATACATTGGGGAAGATTTAGTAAAACATGAGCACCGAGTCTGGGGTAGCTGTGCACAGTAGCCAATCGGCTTCTAACTTCAGCTTCTTCAATTAAGCTTTGACAATAAAACCTGGAAGTTGATTGGTTTCTATGCAAAGCTGCAACAGATATTGCATTCTCCAGTTTTAATAAATCTCCCGTATGTTTGCACCTCTTGTGAATGTGCATGTACCAAGAATAGAATCTGAAATAACAGTTGTCTCCACAGCTGTATCAGTGATCTAAAGTCTGAAAATGTGTTAGCCACGTAGTTAGTGCCATCCTCAGCAGCACAGAGACAGTGGAGAGAACACCACTCATCTTGGCAGTAGGGCTGGAGAGGAGGGGGTCTGAGGGAAAGGGCACAGGAGGAGGGTGCACAGACATGGAATGGGCACGGAGATTTTCCAGAGCAGGGAGAGAAAAAACAGGTGGCTAGTGGGCAGGGCTGATAATGTCATACAGACATTGGGACACTGAAGGTGAAAGCAGGAGTGTTGGAGATGAATGGAGAGTGGACAGAGAAGGCAAGCATAGGAGCAAGAAAGTTGTATGCAGCTAGAATAACTTGGGAGAGCACTAATGGCCAATGCCTTCCCAACCTTATGTGCTCTGCCTGTTCAACTCTACTCTTGCTGAGGGACTAGTAGTACTGTGCAGGCTGGGGGTGTGTGTTACAATCTATATCTACATGCTGGGACAAAGCCACTCTCTATCTACTGTGCTGAGCAAAGTTGTGCCCAGCAAACTGCTCACTCTTTCCACATTACCCTCCTGCCCGCCCTGCTCCACCCACCAGCAGGATGACATGCAAGGATGATGCCATGCTAGAGGGAGTTGTCATTAATGATGTGGGCCCCCCCCACCCCCAAACAGGTGGCAGAGTAGTGATCTTGATTGTTTACACTTTGCTCTGCAGGACAAAGTGATAGTCTGCCCCTGTTGCCACGGCTCCTAGTTTTCTGCCTGGAACCATTTGACCCACCAGGACCCATGGTAGGGCCGGTGTCTTGTCATATAACGTCCTCCATCCGATAGTGTCCGCTGCGTACTGCGCATGCGCAGTACACAGCAACACAGATTCCGAAAATTGCAGAGGATGAATGGCGCCTGCGCCATGAGTCCAGGTTCTATCCCCACTATCCATGGGGACATGGAGTAGGAATAAAAAAAGAGCCGAGCACAGAGGCCGAGCCTGAAGCGTGGCGAGCGAAGCTCGCCCGCGAGGGGCTCTCTAATATTCACAACCCTATGTCCGCTTGGCGCAGGCGCCATTCAGCTTCGGAGATTTTCCGAAGCTTCGTCTGCTCCGTACTGCGCATGCGCAATATGGGCCGGACACTATACGGCAGAACACCGGCCCTGGGTCTCCCCTGATCCCATGCGCTCTCAAGAAGAAAAAAAAAAAAAAAAACTTTCTAGCAATACGTACCAAATTGTGTAGCCTGACTCCAAAGGCTGTTCTATCATGCGATGGGTTTGAGTCGGTTAAAGGTGAAGGATCAGAGAGACAAGATCACACAGCCTTTATACACAATGCAGAGGATTAACCCCTGAGGTTCCTCAGTGAGTATAATGAGCATGCTTTACTGCATATACAGACTGATTTATTTTTATTTTTTTTATTTTATTTTTTTATGTTGAATCTGTGAATGTGGCAGTCTGGTTAGTCAGGATTTTCTCCATCACTAGCAGATTGTTGCATGCAGTGTACATTATAAAATGGCTTTTCCTGGTGGAGCGCTGTAAGCTCATGAAAAGAAAAGGGACCTGCACAGATGATTTCCACAGGATCCAGCCTTCCCCACAATGTAGGACCTACTTGTGTTTCAGGTAAGTTAGCTCACTAAAGCTATAGAGAAGGTTTTTTTTATTTTTTTTTTTTTTTTTTTTTTTGCTAAACGTCAGCTTTAAAAGTTTGTTCAATAATTTTGTGTATATCCGACCTTGTGTGTAATCCATGTGAATGATGTCATTACTCAGAGTACTGTGGAAATATAACATGAGCCACACACTTTTTAAAGTTGGTTTTACACATTGCTGTTCATGGTTACATGCAATTCCTTTGCTGTTAATAGGCCTTAGAACACACGCAAACCCATCACACAGATGTAATCTAGCACCATGTAAAAAATGACTAACCTGTGTTCATGCATTGACTGATTGCATTGGCTCAAGACCAACATTTATTATTCCATAGAAGTGTTTTTGTAGAATGCACTCCAAAGTAAGGAGCTATGAGGTTTATTTCACCAATGTTTCTCATGGTGGAGTTGGGATTAGGGATGCCTACTGGGGAAACAGATGGCATAGTACACCCTGGCTATTGTCTTCTGCTAATTAAAGGTGTACTTTGCCAGCAAATGGTCTAGCTAGAATTGCACACATCTTCATTGATGGAAAAAACTATTCAAAAGTTATGTGTAAGGCATGCAATATTGAAGGTACATGTAAAAACAATCATTTAAGATCTTTCCATTTATTTCAGGCCCCGAAACTAGCAGAGAAATACTGCGTTTGTCACCTTGCCACAGGCGATATGTTGAGAGCTATGGTTGCATCAGGATCAGAGCTGGGAAAACGTCTGAAAGCTACAATGGATGCAGGAAAACTGGTTGGTGTTTGTTGCACTGCGTAAAACTGCTGGCACTGTATAAATACTCTATAATAATGTATACTAATAATCCCCTGCTAGAATTCACTTTTGTTTTAACACGGTCCAACATGATTGATTTGTTCTCTTTAGGTCAGTGATGAAATGGTTGTAGAACTGATTGAAAATAACCTGGATACACCTCCATGTAAGAAGGGATTCCTGTTGGATGGATTTCCTCGTACTGTCAAGCAAGCAGAAATGGTAACTCCTGCTGAATGAAATGGGCCTGAAAGTTTTGAATCTTGTTTAAACTCTTGTTTTGAGTGTATGTAGACAAATGTGCATTCACAAAAAGAGAACCTTTTTTGAAGATTGGAAAATGCATCCAAAATTTCACTTCTACATAACTTTGACGCAGATTTGTATCTTTTAAAGAAAACCTTTGGTAAGAAAAGTGCAAGGTTGATATTGACTTTTCATTCTGCAAACTTTTTACTTTGAATATAGTGAAAAATGTGTGCAACGGTCTCACAACAGCTGCAAGCACTGTGTGTGTGTGTGTGACACTAAAGTAATAAACTCTAAATAGTAATGTGCTAAGTTATTCAAAATGGGGTCAGGTTCCCAGGGTCAAAACTGGCACTCCTGGATGAGTTTCAAAGGTAGTACTGAACAGGGAAAACCTCAATGAGCCCAGCCGGCAGTGACTATAATTGCATAGGAGCCACGTGCAGTAAAATTCAAGGGGGGCGGGGGGGAGGGGACTGACACACAGTGCTCATTGAATTTTAAACTACTTCCCGCCCGTAGGACGTCCTTGGGTTTCAGTGGTTATACTGGGATGATGCCTGCACATACAATCTTTATAGGCAGCGATTCTGAGTAATACAAAGGTGATCCACGTGGCTAATTAGCCACTCAATCACTTCTGCAGGTGGCGGAAGCCGGTGTCGCCACCTCTGTTCCCGGGCTCTCCTGCCCCAGCGCGGAGCCTGGGGGTGATGGCTGCCCTGTATGGAGAGAGGAACAATGTTCGTTCCGTAACCCCTGACACCAGGAGTGACGAATGGTTTGTCACTTCCAGTTCTGCCCCTTTATCAGGCAGCCAATCGGACACCTGTGTCTGGTCTAATAGACCCCAAATCTCTCAATAAAGGGGACCTGTTGCATGCCCATGCTGTCACCAGGTATGTTCTTCATCCCTTGTGATAGAAATAAAGTTAGTACAAAAAAATTAAGTTTATTTTTTTGTGGCTCCGTTCCACCGTGCAAACGTATACGTTACTTCTGCACGCATATGTAAGCGGTTTTTCACACCACACGTGAGGTAATGTCAGTGAGGGTACTAATTCTGGCATTAGACCTTATGTGCAACTCTAAACTGGTAACCTGTAAAGGTGTTTAAAGCGTTGCTTATGGAGAATCTTTAAACCTCCTAGTTTGCCGCCATTCTATGGGGAGACATGGTTTTAAAGCATGAGATGTTGGGTATCCATTTACTTGGCGTAACATCTTTCACATTATACAAAAACATTTTGTTCTTAATGCAGGAGTGTGTGGGTTTTTTTCTTCCCCTCCAAGATAATTGCGTTTGAAAAACCACTGCGCAAATACTGACATAAAAATATGCAACGCCCACCAGTTTATTCTATAGGGTCTCTGCCAAAATATTATATATTGCATTTTTTTTTTTTATATTACTAGTAATGGCGGCGACCTGTGGTTTTATTTATCAGGACTGCGACGGACAGATCTGACATTTTTATACAGCAATCAGAGCTAAAAAATGGCTGCTAATTACTGTATAAATGTCAGTGGCAGGGAAGGGGTTAACACTAGGGGGGTGTTCAAGGGGTTAACTGTATTCTCTAGGTGTGTTCTAACTGTGGGGTGAATGGGACTGAATAGGGGAGGATCTCACTACTCCCCTGTCAGGACGTGGATGTGTTTTACACGCATCCACTTTCCTGCTCTGTCACAAGCAACCGTGGGTGTCCTAAGAACATTGTGCCCACCAGGCACGTTCATTGGCTTCGTGGACATGCTGTGTGTGTGTGTCTGCTAGATCGTCTTAAAGGAGCGATGTATACCTATGGCGATTTGTGCAGCCGCGCCAACCTGCCGCAGAACTAATATACACTTGAATGGTACAAACCTTGTTGTATGGACATGAACCGCTGCGATATGAGAACCTGGATACCACCAACACAGGAATCTGATGCAAGCAGCCCATAGTATTGCATCTTTGACCTTTTCTAGTGAGGGTCAAACCCTGAAGGGAGAGCACACCTTTGGGGGAAGTTGGTGGAAGCAAACTGCATGCATCCATGACCAGCAGTCAAAGTAGCCTAACTCAGAAGGTTATGGTGAGGATGGCCTAAAGGAACCAAAAATGTATCCATTGAACCCTTTCTAGAACAGTTAGCCATTTGTGGAAAACAAGGTGTGGGGGGGGGGGGGGGGTTTATAGTGCTACTCACTGGTTCATTGTAGAGCTTTTTTTTTTATTTTATTTTTTTTTAGTCCCTCTACCAGAGCCTTTTGGGCTATATTTTATGCAACGTCCGACAGTCTTATTTGCGTACTTGTTCCAGGTCAGTCACTCAAAGTATTGAAGCCCGAAAGACCGCATAACAAGCTGGCTAATAACATTTTCAGGAAAAAGTAAGCAGGGGCAGCCTCGTTGATTTTCCAAGTTTTATATTTAGGCTAGCTAGTAATCTAGAGGGAGGAGGAGCAGTTTGGGCTGGCACAGACAGATTTGTAACATACATAAATGTTGGATTCCTGTGAGCTTTTTTTGTTTAAGTGCATCTATGGTCAGTGTAAAAGCCATACTGTATTTCAGCACACAAGGTTTGGGGCTGCGCTGTAAGCTTCGCATTCACAGCACAGTCTACATGCTGGAGACCACTGAGAGCAAGCAGGTAGGTGTATTTTATTGCAGCCAAGACATTGCATGTCTCTTCTACAATAAAGAGCCTGCCTGCTCGCTGCAAGTAGGAATTTATTTCTGCTTTTAAACCTTTTGTTGCCAGAACTTATTTTGGTCTTTTTGCACATGTTTAAGCACTCCCATACCAGGCCTTTTCTGGAACTTTTGTTTAAGTTTAACCGCTGGCCGACATATGATGTCTTTGACTGTGTGCGGGTATATTTCAATGATGCCTGCAGCTACAGGCATCATTGAGATATACCCGCACAAAGTTTTTTACAGCGTCGCCTATGGGGATTTTTAAGTACCAAAGTTTGTGTGTTAATGTGAGAGATGTTACGCCCAGCAAATAGATTCCTAACATGTCGCGCTTTAAAATTGTGCACACTTGTGGAATGGCACTAAACTTCGGTACTTAATCTCCATAGGCGACGCATTCAAAATTCTTTCCTTTTTACTTTGTAAAAAAAGTTATTACTTTTCTATTACAAGGATTGTAAACGTTCCTTGTAATAGGAATGGTGCGTGACAGGTCCTCTTTATGGAGAGATGTGGGGTCTATGGATCCCACATCTCTCCTTCAGGCTGGAAAGACCAGTATAAAAAACAAAATGTTCTCAGCCTTTCCAGCCGTGTCTCCAGCATTTACTTCTGCTGGCCCGGATGTGACATAACATCGCACGAGGGTCATAGAGAGGGAGAGAGATTGTGTATTTTTTTTTTTTTTTTTTTTTCCCCAAGATAATTGCGTTTTAAAAACTGCGCAAATATGTAACGCCACCATTTTATTCTATATGGTCTCTGACAAAAAATATGTATGTATATAGCTAGCCTGTCCTGCTGATCTCACGCAGAACCGAACACATACGCAAGCCATCACCAACCGTTAGCATAAGAGCATTAATTCTAGCACTAGACTTTCTCTGTAACTCAACTGGTAACCTGTAGAAATATTTAACCGTCGCCAATGGATATATTTAAGTGGCAAAGTTTTTGTGGCCATTCCACGAGCAAGCACAATTTTTGAAGTGTGGCATGTTTGGTGTCAATTTACTCAGCATAACATTTACTTTCACAATATAGGAAATAAATTGGACTAACTTTACTGATCTTACACTTTTTTTATTTTTATTTTTTTCCCTCCCAAAAAAGCGTTTGTAAGACCGCTGTGCAAATACGATGTGACATAGTATTGCATCAGTCATTTTAGTCTCTAGGGTGTCTGAGGGGGGAAAAAAGTGTGTGTGTGTGTGTGTGTGTGTGTGTGTGTGTGTGTGTGTATATATGTATGTTTTGAGGGTTCGAAGTAATTTCTCAAGCAAAAAAAAATTATTTTAACTTGTAAACAACAAATCTCAGAGGCTCTGGCCTTAAGTGGTTAAAGTGGATGGAAACCTGATTCATAAAATGAGCTGGGCACATATATCTAGTGTTTTCTTCTCTCTGCAAAGCACTATGTCCTGTTTCTTCTGTTCGGTAGCTCTGTTATCCTGATAACTTCTGACAAATTCTCTATTAACTAAATTAAATTAGCAGAGAGCTTGTCTGGTCACAACACAGCTCTGCACATTACTTCCTTCCTTTTGCCAATGTGCAGTGGGGGTGTGTGCACCTTTCCTCCAATCAGCTGTATGCCAAGAATCCACTCCTGCTGATCAGGGAGAGGAAATCTAATGTGTACTTTCTAAAGGATATATATATATATATATATATATTTTATAATTGAAGACAGCGGATAAACATGTAAAACTTATGTAGAAGGGTTTTTTTAATCTCTGTATCATCTGAGGCTGTTCACTTCACTGGGTGTATGAGGGTTTGCATCTGCTTTTAATTTGCAGGGATTTCCTCTCCCTTCCTGTTTGGCTATAGGACAGGCAGGAAGGGCAAAATCTCTGCAATGGGACATGGATGGCAAAAAAAAAAAAAAAAAAATCTGACTATTTATAACCCTCCCTCACTCTATTTTGACTATAGTTCTACTTTAAGAAATAGAACTTCTTGGCGCAAACATTCCCATTTTGGCTAAGTTGAGACTGGCTGACCTCTCGCTGCTTATCTTTCGTTTCAATAGTAAAAACAATACATTACGAAGAACTTCAGCCATAGAAAATCTTTTAGAAATTTATAGCCCATTAAAAAATGAACAAAACCAGCTTTGCGTACCTTTCAGACCAGAGTTTCCCCCACAATTTTTATTTTATTTTTTATTTGAGGTGTCCTCAGTCCAATGGCCAGCGCCATTTTTAAACACTTCCTTTGAGCCTAGATTATCCTGTCCACCCCCACTCTGACTGAACAGGGAAATTGGAAGCAGCACAGTGATAATCTTTCTGTCACTTGTCTTTTTATTCCTCTATTCATGCTTCTTGTCAGCAATAGCCAGAACTAATTGGCTATTTATACCAGTGGTCATCAACCCTGTCCTCAGGGCCCACTAACAGGCCAGGTTGCAAGATAACTGAAATGCATCACAGGTGATATAATTTGCTGCTCAGTGATTGCAGTATTCTAGTCTGAATCTCTCCAAGGTAATACATATAACCTGGCCTGTTAGTGGGCCCTGAGGACAGGGTTGATGACCACTGCTTTATACGGTTTCCTCCTCTCTCAATCCAGTGCTGCTGTACAGGAACAGCAAGGGGTCTTAGAACAGGTCAAATGCCAGTATTTAACAGTTTTCTTTAAAAAATGTAATGATGGCAACAAAGCTGTGATAACTTTTTATATCTGACTAAAGTTCAGCTTAATGGCCCCAGTCACACCTCAGTGTGTGGGTTTTTTTTTTTTTTTTTTTTTTTTTCTTGAATCCGAAGCTCAAACGCTGGAGTGAGTGTATAGATAGATATCTCTAATCCGAATGCTAATATTGACCCCTAACCCAGACTTGTGTAACATTGCAACCTTCTAGCGGCCAGTGTCCTAACAACCAATGACCTCATCAGTTGATAAGGAGGATGTCGAGCACCTGCACAGCATCCTTCAGCACATTTCACATTAGCTGAGTGTGGGAGAGAAACGGAGGTAGAAGAGAAATATGAAATGCAGTGTGTTTTTGCTTTGGAACAATAAATCGCTGCTAATGTTGGGTGTCCTATGCATGTGGATTTTGCTACATTATGCAAATTTTAGAAAAGGGTGCCTTACGATTGTGTGGAATTTTAGAGTGCCTTGACTGAAAGGTTGGGAAGCCCTAACCTAACAAAGTAAATACATAAGTAATAAAATAAAAACCCTTAACTGATTGCCGCCCACCGTAAAATGACAGAGGGGCAGTGCGGCTCTCGTTCTGGAATGATGTCCCAGAAGGGCCACTCGCATTTGGGGATCACAGCGGCGCCATGTTGCTAGGACACTGCGCTACCCCGGGTCTTTAACCATGTGATTTGGCTGTGTCCAGTCAGCCGGTCACATGTAAACCCGGAGATGCCGCTAATCAGCTCTCATTGCCTCACTGACAGTGTGTGGTGAGAGCCGATCAGCAGCATCTCCTCAGAGGACATCAAGACATGTAATCTGGGCACTGATCATCAGTGCCCTGATTACAGTAACATGCCACCAGTGCAAGAAATCAGTGACACTAGTGATGCCAGTCAGTGATGCCAGTCAGTGCTGCCTTTAATTTGTTGCATATTGGTGCGCCCTCACCAGTGGAGAAATTACTGCTTTGCAAAGTTAACTGACAAACTTTATTTAAAAATGTTTGGCCTCTTTTTGCAAAAGAAAAAAAAACACAGCAGTGATTAAATATCACCCAAAAGAGCTCTAATTTGTGAATAAAATGATACTGGGAAAAATTATCACATGGTTAGTGTAGCAGGACAACTGCCATTCAAAGTGTGACAGTGCTGAAAGCTCAAAATTGGCCTGAACAAGGTGAAAGTGCCCTGTAGACAAGTGGTTAAAGGTGCTTTTTTTTTATTTTTTATTTTTTTATGAATAAAAAAAAAAAAAAGCGGTTGAAAAAGCTGACAAACATTTTTTCTCTACTGGCTAAAAAAAGTATCAACATCCAAAAAGCTCAAACAGCACGTTCAGGTGTGAATGCAGTCTAATAGTCTTGCAGCTAGAGCAGCAAATAAAGCTGTATTTCCTATGTTGTAATCTGATCTCATTCTTGTATTTTAGCTTGATGAACTTCTTGAAAAGCGCCAAGAAAAACTTGATTCAGTCATCGAATTTAGTGTAGATGATTCTTTACTTGTAAGAAGGATCTGTGGCAGGTAACGGCAGCAAAATATCTGATTCATTCAATCCTGGCCTCCTGTGGTATTTTGGATTGTATTTTACTTTTATGTCAACTACATCCTTATCTGTTGCTGTAGGTTGATACACCAACCGAGTGGACGATCATACCACGAAGAGTTCAATCCTCCTAAAGAACACATGAAAGATGATGTGAGTTTGCAGTGCACTACACCAACATTTTGCTAGTCCTTGCATACCAGTAGCAAGTCATGCTTTCTAGACTTTGACAGGAGCTCACAGGAACCACACTATATTTCACACATGATTCTGTGGTGTGCTAGAATACATAAACTATTAGTTCCTGAAAACAGGACCTTGTAGACCCTCATCACATAAAATGGGAACATTAACCAGGTTTAAAAAAAAAAAAAAACTTACGAGGAAGTAAACCCTGATGGGTTTATTTCCTCTTTCATTCCCTGCAAAGCGTAATGGACTACTATGCATCACATAGTAGCCCATTATGTCACTTACCTGATCCATCTTCTCGGTGGGGTCTCGCAGCTCTGCGCGGCATCTTCGTCGTTGACGATGCCGCGCTCAGTGCGCCTGCACCGTAGACAGCGGTGCCTGTCTTCGGGCAAATATCTCCTAAACCGTATAGGTTTAGGAGATATTTCTTGGACCTACAGGTAAGCCTTAATCTAGGCTTACCTGTAGGTCAAAGTGTGGTGTAAGGGTTTACAACCACTTTAATGTATAATATACTAACTGTTCGTGGATAATTTAAAGAACAACTCCGGTCAATAGAGAAATGTAATGTGGTGTTAACCGATCAGTACAGCCAAATCTCGTTTGGCTACACTTCTCCTATGGATCACAGGAGTGCATTTCATTCTGTACTGCTGTGACCGGCTTTCAGCAGACATGGCTTAAGCCTGCTGTCTGCTGACATCAGAGCCAGTCCCGGCTTGGGAAATCATGACGATAAAGTCTAGATCTGCCCACATGCCTGGACCCGGTACCTGGCTCAGCCTCTCGGCGAGCTGCTTTAAAACCTGAGCTGGAAGCTCCACAGCCCAGTGCTCCAGTGAGCGAGGGGAGGGCTGAGCAGAAAGCGGTCAGTCACAAGCTCTCTGCTGAGGGAGCTCTGAGAAACAAGCAATCGGTGTTGGATTGCTTGGTTCTCAGTGTTGGAGCTAGCAGGGGACAGATACCTAGGTAAGTATGATTTGGGGGGGGGGGGATCCCACACTTCTCCTTTTTTAAAAGATAAGATCATATGAGGCTAATCAGCCCAGCACCAGAAATCATTTAAGGTTGTGGCATCAGTATAATGTAAGTCCAATGGAAAAAGTTAAACTAAGGCCCCTTTCACACTGGTACGACACTTTGGATCCGACTTTGCCCTGTGACTTGAAGTCTGACTTCAATGAACGGGGTCAATCAACAGGGATCTGACTTTGATCCTAAACGATACCAGGCATTGTCTGATATGAATCTTCTTTAGGGGGATCTCCACACATAATGTAAAAAAAAAAAACAATGGGTTCCCCCTCCAAGAACATACCAGGCCCCTGGGTCTAGTATGGATTTTAAGGGGAACCCACACGGCGAAAAAATAAAATACCAGGCCGCATGCCCCCAGCATGGGGGGGGGGGGCCTGATCCTGGCCCTCCACCCTATGTGAATATCGGGTACGTTGGGTAGGCTTACATTCACAAAAAAAGTCAAAAATAAAACCGTACACAAGTTTTAAAAGTAATATTTATTAAGGCAGCTCCGGCCTCTCTTCCAACTTCTCCCGCTGTCTTCTGCCTCTGCTGGGTCTTTTCCGCTGACTTGTCGCTTTGTTTTTCCGATGTTGAATCAACGCTACCTTCCGCTCTAATACTGGGGGTGCGGTGTGTCGCTACTTAAATTGAGATGGGGTCACCAGAGGCCTGTTCCTTATGACGTCACTGCCAGTCATGCCCCATAAGGGGCAGGCCTCTAGTGACCCCACCCCATGCCAATATAAGTAGTGGCACACCTCACACCCAGCATTAGAGTGGGAGCGAGCGCTGAGTCAACATCGGGAGACCTGGCAGAGGAAGAAGAAATCTGAAGAGACCCTAGAGCTGCCTTAAATTTTATTTTTTTTTTATTTTATTTTTATTTATTTTTTTTTGTAAATGGGTAGGGCACAAAGTACCGATAAGCTCCCTGACCACCGGCCAGGGTTACCCCAAAAGGCTTAATGCCCCCCTGTCCCAAAGCACCCACCAGGGCATGCAACCTTGTACGGTTTGGGGGGGGCACGGCCATTGGGCCTTTTGGGGCAACCCTGGCCGTTGGTCAGGGTCTGAGGGCAGGGAGCATATCGGCTCGTCCCTATTCCCCTTTATGACCTGCCGGGCTGTGTGCTCGGATAATGGTCTGGTATGGATTTTGGTGGGGGGGGGGGGGGGGGGGACACTCAGTTTTTTGGCATGGGGGTTCCCTTTTAAAATCCATACCAGACTGAAGGGCCTTTTATGCTCTTGGAGGGGGAACCCATGCTGGGGGTTTTGTGTGGGTGTTTAAAAAAAAATAATAAAAAATAAAACTGGATGTGGAGTTCACCTGCAGGATCATGAAGAGCACAAATCGCATGCCAAGGTCGGTTCAGTTAAGATGGCGATCCGACTTTGATCTGACTTCAGTGATATTCAATGGGCTGAAGTAGGATCAAAGTCGGACCAAAGTAGTGCATGGACTACTTTGAAGTCGTGCTAATATAAATGGTTGTCATGGGGAATGACTTGTCATGTGACTTTGCAGTCATGAGGACAAGTCGCACAAGTGTGAAAGGGGTCTAATAGTGGCAGCCATCCTCTGAGGCAACTCTGTAAAATAAAATTGAATACAAAACCATAAGTTTTGGAAGAGCCCCTTCAATCCATCTTGTGGACATCGCACTGCTTTCAGGGATCGCAGATGTATAGTTTTTCTGTGGACTGACTGGCGTCCCAGGAAATGTTGAGGGAGGGGGGGGAGACCACAGTGAACCGCAAAGCGGATGTGACGTCACCCGAGACTAAGACGGCCAGGAAGCGGTCAAAGGGATTGGCTGACTTGGATTGGATCTGGCTGTCCATCCAGCCCACACACAGCAACTACATCTGTGGTCCCTGAACGCAGCCCGATGTATTGGAGGGGCTCTCCCACACACCAGATGAGCCTTTTTTGCACTTTGTGTGAATGTTTTTATCATTTGCATAAATTGTACATTATAATACTACTCAGGTTGGCGCTTCCTATTTTTAATGATGTTTTTTACAGGATACCTTTAAGACCAAATCGGGAAAAGCTTTCACTGCATTGTAGGACTAAAAATTTTAAATGAACCTGTCAGCATTAAAGTAGTCATAAGGGAGCTGACATAAGTGTGTGTGTAAAGAGCTACAAGCTTTAGGAATATCACCCTCCTTTTTGTTCATTACTAGTCTAGTCAACGAACTGGCACAGGAATCTGTGTATCGAAGCCTAAAATGAAAATACTTTTTCCAAAGTAGTCGTTCACTTGTTTAACAAAGGGTAATGATGACAGACATTGAACTTAAGAATATTATAATATACAGTGGATATAGAAAATTATCCTCTTTAACCACTTATCTTTAGGTGGAAGTCATATGACCTCCTGGACTTTAAGTGGTGATAACTGATGCCTGCAATTATAATTTTATTTTTATTTTTTTCATCCAGTGATTCCCCTGAACGTAAAAGCAATTATAGCAGCTTTTACAGGTGACGTCTCTGCCCTCTGGTGCTTGTAGTGGCTTACTTTTGCAGCCCGATATTAAAACAAACTGTCCTTCCCCGCAACTTATAACATCCAAGTGAAAGATGGCACCATGTCATAAAAATAAATAAATAAAATCACTGAGCTGGAGAAAAGGATCACACCCTCCTAAAAATGACTTGTAAACCCAACCAGGTATAGCTAATCACCTGCTCAATGACACACAAAGGCATTGACTCAACTGTGGTCATTTTGAATAGCTCAGCATAAAAACCTTTCCTGGAGCATTTCAGTCCCTGTAAATACAGCTGGATAAAACAAACTGTCTGCTTTCATTTCAGGCTGCAAGGCAACAAAGTGATTATTTTTAAAGGTTTGTGATTCTTTTCTATACCCACTCTATATATTATGTTACCTTTTCTATCTCCTGGTTTCCAGACCAGCTCAAGCAAAGTATGCTAAAGAGAGCCACACACCCTTCAGCATGTCACTCATTGTTAGAGGCATGAGCATCAGAAAACGGGGAACATTTATTTGGCCCATATAAGGGGCTGTACTATAATATTGCATGAAAGTTTTTTTTATATTCTGAACAGAATGCAAATAGTGCTTAATGTAATTGCTTAGTTTGATACGTTGTGGCTTTTGCTGGGCATCTATTGGCAGAAGCTTCTGCCTCAGTGATATTTATTTATTTTCCATCCATAAAGTTCTGTGTGACCTATACCAGGGCTTATCATTTATAGAGACTAACTGCTGTTGCAGGTGACTGGTGAGCCTTTGGTGAGACGTTCTGATGATAATGAAGTTACCCTGAAGTCCCGACTGGAGGCCTATCACACTATGACTTCACCACTTGTTGAATATTACCAACGCCATGGAATCCATAAAGCAGTAGATGCTTCACAGTCTCCAGATGTGGTGTTCGCAAGCATCCTGGCAGCTTTCTCCAGAGCTCGCAGTAAAGACCTTGTTATATTTTTGTAAATCTTCTTGAGTGCAAATAATGATTTCATCAACTTTTCAGAACATTTAATAAACTCCTTGAGGCTGTCTATTCTAAAGGGATGTCTTGTTTACAAAGGAATGTTAAACCTCTGTGCACACGTATAACTATTGGCAAGCAGCTTTTGCTGTCATCCCTCCAATAAAAGTGCTGGCAAACTGAATAATTTTATATTTTTCTAATTTAAAAAATGTTCATCCTTCTTTGTCTTGATTTTTGTGGGTATGAATTTTTTGTTAATTTTTATATTTTAAGTTACTTTTTTTTTCTTTTATTCATTCCAGCGCACTGATTACCTGTCATCCCTGAAGTATGTTGTCTGCAGTTCCCACACCCTGTGCACTAGGGCACTGTACGGTTGACTGATGATTGAGTACCCTTATCAACTCTACTGCTGTTGTATCGCTGTTTGTGGTGCTCCTCCATTCTCTTAAATACCCCACCAATGCATTCATCATCATAAGTCTTAAAGCTTCTTCTGTGGTAGAAGCTACAGTGTGTTTTAACCTCATTGTTGAGGTATGTGTGACTGAATCTCTTATCCATACAGAATGCCTGCTTTATCACTTGGGTACATATAGTTCAAGTCTGATTTCAAAAGGAGATTTGGACATTAAAACCAAATATTTATATTAAAAATTATGAATGTTTTGCACTTGTCTGTGTATTAGATGGTTTCCTGTCAGCTGTAGTATTGGTGCACAATTGCCATGAGTGCAGTATAAAGGGCTCCTTTTGTAGTGTGATTTATGACAATCCCACAGTATTGCTAACATTGGATGCAGAGTGTGTGACTAAGTTTTTTTTTTTTTTTTTTTTTTTTTTTTTTTTTTTTTTTTTTTTATTATTCTCAATCACTTGTCTTTTACTTGGAGATTAACAGCCAGTGCCTTGTGTAATTGCAGAAGCAATAAAATGTGTGCAGGTGTGAATTAATTGTATTTTTATTTAACAAACAAATGCATTTAGGCTAGAATTCCTGATGCTTATATGTATTACTGTTAACAGTGCCATGAAACTTGGGATATATGTGAAAGTGTAAAGATGCACAAACATACTTTTCCATAGTGCCCTTGGGCTGTTCCACCATTGCATGTTTATGGAGCTCTGTATCGGAGTTCAGAGCTTTTATTTTTATTTTTTTTTAACTAAGAAACCAGTTGCTACACGTCTAGCTTGCTAGAATATCCATAAAGCCAACACATCCAGCAAAATGTGCATCAACTATAGTCACATACCCATTAGTGTTCATATACATGGGATTCCTGTACATCACCCTTCATAATTTGTAACCATATGCAGAAGGAAACATCACATGTCTATGGTAAGCAGAAGTTGTAAAGACAGGCTCGATGTCTTTCTGCAGGCCAGCCTGTGCTCAGTTGTGACCCTGTGCTGGACAAATTGATACAGTCACAGACCGATGTCTTCCAGTGATTGATCCTTTCTGTAAAACTGGTTTCCCCAAAAAAATGTATAGCCATAGAACATGTTTTGTTGGCTTGTATTATAAAGTGTGTTCATATAATAATAAAAAAAGAACCAATCTGGTTCTTATAGCGCAGTAGCATAGACATTCACCTAGACTGTATAACCAGTTGTCATATTCAGGAGCTAAAGACTAGAAGCATTTGTTAACTATAAAAAACAAAGCATAGCCCTCTTCAATATTGTGGGAAATTTCTCTTTGCGCATCTTTCAATCCTTTTTTTTGCCCAAAAAAAAAAGTTGTTTTTCACCTTGTTTAAAACGGATGCACTCATCAACCCTGCCGGAATAGATTATGGTGTGTCCTGGAGCTTTGGCAATGAATGCAGGAAAAGGCAAATGTCTCCCCACCCCTGCAACTTTTTTGCTTGAGACATATGTTGAGGTAGAGTATCACTTTAGCCAACAGAACATGATACAGCCATGCCTGACAGCTTTTATTGGAGTCTTGAAGCCTTTTACCATACACTGCTATTTAAATTTACATGTAGGGTGGTTTGAGGTATTGGGCCCCCTGCTACTAAGAGAGAATATAAAGTGTGTGTATATGTATATTAGGCTCTTTGTTGCATACAATTATGGAAAGCCTATAACTTTGATGTCTTCAAAAGCAATAATTACAGAGAGGAAGATGGATGCATTGCTAACTTGGTTGCCTGGCTCAGTCTGCTGTCGGAAAGCGTTTGTAAAGGCGATTGAAAAAAACTTGCTATACTGCCTGCTTTGTGTAATAGCTTTGCACAGAGAAGCCCTAAACCTCCCCTTCTTGGGTCCCCTACTGGTGCTTTTAGCTCCCTTGTGTGCCCCCAGAGCAAGATGCTTGCTATAGGGGACACCTCTGTCTGTTCATACAAACCATGAGCTCAGCCCTGCTCACTGGCTTTGACAGCAGCAGGAGCCAATGCAAATACTTTTTTATTTTAACCTTGAATGCAGTAAAGTGGTTTTAAATGCTGAAGTTTTCTTTCTTTTTTTTTTACTTTAATGTACTCTGCATTAAGGTAAAAAAAAAAAACCTTCAGTATGCAGCTACCTCCTTATACTTTAAATGAGCTTAATCTTGCTGCTGTCAATCACAGCCAGTGGGATAGGCTGAGCCCTGCTATGAAGTGAGTGCCCCCAATGAAGGGGGCACTCTGTGGGAGAGAGGACCCCAGAAGTGGAAGGTTGGAGCAGCTTTGTGCATAACAGCCGGTACATATGAACTGTTTGTAGATTTTTTTTTTTTAAATGGCAATCACACAAAAAAAAAAAAAATTAAGGCTTTAGAACCATTTTAATTAACTGTTTCCCTTCTATTGGTTGAACTTTTCTTTTTTCAACCAGACTACTTATGTAACCCTCAAACTAGTATGCAAATTAAGAACACTTATTCCAGATGAGTGACTAGGGCAGGGCTGAAGCCAGAGAATCATTACAACAGCAAGTCAGCTTGCATCTTCATAAAAGAGCATGGCAGGTTTGTGGCTCTGAAAAGGTTCCATTTAAAGAATTCCAGACATTATTAAAAATGAATAGTCAATTAAAGGATACACGAAATAATAAACTAGACATTCAGATTGAGAAATTAGCTCCAACCCTACCCAGCTCCATACATTTTTGTATTCTCCACCCCCCCCCCCCCCCCCTACATAAAGCAGTGTTTATTTCTCCCCCTATCTTCCCTTCTTACCTAGGTGAATCACCAAAGTGCCTCCCAGGATATGTAATGTGCATAATCCTAGGAGCGCTTCTGCTTTCAAAATACAATACCACAGCAAGATGGATTCCTTCATTCTAAGTTAATGTGGGAATCTGCGCATTTTATTTTGTTCAACTAGTTCGTTGAATGAAAGAAAATGCTTTAATATATGGGCTGTAGGACACAGCCAGGGATGGGAAACATGTTACACGAGACTGCTAGAGATCAGTTTTTACAGCCCCTTTAAAAATCGTTACTGACAACTTAGGCCCAAGTGTCTTTTATAACTTCCTAGAGCTCAGCTTTATGATTCACAAGGTTTCAGCATGTACAAGAGCAGTATACAGCAAGCTTTTGACGTTTTCATAAATCCTTTAAAGTGGCTGTAAACCCTTACAAACCATTTTGACCTACAGGTAAGCCTAAATTAAGGCTTACATGTAGGTTCAAGAAATATCTCCTAAACTATACGGTTTAGGAGATATTTACCGGAAGACAGCCACCGCTGTCTACGGCGCATGCGGGGGGCAGGCCGCAGATCGTGGCGATATTCTGCGAGTGTTGGCTCCCATGCGCATGTGCCAGAGTGACGCCATCGCAGCTCCGACAAATCACAGCGCTGGAGCAGCGAGACCCGGAAGTCGCTCCAAAATACATGGCAGCGGTGAAGAGGAAGACTGAGGACTGCTTCGGGGGGGGGGGGGGGGGCTTCGTTCATAATGAGCTAGCTCATTATGCCTTTGCCTTACAGGGTGTGTTTTTTTTATTTTTTGCCTTTACTTCCTCTTTAAAGTGCTAAAAAAAAAAAAAAAAAATCTACCTTTTGTAATGAAACATGTTCTACTTGCCTAGTTTTGCACAAAGCAGCCCCGATCCTCTTCTAGGGTTCCCCCCTGTGGAGCACCCATAACAAGCCTCTTGCTATTGGAACACTTGTGCTTACTTGCTCCAGAGCCCCACTCTGTGTGTCCATAAGGCACATAGCACAGCTTAGTCCAGCCCCCGCTCTCTCCTCACTGACTGATTAACAGCAGCAGGAGCAAATGGCTCTGAGTCAATGAGGAGGCAGAGAGCTGGGAAATCCACTGCTCTTGTGCACATAGCTGGATTGGGACCAGGCGCAGCGAAGTATTTGGAGGGGGAGCTGCAAAGAGCAGGATTTTTATTTTTTTAAGTAAATAGCCTTCAGAACCACTTTAAACACCCTACATCTCCAGTTTGGAAATGTTAACAGATCTTAATGAGAGTTCTGTCACCTTAGATTAGCACCTGATGGCTTAAAACAATGCTGATCATCTGTGGCAACTGACCATGCCCATTGTGATGCCATGGGGTGGGTGACCCTGCCCCTTTGTTCACTTAGCGGTGGGTGGGCAGCAGATTTTTTGTTTGTTTGTGTGGTTCAGTGTCAAAAACTGTTTTTGTTATGAATTTTTTTGGGTGAATGAGTGGTGGTCCTCATCAACATGGGGACAAGGTGCTTTACCAGGTTGAGGACATGTGGTCTGCTTGCTATGGTTCGGGGGTGCTCCATAACATTAATGGCCTGCTGTGCTCCATGCCTGGCTAATGGTTTGGTATAGATTTTAGGGGGGACCCCCATGCCATTTTTTGTTTTTGCTGTGGAGTTCCCCTTAAAATTCTTACCAGACTGAAGGGTCTGGTGTGGATTGGGAAGAGACCTCCACAATATTTTATTTATTTTAATGCTGACTCTTGTTTACATTCCTGCTGACAGCCAGGATGAATGGTTTCTGCTGCTGGTAGCAGGGATGAGTCGCTGGGTTGCTCCTGAGGGGGAAAAAAAGGGGAGTGAATTGCACTGGAATTTTTATTCACAATAGAAAACTTCTCAAATGTTTATCACAATCGAAAACATCACTGAAAAAAATGTACCATTTTAACCACTTCAGCCCCGGAAGGTTTTACCCCTTTCATGACCAGAGAACTTTTTGCAATTTGATACTGCACAGCTTTAACTGGTAATTGCGCGTTCATGCAAAACTATACCCAAGCTAAATTTGTGTCCCTTTTTCCCCACAAATAGAGCTTTCTTTTTGTGGCATTTGATCACCTGAGATTTTTATTTTTTGCGATATAAAAGTAAAAAAAAAAAGACCTGAACATTTTGAAAAAAAAATATATTTTCTAATTTTTGTTCCGAAAAAATAAGCATATATTATTTATTGGTTTCCAGAAAAGTTATAGCGTCTACAAACTGGTATATTTATTGGAATTTACACAGCTTTTAGTTTATCACTGCCTATCATTTCTTGAGGTGCTAAAATGGCAGGGAAGAACAAACCCCAAAGACAACCTCTGGACATGACGCTGAGCACGTGCACTCAACTTCTTTGGTCAACCAGGGTGAGGGCTGGTCTGAGTGGAACCTGTGCTGTTAAGCCGCTGTATGGTCTTGGCCACCGTACAGTAGCTCAGTTTCAGGGTCTTGGTAATCTTATAGTCTAGGCCTGGAATCTTCAAACTACGGCCCTCCAGCTGTTGCTGAACTACACATCTCCCGAGGCATTGTAAAACTCTGACATTCACAGACATGATTAGGCATGATGGGACTTGTAGTTTCTGAACAACTGAAGGGCCATAGTTTGAAGACCCCTGGCCTAGGCCATTTTTTATGTAGAGCAACAATTATTTTTATATATATATATATATATATATATATATATATATGGCTGTGTGTTGAGTTATTTTGAGGAGACAGCAAATTTACATTGTTATACAAGCTGCACACTCACTACTTTACATTGTAGCAAAGTGTTGTCACATGAAAAGATATAATAAAATGTTTTCATAAATGGGAGGGGGTGTACTCACATTTGTTAGATACTGTATATTGGAATGTTCTATTTTTTATGCAGCCCATGGGCTGAACAGAAAAGAAAACCTAAGAAATTCCTCCATTCACATCGATTGATCGATGGTATGCCCACCATTAGAATACTGCCTTGCATCCACCCACTTGTAATGCTCTTTTGGGCATAACGGAAAAAAGAAACAGATTCCTATTGATCGATGTGGATGAAGAAATCTCTGCCGAGGAAAGTCACTAAAATATATGCTGAAGCATAGGGGCGATCCGCTCCTATGTCTACCCCAGCCCCTATGCTTCACCAAATATGTTCTTTTTTTTTAAACTGGTGGTGAAATCACCTCCTAGATCGCTGGAGTCGCTGATTTACGTATTGTAGGAGCAAACCCTGTTGCTGTCAAAATAAATAAATCAGTGTTGCAACTGAATGGCGTACCTGTAAAGCAAAACATGGTTAACAATAAAACATTACAATATAATAGTGTACAGTACAGTAAAATGGTGCATCTGCAAAGCAAACAATGGTTAACCTAAAACACAGTAACAAAACATTACGTTTTTCGGAGGGCGTGGCATGAACAGACACCCTGACTGAGTGTGCTGCTCCGTGATCCCAGGGCTCCAGGAAGACGGGCAGCAGTGGTTCAGCAGGTTCCTGACCAGTTACAGCATGTCTACACACTGCCGCACAGCTGCACTCCCGCTCAGCGGTGGGGAAAAGAGCCAGGCGAATGGGCTCAGAGCATACATTATGGTGCAGAGCATGGTCTCTGGGAGTGCAAGTAAGAGAACCACAGCCCAGGAGGGAAGGAAATTCGGCTCCACTGATCTGAAGGGAGGGCCAGACACGACCCCCCTGCACAGTGCCAAGGAACGACAGACTTAGGAAGGGGAATTAATGTATTCGGCGGCGGCTGTGCAACCCTAAGCCCAAGGCAGAGCTGCATAAACCTGAAAAGGGACCTCCCAGGAGAGGAGAGAGACCCCATGGCTCACACTGGTGTAAAGGCTGGCCGGAAGCCAGCCTGTATTTGTGGGAGAAGCCTGCGAGGGCTATTTAATCCTCTGTCGGGGCCAGTGTTGTCGGTGTTTCTGGGGGGATGCATGTCACTCCCGGCTACCTTTCAGAGAGGCAGTCGGCCATAGCAATGGCCCCCCTGTCATCCCTGGGTTCCACCGGCTTTGTGGAATCTACCCTGCCCGTCCCCCCTTGAAGCCCATGTTCCAGCATCGCCCAGTTTTTCCCGGTGCTCGTGGGGGGGCAGTCCCCGGTAGCGGCCGGCTCAGCTACCCATGCACATCTATCCCCAAGAGAGAGCCGCACACCTGGTGGGGGGGTTAGTGATCTGCCGCTCACCTGTTCCTCTCCTCTGGCTCCACAGGGGGGGGTGCCGCCGGTTTCACCAGGTGCTCACGGGGGGGGGGGGGGGGGGGGGTGGGTGATTACCTGCCCGTCGCACCTTTCCTCCCCACAAAACTGACATCTCTGTAGCTGTGACAGAGGATGTCAGACCACCGACAGCAGTCATGGCAATGGCCAGACGTGAGGTGACAGGTCTGCCAGGTTTGCTGCTTTTACTTGTTGTTTTTACTTTCTTTGGTCAGTGTTTCTATTGCAGCCAGCGTTGTTTCCAGCATTTTCTGTCATAGCGTTCTGTTCAGTTTTTTTTCTGTCATAGCATTTTCTGTCCAGCATTTGCTGTCATAGCGTTTTGTCCAGCATTTTCTGTCATAGCGTTCTGTCCAGCATTTCAGTCGTAGCATTCTGTCCATCATTTCGGTCATAGCGTTCTGTCCAGCATTCCGGTTGTAGCGTTCTGTCCAGCATTTCTGTCGTAGCATTTTGTCCAGCAGTTTTGTCGTAGCGTTCTGTTCAGCATTTCTGTCATAGCTTTTCTGTTCAATATGTCTGTCATAGCTTTCTGTCCAGCATTTTGGTCATAGTGTTTCTGTCCAGCATTTCTGTCATAGCGTTCTGTCCAGCATTTCTGTCATAGTGTTCTGTCCAGCATTTCAGTCATAGCATTCTGTCCATCATTTCGGTCATAGCGTTCTGTCCAGCATTCCGGTTGTAGCGTTCTGTCCAGCATTTCTGTCGTAGCATTTTGTCCAGCAGTTTTGTCGTAGCGTTCTGTTCAGCATTTCTGTCATAGCTTTTCTGTTCAATATGTCTGTCATAGCTTTCTGTCCAGCATTTTGGTCGTAGTGTTTCTGTCCAGCATTTCTGTCATAGCGTTCTGTCCAGCATTTCTGTCATAGCATTTCTGTCCAGCATTTCTGCCATAGCGTTTCTGTCCAGCATTTCTGCCATAGCGTTTCTGTCCAGCATTTCTGTCATAGCGTTCGGTCCAGTATTTCTGTCATAGCGTTTCTGTCCAGCATTTCTGTCATAGCATTTCTGTCCAGCATTTCAGTCATAGCATGCTGCCCAGCATGTCTGTCATAGCGTTTCTGCCCCTGGATTTCTGTCATAGCATTCTGCCCCGACATGTCTGTCAGCATTCTGCCCAGCATGTCTGTCATAGCGTTCTGCCCCAGGTTTTCATTCATAGGGATTTCTGCCATAGAATTCTGCCCCAGCATTTCCATCATAAGCGTTCAGCCCTGGCATTTCTGTCTCGGCATGTCTGTCTTTGCGTTCAGCCCCGGCATTGCTGTCATTGTGTCTCTGCCCCAGCATTTCTGTCATTGCGTCTCTGCCCCAGCATTTCTGTCATCGCGTCTGCGCCAGCTTTTTCTGTCATAGCGTTCTGCCCCAACATTTCTGGCATTGCGTGAATTTCTGTCATAGTGTTCTGCCCCAGCATTTTCTGGCTCGCCGTTCAGTCTCAGTATTTCTGGCTCGCCGTTCAGTCTCAGTATTTCTGGCTCAGCGTTCAGTCTTAGCATTTCTGTCATAGCGTTTCTGCCCCAGGATTTTTGTGATTGCATTTCTGTCTCATCATTCAGTCCCAGCGTGTTTCTGTCATTGCATTTCTGGTCAGGTTTTCTGACATGGCATTTCTGCCTCAGCGTTCTGTCATAGCATTTCTCCCCCAGGATTTCTGCTGTTACATTGCTGTCTCAGCTTTTCTGTCATAGCATTTCTGCCCCAGGATTTCTGTCATTGCATTTCTGCCTCAGCGTTTCAGGCTTTGTGTCACTGTCATTGCATTTCTGCCCCTGGATTTCTGCATCAGCATCAAGTTTCTGTCATTACGTTTCTGCCCCAGCATTCAGTTTCACATTTCTGTCTTAGTGTTTCTGTCTTAGTGTTTGTCATAGCATTTCTGTCATAGCATTCCAGCCTCGGTGTTCAGCCTCAGAGTTTCAGAGGGGCGTTGTTCACTTATGGCATACTCTGGTAGTTTTCGTCTTCGTTGATTGTCATGTCTCATTGTATCTGTGTTCATGTTTGTACCTGGGTCAGTTAGTTAGGGTTCGCATGTCAGGATCTGTCATGTCTACAGATCCATACGGGTTGAAGTTTCGTTTGTTAATTGATTGTTGTCCACAATCTTCTCGCCCGGATACCATACGTCATATGCATGCATATTCATTTGCCACACCTATACAACTACCCATCATGGTCTATGGGTACACTAGCCCTGAGTTTTCAGTTAGTTACCTGTCTCTGTGCTGCAGGTTACTTAGGATCACTTACCACTTACAATAGGGTGGGGGGGTTTCCGTCAAGTTCATTTACGTGCAGTGATCTTGACATTTCTGCTCATGTTCTCATTCTTAGGTAGGCACAGAGGGGCGTTGGAATTCTCATGTCTGGTCATCTGTCATTTCTCTAGTTTGTGTTTTCAGGTTGGGCCATCTTGGCATCCATACCGATATCAACCATGCTTGCACTCACTTCAGCCCGGCCGTTGTTGGGGGCTAGTTGATTGGTGCTGATGTCTGCGGAGCAGACGTGGTAACAGTTTTAGCGGAGGAAAGGTGCACCCCACCGCAGGCACAGAGCCTGAACACCTCCGGATGCAATGACCACTCTCCTGGGTCCAGCATCTGGCGACTTAGATAGTCCGCCTACTAGTTTTCTACTCCTGGGATGTATATGGCCGATAGGGCCAGAACATGTTGCTCTGCCCTCCGAAGGATGTGAGCGACCTCCCGTGCTGCAGCTGAGCTTCCTGTTCCTCCTTGATGGTTGATCGGATGCCCTCTTAGTCTCATCAACTATGCGGAGAGGCATAGCCTGATCGCTCGGAGCTCGAGCACATTGATCAGCAACTTGGATTCCTCCCCCAACCAGGGGCCCTGGTCAGGCTGGCGTCCGTTGTGATCACTGTCCAATGTAGAGGTAGGAACAACTTCCCGGACCGAAGTGCCGAGGATCTCAGCCACCCAAGCAGGGAGTCCCTAACTGACTGGCTCACCCGAATTTGCTGATGCAGGGATAACGAGATTTGTCCCATTTTGTCAATATCTCCTTCTGCAAGACTCTGGTGTGAAACTGGGTGTACGGTACTGCCTTGAAGGCGGCCACTATGAGACCCAGGACTCACATGCAGAAGCACAGGGACGACCACATGCGGTTCATCAACAGCTTCACCTCGGCTCTGAGAGTCTGCAGTTTATCTGAAGGGAGAAACACTTTTGCTTCCACGGAGTCCAGCAGTAAGCCTAGGTACTCCAGATGCTGAGTCGGTATAAGCACCGACTTTTTGAGGTTCAACAGCCACCCAAATTCCTGCAGGGTTTGCATGGTGATTGCCACATCCTCCTTTAATTCTGAGGCGGAAGCTGCTCTCAGGAGGAGATCGTCTAGGTAACCCATGATTGCAATCCTGCATTTTCGCAACAACTCCAAAATTGGAGCCAATACCTTGGTAAAGAGTTGGGGTGCTGAAGCCAAGCCAAAAGGGGAGAGCCACAAACTGGTAGTGGCTTTCCCTACTGCAAATCGCAGAAACTTCTGATGCCTGAGGCATATGAGTATGTGCAGGTACACATTCTGGATGTCCAAAGACACCAGGGAGTCCCCCTGATGGAGTGCAGCAACAACTGAGAGAACTGATTGCATTCTGAACCTCTGTACTTTTACAAAGCAATTGAGGGCAAGATTGGACCTACCCCTTCCTTTTTGGGGACTACAAACAGATTGGAGTAGAACCTCTGAAACCTTTCCGATTCCGAAACAGGCACTATCACCCCATGCTTAGCAGGTCCCTCACTGCCCCTGACAGGGCCTCCCGGCGAGCCATGAGTAAGGGTATGCTGGAGGGGAAGAATCTGTTTGGTGGCCAAGAGAAAGTCTATCTTGTAGCCTGATGAAATCAGTTCACAGACCCATTGGTCCAACAGCCGAGAGGCCCACCGGGCTGCAAACTCCCGAAGGCGACTCTCCACCCGAGTGACGGGCGGGGGCAAACCTTTATGTGGAAGCATTTTTGCTCGCTGGCCTGTTAGGTTTGTGAGTCCGGGGACGCTTCTGTCCCTCAGTAGTCCCCCTGTTGGACTGGGAGCGTTTAGCTGAAGTCGAAAAAGTCTCTTTTGAGTGGAAAATGAGGGCCCTTGCCTGCGGTGTGGTTCCTTACTCTTCCTGGACTGTGGGAGGTGCTCTTCCCACCTGTTACATTCTTAATAATGTCATCCAACGAGGCTCCAAATAGCCGCTCACCAAGGAAGGGTAGATCCGTCAAGGCTTTTTTGGATGCCTGGTCCGCAGACCAGCATTTTAGCCAAATCAGGCACCGCAGCATCACTGCTGACACTGAAGCCCTGGCGAGCAAGGGAAGCGTATCCAGGGCCGCATCACAAACGTACTTAAGGCCGTGCACTAACAGGTCTGCTAGTTCCACGCAGACAGGAGTAGCCTGCTGCTCCTCCAATTCACGGTAAAAAAGTTTTGCCCATTCAGTAAAGGTCTGTGACACTAGTGCTGTGGCTAGTACTGGTTGTATCACTGACCCAACCACCGTAAACAAGGAACGGGCCACTGCCCTGGCCTTCCTGTCCGTAGGGTCCTTAAATGCAGGAGTCTGCTCTACCAGGATTGTGGTTACTTTGTTTAACCTGGATACTGGGGGGTCCACGACCGGAGGAGCTGACCATTTTTTAAGAAGGCTCTCCCCAAAGGGGTAGCGTACCCCCATTCTTTTAGGGACCAAGAAGGTTCGTTGTGGGCTTCCCCATTCCTTGTATATGAACTTATCGAAATAAGTCAGATACGGAAACATCTTAGGTGTACGGGCTGGCTTACGGGACCCAAAAGGGACTGCTACTTCAGCAGAGGATCCTGTATCCTGAATTTTCAGGGTATCACGCACAGCCACCAGTGGAGAGCTCACGGACAACCAGCGCATAGTAGTATGGGGTGGCTGCTGGCCACAGCACACTGTGACAAAGACATCCGTAATCCGGTCATATGTGTGCCCCGGAGAGTTGCGCTCACTGGCCCCCCTGGAGCCTGAGGGGCATGTCGTGGCCGATCCAGCGCGTAGCTAGGGTCTGCACACGCTCAATGACCAGGCTGGGGAGACTACAAGGATCTAGATTATCCATCCTGTCACCCAGCCGGCTTTTGATAGCAGATCACAGGATCTTAAAGCTTGTGCAAAAGGCAAAAAATCCAGAAAAATTCCCAGGACCAATGGTCTCAGAGGGAGCCTAGGCCGTTCTCCTTCACTAGGCTGCAGGAGGCAGGGTGAGGGGTTATTACCAGAGGGACCGCCCCCTGGGCGGAACTGTAAAGTTCTGTTGTCTTTCACATGTATTACATGTTCTGCCTCGTCCTTTCCTAAAGGTGGCGTAATAACCCTACGGTCAAGATTACTGGAGCTGTCAGTCAATGAACGAAAGAGAACAAAAAAATTAAAGCCTCCCCCCTTTTTGTTCCCCCCATGGGCATTTTATCTAAAATCCTTGCAACTCTATAGGTTATTCAATCTCTACTGAACAGTGTTCCTATTCTGTCCAAATTTCCATAAACGTGTCCTTTCTATTTTTAACCATATGTATATATCTTTCAGCCTCCATTATTAAATTAACTTCTCTCTTACAGTCAAATAGAGTTGGGTGTTTAGTCTGTTTCCATAATCTAGGTATTAGTAATTTAGCCACATTTAATAAGGCATTTGACAAGGTGAATTAGGTATTCATGACTGAGGTTCTAAGGAGGATGAAGGGGGAGATTGCATGATGGGATGGGTATCGGCATTATATGCAGCTCCGAGAGTGAAAGGGAATGGTACTTTGTCAAATTATTTTCAAATATACAATGGCATGAGACAAGGGTGTCCTTTGTCTCTATTTACTGTTTTCCATGATATTAGAACCCTTTCTTTGTAAAGTAAGAAGAAACATTGAAATTCAAGGGACGTGTATTGGACCGTACGAACATAAGATCTTGGCGTATGCGGATGTCCTGTTATTCTATCTGTCCTCACCATGGACCTCACTACGGGCTTTGATGCAAGAAGTATCCAAATTTGGAGTTTTATCCAATTTCAAGATCAACTGTGAGAAATTTGTAATTTTGCCCTGTCATGTTTCCCCAGATATGGCCAAGACCCTGCAAAACTACTACTCTTTTGTATGGAATAAAAAATCCTTGGTCTATTTAGGGACGCATATTACGCTGGACCCAAAACTCTTGTACGATCTGAATTATAGTGCCTTAATAGAGGGGGTAATAGAGGAGCTGCAGAAATGGAAGGGTCAGCGATTAACATGGTTAGAGTCTGCAATAAAGATGAGTATACTACCTAAAATAATTTACATTTTATATACTGTGCCAATTTCACTCCCGCCGAGTTTTTAAAAAAACCTACAGAGGGCCTTTATATCTTTTGTGTGGAATGATAAACGCCCCAGACTTGCCCATGATATTTTACGCAGAGGGAAGTCATAAGGAGGCATGCGGCTACCAGATGTAATGCTATATTATAGGGAAATGGCCTTAGTACTTATCTTAAACTGGAATCATGACCAATCAAATAAAATATGGGTATCGTTAGAACAAACAATGGCAGGAAGGAAGCTGGCAGGAACCTTTGGATTCCGAGTGTAGATTGGGGCTCTCAAAATGGACGTCACCCCTAATCCAGAACACTTTAAAGATTTGGGATGAAGTTAATCAACTAGGAGATTATGCCCCCCAGATATTCCCCCTGACCCCGCTGGAGGGGTTTCCGTGGTTTCCACCAGGAGTAGAAGTGGGATCTATGGGGGTTTGGGGGAAAGATGGGGACACGTGGTAAATTTGCCCCACATGGAACATTAATACCCCTACCAGAACTGGTGTGGAAGCTGGGAACAGTGCCAATGGCTGAGTGGAAGTATCACCAATTGGTGTGCTTCTTCAATAAGTTGAAAGCTCTGATAAGGCCTTTGAACTCACTCACTATCTTTGAAACTAAGTGCGTGAAGATGACAATGGCCAGACACCTACTGTCTCAAATGTACACATTAGTCCTTGGGACTAGAAAAAATATAATGCCTTACATTAGAGAATGGGAAGGAGAATTAAATCATGGCTTTACCTCGATACATATTAAACGTATTGACTCTACATGACTATGACAAGTGTCGAGCGGCTGCGGTGGCCAGGCTGTGTGTACAACTCAAGTACTTCTTTAAAGACTTAGGGTGTGTAGCAATCTCAATCCTGTACAAGAATAAAATAAAAATAAAGGATTGCAAGTGTCTGTAGGCATACATATTAAAAAATACCGGCCTCCAACCTCCCCTCATAGCCGGTCCAACACACGCCTGAAAAACAAATAGATGACAAGTGTTAAGCCGCTGCAGTGGCCAGGCTGTGTGTACAACCCCAGTACTCCTTTCCATACTTAGAGTATGTAGCACACGCAATTCTGGACCAAAAAAAAACTGCAAAAAGGATGACAAGTGTCACGGTTCAGGTATATGCGTAGAGCTGTAATATTATTATTATTATATACAGTAAAACCTTTGATTGCAAGCATAATTCTTTACGGCAGCATGCTTGTAATCCAAAGCACTTGTATATCAAAGCAAATTTTCCCATAAGAAATAATGGAAACTCAAATGATTTGCTCCACAACCATTTATTCATAAGGCCTTTAGTCTATAGTCCATATAAAAAGATTATAGCAATGTGATAAAGTTGTGTAACCATAAAATGTCCATCCACAAATGGAAGCCTCCCAAAGGGGATTAGAAGCTAAATCCAGCAGGGGCTATAGAATATAAGGCCTCATTCCCATGAGGCGGATCCACTTCCACGGAGTCCGCCTCTGTCCACCGGCTCAGTGGGAGATCTCTCTGTTGATCTCCACTGAGCCGGCGGATGACAGGTCCTTCTCTGCTCACTGAGCGGGGAAGGGCTTGTCGAGCGCCGATGGTTTCTATGGAGAGATCGGATGAAAACGGACAGCATGTCCGTTTTCATCAGATCTTACCCGATCTGATAGCCACGGATCCGGACGTAGGGCCATCCGTCTGCTTTTGGCGGGTCAAATGTCAGCGGACATGTCACTGCTGACATCTGTCGTTCCATAGACCAGCATGAAGTGCCCGTTCAGGTCCACCATCAAAACTGACAGGCGGACCTGAACAGTCCGACAGTGTGAAAGGGGCATAAAAGAGAAGAGAGGCATCTCCAAGTGTAGCAATATGGTTACATTTAACCAGTTGCCGACCAGCGCACGCCAATGTACGTCGGCAGAATGGCACGGGCAGGCAAATGGGCGTACCTGTACGTCCCTTTAAATTTGCCGCCCTGCCATCGGGAGCGCGCCGCCGCCGGTGCGCTCCCGCGCTGGTCGGGACCCCCGTGAGTCCGGTCGCAGGACCCGCGGACTCGATCGCTGCGGGCATACCCGCAATCGTCTCACGGAGCGGCCGAATGAAGAAATTCCGTTGTAAACAGCATTTCTCCATTCTGCCTAGCAACTAGTGACGCTGATCTCTGCTCCATGTGATTGGAGCAGAGATCAGTGTTCACTAAATTAAAGCCCAGCCCCCAACAGTTAGTAACACATCCCTAGGAACACTTAAAGAGGAAGTAAACCCTTTCAAACCACTTTGACCTACAGGTAAGCCTAGATTAAGGCTTACCTGTAGGTCCAAGCAATATCTCCTAAACCTATATGGTTTAGGAGATATTTGCCCGAAAATGGGCACCGCTGTCTACGGCGCATGCGCCGTAGACAGCGGCGCGCAGGCGCACTAAATGCGGCAAGTCCAAGAATGGATTTGCCTAATTTGTCGACTCCCGTGCGCATGCGCGGGAGTGACGTCATCGCGGCTTCGCCGAATGGCAGCAGCGGAGCTACGAGACACGACTCCAGTGCGCATGCGCGGGAGTGACGTCATCGCGGCTTCGCCGCTGTGATTCGTCGGAGCTGCGAGACGCCACCAGCAAGATGGATGCGGCGGACTACAGGGGATAGCGGCGACTTCGCTGGCTCCTGTGTCAGGTAAGTGACACATAATGAGCTACTATGCGATGCATAGTAGTCCATTATGCTTTACCTTTGCAGGGAAAAAAAGAGGAAGTAAACCCATTAGGGTTTACTTCCTCTTTAACCCCTACACTGCCACTCACTGGTTAACCCCCTTCACTGCCAGTGTCATTTACACAGGAATCCGTGCATTTATATAGCAGTGATTGTGGTATAAATGACAATGGTCCCAAAAATGTGTCAAAAATGTCTGATATGTCCGCCATAATGTCACAGTCACAATAAAAATCGCTGATCGCCGCCATTACTAGAAATTTTTTTTTTTTTATAAAAATGCCATAAAACTATCCCCTATTTTGTAAACGCTATAACTTTTGCGCAAACCAATCAATAATCGCTTATTGCGATTTTTTTTACCAAAAATATGTAGAAGAATATGTATCGGCCTAAACTGAGGGAAAAAATTTTTTTTTTATATATTTTTGGGGGATATTTATTATAACATAAAGTAAAAAATAATGCGTTTTTTTCAAAATTGTCGCTCTATTTTTGTTTATAGCGCAAAAAATAAAAACCGCAGAGGTGATCAAATACCACCAAAAGAAAGCTCTATTTGTGGGAAAAAATGGACGTCAATTTTGTTTGGGAGCCACGTCGCACGACCACACAATTGTCAGTTAAAGCGACGCAGTGCCGAATCGCAAAAAGTGGTCTGGTCTGTAAGTGGTTAATGAAGGTACAACATTTAGCAACTCACATGGTTGATTAAAAGAGGCACATCCAAGTATGCAGGGATCCGGGGTAAAAGCGATCCACATAGACCGTCCTCCTCACCGCCAGCTCTCACTACTGTCAGTGTGCAATTGTGAACGGGAAGACTACCCTATATAGGGGACAATAGGATAGTGAATGCTATATACTATATATATTTCTGGGAAGACTACCCTGCAGTAGAGCGATCTGAAAGTGAGGCTTGAACCGTTTGTGGAAGGGATGACATCAATGGTGGTGCAGAGGATGGTCTTTGTGGACAGCTTTACCCTGTATGCCTGCATACTAAGGCCGCGTACACACGGGCGGACTGTTCGCCCAACCTTGTCCGCTGAACAGTGTTTGGGCGGACAGTCCGCCCGTGTGTGGGCTTTCAGCGGACAGTTGGACGGACAAAGTCTTTCGGAAATTCCGAAAAACTGTCCGCTGAAACTGTGTTTGAGCGAACAGTCCGCCCGTGTGTAGGCTACTTTCGAAATGAGCAAACTGTTCCCGCTCGGAAAGTCCGCCCATTTCGAGCGCGTGTACAGGTAGGCGGGGCCCGCGAGGGAGACGTCGCGGGCTCCGCCGCCTGGAATGGGCTTAAAGGGGAACCCCAACGCCGAAAAAAATCGGCGTGGGGGTTCCCCCAAAGTCCACACCAGACCCTTGTCCGAGCACGCTACCCGGCCGGCCAGGAAAGGGGGGCGAGCGAGCGCGCCCCCCCTCCTGAGCCATACCAGGCCGCGTGCCCTCAACATGGGGGGGTGCATTGGGGAAGGGGGGGCCGCGCGGCCCCCCCACCCCAAAGCACCTTGTCCCCATGTTGATGAGGACAAGGGCCTCTTCCCGACAACCCTGGCCGTTGGTTGTCGGGGTCTGCGGGCGGGGGGCTTATCGGAATCCGGGAGCCCCCTTTAAGAAGGGGGCCCCCGGATACCGGCCCCCCACCCTATGTGAATGAGTATGGGGTACAATGTACCCCTACCCATTCACCTGTGAAATAAAGTACAAAAAAAACACAACACAGGGAAAAAATATTTTATTGCACAGCTCCGGGGGTCTTCCGTCTTCGGGGGTCTTCTCGCCGGACTCCTCCGCTATCTGTGTGTAGCTCTTTTACTAGCGGAGGAGTCCGGCTTTCTTCCTCCCCGCCGCCGGCCTCTTCTCCCGACTTCAGGGGTCTTGTCCCCCTCTTCGGTTCTTCTGCCGGGCCACCGCGCCTTCTTGTAGCTCTTTTGCAGGCGGTGGCCCGGTCTTCTGTCGCCGCTGCCTTCCGTTCTTCTGTCGCCGCCTTCGGTTCTTCTGCCGGGCCACCGCGCCTTCTTGTAGCTCTTTTACAGGCGGTGGCCCGGTCTTCTGTCGCCGCTGTCGTCGCCGCTGTCGTCGCCGCCGCCGCCGCCGCCGCCTTCCGTTCTTGTTCTTCTTCTTGTTGTTCTTCTTCTTCTCCTGGAGATGTTGACTCGACGAGCTCTCCGGCCGGAATGCCAGAGCCGCGCTGTGCGGTCACTTATATAGTGACAATGGGGCGGTGTCACATGGTATATGTCACATGGGTTGGTCACATGGGTTGATGTCACATGGGGACTATGATATCGTAAGGGGGCGGGGTCACCATGTGACCAACCCATGTGACATATACCATGTGACACCGCCCCATTGTCACTATATAAGTGGCAGCGGAGCGTGTCCCTGGCATTCCGGCCGGAGAGCTCGTCGAGTCAACATCTCCAGGAGAAGAAGAAGAAGAACAAGAAGAAGAACAAGAACGGAAGGCGACGGCGGCGACAGCGGTGACGACAGCGGCGACAGAAGACCGGGCCACCGCCTGTAAAAGAGCTACAAGAAGGCGCGGTGGCCCGGCAGAAGAACCGAAGGCGGCGACAGAAGAACGGAAGGCAGCGGCGACAGAAGACCGGGCCACCGCCTGCAAAAGAGCTACAAGAAGGCGCGGTGGCCCGGCAGAAGAACCGAAGAGGGGGACAAGACCCCTGAAGTCGGGAGAAGAGGCCGGCGGCGGGGAGGAAGAAAGCCGGACTCCTCCGCTAGTAAAAGAGCTACACACAGATAGCGGAGGAGTCCGGCGAGAAGACCCCCGAAGACGGAAGACCCCCGGAGCTGTGCAATAAAATATTTTTTCCCTGTGTTGTGTTTTTTTTTGTACTTTATTTCACAGGTGAATGGGTAGGGGTACATTGTACCCCATACTCATTCACATAGGGTGGGGGGCCGGTATCCAGGGGCCCCCTTCTTAAAGGGGGCTCCCGGATTCCGATAAGCCCCCCGCCCGCAGACCCCGACAACCAACGGCCAGGGTTGTCGGGAAGAGGCCCTTGTCCTCATCAACATGGGGACAAGGTGCTTTGGGGTGGGGGGGCCGCGCGGCCCCCCCTTCCCCAAGGCACCCCCCCATGTTGAGGGCACGCGGCCTGGTACGGCTCAGGAGGGGGGGCGTGCTCGCTCGCCCCCCTTTCCTGGCCGGCCGGGTAGCGTGCTCGGACAAGGGTCTGGTGTGGACTTTGGGGGAACCCCCACGCCGATTTTTTTCGGCGTTGGGGTTCCCCTTTAAGCCCATTCCAGGCGGCGGAGCCCGCGACGTCTCCTTCGCGGGCCCCGCCTACCTGTACACGCGCTCGAAATGGGCGGATTTGCCTCCTCCTTACGTGGGCGAGTCCGTTCATTTCAAAAGTTGAGCGAACTGTTTGGCAAACAGTTCGCTGAAACAGTCCGCTCGTGTGTGGGCAAGTCCGCTCATGCAAATTTTGAGCGGACTGTTTGCCGAAACTGTTTGACGAACAAGGTTGGGCAAACAGTCCGCTCGTGTGTACGCGGCCTTAGATGTGCCATTTTAATCATCAACCATGTGAGTTGCTAAATGTTGTACCTTCATTAAATGTAACCATGTTGCTACACTTAGAAGCGTCTCTCTTCTATTTTATGCTCAGTTGTGACATGACGCTACTTTTATAGCAAGACATCACTTGTCAAAATGTTTTAAAAAATGTTGCTGGTCTTACAAAACGCTCTCAAACTAAGTTACTCTAAAACCAAGGTTTTACTGTATTATTATTACTTTAATGTAAAGAATGGTTTTGGAAATAATAAAAAAAAAAATTGCAGACACTCACATTCAGGTAGAATAGGCAGGAAGCTCCTTGTAGATAATATTAGGGGTGTAGAATAAGGTGACCAGATTAAGTCATTAAGTGGTTAAAGATACACAGCCTCAAATACCAACCCATTGGCTACAAACTGACATTTTCGCAATACTTCAAAAATGAGTCAGAAATAAAATCTCCCATTGGACCAATACGTTTACAATGCAGATGTGTCATACACACCCCCCTCTATGATATCTTACAATACAGTATGATTTTCCTATGGAAATTCAGGTAGAATAGGCAGGAAGCTTCTTGTAGATAATATGAGGGGTGTAGAATAAGGTGACCAGATTAAGTCATTAAGTAGTTAAAGATACAGAGCCCCAAATACCAACCCATTGGTTATAAAAGCAACACTTTTCAAAAGGTATAAATAAAATCTCCCATTGGAGCAACAAAAGTCTAAAGGTTTTATGCCCCCCCTAAACAGGGAGTGGATTGTTCAGGGATGATGTTGCTGAACTTATTCTGTCTGTTGAATTTCTGTAGAATTGTCTCATTTACTGCTACAAAAAAGGTTACCCTTTGTTTTTCTTGCCTTTTGTTTAATAATTTTTTTTACATTTTTCAATACCAGTGTTAGCCCCTGTACACACGGTCGGACATTCTGCCAACCAAATCCGTTGGATTTTGTCCGATGGATTGTGTCCGAAACTGTTGCATACACATCGGACCAAGTTGTCGGAATTTGCGGTTGCCAAGAACGCGGTGACGTAAGCCGTGTACGGCGGGACTAGAAAAGGGAAGTTCAGCCCAATGTCCGGCACCCTTTGGGCTCCTTCTGCTGATCTCGTGTTAGTAGAAGTTTGGGGAGAGACGATTTGCGCTTTTTAGATTTGTGATTCAGATCGCTACTGCTCTTCGGTTTGTGCTTGTCTTTGCGTATCTGATAATCAGTGGGTGCAGTCATTAAGTATTTGTTGATCATTGTGGACTATATTTTGTTATAGTACGCTTTGAAAGGCATTTTTTATTGTCTGCTTGCTTCTGCTATTCAGGTCGTTCTTTCAGGCCTTGCTGTTTATCGGTGCTTTCTGGTGTCCGTTCTGACGAGCCGACCGTTTTCAAACCATGTTTCGTCTACGTACTCGTCGTAGAGTTTGTGCTGTGCAGGGGCTTCGTGTTGGGGTTCTTACTTTGACACAAGCCCGGTCCATGAACAGGGAGGGGAGGCGTTTGTGGACCAAGAATTGGTTGCGCCAGCGTGACCAGTTCTCGCACATGCCTTTGCTCCGTGAGATCCACGAGAATAATCCTGATGATTTCCGGAATTATCTCCGGATGACGGACCCCGTTTTTCACCGTCTGCTGGCTTTGCTGACCCCTTATATCACCAGGCAGGATACCTGCATGCGGCAAGCCATCACTCCGGAGCAGAGGCTCATCGCCACGTTGCGCTACTTGGCTACTGGGAGAAGCCTTCAGGACCTCATGTTCTCTACAGGCATTTCCCCCCAGGCTCTGGGGATCATTATTCCAGAGACCTATTCTGCCATCATTCAGGTCCTGCAGAAGGACTATATGAAGCTAAGTTTTATCCTTAAACATTACATTCTATATATTTCATGATTGCTAATGTCTTGCATTTCTTTCCTCATTCCCTAATTACCATCATTGCAATATGCTCTAATTCATATGCTCTGCCCCTTTGTCCTCATGCATATTTGCCTCACTAACTTCTCCACCATGCTCTTCTTGGCCCGTAAAACTATAGTCTAGTCACTTACCAATGTTTTTTGTCAGCTCCATAGTATTGTTTTCCCCTAAACACCCCCTAAAATGTCTACACATGTGATGTGTGTGCTTCAATTCATGCAGAGTGACATTTTTTAAATTTTTGGGGTTGTGCCAAACTCATTAGGAACCCCCCTCCCCCCAACTGCTAGCTCAGCTGATAGCAATCCTCTATCTGATGACTTGACCAAACCCAATACACACTATACCTACCTTTTTGATGATCACATTTATGGACGAGTTCACCTAAGCATGTAGTGCAAGGGCCTGCCTCAATACTTTCAAATGCTATTTTTTTTTTAACATATTCATTTTCTTGATATATAATAGCAGAATGTCAAAATGTGCTTCCATTTTGTTTTCTTTTTGGTATTATGACACTTCTTACCTGTCCCGTGGGCTGCCAATAGTGTAACTAAGGAGGGGCTTCACAAAGTATCACATATTATTTAGGCATTCAGCTCTCAATCAAGTGGAGAGGGTTACCTGTCCTAAACATCCCCCCTCGTTTTTTAGCAAGGGCCCATCAGATGGGGGGGGGGGGATGGGGGGGGGGGTGATGACTCTCATAAGGGGACCTTATACCTTAGGCTTTAAATACTCAGTTCCAAAAATGTTATACTAATTTTGACCAAAAATGTGGGTGTCTAATCTGCTTGCAATGTTGATTTGTCAAATTACTAATTTTTGTTCTTGTTTCACTACACAGTGTCCTTCAACGCCACAGGAATGGCAGACTGTGGCCTCCCAATTTGCCAGTTTTTTTCAAGTTGTGCCTTTTTCACCAACAGTGCAAACCCAAATTCAGAGCGAGATGAAGGGACAGTCTCTTCTTCAGATAATGTTATTATGTTGTGGGTCTGCTACACACACACCTCCTTTTTGTAACTAATGTATGTAGTGCATTATTGACCAAAATCGTGCTCACTTTCAGCACCATGGCAGGAAAATGGCATGATTGTCCAAATTTACACCTCACTGTGGGTGCTTTTTACTAAAGGCACATCCACTATGCACTACAAGTGCACTGCAAAAGTACACCTGAAACTGCACTTGGAGTGCAAAGTGGAGTTTCCTTTAGTAAATCACACTCCTTCTCAGCACAAACTAAAATTTTACTACAAATACATTTTTGAAGCAATGAAAAAGGAAGCCACACATTGTTGATAATTAAACTTTTTAATACCAGCACATTCACATGTGCGTTTCGAAAAGGTTGTTACAACAAACCAAGAAATTGTGTGTATCCAAAACAGAGTTTAATCAGAATTTTGTTTACTTGTTGTTTTTGTGTAAACAGGCATGTATCAAACCGTAAAATACAGAACACAGGAACTTACAAAGTTCAACTTTGAAAAGTGAAGACAATATCAGACATGAGTATGTACAAACTGGGCTGATATTGCCTTCATCACATGGGGTGTGACCCCTGAAAAAAACAAATTTGGAAGATGCACACAGTGTGTCAACATGTGCTTTCTCCCATCATGGGGGATCAATGTACATGCTTTGGGGCTGCAACCCCTTCATCTCAGACACTTTACACAAAACACGTACATTGATCCCCCATGAAGGGAGATAGCGCATGTTTACACACTCTGTGCATCTTCCAAATTTGTAATTTCTATAAATACAACATTTTGTTTTTAAAATAGCAAATATAAAACCCTATATAGTTTTTGTTGTTTCACACTCTCCCCAAAACATCAATGATGTTCTTCATTTTATTTTTAACATCATTGATGTTTTGCTGTATATTTTCCAAATCCCGATTGCACCCCATTATCTCCCCAATCAGGATCTGGGCGCTTTCACTGGTAAAACGGGAATCTTCTTCCACATCACCTACAAAACAAAGCAAAAAAACACACCATGTAATAAAAAAAGGTGACATACATTGCTGAGCTTACCGGAAGCTGTGTTCTCCGACACTCACCTGTTGTGGTGACAATTTGCCCAACCTCCACGATCTCTCCTTCTTCCTCCTCCTCCCCCTACTCCTGCTCCTCTGTTTGTGCTTTTGGAAGTTGGCCTTCTTTGGGAGGGGTGTGGTCCCTTGTGTCCTCATACTTGCCGAATTTTCTCTCCCCTATGAGAATGTAAACAAACAAAGAATAATTAGCACACAGAGGGCAGAAATAGGAATATGAAACATTGCTTGGAAGTGTTGTACAATTGTGTTTTTTAGCCGAGTTCCAAGGTGAGAACATTATTGGGGACACTTTGTTAAGCTGGAATATTTACCTGCAGAACAATGTTTCTTACGAACTAATGAAACCATGAACTTGAAAGTGGCCATTTTAAACTACACAACATGAAATCAAAGCACATGGAGCAGTATGCAATCAAGAATAATCATATGAACACACGACAACTACTTACTTTTTTTAAGAACACGCTTGATCCTTAGGTACTGCTCGTGCTCCCTCAGTTTCAGGTCTGACCAGCGTTTTCTCAGTTGATCCTTGGATCGGTGTACCCCAAAATTCTTATGAAGACTCTTCACAACTTTAGACATGATCTTAGCCTTTCTGATATTTGGGTTTGGGTAAGGTCCATACTTCCCATCATAGTCGGTCCTGTTCAATATGTTGACCATCTCCAACATCTCTCCAAAAGACATATTTGAGGCCTTAAATCTTGTCTTCCTGGATCAGGAAGTTTCAGGCTCCGGGCTTTCCTCACCCTCCTCCTCGTTAGTGGAACTATTATTAGTGCGCACCTGCGTTCTCTTCGCCATGTGCTCTCCCCACTGCGCCGGAAGCGAAGGGGCAGGGAATAGTCTAGAAAGAACGTCAGGGGCGTGCGGAGTTTCACGCATGCGCACTGTATATAAAACGCAACACGCGTGTATCGTCCGTACGATCTGGGAAGAGAGTGAGGCGTGGACGTAACGAACGTCCAAACGAAGGTAACATTTTTAACTTGGTGCTTCACTAGACTAGACTGCTTCTATATAGGCCAATGTTGAGACAAGATTAGGAGGGTTTTTAATGGCATTATTAGTATTTGAGGGTTTGTCTTGTTTTGTGTCTTGCAGACAATATGGATCCATTCCAAAATCAAAATTTTATAGGGGTATTCCTAGAACTCTACAAGGAGATGCCCTGCCTGTGGCAGTTCCACAACGAGTTTTATGCCGACATAACAAAGAGGAACGCAGCGCTGGAGAAACTGCTTTCTTTGGTGCGGATCATGGTCCCCACGGCAGACATGGCCTATCTGAATAGGAAAATTGGGGCCATGAGGATTACATATTTCAGGGAGAGAAAGAAGTACCTGGAGTCCTTGAGAGCAGGAGATACAGATGCCGTTTATTACCCCAGGATGGTTCACTTTGACAGGCTGCATTTTCTGGTAGACCAGGGGGTACTCAGGCCACCACTCAGGCCACCACTCTCCAGTCTTCCTTCAAGGCATCCTTCACCCCCAGCTGAGGCTTCCAACGTCCAACCTGGGCCTTCCAGGCAGCAACATGTGGTGGGGCCCAGCTTGAGACAGGTATTGCATTGTTGAACATATTTCTTGTGTTACATTGAATGATGTTAAATAGATGTTCTTATTGATCTGTAAGTTGTGATTTATCAAAGTGGTTTACATCTCAAGAGAGAGTAGTGACCAAAAATGATAGTCTGTTCTATTTGGTAACATTCAATTATCAAAAGCCAGGAGCACAAAATGGTGTGATTGATGATCAAAAAACTAAAACTATGTCCCCTTTTCATACACAGGAAGACCTCGGGGGGAGGCTGTGGCAAGTGACAGCCAGGAGGTCTACCAACGCCCTCCTTCTCCTCCTCCTGCCCCAACTACAGGAGCACAGCCACAGCCTCAAAGGATGCCTGGAGGGAAGTGCCTAAGGAAGACGAGTGAGTGATGGCCTGGGTTCAGTCTGGTCTGCCAGAAGATGCAGCCTCCTGAAGATCCACATCCTGGGGACATAAATGGCATCTGAATTTCCTGTTCTCTAGGACTTCGGGACCAGACTTCTCTCCCTGAGATATGTACTCCTCGGGCCACCAATTTTTTATATTCTAATTTGTTCATGTCTGCCCTGGGGGCCAAATGCTGCACCAAAGTAACAAGTTTCTCCAGCGCTGCGTTCCTCTTTTTAGTTTATTGCAACCAAAATAAAGGTTTTTTTGATTGATGAAATACTTGTGTGTGTGTTTTCCTTCCAAAAGGCCAGCTTATTTGTGAGCAGGCAGGTACATTTCCAAAAAATAAGTGAAATGAATAACAAGGGGTACCAACACTAAACAACCTCCTGTAGATTAAAAAATAAAAACAAAATATCAAAAATACAATAATGTTGTAGTAAGTTTACACACACAAAACACCCCAAAAAAAGGAGAAATTAGCAAATTGTCTTTAAAGGAGATTTTTAGGGAATCCAAAAAAAAACCATCCAAAAAAGAATAAACAAAATCTAAAATTGTGTAGATGTGACGCAAACTAAAATTGTATTGCTGAAATGGTTAAAAAAGAGTAATGAAATACGTTCGGGAGAAGTGTGTGTGACTATGAGCATCAAAAGAAGTTCCTTCTTGCAGCATTGTAAAGAACAAGAGAATGCCCTTCATGAAAGAATTTTTAACATTGCAGCATGACGAATGTGCTATATCGCTTACGAGCAGTAGTTTTACCTGAACGAACGCTTCCGTGTCGGAATTTGAATGTGAGCATGCTTGGCACCTTGTCCGTCGGAGTACGCTACACATGATCGGAGTATGTCCGATTGGACCAGTTTGTCGGAAAATATTTCCAGCAAGTTGGAAAACTTGGTCTGACGGATATTCCGACGGAATCAGTTCGATGCATATCACACACAGTCGGATTATCCGACAACACGGTCCGATAGTACACATTCCAACGGATTCTCCGACCGTGTGTACAAGGGCTAAATTTTGTCTGCAAATTTTGATCTGGTGTTAGTTTTGACTAAAATGCCATTTCATTTTAGTCATATTTTAGTCATCTGAATTGTTTTAGTTTTAGTCTAGTTTAGGGATGCACCGAAATTTCGGCTGCCAAAACATGTCGTGCGAAAATGCCCTTTTCACCAGTTTGCCAAAAGAGAAAAACGATAATGGATAATGGAAACAAAATCAAATTAATGGGCTCTAATAGGGAACCATTGATTTTGACATGTTAAAAAAAAAAACTTGATGAGGCTTAACGCAGCATTTCACAGCAAAATCATACCGTATTGTAAAATATCATCGAAGGGGCATGTATGACACATCTGCATTGTAAATGTATTGGTCCAATGGGAGATTTTGTTTTTGACCCATTTAGAAGTATTGCAAAAATTTCAATGTTTAACCACTTAAGCCCTGGATCATGTTGCTGGCCAAAGACCAGAGCACTTTTTGCAATTCGGCACTGCGTCGCTTTAACTGACAATTGCACGGTCGTGCGACACGGCTCCCAAACAAAATTGACGTCCTTTATCCCCCACAAATAGAGCTTTTGTTGGTATTTTATCACCTCTGCGGTTTTTATTTTTTGCGCTACAAACATAAAAAGAGCAACAATTCTGAAAAAAACAATTTTTTTTTTACTCTTTGCTATAATAAATATCCCCAAAAAATATATAATTTTTTTCCCCTCAGTTTAGGCCGATACGTATTCTTCTACATATTTTTGGTAAAATCGCAATAAGCGATTATCGATTGATTTGTGCAAAAGTTATAGCGTCTACAAAATAGGGGATAGATTTATGGCATTTTTTTATTAATATATATTTTTTTTTACTAGTAATGGTGGCTATCAGCGATTTTTATCATGACTGCAACATTATTGCGGACACATCGGACAATTTTGATAATTGATTTGATTTTTGCGACCATTGGCATTAATACAGTAATCAATGCTATAAAATTGCAGTGATTACTGTAAAAAATTTCACTGGCAGTGAATGGGGTTAACCACTAGGGGGCGGGGAGGGGTTAAGTGTGTCCTGGGAAGTGATTCTAACTGTCTGGGGGATAGGCTAGCAGTGACATGACACTGATCTCTGCTCCCGATGACAGGGAGCAGACGATCAGTGTCCTGTCACTAGGCAGAATGGGGAGATGCTGTGTTTACATCAGCATCTCCCAGTTCGTACAAGACCCCGCCCCTCCATGTTTGGCCCCTTCCACTTCTCATAATCCACACCCCTTATAGAATCCACATCATATACCAGGCTGCACATTATACACAGGGCTCTGCACATCATATACCAGGCTGCGCATTATACGCCGGGCTCTGCACATCATATACCAGGCTGCACATTATACACACGGCTCTGCATATCATGTACCGGGCTTCACATTATACACAGGGCTCTGTACATCATATACCAGGCTGCACATTATACACCGGGCTCTGCACATCATATACCAGGCTGCACATCGCACATAACTGCATTCTGCAACCTGTGAATCGCACATATCTGCAACCTGTGAATCACTCATAAAGTTGATGGGGGGTTGCTGTTGCTGACCACCGAAATTTTAATAAAGTTGATAGGAGGGGTGTGGGTGCTGCCGCCAACCCCCAAAAGGACAGGTGTGCTGCTGCCGACCACCGAAAATGTGAAAACAAGTTGTTCAGCGGGGGGGGGGGGGGGGTGCTGCCTCCAACCACAACAAAAGTTTAAACAAGTTGTTAATGTTAAGGGGGGGGGGGGGTGCTGCCGCCGACCACCACAAAAGGCCAATCGCCACAAGTTGTAAAGGGAGGGGGGACAGGGGTGCTGCCGCCGACCACCAAGAAATAAATTAAATCATCACGTCTAAAGGCCTGTCTCTCAGGCGGGACATTGCACTTCCTTCACTGAGGTCGGAAGTGCCTCCCATGTAGTCCCTCGCGCCAGAAGCTGTGGCGCGATCAACTGCACTACGGAATCGATTTTTTTTTGGGGCAAATGAAGCACCTCGTCTACAATCTCATGATTGAATTGATGCTTCCGATATTGCACTGGGCCCGGGGCCCGGCGCCCGGACACAGTGCACATAAGGACCTTTTTTTAATTTTTTTATTTAAACATGTCAATTAAAAAAAAATGATTTAAACATGTCTCTATGCACAGGCCGCCACTGAGTAACATGAGGGGGGGACAGTGTGACAGGAGGGGATCAGAGTAACATGGGGGGGACAGTGTGACAGGAGGGGGTCAGAGTAACATGGGGGGGGACAGTGTGACAGGAGGGGTTCAGAGTAACATGGGGGGGCAGTGTGACATAAGGAGGACACGTGGAGTGGACACTATTCTCCCTCGAGTGCAGAGCACTGTGTCTTCTTATGTTGGCACCAGCCCTGACTCCCAATCACCTCACACAACACAGAGCATCCTCAGAATCCCCCCCCCACACCCCCTATCAGCGTTTCTCTTACCTTGGCTGGCTTCCTGCAGGATCTGTTCCTATTCGGCTGTGGATATACGACATTGTGCTCAGCCAATCATGGAGCTCCCATCCCCGATGTCCCCCAATTCTGCTATTACGCCCCAACACTATGCAGAGTGATGTGACATGGTGCCGGTGTTGTGCCGAATACTGTCCCCCGTTGGATAGTGTCCACCCTGTACTGCGCTTGCGCAGTATGGAAGACAAGGAGACGCCAAAAGTCTCTGAAGATGAATGGCGCCTGTGCACTGAGTCCAGGTTCAAGCCCCACCATCCGAGTGGACATAGAGTTAGAATAAAATATTGCAGAGCGAAGTGAGGCTGTGCCCGCAGCGTGGCGAACGAAGCGAGCCCATGAGAGGCCCTGTTACTAAGTGCTAACGGTCCTTCCAACCAATCGCAGTCCATCTGCCAATCAGCCAGCCTGTGCTGAGAAGTAACGGTCCGTCCAACCAATCACAAAACAGAAGAGCATACCTCCCAACTTTTTGAAATGGGAATGAATGAAGGACAGCTATCAGCAAAAGTATGCAGTTATAGGACACACCCCCTGCCACGCCCCCTTAAAAAGAGAATTGTACAGAAAAAAACAAGATTGGTTAAACCCACAAGGGATTTTTCTTACCACTACTATTCCTTTTATATTGGCTTTTGGAATTTACAAATGCAGCAATTTAGAAATCAGATGAAAAGTTTAGCGCTGGAAAATACTTTTCGATAGATACAATTATATAGATAGGAGCAATGAGCGACAGAGGGACTTTGTTCCAAATCAGGGACAGTCCCTCAAAATCAGGGACAGTTGGGAGCTATGGAAGAGTCAGATCTCTTTCTATGTTACTGGTTGCCCTAGTAACTGGAGTGGACGAGTGTGGGGTGTAGCAAGATGGCGGTGACAGAATGTCACTTCCATAGCAAACTGCGATGGGTCGCCGAATATGTCGTTAAAGTGGGGTTCCACCCTAAAGTGGAACTTCCGCTCATTGGAACCCTCCCCCCCTCCAGTGTCACAGTTGACACCTTTCAGGGGGGTGCAGATACCCGTCAAAGACAGGTATTTGCACCCACTTCCGGGCATAGACTCCCACGGGAGTCTATGCCTCTCCCTGTCCCACTGCACTGTCTGCTGGGACACACACGGGTCCCAGTTACAGTGCAGACCATTCCCATTGCGCTGCGTGACTCGCGCATCTGCAGTAGGAAACCTGGAAGTGAAGCCGCAACGCTTCACTTCCTGATTCCCTCACCGAGAATGGCGGTGGCAGCAGCCGAGAGCTGAGTGATTGATTGGTCTCGGCCGCCGACATCATTGGACCCTGGGACAGGTGAGTGTCCATTTATTAAAAGTCAGCAGCTGTAGTATTTATAGCTGCTGGCTTTTAATATTTTTGTTGTAGGTGAAATGCCTCTTTAATGTTACTGGTTGCCCTTGTAGTGTCACAGTTTGATGCCTATCACAGGATGGTGCGGAAGTGACGTTGTTGCGTACTGCGCATGCGCGATGCGCTCCAAACGCTCGCGCCGTGCGTTCCAACATAGTTTCGGCAATACAGTTCAGCGAAACCATCACATAATGTTACGGAAGTGATGTTACACACAACACAAACACGGGCCACGTTGTTGCGTACTGCGCATGCGCGATGCGTTCCAAACACTTGCGCCGTGCGTTCCAACATAGTTTCGGCAATACAGTTCAGCGAAACCATCACATAATGTTACGGAAGTGAAGTTACACACAACACAAACACTGGGCCGTTCGTTACAACACTAATACTTCCCTTGTTACCTAGTAGGTTTTGCATTGCTGGGACTTGTAGTGCCTATCCTGAGCTACATGCTTCAATGTTCAGTGTCCTCATCCCTATCCCCATGCTTCAATGTTCAGTGTCCATCCTTATCCCCGTGCTTCAATGTTCAGTGTCCTCATCCTTATCCCCGAGCTTCAATGTTCAGTGTCCATCCTTATCCCCGTGCTTCAATGTTCAGTGTCCTCATCCCTATCCGCGAGCTTCAATGTTCAGTGTCCTCATCCTTATCCCTGTGCTTCAATGTTCAGTGTCCTCATCCCTATCCCCATGCTTCAATGTTCAGTGTCCTCATCCCTATCCGCGAGCTTCAATGTTCAGTGTCCTCATCCTTATCCCTGTGCTTCAATGTTCAGTGTCCTCATCCCTATCCCCATGCTTCAATGTTCAGTGTCCTCATCCCTATCCCCCTGCTTCAATGTTCAGTGTCCTCATCCCTATCCGCGAGCTTCAATGTTCAGTGTCCTCATCCTTATCCCCCTGCTTCAATGTTCAGGGTCCTCATCCTTATCCCCCTGCTTCAATGTTCAGGGTCCTCATCCTTATCCCCGAGCTTCAATGTTCAGTGTCCTCATCCCTATCCCCCTGCTTCAATGTTCAGTGTCCTCATCCCTATCCGCGAGCTTCAATGTTCAGTGTCCTCATCCTTATCCCCCTGCTTCAATGTTCAGGGTCCTCATCCTTATCCCCGAGCTTTAATGTTCAGTGTCCTCATCCCTATCCCCCTGCTTCAATGTTCAGTGTCCTCATCCCTATCCGCGAGCTTCAATGTTCAGTGTCCTCATCCTTATCCCCCTGCTTCAATGTTCAGGGTCCTCATCCTTATCCCCGAGCTTTAATGTTCAGTGTCCTCATCCCTATCCCCCTGCTTCAATGTTCAGTGTCCTCATCCCTATCCGCGAGCTTCAATGTTCAGTGTCCTCATCCTTATCCCCCTGCTTCGATGAGGACACTGAACATCGAAGCATGGGGATAAGGATGAGGACACTGAACATTGAAGCTCGCGGATAGGGATGAGGACACTGAACATTGAAGCATGGGGATAGGGATGAGGACACTGAACATTGAAGCACAGGGATAAGGATGAGGACACTGAACATTGAAGCTCGCGGATAGGGATGAGGACACTGAACATTGAAGCACGGGGATAAGGATGGACACTGAACATTGAAGCTCGGGGATAAGGATGAGGACACTGAACATTGAAGCACGGGGATAAGGATGGACACTGAACATTGAAGCATGGGGATAGGGATGAGGACACTGAACATTGAAGCATGTAGCTCAGGATAGGCACTACAAGTCCCAGCAATGCAAAACCTACTAGGTAACAAGGGAAGTATTAGTGTTGTAACGAACGGCCCAGTGTTTGTGTTGTGTGTAACTTCACTTCCGTAACATTATGTGATGGTTTCGCTGAACTGTATTGCCGAAACTATGTTGGAACGCACGGCGCAAGTGTTTGGAACGCATCGCGCATGCGCAGTACGCAACAACGTGGCCCGTGTTTGTGTTGTGTGTAACATCACTTCCGTAACATTATGTGATGGTTTCGCTGAACTGTATTGCCGAAACTATGTTGGAACGCACGGCGCGAGCGTTTGGAGCGCATCGCGCATGCGCAGTACGCAACAACGTCACTTCCGCACCATCCTGTGATAGGCATCAAACTGTGACACTACACCCTAGTAACTGGAGTGGACGAGTGTGGGGTGTAGCAAGATGGCGGCGACGGAACGTCACTTCCGTAGCAAACTGCGATGGGTCGCCGAATATGTCGTTACATCGGCCCTCAGGATAGCTTCTATTCGCGCATGTGCATTCCTGTCACCAGGGTGGAGAAGTGTAGAGCCGTAGATCAGGCTTCTGCGCAGTGTGGATTTGGACTCTGATCACTTCCTGGTTTAGAAGTGTCGGGGTTCGTAAGATGACTGAAGGCTCTGCGGAGCCCCCTCCTTGCCCCGGGGCCCGACGTCGCCGGCTTCTCCTTTCCCTCCCCAATGTGTTCCCTGGAAGAAGCCGCTCAGTACCAGAGCCATCCATCCCATCTCCTCCTCCGTCCCCTCCTCCTCCTCCCGTAGTACCGGCCTCGGTTCCCCCGCCGCCCTCCTCCCCCGGCGGTCAGGACTCGCTCTTAGAATGTCCGCTATGTCTGGTCCGTCAGCCGCCCGAAGAGCTGCCCGAACTGCTGAGCTGCCGACACCGCTCCTGCCTGCGCTGCCTCCGCCAGTACCTGAGGATCGAGATCACCGAGAGCAGAGTGAACCTCCGCTGTCCTGAATGTGCCGAGCGCCTCAGTCCCCAACATGTCCGGGCCATCCTGAGGGACCCCCAGCTCACCCGCAAGTATGAGGAGTTCCTACTGCGCCGCTGCCTGGCCGCCGACCCGGACTGCAGGTGGTGCCCGGCCCCGGACTGCGGGTGAGAAAACACACCGTGCGCAGGGCTTCCCACCTGGCACATTGTCATTGATAGACGTTTGTCCTGATGGCCAGGGTCTCCGGGTCTACAAGTGAACCTCAGAAAAGAATCACACAAGGACAGTGTATATCCTCTAATGGGCATTTAAATAGGACTACTGCAAATAGGTAATACTATAGAGGTGGGAAGAGTAGTATTTGTTATAATTGATATTTATTAGAAAAATATAAAATAAATGGCAATGACATAAACCAACATGAGATATTTACAATGGATACGTATTCATGGATGTGGAGACAAAAGAGAGGACATAAACCTATTCTATTGAGACATAATGGTAAACAATAGATATAACCCAATGTTTCGAGGCGTTGATAAGTAAGGTTAGGTTTACTTATAAGTAGGGATGAGCTCAGGCGTGTTCGCATGGAACACATGCAGAGCCTTCCACAAAGTCGGCACAGCGCTGCGCTAATCACAGGCAGTGAGACATTGCCCCGATGTGCGGCTGCAGAGATTGGACAATGTCTCACTGCCTGTGATTAGCGCTGCACCAACTTCCTGGCGGGCTCTGCACGTGTTCCATGCAAACACGCCTGAGCTCATCCCTAATTATAAGGCCCCATGCACACGAGACGCTGTTAAACACGCGTTCAGAGTCAGTCGGACACTTTTTTTTTTTTTTTCAACTGCCCCTGAACTCATTCAATGTTATCCTATGTGTCCATGTACCCAGTCTCATTTTTTGCCGTTTTTATGCAGTTGCATTTAACCTCGTTTTTCCAGAAGCAAAAAAATGGGTTCAGACGCAAACGTTTTAGACACCAAACCGGTACAGGTGTTTTGCCGCGTATTTGTTTTTTAAGCGTTTTTAAGGGTGCCCTATTTATTTTTTTTTTTTTACATTAAAAATCTCAAATTATGGCAAATGATTAAAAAAAAAAAAAAAACATTGTATGTGTGTGTGTGTGTGTGTGTGTGTGTGTATGTGTATATGTATATGTATATGTATATATATATATATATATATATATATATATATATATATATATATATATATATTGCAAGTGAACAATCCACAACTTGTGGCAATTGACACACTAAATACAAGTACACTGCTGCTCCGCGTTTTTTTATTTTTATTTTTTTAAAAGCCAGCAGCTACAAATACTGCAGCTGCTGACTTTTAAAATAGTGACACTTACCTGTCCAGCGCGCCCGCGATGTCGGCACCCGAAGCCGATCTCTAGATCGTCTCTCGGGTGCTGCCGCCGCCATCTTGGGTATGGGAATCAGGAAATGGAGCCTTTCGGCTTCATTTCCCGGTTCCCTACTGCGCATGCGCGAGTCACACTGCGCAATAAGGACGGTCCCCGCTGCCTCTGGGATCTGTGTGTTTCCCAGCAGGCAGCGGGGCACTTGCGGAAAGGGGCGGGCACTTGCGGAAAGGGGCGTAATCTACGCCCCTTTCCACAGAGAGCTATCCCGGAAGTGGTTGCAGATACCTGTACTGTACAGGTATCTGCACCCCCCTCCCCCCTGAAAGGTGCCAATTGTGGCGCCGGAGGGGGGGAGGGTTCCGATGAGCGGAAGGTCCACTTTAGGGTGGACCTCCGCTTTAATAATACTGTTTTTTTGAGCTTGGGGAGGGTCTGTGATGTTCTCTTAACTAAACGCTTCTAGATGAAAACGTGGTAAAACGCAGCTAAATGGCAGCAAAACAGGTGTATCTAAACGGCTGTTTCAACTTTTAAAAACGTGTTCAGCAGAGTTTGCACCGGTGTCTCGTGTGCATGGAGCCTAACCTGATGTTTTGAGGTGTTAAGTAAACCTAACCTTACTTATCAACACCTCGAAACGTTGGGTTATATCTATTGTATACTATTATGTCTCAACAGAATAGGTTTATGTCCTCTCTTTTGTCTCCACATTCATGAATATGTATCCATTGTAAATATCATATGTTGGTTTATGTCATTGCCATTTATTTTATATTTTTCTAATAAATATCAATTTTAACAAATGCTACTCTTTCCACCTCTACGCTATTACATATTTGCAGTAGCCCTATTTAAATTCCCATTAGAGGATATACACTCTCCTTGAGTGATTCTTTTTCTATTAGGGATGTGGGCTCACTGACAACTTAGTCTCATACAGGGGTGACACCACCCTTTCCCAAGTGAACCCTAAGGCTCCTTTCACACCAAGGGTTCGATTGGGACTACATGTCGGACCATCCATTGCCTCATGTCAATGTTCCTGTCTGCTAAAAACAGCTGGATGGGGATCTGTCTCCCCATCCGACTGTTTCCATCTGATAGCCCATAGGCCCTTTTCATACAGGCTGTCTGTTCTGGTCCACCTGACTGTGATCTGACCTGATCAGAGCCTCCACTCACCCCTTATGGAGCGGCGGATTCCAGTGGTGACATATCTGCTGACATCTGATCCTGCCCACAAAATCCAGACGGATGGTGGTCCTATTTATTTTACATCCATCTGGCGGATTTGATGAAAACGGACAGGTGGTCCGTTTTCATCTGATTTTCCTCATAGAGGAGAGCAAGACTGTCACCCGCCTGCTCAGTGGGGATCCATGGAGCGATCCCCTTCTGAGGAACCCGGGTCCCTCAGAGGCGCCTGTGTGAAAGAGAACAGCGAGCTATGTCCACTCTGTATAGTGGACACAGACCTGTCATCTGCCGTTGTCCTGTCGAGAACTGTCCCCCATCGTATAGTGTCCTCCCTATACTGCGTTTGCGCAGTACGGAGGACAAAGGAGAGCCCGAAAGTCTCTGAAAATGAACATCTGATCTTCAGCTCTACAAGGCGCCTGCACACTACATTCTGCCCTGAGTCCAGGTTTAAGCCCCACCATCCAAGTGGACATAGAGTTAGAATATAAATATGCCAAGTGTAGCGAGCCTGTGACGGGCCCTCTTACAAAGTGCTTACAACATCGGCAGTGTCTGACAAAATGTACTATTAAGTGTGCAGGCACCGTGTAGAGCTGATAATCAGCTGTTCATCATCAGAGATTTTCGGCGTCTCCTTTTTCCTCCATACTGCGCATGCGCTGCGCAGTATAGGGTGGACATTATCCAAAGGGGGACCTTTCTCGTCAGAACACCTGCTAGGCAAACAGATCCCCTGCTGAGCAGGGGGGTCCGCTGGCGCAGTCCACCAGTGTGAAAGAAGCCTAAATGTTACTAAACAGAGGGGAAATCTTCCAATAGGGACATGTGCTCAGCGACAGCTGTCACTGCTGGGGCTCACTACAAGGATGTATTTTTTAAAATCCCTTAAGCTTTGCTTTAAGGGAGGCCTAAAAAGCCACAGCTCAATTCCTTATTTTTACCGACCTGCTACAAATGTGAACAGGCCCTAAGAGGGGAATTGCCTTGCTTTGGAAAGTTTTCTTTCACTTCCTATTCTGTCACCAAGGCAGGAACTTGGTGGTTGTAAACCTCAGCCATGAAATATGTACAAAACATAACCCTCATAGTGTTTACTTGTCTCAATCCAGAGCAGTAAGTGTCAATTTTTCTCTCTGCTCCCTTGTTTCTCTGGTATCAGCATGAGTTCCTTCTGACAAGTTTTCCTGACACCAAGAGAAAAATGTTGATGGGTGGGATCTCCAGCACACTATAATTGACAGCCTGAGCTATTTTGCTGGGTGAAGGGGGTGTGTCCCTTCCCTCCAATGAGCTCTCGCTGACATCAGCAGTGTGTAACTGCAGCTCCCCACCCCCTGATTTCTGACAGCTCAGACAAGCTGCATAAAGTTTGGATATTGGATGTAGAGAAGACTGCAGTTAAAAAGGTACAACTTATGTAGGAGGATTTTATTCATCTCTGTTTATCATCTCAGACCAGTCATCTTACTGGGTATATTTAAGGGTTTACATCCACTTTCAAGATATATTAAACCCAAAAACAAAAATGTATTACAATGTAGCTCATCAATTTTTTTTATTATATGTGATATCTGCATTTGTTTTCTTTTGTTCCCCCTTTTTTACACTGTGAGCCGACCAGTAAGTCTGGTATTTTTAAACTTCCTTTAACAGACCAAATTGTTCAGCAAAAATGGCAGTTCGAGGGTAAAGACTAACCATTTACTCCTGACAGGAGTGCCTGAAATGATCAGCTTTTATTCCAAAAGGGAAAAACTGTTGGCGTAACTCTTTATGAAGTGTTAGCTGGAGTTCAGCTTAATTTTGTTCATCTAAATCTTCTATTCTACCACTACTCTCTCCCAAACTCTGTGCTGCTGTCCAAAGGTGTTTGTTGTTACTCCATCCAAACTGAAGTCACTCTAATGCCTCGTAAACACAATCGGATTTTCTGACGGGAAATGTGTGATGACAGGCTGTTGGCGGAAAATCCGACCGTGTGTACGCTCCATCGGACAATTGTCTGATTTTCCGTGGACAAATGTTGGATAGCAGGTTTTAAAAGTTTCCACGGACAAATGTCTGTCGGTTTTTCCGAGCGTGTGTACAAAAGTCCAAAGTACAAAAACGCATGCTCGGAAGCTAGGACAAGCCAGAAGCAGTCGGTCTTGTAAACTAACGTTCATAATGGAGAATGAACATTCGCGACGTGGCAATTTATGAAATCTCGAAATACAGCACACAATTCTCTTCTTTAATGCAGGGGTTGACAAATTTGCTTGGAATCTAGGAGCCAGCTAAAAAAGTTAGGAGCCAGGTCTGTGACGGCGATCTGGACCTGTCCCTGGCCTGACATGGAGACGAGTGAGGGGAAGATAGCCCCCAGCCCCCCACATATGAGATCACCTCTCATTGGACACACCGCTCGAGTGCTAAATGGCCGCTGTGATTGGTCATTTAGCATGATCTGTGATTGGCTGTATCCACGGCCATGGGCGAGCATCGGGGAAGTAAACAGGAGGATGTCTAGGGACGCCCTCCCGGCAATTGGTGTCCACGCTGTAGACATCTTTCGTCTATAGCGCGGGCACGAAGTGGTTAACAAAAGAATGTGACTATTATTTCCGACATATTCCCGCTCATTTACTGCCATTTCCCTGCTAAGGGTTCGATCAGGTCCGCCTGAAAAACTGACAGGTGAACCTGATCAGACAGCCCTTGTGAAAGGGGTCAAGCAGGGAGGATTACAAATATTTTTTTTTTTCCTTAATTAAAATATTTTTTTTTTTTACTTTTTTGCAAAAAAAAAAAAAAAAAAAAATTATATATATATATATATATATATATATATATATATATATATATATATATATATATATATATATATATATATATATATATATATATAATGAGAAGCCATTTACCAGCCACCACACTCACCGTTGGGCAAAAAACAGGCAGGGGAGCTTCACTCCATTAGGAATTAGCATTATTGGAATAGGGTGTAATTTCTACATCCACCACAAGATGGCGCCAGACTACCGAAAGATTTTAGAAAGCCGCGGCCTCAATTACTGGCCGGCGCGGCTCGATGGAATTGCGCGGCGGAGTTCGGGGTCCAAATGGAGACAGGATACCCCAGCAGCGTTGCCCCAGTCGCCAGGACACAAAATCTAGGCGCAAATGCGACCTGGCGACCGGGGTTTGTCGAGCCCTGCTTTAATGGGATAATAAAGAAGCTGCTTTGCTGGTGATACTGATGGAGCTATGAATTTTCAAAGGGCTTTTTTTTTCTAGTGATATCAAGAATAATATTATTTATTTTTATTTTTTATTTCTGGGCAAGTTACCATAACACCATTATCCCGTAGTTTTTAAGATCAAAGATACAACTATGTTGGTGTCCCTTGTTATTATTGCATTGTATTTTTAAATGTAACTGCCTACTCCCAAAATGCCATTTGAAGTAAAACACATGGCCAAGTATTATTCTACACTACTTTTTTTAATGCACAATAAAAATATTAAATTTAGATCAAATTAAAAATTTAGACATGCTATCTGCCAATAGAATTTAACCAAAAAGTGCATTCTATGCATCCAAAAATATAGAAAATATACCAAATCAAATCATTATTCAATCAAAAAAAATCCCAAAGGGTGGAGCCAAAGAAATATGAATAACCAGGTAGTACATCACTATGTTCGTGATTGTTGGCCAACAACTGTGTGCTGTGTGTATGCAAGACAAGTTTGGGCCAGCGGTTTTGTAGGCCAACAATCCGATCGTGTGCACAAGGCTTTAGACAGGATGTGTGTTGCTGGCTGGGTCACCACGTAAAATAAAGGGGCCAAAAAAGAAAATGAATGCAGTCACCACATCTAACGGCCCATACACACGATCCGAATATCGTACGAAAACTGTAGTCTGAGGAAGAATCGTACGGTTTTCAGATTGTGTGTACACTACTTTTGACGGCCGATCACGACAGTTCATCCAATATTATTAGATCGGACATGCACAAAGATTTTCTTCGTACGATTACAGATCATACAGTTTTTAGTCAGTATAGTTGTCGTCTGAAAATACAATACATATACATTACAACATATTGCATCGCTTCTGATTTTTATTTTTTTTTCTGTCGTACAAGAATTTTCGTGACTTTATTTATTCAATTTCTACTTGTGACTATTAAGCGAAAAAAGGTCATATGATCTGTCGTATGATATTCGGATCGTGTGTACGGGCAATAAGGGCTGATAAGCTGGAATATATTACAGTTTTGTTCTTGGGTTTCATACTGCTTTAAAAAAATAAATAAAATAAAAATCGCCCTTATGTTCTTTTCTTCTTACCTTTTTATTTGTTTTTGGCTGGTGTTGTACACAATTCACATACCCACAGAATCCAGCATTACCTGCTATTATTCACTACATTGCTGTCTATGCTGCCGTCTTCATTTCTTCAGGAGTTGGCTGTCTCTTCCTAGTTCAGGCAGCTTATGATGATGCACCATCAGGTCTGCCCACTGCATGGAACCTGAAGCATACCGATATGTGATGTGCATATTACAGGAGGTTTTAGGCATGTCTTTCCCGCCTAAGCAGAAAAAGAGGTAGGCTGGACCAACAGGGAAAAAAAGAATGAGCTAAACAGTTTTGGGAAATTTTGGATGGCTGAGCCAGGGAGGAGGGCAGTGATGCATAGTGAGTGAAGGTCCTCTTTACAGAAATCTCCTCAATAGCACATGTATAGTAAAAATTGAGAATAAAAATGCCTCTTTATATTCATGAGGAATAGTATAATAAGTTTGTTGTCACAACAGAAAGTGACGTGATAGTATGGCCAAGATGCCCAAGTTCTCTGTATTTCTGGGTCCCTGACTAATGCCCCGTACACATGAGCGGATTTTCCATCGGAAAAAAAATTGGATGTTTTTTCCGATGGAATTCTGCCGAAGCTTGGCTTGCACACACACGGTCACACAAGTTCTCTGAACTTTCGACTGCCAAGAGGGTGGTGACGTACAACACTATGACAAGCCGAGAAAATAAAGTTCAATGCTTCCGAGCATGCGTAGGAATTTGTACAGACAATCAGAATTTCCGATCAGAACTTTTTCCGACCGAAAAATAGAGAACCTGCTCTCCATCTTTTGCTGGCTGGAATTCTGCCAGCAAAAGTCTGGAGCATTCACACAGTCGGAATTTCTGACCAAAAGCTCACATCCGACTTTTTGTTGGCAGAATTTCTGATCGTGTATATGGGGCATTATACTTCCTCTTGATAATAAGCGCTTACTGTAAAATGTGAAGTAGCCTTTTCATTAACGCACAAAGTGTATTTCCACATTCGCAGCCACATTAGAATAATCACAATCTTATTACATTTGGTACATGTTCATGTAGCATAACTTAACTACTTCCAGGCCAATTCTGACATTTCTCTCCTACATGTAAAAAGTGTGTGTGTGTGTGTGTGTGTGTATGTGTGTGTATGTGTATATATATATATATATATATATATATATATATATATATATATATATATATATATATATATATATATATATATATATGCGCGCCGATGCCAATATTTAGAAATCATGGCGGCCGATATATGATACCGAGACAGTGCTTTCACACGGAGGTGATGCGCTGGCAGGATGTTAGAAAAAAGTCCTGCAAGCAGCACGTTTGGAGTGATGTATACCGCTCCTCCACCACTCCTGCCCATTGATATGAATGGGCACCACTGCTGAAGCGCATGCAATGCGATTTGGCAGCGGTGCTTCACGGGCGCATTTAACCTCTTCCTCGGCCACTAGCTGGGTTATAAACGCCCCACTAGCAGCCGAATAGCACCACTAAAATGATGGTAAAGCGCCCCTAAAACTAGCAGCGTTTTACCATCAACGCCTGCCCGTCCCAGTGTGAAAGCAGCCTTCATAAGTGATGCAGAAAATTTCTTACATTTAAACATTTGTTAAACAAAAAAAACCTCCAATCAGTTCACTTGCATGTATGATTTACAAAAAAAAAACCTATATATTAAATAAAAATAGGTAGTCAAAACTTACTTAGAACCCCAAAGCATATATATCTTTTAATCAGAGGCCCTAGAGAATAAAATGGTGGGTTTTGCAATTTTTTTTAATGTCGTACTGTATTTGCACAACAATTATTACAATACGATTTTTTTATTTTTATTTTTTTGAGAAATAATACACTTTAATGAATTTTAATGCAAAAAAACCCCGAAATTTTTGGAAAAATATAAAAGATGTCAAGCCGAGTAAATAGATACCCAACATACCAAGCTTTAAAATTGCACATACTCATGGAATGGGGCCAAGCTGCAATACTTAAAAATCTCCATAGGCGATACTTTTAACTTCTTGAGATCCGCACTATAGCCAAATGGCGGCTACAGCACGGACCTGCTTTGCCGGGACAACGTCTATTGATGTCGTCCCGTGCACGAGAGGCCTGCGCGCTCTGTGATCAGCGAGTCTGAGACTCGCCTGATCACGGATTGGAGCAAGGGGTCGATTCCGAACCCTTACCACGTGATCAGCTGTCAGCCAATGACAGCTGATCATGTGACCACAACAGAGCCGGCTGACAGCGCGAGGAGAAAAAAAAGGCCGATCACCGGAGGCCGTGATCGGGACATCAGTCCCGATCACCGGAGGCCGTGATCGGGACATCAGTCCCGATCACCGGAGGCCGTGATCGGGACATCAGTCCCGATCACGGCGAGCTGGGGACAGCTCATCAGTACCCACCTGCCCCATGCCAGTGCCACCTAAAATATAGCAAAAAGTGCCACCCATCAGTGCCCACAATCTGCCTCGCACACAAAGTGCTGCACCTCAGTGCCACATATCCGTGGCCATCAGTGTCATGTACCAGTGCCCAGCAGTGCCACCTATCAGTGCCATCTATCAGTGGTACCTATCTGTGCCACCTTATCTGTCCACCAGGGCCGCCTCATCAGCGCATTTCAATGAAGGAGAAAAATTACCTGTTTGCAAAATTTTATAACAAACTATTAAACATGATTTTTTTCATTTTTTTTGTTTGTTTGTTTAGCAAAAAATAACTCCCAGTTGTAATTAAATACCACCAAAAGAAAGCACTATTTGTGGGGAAAAAAATGATAAAAATTTCATTTGGGTACAGTGTTGCATGGCCACGCAATTGTCATTCATTCAAAGTGCATCAGCGCTGAAAGCTGAAAATTGGTCTGGGCAGGAGGAGGGTTTAAGTGCCTAGTAAGCAAGTGGTTAAAAATATGTACAGGTTACCAGTTGATCGCTACAAAGGAGGTCTAGCGCTGGAATTATTGTTCTTTCTACATATCCGCATACATATACACAGGACTTGCGTGTGCATTTACCACTGCTGGGGGGGCGGGCGGTGGCTCTATTATTTTTAACCTCTTTTAATTATTTGATCACTTTTATTTCTATCACAAGAAATGTAAACATCCCTTTTGATAGAAATAAGGCATGACAGGTCCTCTTTACGGAGGCATCTGGGGTCTAGATGACCCCAAAGCTCTCCTCTACCTCTACCCTAGAAAGCATGAGATCAAAAAAGCAAAAAAAAACAAAAACATTGATCTCTGCTTTCCAGAAAACAAAAAGGAAGCGTTTACATCTGGAAGTGATGTCATGATGTCACTTCCAGCCTCTCAAGACCATAGAGCTGGCCGAGGACCATCCGGTCCATGGCCAGCTCTATGGTAACCCAGCGGCACCACCAGAACGAATACTGGGCCCCCCAATCGCACAGAAGAGTCCAGGGAGGCAGTGGGAGGGGTTGTGCCATAAAAGCAATTTAGTGGCTAATCAGCCACTAGGATGGATTTTACATGACAAGGAATCGCTGGCTGAGAAAAGATACCAGGATGTTGCCTATAGCTGCAGACATCATCCTGGTAGGCTTGGAACAGAAGAGTTTATAAGGTGTGTGTGTGTGTGTTTTTTTTTTTTTTTTTATCTGATTTGTAATGTCAAATTTTATATAGAAAATAATTGTAGGGTTTTGGAAATTGTTGGATCCTGGTTGTTTCTGAAACGGGGGAAATCTAGATTGCTTTATGGAGCAATGTTCTTTCTGCAAGCCTCCTCTCCCTTTGGCCCTAAACACAGAATAAACAGATACATAAATACAGTCAAATGTTGCCGTTTGGGAGAACTCAGCTCTGACAACTGCTCCACAGAAACAATTGTCATGAGAGTACTTACTACTTATCTAAAGTGCTAGCTTGTTAACCCATGGGGTTATTTGGAAAATAGATCCTAAAATGGACATGCACTCTACTGTTTAGATAAACCTACAATGGCATTTTTGTTGGCATGGATAAAAGTAATAGCTGAACTGAGATGCAATTTTTTTGGGGGGGGGGGGGGGGGGAATCTGCTCCAGGCTACCTTCAGCACTGCTTGCATAACCTACAGATTAGGTATCAGATCCCTATTGATGCAAAGGATCCGAATAAAAGCTGGGCTGGATGGAGCTTGGAACAGCATTTTCTCCAGGCAAGGTAAGAATTTTAGCCCTTTCTGTTACTCTTTCCATCTGACTAAAAAAATATGCTGACAGTCTTGCTGGGATGAATTGGAGTACAAGACCACGGTAAAAAAGTAGCCCTGAAAATAACTTTAAATTGATGCTTTAAAGGGAATGTACAGGCGTAGTTTGTTGCACTTTAGTAAAATAGTGGGGAAACATGGAGGCAGGATTGGGGTGTTCAAAACCTGTTGGCTGGGAACAGTAGGTTCTACCATGTTCTAGCTCATACCTGGACTTTGGGTACAAGTGATTCCCCCCCCAACAGCTGTGCTTTTTTGTGGGTGCTGATATTGGCAGAGCCTTTGTTTTCATTGAGGACTTGACCTCCACATCTGAATTGGAGTGATCTACAGCAGGATTTTTTTGTGTGAATCCAATGCACGTTCAGCCATACTCGCATTGCGCAGACATCGCATGTGATCGGCAGCGCAGGTGCGAATCGCATGCCGTGTCTGTGTTCGCTACAGTGTAAACTCAGTTTTTCAAGCGCCTTGGCGTTTACAAAAAAATGCCTGAAAAGCTCACAAAAAAGGTTTCCCATTAAATTGAATACTTTTACACTGGGATGGTGCACTGGCAGTGGGGTGAAAAAATCCAGCTTGCAGCATCTTTTGGAGAGCTAAAAGCACCTCAAAAACTCCTTTCTCCATTGAAATGAATGGGAAGTGCCTGAAAAGCGATTTCAGAAGCTCCTAAAAATGTTTTTTGGAGAAGAGTCGCGTGTCCTTAAATTAAAAGCGCCTCAGTGTGCAAGAAGTCCTAATGTCAAGTTGCCTGGTGCATACCAAAGCTGCTAAATGTGGACAGTTAAGCTTCAAATGATTTTGCGTTGATTTGACAAGCTGAATTTTTGGATTTCGTGCAGTGCATTTAAAAACCCGTTTTAATATGGGTTCTATTATGAGAGATGGTGTAAATTTGCATTTTCTACTCTACAACGTGATATCCTCCCACATAGCATCCCTACTACCCTTAGTATAAGGAAATGTACTTGAATAGCCACCTCAGTAGAAGCATGTAAACCTAAGCAATAGAATTTGTTAAACTTCCAGATTATATAATTGACCTTGAGAGGATTGTTTATAATTTTCATTAAAGCGGTTGTTACCCCCAACGCTTCACATTCCTGATATGTACCTGCTGTACCATGTACTTGTATGAGAAGGTATCCTGTTCTTTGTGTTGCTTCCTTTGTGTGAAATCCCTGGTGTTCCTGCTAATCCCCTTGCTTTGGTATCAAAAATTGACCACACTAAGCGGAAGAGCACACCGTGGTCAGTTCTCTAGCTGTGCTGGGAACTGTGTGCTCTTCTCCAATGATCAGCCTTATCCTGACACCCCCCCCCCCCCCCCCGCACAGCCATTCACTGGGAAGCTCAGTGTACTGCTGCTTCTCCTACTCCAGCTCTTATGCAGCTGAGAACAGAGGGAGTGTGATCACTTGTAAAAAGAAGGGGGGGTGGGGGAGAGAGGTTATTTATAATAGGTGTGTGTGTGTGACCCCCCTCCCCCTGGCAGAACTTTTTAAAGGGATGCTGGGGTTAAAAGTATAGTTTCACATTTATTTTAAAAACTAAAACTAGACAGGTCAATGTCAATTACATACCCTGCCATACCCAGCCATGCTCAGCCAATATTACAGTGGGGGAGATTGTGGATATTACAGTGGGGACTATATGGTGGTGGAATTTTCACAGGTTTTTGCAAATTCATTTATTATTTGCTGATCCGAAAAATGATCTGAGGAAGGATCTGATCTGATCCGATCCGAACGATCTGATCCGTGAGTTTTTTGATCTGTTGCCGATTATAAAATGAATCGATTACTATTTTCATAAACGATTAATCGGCCAGGAACATAATGGGGTTAAAAAAAAAAAAAAATGAGCCCTTTATGGTACAAAAATGTAATCACTACTGTAAATATTACTTTCACAGTTCTACAGTAAAAAAATTAACCCCTTCCAGTAGTGATTATCTGCTTTTTTTGTACTATAAAGGACTAATTTTAGTTTTTTTAACCCCATTATGTTACTAAACGTCTTAGACCTGGTTCACATCTATATGTTTATTGGTGCTTTTTGCAGAAACGCAACAGTTCATTTACATGGTTTTCTATGAGACATGTTCATATCTGTGCTTTTTTTCAGCCGCTGCATATTTGGAAAGGGTCAGGGGCTTTTAACGCAAAATGGAACTTTTTTGGTTCAATAGACTTCAATGGAGAAGCTGCAGAAAAGAATGTAATGCGTTTTTGCAGCAATTTGTGTTTTATTTTTATTTTTTTTATTTTTTTATCTGCCCCAAAAAAATATGAAAAAAAACGCAAATTGCAGTAAAATCACGTGCACAAAAATCAAAACGCACAGCAAAAAGCACTGCAGAAACCGATCAAAAGCAAAAACTGCATAGGTGTGTAAGGAGCCTTATGCTGGCCTCACGGATCAATTTTCAGGTGAGAATATTCAGATGAAAAATCTTTGTACATTCGCTGAATGAAAGAATTTTGTTTGAAATTTTCACTTCATTTCTGAACAAAAACCACATACATCTGTCTGAAAATTCCTTTGACCAAGAAGTTTTCTATTTCCAAATTTTCCCGTCACTGTGGTTGAAAATGAATGTCAATTTGACCCACTTTTTTTTTTTTTTTGAGTTTATTAATCGATTCATCTAAACAATAATCAGCCAACTAATCGATTATGAAAATAATTGTTAGTTGCAGCCCTAGATGGAAGATGTCTGTGCACATCATTATAGACCACTCAAAGGCAAAGACCTGCCAAATGTCCCCCAGTGGTGATGCTGTTATGTGCACAGTCATTTTCATCCTCTTCTATATTACATTTGACATATGGGCATTTGCTAAACACACATACGATGTAAAGAGTTGCACAGATTTGAATAGCTATATGGATGCTCTAAAGAGTAATCCTTTGCATATCCGTATCATATGTATAACTCTAGGGCCAGTTTATTGTCCTTCAGATGCTGGGGTGACCAGAAAGTGGCCCGGTGGGACTAAACCATGTCTCTAAATTTTGTGTTCGATCAGAGTAAAAGGGCAAAAAATAAAATAAAAAAAGACATTTGGTCAGTAGGACTGCGAATAGTGTCCTGTCATTGGTATTGGAGGAATGGTGCCCCATCGCTGGGTGTTGTTGGGAGGAATGGTGCCCCATCGTTGGGTGGAATGGTTCCCCACCGTAGGGTGTCGTTGGGTGGAATGGTTCCCCACCGTTGGGTGGAATGGTGCCCCACCGTAGGGTGTCGTTGGGTGGAATGGTGCCCCACCGTAGGGTGTCGTTGGGTGGAATGGTGCCCCACCGTTGGGTGTCGTTGGGAGGAATGGTGCCCCGAGGGCCAGATAAAGACAAGCAAAGGGCTACAACAGTTGTCTCCAATCTGTGGGCCACAGATTCGAGACCATTGCTCTAAATAATGGCCCAACTAAGCCAGAATAGGAAGAAGAGCCACATAGGTCGTGCATCTTTAATTTGTCTTAGCAACTTCTGGTTCATTGCCATCTAATTACCCCAGGAAGAAAATGCAGAAGTATATACAGTTCAAGAGTAAGTCAATCAAGTCTAGCAGTCAGGAAGCCTTTAAAGAACTATGGCCAACGCTCTTTTGTCTCAATCTTTCCTGTGGGTTACAGGAGTGCACTTATTTCTGCACTCTGATGACCCAGATTCAGCCGATGGCAGGCTAAAGTCTGCTGTCGGCTGACATCTCAGAGCCAGCCCAGACTCTATAGGGATCTTGATAATGTTTGGATCAGCTGCCCCTCCACAGCCCGGCGCTTCAGTGAGCACTTGTGGGACAGAGCCGGTTACTGACAGCCACCACTCTGTGCTCAAAGCAGAGCCAAGAACTGAGCGAGCAGTGGTCTTTGCTCAGCTCTCAGTGAGGAGCTGGTGAGTATGTATGTGGGTTTTTTTTTGGTTTTCCATTCCCACACTTCTCTTTTAAAGGAAACTTGTTAAGGGAGACATGAAGGCTGTGGTTGCTGTCTTCTGCTTCTGAAAGTGCTAGTCACTTGGCTGCCATGTGAAAGCATTCCCGCTTTAATGTCTCTCACCCATAGCAAGTACACAGATTAGGATCTCTGACACTGTGACATTTCCAACCTGCATACGTGTCCAGGTTTGTGACTCAAAATATTAAATTGGTGGGTCAACATAACATTTAGCATTTAAAAAAAGGACTCCAGTAATGTCTAACCTATATTTCTTTCAGAACAGGTTCGTAATGTATTCATACATGTTTTTGATGTGGTATCTTGGTATATTTTTTGCATACAGTTAAATGCACACAAATTTCACTTCATAAAGTTATTTATTGGGAACTTGTTCTTTGCTCATTCAGTGATAAGGAACAGGTTTAGCGAATGGCCATATCTCTCCTTTTGCTGATGGTATGTCTTCCCCATACTACCCTGCTTCCCCATTTGTCTGCTGGAGCCCCAAAGAAATAGGCCTGTGCTAGTTCCAGTTCATCTTGGTTTGAGTTTACTTAGGACCCCATTCCACCAAAACTTGCTAGCACTCAGGCCTTGTGATTGACTGCAAGAGTACCAGGTTCTGCTTTGTCAGAGGAAGGGGTTGAATGCATATTTTTTAGGGCTGCACTGTGAAGAAGTGTGAGACTTCTGGGATAGTGGGCTATCAAGCAAACCTGTTGCTTTGTAATTAGTCAGTATAATAACATTAGGGTAGTGATGTGCAATTAGCGATCATAAATCGCCTGTCATTATTCTCAATACATTAGGCTGAAAATAAAACCAAGTCTGTTATAGGATGATTTGGATTAGCATACGGCTTTGCTCTTCTAGTGATTTTATTACATAACCCTCTGCTTGCCACCCATGGATACATTTTTATGTGTTATACTGATGTGTTTGTTTTTATGATTTTAGTTATGCCGTCATCGCCTATGGCTGTGCTAGCTGTCCGAGACTTACTTGTGAAAGGGAGGGCTGCCAAACGGAATTCTGTTACCACTGCAAGCAAGTATGGCACCCTAACCAGACATGTGACATGGCACGTCAACAGCGTGCGCCATTGTTCGGCATGCGAAGGAAGCACCCTTCTGGGATCAGCTATGGTCAGGAATCTGGTTCAGGTAAATATTTGTTGAAGATGCCAACCCTAAAACATAAATTTTTAATGCATGAAATTCAGGTTGTGAGAGTTATTGTATACTTGCATGTGTATATCCAAGGACCACTGGGAAAAGTGACAAGCATTGTAGTAGTCAGCCCTACTTCCACGTCCTGCTCAGATTGTCTATGACCAGCTTCCTTCTGCACAATGACCACTGGGTCGTTCACTCTGTCAATTAAAACAAGGCATTCTCTGATTAGGTAGAGCTTGTGATGTCACCAACCCTCCTCTCCATATCATTCGGAGAACGTCTTGTATATCATTGCCCAGTCCCTTTCTCTGCAGTCTTCGCTGCACTGAAAATGAATGGAGAGGAGACAGCAGCTCCTCTCCATTCATAAACGGAGACATCGTAAACACAGGTTACAATGTTTCAGTTATGTGAATGGACAAAGTCAGTGATCACTGACTCTGTTCATTCGGAAAAGGATGAACAGAGACCATCCTGACAGATCGAGGACAGAGGGGGCGGAGGGGGGCATGAAGGATAACGAGGGGGACAACAGCAGAACCGAGGGGGACACAGAGGGGGGGCTGGAGGAGGATACAGGTATAGTCAGCAGTGATCAGTTCAGTGGGGACAGTTACAAGCGCCAATCGCCCTGTATAGATTTCACTAAAGCAGCTGAAAGCCGGGGGGGAGCAGCTGTCCAGGTATCGGGTGAAGCATCGGAGCATTTGCCCGAGTACAAGTACTTGGGCAAATGCTCAGTATCAGGACAACCCTAGTTGCTACCATATCTGTTGGATGTGTCTGACTTGATTGTTCTCGGTTCCCTTGTAAGGAGCTGTTGCTCATATTTCATGTATGCCCAAGACCATCCTTTCTTCTCAAGGTGGCATCAGTCTTCCTCCTCAATGAGGACATAATCCTACCACCCCTATGCCCTGCTGCAGTGCATCAAAAGGAAATCTCTCAATTGCCTGGACATAACCTGAGACATTAGTCTACCTCAGAGCTACAGCTTCAGCCAGACAGATGGATTAACCATTTTGTCCTGCAATCAGGACCTCACTTCCAAGTCCACCATTGGGAGATGGATAACAAATCTGATCGCTAGACCTTACACTCTTGAGGACAAATCTCCTTCTGTGCTTTTTATATGCCCATTCCTCCAGATTGGTGGGAGTTTCCTGGGCATTTCACCACCAGGCCTTTGAAAAAGTATGAAGAGAGAACCAGGTGGTTGCTTTACCAAGCAGGGTTCAAAGTTTTACCACGTGTATGTCCAATCTTCTGATGATGCAGTTTTCGGCCACAATTTCTTGAAGCAGTTCTCTAAAGTTCCTGTTGGGTCCATTTTGTTTGCCTAGTTGTTGCCCACACTTCTCATTCACTGCTTGGAGATGTCCCAGGGTCTATGACTACTTTGTGTCTTGTACTGTATGATTAGCATAAGAATTTTGACTTGCCAGTAAATTCCATATTTTGGAGTACAATAGGCTACACAGGCTACTGTCCCTTACATTCCTTGGTTACCCTGCATTGCTTGCTACAAAACCGAGGGCCCAGAGTTTGGTAGTGTTATAAGGGAGGTGCCTAGTGGGCATGTCCTCAAAAGCTTTGCCAGTGTCTAATCACCTAAAGGTACCAGCCTGTAAGGGGCTCTGATGAATATTATGCCTGTGTCCTGTACTGTACTCCAGGGCTCAAAATTTAAGTCCCGAACCACTAGCCAAGTTACTCACCACCAGTTACCCCACCCAACCTCTACCCTGTCCCTCCCCTAAGTCTGCCCTTAATTACGTCCTTGTAAATTAGCTCATGAAATTACACTGTTAAATGCTCTGCTCGATCCAGCCGTCCGAGCCTCTTGACAGGCGATCAGCCAGGAAACGATCGGTGCTTATCAGTGCCCATTAGTGTGGCATATTGGTGCCTCCTCATCACTGCCACCTTAACGGTGCACATCAGTGAAGGAGAAAAATTACTTATTTACAAAATTCACTGACAGAAACTAAGAAACCTTCTTCCTTTTTTTTTTTTGTTTGTTTTTTTAAAAAGAAAAAAACCCATCAGTGATCAAATACCACCAAAAGAAAGCTCCATTTGTGTGAACAAAATGATAAAAATTTTATTTGGGTACAGTGTTGCATGACCGCACTATTGTCATTGAGAGTGACCGGGCTGAAAAATGGCCTGGGCAGGAGGGGGGTGAAAGTGCCCTCTGTTGAGGTTGTTAAAGAATTCTATGTTGAACAAATTGAATGCGAAATGTTGATCTAAAGTATTTTTTTTTTTTTTTTTTTTACTTTTCTCCAGCTGATGATATGAAATCCTGCCCTCGGTGCAGTGCCTACATTATCAAGATGAATGATGGGAGTTGTAATCACATGACCTGTGCTGTGTGTGGCTGTGAATTCTGCTGGCTGTGTATGAAGGAAATCTCTGACCTCCATTACCTCAGGTAAGTCTAAGAATTATGCCTTGCTTGGGCCTTAAAGTGGTTCTAAAAGCTGAAGGTAAAAAAACTTCAGTATTGTCCTCGTTAATATTTACCTAAGCCAGATCTTAATCTAGCGATATGCACAAGTGCCAAGGCTCTTCCAGGTCTCCTCATTGGTAGAGATGCAGGAGGCATTGGCTCCTGCTGCTGTCAATCACAGCCAGTGAGGCGGGGGAGGTGCTGAGAAATAAAACACAGAGCAAAATCGGGAGCGAACACGCACAAGTGACCCCATAGCAAGCCGCTTGCTATGGAAACACTCGACAAGGGGGTGGGGCCCAGAGTACTGGCAGGGGACCAGAGAAAAGGAGGATTGGGGCTGCTGTGTGCAAAACTATTGCAAAGAGCAGGTAAGTCTGGCATGTTTGTTTAAAAAAAAATAAAAAAAATTCCATTCCTGCCCCTCTTCTGACAAATGTAGTGTCCTCTGACATTGGTCTGCTCACGTGGTCAGATCACCCACCCTTGGATCTCACAATGTCTGCTGCCTCTTTCAAACAATGTCATTGGCGTCTGATTTTATTTTACACTATGATACTACCAATATTCAGCTTACCCAAGCCTTGGAGTTTTTTCAACTTAATCAAGATTCTGTCTAGGAGATGTCCACTCTGTGAGAAGCTCACAAGATTTATTTAAAAAGATAAACTGAAATATCATGGTCCTAAGTATTCAGACCCTTTGCTCAGTATTTAGTAGAAGCACCCTGATCTAATACAGCCATGAGCAGGGGCGGACTGACCGTTCGGTCATTTGGACACCGAATGAGGGCCCGCAGCCAGTAGGGAGCCTGTGAAAAGCACAGAATCTGGGATCCATAGCCCCGAGTCTCTTATCGGGTGCTGTGGCTGTGTGTAAATAGAAGAGAGAGAGAATCACTCGCTGTTCTCTAATTGGGGGGGAGGCGGCTTTCTGCCTGCAATCCACACCCCTCGTCTCTCATTGGCTCCAGAGAAGCTGAATTTGTGGTGCCAAATCTGAGTCCTGAGCAGGAGAGGAGCTAGCTAGAGGAAGGATGGGAAATGTCAGCGCTGACAACTAACGCACATTGGACACTGAGCTGAGCCTGAGTGAGGGAGGGAGAGAATATGGACCCAGGAGCCTTGATATTGTCACTGCCCATTAGGGGGGCATCGGATCGTCACTGATCCGTGATCCCCACTGGGTCACCCTGTTCGGATCGGCACACCCCGCGATCCGTAGAGCGCTCCGCTGCTTCGGCTTAGCTCCAGAGCGGCAGCCATCTTGGTACACCCCGGCGGCAATTTACAATAAGATCGCCCTGTCAAATGATGGAGCGATCACTTGTAAACAAACTGGCGTCATATCATGACACCGGTTCCTCTCTCCCCTGCTAATACTCTGCAATACCCTGCTATACCGGTGATACCCAGCCACGCTAAGCCGTACCCAGCCATGCTCAACCAATATTACAGTGGGGGAGATGTCCATTACAGTGGGGGAGATGACGTGGATATTGCAGTGGGGGAGATGCCCATTACAGTAGGGATCCCCCTTCACCAGCCAGCTCCCACTTCCTCCCGGGGCAACGTGGAGCCGGAATCGGTCAACCTGTCCCCAAACCGCCCCCCCCGGCAATCATCTGGGACACATCAATCACAGGTCCCAGATGTTTGCCCAGCCAGTTACAGCATGCAGCGTGGCTCACGCATGCGCAGTGCATGCCCGGCTGTGAAGCTACATGCCAGCGCCGCAGAGAGGAGGGGGAGACGAGCAGGGCTTCGTTCCCCCGCATCGCTGGACCCTGCGACAGGTAAATGTTCGATTATTAAAAGTCAGCAGCTGCAGTATCTGTAGCTGCTGACTTTTTTAAATTATTATTTATTTATTTTTTTGGTTGAAACTGTTTTTAAGCTTTCAAAATTATCCCTCACTAACTTATAAATGCTAAATTCAGCAATTTCCCTGGAAAAATTTACACAAGTCCTTAAGCACCTTCCTTCTCACAAATCTCCAGGGCCGGATGGTCATCCCTACTCCTACTATAAGTATTTTTCCCACATCTTAGCCCTGCACATGTTAGCACTATGTAACTCTTTTCAAGGGTAAGGTCCCACAATACCAATTTCTACACTACTTCATAACGGTTATACCACAACGAGGCAAGGACCCCCCCCCCCCTGACAATTATAGGCCTATTGCTCATTTAGACTCTTGGCTATACAATTTTTATGAAAATTCTAGCCAACCATTTGACCCAACTTCTTCCCAAACGAATGAATAAAGACCAGTTGAGGTTCCTCCCTGCTAGACACACTGGGGATAACACTAGGTGTACTATTGACCTTATTGATCTAATTAACAAATTTAATCGGCCGGCGCTCGTATGAAGCCTCGATGCACAGAAGGCCTTTGGCAGGTTGTCCTGGCTCTATAGGTTTCCGAAGACCCTTTCTAGACGCATTGAGGGCTCTATAATCCCTCTCTACTTCCCAAGTCCAGATGTCAGCCTTTCAGTCGTATTCTTTCCGATGTCCAATGGCACCAGGCAGGGATGCCCTTTTTATCTCCTATTCTTTGTCCTGGAACCCCTGGCTGTGGCCATTCGCACCCACCCGGACATTAAAGGAGTTTTGATGCGACAGAGGGAATATAAACTTTCACTCTTTGGAGACATCCTCCTGACCTTAACCAATCCCCTCTTATCACTCCCATCTTTACGCGACTTGCTGTCTGCTTATGGCTCCTTTTCAGGTTATAAAGTGAATACGTCTAAAACCGAGACCCTTCCAGTTCTCCTCCCTCCCGATCTTCTATCCACTCTACAACAGGCTTACCCCTACAGATCGTGCTCTTCTTCCCTAAAATATTTAGGCATACAGCTGACCTCTATGTATTCTCTATTTTACTGCTAATTATTCTCCTCTATTTAAGGAAATCCAGAGCCTACTGAATTAATGGGATATTTATCCTATCTCCCATTGGGTAGAATAAACGTTTTGAAATTTGTCTATACTTCCCAAGCTCCTATACCTCTTCGAGACACTACCTGTTTCTATCCCTCTGACTCTTCCAATGTTGGTTCTTTAACTTTATTTGGCACAATAGGGCTCACCATAATGCAAGTTCAGTAGGTCTCTCTGTTTGTATTCAAGGTGGTCTGGGGGGCCCCTGATATTGTGAAGTACTTCTACGCTATGCACCATAGTGTCATGGTCGAGCCAATATGCTCCTAATAGATGGTCAGAAAGTTAAATAGGTTCTCTATATCCTGTTCACCCCTGCTCCTTGGTATGGGCTCCCCCTCTCCAAACTGACCTAGTATTGAAGCATTTCTGTTTTAGGTCCTATGATGTTCACTTTGCAGGTCTGGAGGACCACCTACAAAAAGTATTCTCTCTCCTCATCATGCACCCCCCAATCTAATGTCCTCTTCAATCTGTTTATCCCAGTATTTCCTATAGTTGTATGGCTCCCTGGACCCAAGCTACCTTGTTTCAAGTGCCAGCTTGTCAACACCGTTACATGCAAATTGCTTTCCTTTACAGAACTGCAGTCTAAATACCATATTCCCAAACGTCTTTATTACTCATACCTTTTAAATTAGACCTTTTTTTTTCTCATCTATGTCTGCAACCCTCACCTTGGACAAACCTACCAAATTTGAATACACTTGTGCTAAGGGACCCTACCAGCTCCATTTGATCTTCACCATCTATAAAATACTGCGTGAAGCAGCCCCCCTTACCATAGACCTTCACTCCTATATGTAGAAATGGTCTCGTATCCTACATAGGTTCATACCTCTTCCTTGTTGGGAGAAGATGTGGATGACTATTTCCAAGTCATCTAGGTGTGTGGTGCAGAAGGAGACTGCTATGAAGGTACTAATGTTTTGGTATAGAACCCCTGAAATAATCCATCGACACGATCCATCCGTCTTCACCGCTCTGTTGGTGATGTGGCCTAGATACTGGCTCACACTTCCATATCTTTTGGCAATATCAGTTGATACAACCCTTCTGGATCAATGTCATGGCTCTAATTCAGTGTCTGATCTATCCTATCCTTGGCGATCCATTACATTACTTGTCGGGCCTTCCTTTTCCTGGGCTAAAAAAGCCAGTTAAACAGCTGCTTGCCTGCATTTTATTAGCTGCAAGAAGAATTATTCCAATGAGCTGGCTGTTAGTAGAACCCCCATCCATTCATATGCTTATAAATTCCATATTTGAAATTCAGAGAATAGAATACCTCACTGCATCTGGCAACAGTGTGTTGATGCACTTCGATAAGATTGGGGATTCTTGAGATCTAAATATGGATCTTCTACGCACATACTTTGATTTTCAATTCTAGTTATGTACTAGTTCCATCTTGCCGCATGTATATATATCTCGCTATGTTACTCCCAAGGTCGCCCCTCCTCCCTTCTGTACACTATGTTCTCTTTTGATAAATTCAAATAAATTATGGAAAAAAAAGTCCTTTACAAATGATTTACGTAAACCCAGTTTTATTACTCTGTTATCCCTTTTATGTCTTACAGCCCCTCAGGGTGTACATTCTGGGGAAAAAAGCCATGGAGCAAGAAGAAGAAAATTATTTGGCAGTTGGGCACTCTAATTGGTGCTCCTGTTGGCATATCTCTGATCGCTGGTATTGCTATTCCTGCTATGGTCATTGGAATCCCAGTTTATGTGGGCAGAAAGGTTAGTTTTATCCCATGGCATTGGTAATATTTTTTTCATTCTTCGAATCTGTTGATACATTGTATTTATATTATCCGTATACACTGATTAGTGTTAGGATAGTTTACAATATTAGGTTTTTGTCTGCAGATTCATGGCCGTTTGGAGAACAAAAAAACTTCTAAACACAAGAAGAATTTGGCTGTGACAGGAGGGGTTATTTTGTCTGTAATTGCATCTCCTGTTGTGGCAGCAGTCAGTGTTGGTACGTGTTAAAATATATTCAAACAGGTTATTGTCACTGCCTTCTTTGTTCTGATGTTTTTTTTTTTTTTTTTTCTTTTCATTTATTTCTTTTCCTTTCCTATCTTTTTTTTTTTATATCAGGCATTGGCGTTCCTATCATGCTAGCTTATGTGTATGGAGTTGTGCCAGTGTCTCTATGCCGTGGAGGTGGTTGTGGTGTGAGCACAGCAAATGGCAAAGGAGTAAAAATTGACTTTGAAGAGGATGGACCAATTACAGGTAATGACGTGTTAAATGTATTGTGGAAAGTCGGCATATGAGCTGCCAAAATTTTGTATAGAAAACCTGAAGTGCTTCCATGCTAGATATTTTTCAAAGCTATAATTTTTGCACTTTAATTTGTTCCACATTTAGTGGCAGATGCATGGCGTGCACTGAAAAACCCAAGTATTGGGGAGAGCAGCATGGAGGGTCTTACCAGTGTGCTAAGTACAAGTGGGAGCCCCACAGATGGGTTAAGCGTTTTACAGGGAAACTACAGTGAAACGGCCAGCTTTGCTGCTCTTTCTGGAGGAACCTTAACTGGAGGCACATTAACTGGTGGTATGCTAAGTGGAGGGAGAGCCAAGTACTGCAGGTATTGTCTCTATTTGATCTATAATTAGTCATTACTGTTAGGTTATTTATGACTGATCTATGTCCTACACATCCTTGAAACGATTACCTGGTATTGCGATCAGCTGCTACTCAGTACTATGTTAGCATTTTTTAATATAAAAAAATGTTGTTTATCCAAATTGGCAACAAGTGGCTCTTTTAATATGATGCTGCATGAAATGCAGGGTTTGTAATATGGCAATATAACATGACAATGTATACAGGTACAGTAATTATTTAATCAGATTTTTAAAAGAAAATTATTTTTGCCAGCCTTATATATGTACTGATCTGTATTTGTGTACACTAGAGATAAATAATGTATAGACAGTAGGTTTTGGAGTTGTTTGTGAACAACCTGTTTGCATTTTTAATGCCTAGTTAAAGGTACCTAATCATATTTATATTACTAATATTTCCAATATACAGACTGGAAGTTCAGGCTGATGTGCAGAAAGACACGTGTCAGAAAGATTCTGTAAGCTTGGGAGCTGTGAGTGACAGCGCCAGCACGAGAGCAATGGCTGGTTCCATTATCAGTTCATATAACCCACAGGAGAGGTACGTCCTTACTTTTGATAGTTAGCTGTCCCCAACCCCAATTGATTCCCAGTTATAACCACCTGAAAGCAACCATACCCATTCCAGTGCTGCAGAAAACACCACTTCTTTTAAGCTGGCCATAGACTGTTCAAATCCTGCTGATCGATCAACTCGGGTACAACCAGCCTCTCAGATTTTTCATGCGATTATAGCTAGCGGCTGTTATAGCCATTAGCAATAATTGCCTGGTTCTACCGCCTAACCCAGAGTGACTGCAGAATTCCACCTTCCCTCTGCTGTTAGACATGTATAGGGTTTTGCAAGCGTCTTATTCGAGAATTTTGTAGGTATCTGATCATTAAAGCATAAATTTACTTTAAAAAAATAAAATAAAAATAAGTGCGTGTTTCTTTCAGGTAAAAAAAAGTGCATTTTATTTTTGTTGCAAGTGCCTGAAAAACATTGCACCAGCGATTTGCAGATCACTGATGCCATGCAGGTCTCGTGCACACTGACAGGAAGACTTAATGAACTATTGAGACCTACAAGCCAATAGCTGCTAAGGATGTCAAGGCTTTTTGTTCATTCAGATACCTAAAGCTGTGTGTCTGAATGACGCAACGGTGTGGGCGGAGCTCCACGGGGGCCGTGCTGTCTTTCAAACTTTGGCAGCTAGTACAGGGAACTTCTCCCCATACTGTTTCCACAGGGAGGGGGCAGCGGGCGGTGCCAGCAGCACTGAGACAGGTTACATGTTCCACCCCCCTACTGCGTTTTTGTGCACTAAAATGATGCATATTTTACTGAAAATATTGGTCTGATAAATGATTGTAAATATTGTGCAACAACAAAAAAAATCTTTATTTTTCATATTCTCTACTCTTGGAAAATATATAAGGCTTTCTGCATTTTAAGTCATCTTTAGGCCAAAAATGCCAATGTCATGCGTGTGGAAAAAAGATGCCAAAAAATAGTTAAGAAAAACATTGGACTCTTTAATTTTTATCTGCCGCAATCCTCAAAATAAAAATAGTTGCACCTGGACCCGGTGTTGTGCTTTTAAAGAGTATCTATCACATTGCTTCTCGCTGTGAGATAAGCCTACGTACTTATGATGAATGTGTAAGGCATTCGATTATTCGTAGTATTCATAGTAAGACCCCTTTCACACGGGGCGGATCAGTAATGATCTTCCCCGTGATGATCCGCTTGCTCAGCGGGGATCGCTCCGTTGTCCCCGCTGAGCCGGCGGCGGACAGGGCGGTCTCCGCACACTGTGCAGGGACCGCCCTGTCAGCTCTCCATTCTCTATGGGGATAGGATGAACACGGCCCATCTGTCCGTGTTCATCCGATCCGCTCTGCAGACGGATAGAAAAATAGGATTTTCCTCCGTCTGCAGAATCGGACAGTAGCGGAGGCGGACAATAGCGGGTGTCTGCAGATGTTCATCCGCAGACACCCACTATCCCATAGGGATGCATGTATGTCCGTATTTCATCCGCAAATGGATGGATGAAATATGGACATACTGTCTGCATGTGTGAAAGGGGCCTAAACGTTTTGAAGAGTGAAGGTTGGAGCACTTTGCATTTTATGTTTTAGAACTGAGAAAGAGTTGTTTTCTATGTTTTCTGCTACATGTATAGATGAATCTTGCCTGTCTTGCTAAAGAGATCATTCTGTCTTACGGAAAGGGCTTTTAGGGCTAAGAGCATGATCCCACCTGAAGTCTTCATCTGTTCATCCATTTCTATGCACCACAGCTTGTCTGCAATTCTAAGAAAAGAATGAAATGATGATTTGTGACATTTTAATGAAATTAGGAGAAAAAAAACAAAACATTAGCCCGGGGTCACATATGTGCGGCTGCAGGTCCCAGCATAGGGTCTGGTGCACCAGTTCAGGTGCGATTCAGGTCCAAAAAATTTTGCCTGAATTTGCACCTGACACCGACCCAAAAACGCACAGGACCCTTTTGGAATTCGCACCGCAGCCGCTCCAGACATGTGTGAACCAGCACCATTAACCACTTGGCGCCCATACTACGTCTATTGACGTCATGGGCTTTCGGTGGTTATATCTGAATGATGCCTGAGGCCACAGACATCATTCAGATATCGGCGTTTTCAGCCGGCGATTCCCTGCACCATGAGAACGATCATAGCGGCTGTTCCGCAGCTTGATCATTCTTACGGGCGGCAGGAGGGGACGCCCCCCTCCTGCCGCCCTCCAGTGCTTGTACCGACTCACCACTTCCATCGGTGAGTCGGTCACAGGATCCGCCGGCCCCCACAAGTTACCATAGAGATTTCCGGCGGACCAGATCGTCCCCGGAGTCTCTATGATCGTTCGGAGGCCGGTGCGATGTTATGACGTCACGGCCGGCCTCGGTATTCAAATTAATGGCGCCGATTTGGCTAGGAAGCCAGGATCGTTTTTTTTTTTTTTTTTTATTATTTTATTCTTCCCAGCCTAGAGGTGATATATGGGGGTCTTATTGACCCCATATATCACTGTAAATATGTCTGATCGTGCCATATTCCTATTACAAGGGATGTTTACATTCCTTGTAATAGGAATAAAAGTCATCAATTTTTTATTTATTTATTTTAAGTGTCAAACTAAAAAAATTTAAATTTAAATTAACAATAAAAAAAAAAATGTAAAGCGCCCCTGTCCCCGTGAGCTCGTACACAGAAGCGAACGCATACGTAAGTCCCGCCCACATATGAAAACTGTGTTGAAACCACACATGTGAGGTATCGCCGCGAACGTTAGAGCGAGAGCAATAATTCTAGCTCTAGACCTCCTCTGTAACCCAAAACATGTAACCAGTAAAATAATTTAAAGCGTCGCCTAAAGGGATTTTTAAATACCAAAGTTTGGCGCCATTCCACGAGCGTGTGCAATTTTGAAGCATGACATGTTGGGTATCTATTTACTCGGCATATCCTCCTCTTTCACATTATGCAGAAAAATTGGGATAACTTTACTGGTTTTTTTTTTTTTTGTTTTTTTTTAGCATGAAACTTTTTAGAAAAAAAAACGTGTTCGAAAAATTGCTGCGCAAATATCGTGCGAGATAAAAAAAAGTTGCAACGACCGCCATTGTATTCTCTAGGGTCTTTGCTAAAAAAACATATATAATGTTTGGGGGTTCTATGTAATTTTCTAGCAAAAAAATTAGGAATTTTACATGTAGGAGAGAAATGTCAGAATTGGCCTGGGCGCGAAGTGGTTAAGAGCCGGTCACACTCACATCTCATGCGAATTTCGCATCCAGTTCGCACATATGTGAACCCAGCCTAAACCTTGTCCTGCATTGTAAAAACACAGGGCACTGTCCCCAATTGCCCGTACAAAACGGACTGATTGTTTTAGCTTACAAACTAGTGTGAACAAGCCCTTAATGCAATGTATAATGAAGTTGTTTAATGACATATTGCATCAATATTTTCTGTGCAGGGAGGTCAATAACTTGGAGATTCAAGTTCACATTGAGGCCAAACCTTCTCGATACCAGCTGATGAGTGAGAGCAGCACTGAGGAATCTTTACATGCCTCTGCCCCTCTTGTGGAGGGAGAGGAAGATGATGCTTGCAGAGGTCAAGTAACTGCTTGTGACATCACATTGGCACAGCCAGAGAGCATCCGCAGTGATCTGGAAAGCTCCGACGCCCAGTCTGATGATGTACCAGACCTGGCATCAGAGGAGTACGATTCTCCCCACCTTCTCCCACCATCTCCCCCTGAACAACGCCATGAAAGCCCTCCACCTCGCATGTGTGCACAACAGGAGGGAATTTGTGCCAGAGAAGAGGGCCTTGCCAAACTGGAGTTCATAGAGGTTCGGGTGTGAAGTGCATTAACTACCAACCTCAGTTTACTTATTTTAAATTTTTATTTTTTCCCTCTAAGGGAAGTCTCTCAAAATGCTGTAAGTGGACAGGACCAATCAATGCACAGTCCTGCTGTATGCCACAAATGCTTTGTCTTGGACTATTATCTTCTGTTCTGCCCGTCACTGTGAAAGGCCTGTGTCTTGCTCCTGTAAATTATTTTAATTTATTGACTTTGACTGGATGTATAGAGCATTAATTTGGTTCCGTGGAACGTTGCAAGGGATTTAGTGAACCTGATTTCCTTTTTTTCTTTTTTTTTTTTTCCTTTGTAAGGAATTGTTGAATAAAATAAAACCTATTGAAATCGAATAACTTGTAGAAATTCTTTAGAACCTCAACTACTCTTGTGCCTGAGAAAAGGAAAGGCTAACTGTCGGTGTTAAGAAATACAACTGACATTATAGATGCATTATAGTTACATTTGTACTACAGGGAACTCTTATAGACTGGTCTGCAGTACTATATAGTGCTGAATGCAGATTATCACCAACAGCCATCTGACCAATCTAGAACGTAGCCTTAAAAAATTTGTATTTTCAGTAAGCGCAAATTTGAGTCCATGATGCATTGCTTCCTTCAAAATGTTTCTCTTCATTTTACCTGATTGTTCCTTTTTTTTTTTTTTTCTTTCTTTGTTATTTTTTAGATTAATCACTAGAGGGAGCTCTAAATGGAATCTCCCTGCCTCTAAGAGACACTGTCATTACTTTGACTAAAACTTATTAAACGCATTATTGAAAAATTAAATTTCAGTAAGCAGTTAGTGCCTCAGTTGCAATCAATTTTTGCTTTGCAAGATGGAATGCAACATAGTCACCAATGGTGAGTATTATAAATACATTTTCCCAATGGTGTGTTTGATTTAAACAGTTTTAATGTAAAAAATTTCTGTTTTAAGATCGATTTAGTTAAGATACCAGGTATAGTGTTTCCTTTTATTTTTTTTATCAGATAATTTAACACAATTAGAGAACAAACACAGAAAACAAAAAGCAGCAGCTTTTTTTCCCCATGTTACAGTATATAACATATCTTGTATTTGTAAGCACTAGGTATTGGTGTTACATGACCATGTGGTCTAATATGTTATCTTACAGTAATAAACAAACCAAAGTATTCAGATATAAATATATGATCGTATGATAAGGCTATTGTGGTTGTGTTTCTTTGTTCTCATCACTTGGAATGTGTGTCCTCTGTATGTCATTTTCTTTTCTTCCCTTTCTGCGTTAAAGCTATAGTGTTTTCAGTAATAAAAGGGGATATCAAATTATTTGGTATAAATCACCAGTTTGACAGCACCAATTTTATGATAGTAGGGATACACTGCACAGCATAGGAGACAAAAATGAACGATGTCAGGCAGACCCTAGTGCATTATGTGTGACAAAGAAATTAAATACATGATCATGATGATTGCACTCAAAGATTCTCCCACAATAGTTGGAAATCTAGGAAATGGCATCAATCGTTCTAGAAGTCACTGCTCAGACCAAAAAAAAAAAAACCTTTGTTTTAATTGTAAAACAATGGTTCCACTCACATTAAAGCAGCTCATACATTAGTCCGTCCTTCCTTCCTTTTTTTTTTTTTCCCCCATTCCAGTTCATATATTTTTATTCTATACTTATTGTGATCTGCATTATTCTGGTCAAACATATTCTCCTATTTCTTTAATGTTTCTTCTTCCTTCTTATTTTTTCTTCTCCTTTTGAATCTAGTAACCACTTAAAGACCAGAAGGATTTGCCCCCTTAAAGACCAGGCCATTTTTTTGCTTTAACTGACAACTGCGCGGTCGTGCAACGCTGTACCCAAACAAAATTGTGTTGTGTTGTGAGCTTTCTATTGGTGGTATTTGATCACCTCCTGCATTTTTTTATTTTTTGTTTTTTTGCTATATCCCCCCCCCCCCAAATTTTTTTTTATAAAAAAGCTAATTTCTTCCTCAGTTTAGGCCAATCTATATTCTTCGTCTACATATTTTTGGTAAAAAAAAAAATCGCAAAAAAGGGTATATTGATTGGTTTGCGCAAAAGTTATTGCATCTACAAAATAGGGGATAGATTTATGCCATTTATTTTACTAGTAATGGCAGTAATCTGTGATTTTTAGTGGGACATGCGCCCCCTACAGCTTTTACAGCGGCCGACGTACAGTTATGGCAATTCACCTAGGGGAACCAAGTATAACTGCGGCTGGTCCTTAAATGGTTAAATAAAAACAAAAGGCTTTCTGTGAATACATATCAGACTTTATATATGCCCTTCAGTATTAACTACACATCAATCAGTGCTTCCGTCAAAAATGTTTAATGTCCCCTCTTCATTTTAGATGATTGGTATTTCTTTTATTTTTTTTAGATTATTCACTAGAGGGTGATCTCAGTGGCTCAATGGAATCAGCTGGATGAGAATATATGCACTAAATTACCAAAATTATTGGAGCACCTGCCTTTTTATATCTATATATATATATATATATATATATATATATATATACACACACACACACACACACACACACTTTAATGGCATCCCAGTCTTAGTCTGTAGGGTTCAATATTAGGTTAGCCCACCCTTTGCAGCTATAACAGCTTCAACTCTTCTGGGAAGGCTGTTCACAAGGTTTAGGAGTGTCTATGTGAATGTTTTACCATTCTTCCAGAAGCGCATTTGTGACATCAGGCACTGATGTGGATGAGAGAGCCTGGCTCGAAGGCTTTGCTCTAATCCATCCTAAAGATGTTCTATCGAGTTGAGGTCCGGACTCTGCGCAGGCCAGTCAAGTTCCTCCATCCCAAACTTGCTCATCAATTCAATGTCATTAAAAAAATATGTAGAAGAATACATATCGGCCTAAACTGAGGAAAAAAATATATATATTTTTGGGGGATATTTATTATAGCAAAAAGTAAAAAAAAAATGCGTTTCTTTTTATTTTTATTTTTTTTATAGCGCAAAAAATAAAAACCGCAGAGATGATCAAATACCACCAAAAGAAAGCTCTATTTGTGGGGAAAAAAAGGCCATCAGTTTTGTTTTTGTTTGCAACGTTGCATAACCGTGCAATTGTCAGTTAAAGTGACACAATGCCAGAATCGCAAAAAGTGCTCTGGTCAGGAAGGGGTTAAAATCTTCTGGGGCTGAAGAGGTTAAATGTAACCATATTGCTACACTTAGAGGTGAGTCTCTTCTCTTTTATACTCGGTTGTGACATGCTATTTGTATATCAAATCAAAATTTATAAAAAAAAAAAAAAATGTTGCTCGTCTTGCAAAAACGTTCTCAAACTAAGGTTTTAGTGTGTGTGTGTGTGTGTGTGTGTGTGTGTGTGTGTGTCTGTCTAGTCTCATATATGTTTGTTCTTCTTTTTGTATTTAGTAATGGAACTAGTTTGTTTGGGCCAGCTTGGCTTTAGGCTACTTTCACACTAGGGTGTTGCGGGTGCTGGCGGTCAAGCGGCGCTATATTTAGCGGCGCTATTTGGCCGCTGGCGGTAAAGCGGCGCTATTCGGCCGCTAGCGGGGCAGTTTTAACCACCGCTAGTGGGTGAAAAAGGGTTAAAACCACCTGCAAAGTGCCGCTGCAGGCAGTTTTGCAGCACTGCTCTATTTTCAACGGCGAAGGGGTGCTTTTGGAGCGGTACATACACCGTTCTTACAGCGCTCCAAAGATTCGGCTTGCAGGACTTTTTTGACCGCCCTGCAAGCGCACCGCTCCAGTGTGAAAGCCCTCGGGGCTTTCACACTGGAGACACAGCAGTGGCTGTTTCAGGGCGCTTTGCAGGCGCTATTTTTAGCACTTTAGTGCCTGCAAAGCGCCTGTGTGAAAGCAGCCTTAGAGCCCCTAGTCGCCTCAAGTCGCGCTACATGTAAAAATCAATGTAAGTGAATGAGAGCTGTCTTAATGCACACTACTGAAGTCGCTCCGACTTCAGAAAAGGTTCCTGTACTACTTCTATCTGACTTCTAGGCGACTGGTACCCATTGATTTCAATGGAAGTCGCCTGCAAGTCAGGTCTCCATCTATATTGAGGCGACAATGTCGCCTCTCACAGAATAATCAGCTCTCGAGAGGGAACTCTCTGCCAAATTTATAAAAAAAAAAAAATCTGGCGTGGGTTCCCTCTCCGGGAACATACCAGGCCCTTAGGTCTGGTATGGATTTTTAGGGGAACCCCCCTACGCTGAAAAAATGGTGTGGAGGTCCCCCCCAAGGTCCATACCACACCCTTATCCGAACACGAAGCCTGGTCGGTCAGGAAGGGGGTGGGGACGAGCGACCACCACCCCCCCGACCGTACCAGGCTGCGTGCCCTCAACATGGGGGTTGGTGCTTTGGGGAAGGGGGGCACCCTGCGGCCCCCCCCACCTCAAAGCACCTTGTCCCCATGTTGATAAGGGCCTCTTCCCGGCAACCCTGGCCGTTGGTTGTCAGGGTCTGCGGGTGGGGGGCTTATTGGAATCCGGGAGCCACCTTTTAATAAGTGTCAAAAAAAAAACACAAGTTTTAAAAGTAATTTATTAATCGGCTCCGGGGGTCTTCTTCTGACCGGGCTCCTCTGCTAGTAAAAGAGCTCCAAGAAGACAGCGGAGGAGCCTGGGAGAAGACGCCAGAGAGCGGTAGAAGAGGCCGGACACCGGTAGAAGTCGGAAGAAGACCCCCGAAGCTGATAAATTACTTTTAAAACTTGTGTTGTGTTTTGTATTAACACTTTTTTTCCCCAGGTGAATGGGTAGGGGTACGATGTACCCCTTACTCATTCACATAGGGTGGGGGCCCCCTTATTAAAGGGTGCTCCTGGATTCCGATAAGCCCCCCGCCCGCAGACCCGACAACCAACGGCCAGGGTTGTTGGGAAGAGGCCCTTGTCCTCAACATGGGAAAAAGGTGCTTTGGGGTGGGGGGCCGCAGGGCGCCCCCCCTCCCCAAAGCACCAACCCCCACATGTTGAGGGCATGCGGCCTGGTACGGTCTTGGGGGGGGGGGGGGGGGGGGGCACTCGCTCGTCCCCACCCCCTTCCTGACCGGCCAGGCTTCGTGCTCGGATAAGGGTCTGGTTTGGACTGTTTTTTTCGGCGTAGGGGGGGTTCCCCTTAAAATCCATACCAGACCTAAGAGCTAATTTTCTGATTGGCCACGGCTAAAGTCGCCTGGCCTGGGGCGACTTAAAGTCGTGTTGTAAGTCGCCCCAAGTTGTGTTGACAAGTCGTGTCCAAGTTGCCTCCGAAAGTCACGTTGGAAGTCGTGTTGCCCTTGTGTGAACCGGCTCTTAAGGAAAGTTTATGCAGCAAGGCATAATGCCAAACATGCCAAAACACATAGATCGTGGGTTTAAAACATTTTAAAAAACAGAATCTGCATTGTTATTGGAAAGTATGGTTTGTGCATATATAATATACTATGCAGAACAAGGTTTTCAAAAAATGTAACCACATTGATGATATTTACATCAGGCAAATTTTTATGGTTTTTACACAGGAAAAAAACAAATACATTGAAAAGTCTATACATTGCCTAAACAAAAAAATGACTGACCGCTACTACTACATCTTTGTTTTAAAACCACACTTTGGCTGAAGTGATTAACAACTGAAAAAATAGGATTTTTTTGTACCCACCGTAAAATCCTTTTCTCTGCAATTCACCGACTGACACAGCTTCTCTCTTTAGACCATTAGGTTGTTATGCCACCTTAAGGAGAGGACTAGGCATTACATGTTAACATGTGATAATAAAACTAGAACTTTCTCCAGTCATCTTCCAGGACGGCACACCTGAGAGAGAGATGACTGGTCCACCTGACAGGAAACACAATCAATCAACAACAAGTTTAAAAGTTCCCACCCCTCCCTCAGACCCTCAGTTCTTGATTGTGTTTCCCACAGGATGGCAGCGAAACCAAGTTTCTCCTTTTTTATTTTTGTTGAGGGGTCTGGGACCTCGTTTTTTCCTGGAGAGGATTATCTTTCCCTGGGGCTTAGCAGGCAGGGTCTGCGATAGCCTCTTGTATCCCCCAGAGACACCTGGGGGAGATAGTCCTCACTCAAGGTCTCTCATTTAGAGAGCCTTGTTCTCAGCCTCGTGGGACAGGGGAGTTGTCCTAGAAGTGCTGCTCCCCATTTGTACTGGTGCCTACCTTGAACTTGGTTCGTTGGTGGAGTGAGGTGAGCTGCATCCTTCCAGGAGTGCTGAACGCGGATGGCTTGCGTTCCAGCACTATGGCGCATGTCCGGAAGTTCGGAGGCGTCACTTCCGGGCATCGAGTTTCCAGGTGGAGACCTTGTTGGTACTGTGATGTCTGGACGCACCGGCGTGCGTTCCAGCATCACGGCGCAGGACCGGAAAAGGGGCGTACGTCATTTCCGGGCGACGGACCTCTCAAAGATGGTGCCGATCGGCGGTATATTTAAACAGCAGAGGGTGCGGTGGAAAGCACCCAGGCTACTTCTGGTGAAGCGCTTTGTACTTGCAGCATCTCCAGGGGAACGCTCAAGACTACACCTTGATCCAGCGATCCTGCAGGGCAGCTAAATCGCCATGGAACTGGAAGCTCCGTCTGAGCAGACAGCCATTGAGGTCGCCACAGGGGGTGAGTGATCCAGCTGTGTTTTAGGGGCAGGGTACTCTGAGGCAGACCCCCCTTTGCCCTTTTAGGACATGAGTAGCTAATTGTCTATTTTGTTACTATTTCCAGGGACTGAAGGCTCTGCCCAGGGGTCAGCCTGTAGGTCTAAAGGAAAGGCTACTTCAAAGTCCAGGCGTCGTGGTTATTGTAATTCTAAGTTAGCACAAGACCACAGCAAGCCTTTCTGCGATAGATGTTTCTTTAAGCTCGCAGGCAAGGAGACCGCCCAGGTCGTGAAGGAATGTAGGGCTTTACAGTCAGAAATGTTAGCCACCCTTCAATCTTTTCAAACTACTCTAGTGAAGAGTCTGGATGAGGGTCCTTCTGTGAGAGAGACTCCTCATCCACAAGAGAATTTCCCTAATCGTCTTTCAGGACAGCCACTATGAGAGATAGACTCCTCCTCTTCCTCTGGAAACACTGCGCCAGCCCATAAATTCTTACTTCCCCTGCCGGACCTCAGTTATTAGTGTTTCCTCCGGCGGGGAGACACTGTGCAAGGAACCAGGCCGTTCAGTCGGGGAGGCTGTGGCCATTTTTTGACGTTGAAGAGCCCGGTGGATAGAAGCAGGGGCTTCGTTTTGAAAGCCGGGTTCAAACCGTTCGCACCCAACGTGTGTCGGACGGGTCGAACGGTTTACTTACCTTCACCAGGTACTGCCACCCCTTCCAAGTCGAGCGCGGCTTCAGGTCGTGGGGGACTCCTATCGCGTCTACAGGGACGCAGCTGGCAAGCCGTTCGGATGATTTCCCTGTACGGGGGTACAGTCCGCCTCCTTTTTTTCTTGAACCGAGTGGGCCGAACGACGGGCGACGTCGTATCCGGCGGAAAACGAAGGCTTGACCTCGATCGACTTCCGGTTCCGGGTCGTGGAGCTGATAGGAGGGCCGGGCACAGGCGGGAGATGAGTTCAGAACGCGCACAGGCAGCGTGGAACTCGGTGTTAAGCAGCCACCTGCAGTCATGTCGGAAGCCGAGGCTCAAACGACCGACTCTATCTCCAGCATTCCTAAGGTAAGAGCGCCCTGGGGAGGGGTTCTCTCTATCTAGGATCCCCCCACCCCAATGTATGGTTCTATCATGGGTGGGGGGGCAGACCCCCCTGGGTGGCCAGGGGGGGTGGGGAGGCTCAGATCCCTTCGTTTATAATAAGGGTCTAGTGCACTCCCAGGGTTGTATCCCGAGCGTTCGTTTGACTCTGTTTTTTCTGTTTTTTCTTTTTTCCTTTCTTTTAGAAAGCGGCGGAAAAAACTAGGTCTACGCATAGCTCTAGAAGGAAGTGTGCCTCCTGTAGGGACATTTTAGGGGATTCTTGGACCAAGGTGTTGTGCAAAAGCTGTATTGACTCCCTTGTTAGGGAAAGGGAATCTGAACAGGAGTCAGGACTAGCAGCTTCAGTTAAAGAGCTCTCGTCCACCTTCTCCTCTTTTAGGTCCCTTTTTGAAAAATTCCAGCTTCCCACGGGTCCATCTCCCCAGGATACAACCCCACCTCTAGCACAGAGTTCTGCTCCAGTCCAACCCCCTAGTACAGGGGGGGCGGAGGTTGCAGGCCCTTCAGGGACAGATAGGGAACTTCCAGACAGTTCCTCTTCTGATTCTGAGGAGGGTTCAGAGGGGGAGGACCAGGATGGGTCCAGGAAAGCCTCTAGATATAAGTTATCCCTTGATGAGGTAGAGGACCTCTTAAAGGCAATTTATACAACCCTCGGTATCCAGACGGATAAAAAGCCCCTTACCCTGCATGACCAAATGTATTCTGGGTTGGGCGAGCCAAAAAGAAGGGTGTTTCCAGTACACGATGTGTTAATGGAAACAGTTAAAAAGGAGTGGCAGGATCCGGAGAGAAAACCCTTTTTATCCAGATCCCTCAAAAGAAGGTTCCCATTTTCAGAGGACCCGGCATGCCTTTGGAATAAAAGTCCCAAGTTGGATGCCGCTTTCTCCCAGGTCTCCAGACACACAGACTTGGCATTTGAAGACATGGGGGCCTTGGCAGATGTCATGGATAAAAGGATTGACTCCCTGCTTAAAAAGACGTGGGACTCGGCCATTGGCAATCTTAAGCCTGAAATGGCAGTCACAGTTGTGGCTCGCAATTTAGAGCACTGGCTCTCTCAGATCCAGCAACATATTGAGGCAGGCACAGATAAGGAAACCATTCTGTCATCCTTCCCTACTATGCTGCGAGGAATCTCTTATATAGCAGATGCCTCTGCTGAGTCCGTCCGCATGTCAGGCAGAACGGCGGCTCTAGCCAACTCGGCCAGAAGGGCCCTCTGGCTAAAAACATGGCCAGGGGATAATGCCTCCAAAATAAAACTTTGTGGGATTCCCCTCACGGGGGACCTCCTTTTTGGCCCAGGGCTAGAGACGGTTCTAGACCGGACAGCGGACAGGAAAAAGTCCTTTCCTCTCAAACGGAAAATCCCTGTACCAACAAAGAAGGGATTTCGTCCGCAGGGGCGTAGGGAAACCCCTAAACCAGAGTCAAAAAAGAAAACCTGGCCCCAAAAAGGCAGGGGCAGAGGAGGGGCGATTTTTCGCCCTCCTATCCAGCCCAGTAAAACCCAGTGACAGTCCAACTACAGTGGGAGGAAGACTGGGGGCCTTTCTTCCACAGTGGGAAGCAATATCCCCCAATCAATTTATTTTAGGGGTAATAAGAAGGGGGTACCTCTTGGAATTCCTAAGACCACCCCCTCAAAGGCTCCTTGTCACGCATCTACCCAGGTGCAGGGTAAAGGCCGAGGCCTTGCTAGAAGCTCTGAGGGAGTTAGAGAATCAGGACGTTATTCGCAAGGTCCCGAGAGCAGAAGAGGGAAGGGGGTTTTATTCCCACGTCTTCATAGTAAAAAAACCCTCAGGGAAGTTCAGGCTGATTCTGAACCTAAAGCCTCTAAACGCTTCAGTGACATACAAGAGATTCCGCATGGAATCGATCTTTTCAGTAAAAGCGCTCCTGCCCCACAACTGTTTCATGGTGTCTCTGGACCTAAGGGACGCGTATCTGCACATCCCCATAGCGGAGGCCTCGCAGAAGTTTCTACGCCTTGCCATAGATCTGGGCGGAGAAACAATACACTTTCAGTTTCAGGCCCTGCCATTCGGGCTATCCTCTGCACCCCGCATTTTTACCAAGGTCCTGGCAGAAGCCATGGCCTTTCTTCGGCTCCAGGGGGTATGTGTAATTGCCTACCTGGACGACCTGCTTCTGTTTGCAGCATCCCCAACTCAGTTGGTCAAGGATCTCAATCTAACCAAAAGGGTCCTTACAGACCTGGGGTGGCTTCTGAACTTGGAAAAATCCAGCCTGATCCCCTCACAACAGATCTCCTATCTAGGTTTTCTGTTGGACTCAACACTGTTGAGAGTTTTTCTGCCAAAAGAAAAGGTACAAAAACTGGACAGTGCGGTGGCCTCTCTTCAAAGCAACCAGCTGGTTTCCATAAGGGTTCTGATGTCAGTACTAGGTCTCCTTACATCCACCCTTCCAGCAGTACAGTGGGCAGGGCTACACTTTCGTCCCCTACAGACCTTCATCCTAGGGGTGTGGGACCACAGTCAGGAGGCGCTAGACACCCTGGTACATATTCCCCTCCAGGTAAAAAGATCCCTCTGGTGGTGGAGGAAAGTGACAAATCTGTCGCAGGGTCGTCTGTGGCTCATCCCGGTTTCTCGGGTAGTAACCACAGATGCAAGTGGAAAAGGTTGGGGGGCACATCTGGGTTCCCTTCTAGCCCAGGGCACTTGGGAAGACGACGAGTTGACTCGATCGTCCAATTGGAAAGAATTGAGGGCAGTGGGACTAGCCCTCAGATTCTTCAAAAAGGAGCTTCAGGGTCACCATATTCAGGTGCGGTCGGACAACTCGTCCGTAGTGGCCTACCTGAACAAACAAGGTGGCACCAGAAGCGGAACCCTATTGTCCTTAGCAACAGAGATTCTGTCCTGGGCCGAGACCCACACCCTTTCGCTCTCAGCCGTTTTCCTGAGAGGAGAGAAAAACGTAGTAGCAGATTTTCTCAGCCGAAAGAAGCTGGGGGAGGGCGATTGGGTTCTCAACCAGGAGGTCTTCAATCTCATAGTAAAGAGATGGGGGTCTCCGGAGGTGGACCTGTTCGCGTCCAAAAACAATGCAAAAACCCCCTGTTTTTTCTCCCTAAAAAGGGGAGAGGGAGCTCTAGGGGTGGATGCCTTGAGCCAGGATTGGAATTTCGGAACTTGCTATGCCTTCCCACCTCCAGTGTTGTTGCCAGCAGTTCTGAGGAAGTTTCAGATGGAAAACACTTCTCTGATTCTGGTGGCTCCACATTGGCCAAAGAGAGCATGGTTCTCGGTACTAAAACGGTTGGCGATAGAACCTCCCTTGCTCTTGCCCCTTCAGGACGATCTCCTCTCTCAGGGGCCAGTCCTATGCCCACAGGTACACCAGTGGAAGTTAGCGGCCTGGCTACTGAGGAGGGTTTGTTAAAATCTAAAGGTTTCTCAGAGAGGCTAGTTTCTACCCTTCTGGATAGTAGGAAGAAGGAAACTCGCCAGATCTATGAAAGGGTCTGGTTGCGTTTCAACAAGTGGTGCGCAGAGAGCTCTTTCTCTGTACGAAGCTCCTCCGCAGTATTGGAATTTTTACAACGTGGGGCAGATAAGGGGTTATCCATCAGTACCCTTAGAGGTCAAGTATCAGCCCTTAGTGTTTTTTTGGAGGATCATTTGGCTACCAACCCGTGGGTAGTCAGATTCTTTAGGGCCCTGTCCAGACAGAGACCGGTCCAGGGTCTATCATTTCCCAGATGGGATTTATCTTTAGTTTTGCAGAGTTTAACTGGAACCCCCTTCGAACCTTTGAAGGAGTGTTCTCTGAGAGAGCTTACTCTGAAGACAGTGTTCCTGGTAGCAGTAACAACTGCCAGGAGGGTCAGTGAGATGGAGGCCTTCTCAGTCAGGGCTCCCTTTTGTGTTATTTTTCCGGATCGGATAGTTTTAAAGACCGATCCAGCCTTTTTGCCGAAAGTGGCATCCAGCTTTCATAGAAGCCAGGAAATAGTTTTGCCCTCTTTTTGTCCCAATCCCTCCGGTGAGAAGGAATTAAGATTTCATTATTTAGATGTTAGGAGATGTATCCTACACTATCTGGAACTGACCAAGGCATTCAGAAGGTCAGATTCTTTATTTGTTTTGTTTTCCGGGGCCAGGAAAGGTTGTAAAGCGTCCCGGCGCACTATTGCTAGGTGGCTCAGAGTAGCCATTGAGCAGGCTTATTCAGCAGCAGGGAAAGAAATCCCAGTGGGTATTAAAGCACACTCCACTAGAGCTATGGCAGCCTCCCAAGCAGAAAAAGCAGGAGCTACGCCAGAACAGATTTGCAAAGCAGCAACTTGGTCCAGCTATTCCACTTTCGTTAAACACTACAGAGTGGATCTGGTATCGGCAGGTGAGCAAACCTTTGGGCGAAAGGTTTTGCAAGCTGTAGTCCCACCCTAACTGGTAAGTGCTCGCTTATCCTCTCATAGTGGCTGTCCTGAAAGACGATTAGGGAAAATTAGAGTTACGCTTACCGGTAACGTCTTTTCCAGTAGTCTTTCAGGACAGCCCTAGTTCCCACCCGAAAATTGGGGGGAGTCTTACAAAGACCAGAGCGCAGCAAGATAATAGTATTTGATAAATATGTTATTAACGTGTTCTTGTGTCTCCCCAGCTGGCCGGAGGTATTCTCGATATAACTGAGGTCCGGCAGGGGAAGTAAGAATTTATGGGCTGGCGCAGTGTTTCCAGAGGAAGAGGAGGAGTCTATCTCTCATAGTGGCTGTCCTGAAAGACTACTGGAAAAGACGTTACCGGTAAGCGTAACTCTAATTTTTTCCACATCTTATGCGGAGAGTTCCCAGGGCCAGGTCTCCCTGTTACCTGAGATGGAGGAAGGTCAGGTCCCAGAATTTAGTTCTGGGGAGGAGGATTCAGACCAGGATAGCCAGGGGGAGGTTAAACTTGGGGGTTTTCTGTTCTCGAGTGAGGACATGGAAGGCCTATTAAAGGCCATTTACACCTCGGAAGATATCCAGGTCCCCTCTGCTCAGGTTTCAGCACAGGACAGAGTGTATAGGGGCCTAGGAAGGTTGCAGGCCAGAACCTTTCCCATCCACCAATCTCTGAAGGATATAGTCCTCAGAGAATGGAAAGAACCTGAACGTAAGCTCCTCAAACTGAAAGCTTGGAAGAGAAGGTGTCCCTTTAAGGATAAGGAGGAGGAGACATTTTTTAAAACTCCTCGTTTGGATGCAGCCCTAGCGCAGGTGTCTAAGAGGTCCGATTTATCCTTCGAAGATTCTGGAAATATCCAGGATCAGATGGATAGAAAGTCTGAGACATTACTCAAAAGGGCCTGGGAGGCGAATGCGGCGGCAATGGCGCCGGCTCTAGCTTCCGCCTGTGTAGCCAGGAATGCAGACACCTGGCTTGGCAAATTAATAGATCACGTCTCCCGGGGTAGGGAGACTAAAGAAATTGTAGACTCACTGGAGGTAATCAGTCGAGCGGTAGCATATGTGGCAGATGCAGCGGTGGAGACTGTTAGGACCACAGATAAGGCAGCAGCACTTTTAAACTCTGCCAGGAGGGCCCTATGGGTAAAAACCTGGGATGGAGATTTCACTTCCAAGTCTCGCTTATGCGGCATTCCCTTTGAGGGTTCCCTGCTGTTTGGGTCAGGCCTAGATCAGGTTTTGTCCCGATCTACTGAAAAGGGAAAGAAGTTCCCGGTGAGGCCCAAGAGGGAAAGGGGTAAGAAATTTTTTCGAGGCCCCTACTCAAAGACTCATCATAAAGGGAAAGTTGAACAGAGGAAGAAGTGGAACCTTGGAAAAGAAAAAAGTGCAATTCTTTTCTCCAGTTCCGGAGCCTCTCAGAAAGAAGGCAAATTACGCCACCGTAAAGGTAGGCGCAAGACTCGGTGACTTCCTTCCCCAGTGGGAAAGGATTACGCAGAGTCCATATATTTTAAATCTCTTAGAAGTGGGGTACAGACTGGAATTTCAAAGTCTTCCCCCACAGAAATTTCTGATTACCTTTCCTCCCAGGGACCCAGCCAAGGCAGAGGGGTTACTGAGAAGTTTAAAGGAGCTGGCAGAGCAAGAGGTTATTGCTCCAGTACCAGCCAGTCAGTTAGCCCAGGGTTTTTACTCACACGTATTTGTGGTTCCAAAACCCTCGGGCAAGTTTCGGTTAATCATAAATTTGAGAGGACTCAACCATTACTTCACAAGAGGTTCAGGATGGAGAGTATTTACTCAGTAAGAAAACATCTTCAGGCAGGAGTTTTTATGGTCACTCTGAACCTAAAAGACGCATATCTACACGTACCCATTGCTCCCGAACACCAGAAGTACCTACGCTTCGCAGTTTGCATACAGCAGAAGGTACAACACTGGCAGTTCAGAGCTCTTCCCTTTGGGCTGGCGGCAAGCCCAAGGGTATTCACAAAGGTGATGGCCGAAGTCGTAGCATACCTACTCCTGCAGAGGATAGGGTTAATACCCTACCTGGACGACTTACTGATCTACAGTGTGGATCAGAGGCAAGCAGTGATAGACAGAGACATCGTGTTAGAGACTCTGGAGACTTTGGGCTGGATGGTCAGTCGGGAGAAGTCCTCACTGACACCATCTCAGTCCAAACTATACCTCTCTCTCTGCGGTGGTGGCTCGACCCACACAATTTGTTGAAAGGTCGCCCCTGGTCCCAGGTAAACCCATTGGTCTTGACCACGGACGCCAGCGCTTGGGGTTGGGGGGCTCATCTGGGAGACCGATATACCCAGGGGTCCTGGAACCGCAGCCAAGCCAGGGAATCTTCCAATTTCAGGGAGCTTCTGGCAGTAGGCAGAGCCCTAGACTATTTCCAAGAGCAGCTGCAGGACAGAGAGGTTCAGGTCCTCTCAGACAACCTGGTCACGGTTGCATACCTAAACCACCAAGGGGGGACAAGGTCAGGCAAACTAAGGCAAGTTAGCACAGCAAATCCTTGGGGAAGCAGAAAGGAAGGTCCTTTCACTGTCAGCGATTCATATAAAAGGCTCACTCAATCTGCAGGCAGATTTTCTAAGCAGACAGCCCATCCTTCAGGGGGAATGGGGATTGAGCAAAGAAATCTTCTTCCCGGTGTGCAGACATTTTGGCAAGCCAGAAATAGATTTGTTCGTTTCCTGGAGGAATGCGAAGGTCCTCAGGTTTTTCTCCCTTTACAAGGATCAAGAAGCAGAAGGGATAGACGCTCTTGTACAGGTGTGGGATTTCAGGCTGGCTTATGCCTTTCCCCCACTGGTACTCCTTCCCAGAGTCCTACAGAAGTTAACCTACTCAAGGACAGACCTGGTGCTGATAGAACCCTGGTGGCCCAAGAGGGTTTGGTTTCCCACCATTCAGAGTCTCTCGGTAGCTCCCCCGCTGCATCTGCCGGTGCAACGAGACCTGCTCAGTCAGGGTCCAGTCTTTCACCCCGACCCGGGACGTCTCTCTCTGACAGCATGGCTATTGAGAGGGAAATACTCCGTGACAGGGGCTGTTCGGAGAGAGTGATAGACACTTCTCCTCAGTAGGAAAGGCGTCACCAGAAAAATTTATGCAAAAGTCTGGAAAGTTTTCTCCCATTGGCTGCAGTCTAGGGAGGGGGCTCTCCAGATGATACCTAACATCCTAGACTTTCTTCAAGAGGGGGTGGACCAGGGTTTGGCAGTCAGCACCCTCAAAGTCCAGGTGGCAGCCCTGTCCGTGTTTTTTGATAGGAAGCTAGGACAGGAGCCACTGATAAAAAGATTTTTGTTGGCCAGGGAAAGGGTAGTTCCAGTCAGGACGGTCAGTTGCCCTCCATGGGACCTGTCCCTGGTATTAGATGCCCTAACAAGGGGGCCTTTTGAGCCGGTGGCTCAAATTTCTGTTAAACTTTTATCATTTAAGTTGGCCTTCCTTCTGGCTATCACTACAGCCAGAAGGGTGGGTGATATACAGGCCCTTTCGATTAAAGAGCCGTTTTTGCGTATCCTAGAGGATAGGGTAATCCTCACTCAGGATCCTCTTTATTTGCCAAAGGTGGCTTCACTATTTCACAGGAGATTATTCTCCCGTCCTTTTGCCAGAATCCCAAGAATAAGGAAGAGGAAAGATTCCATTTCTTAGATGTCAGGCGCTGTCTCCTAGTCTATTTGGAAAGAGTAAAAGACTTTAGGAGATCCAGTCACTTATTGATCACCTTCTCAGGGAAGAGAAAGGGTCTACAAGCTTCTAAGACAACGATAGCTAGATGGGTCAGACAAACCGTATCTATTGCTTATAGGCAGGCAGGTAAACCAGTGCCAACCCGCCTTAAGGCGCATTCAACCAGATCCCTGGCGACCTCCTGGGCAGAAAGGGCAGGCGCCTCAATCGACCAGATCTGCACAGCAGCAACATGGACGAGCCATAGAACATTTCTGAGGCACTACAGAGTGGAGCTGTTGTCCCCTCAGGATTTGGCATTTGGCAGGAAGGTCCTACAAGCGGTTGTCCCGCCCTAAAGGTAGGCCTGAACTTCTTGCTTATCGTCTCAGGTGTGCCGTCCTGGAAGATGACTGGAGAAAATGACCAGTTACACTTACCGGTAACGGCTTTTCTAGGAAATCTTCCAGGACGGCAGGCCTACTTCCCTACCCTTGTTTTATTGGTGTGGTATATGTATTCCTCACAGAATGTTCCCTCTGACACCGGTGTGGGCTTTTCTTTACCATAACTGAGGGTCTGAGGGAGGGGTGGGAACTTTTAAACTTGTTGTTGATTGTGTTTCCTGTCAGGTGGACCAGTCATCTCTCTCTCAGGTGTGCCGTCCTGGAAGATTTCCTAGAAAAGCTGTTACCGGTAAGTGTAACTGGTCATTTTCTAGTTCCGCCCAAGGGGCAGTCCCTTGGGTAACAACCCCTCTGCATGCTACTGCAGCCTCAGTACGTCAACAAGCAGTATAACGTAAAGAAAAATATGATGGGCGGGTGTACGGTGAGTACAAAAATCCTATTTCCTCTTATATTCACCGACTGACACAGCTTCTCTCTTTAGACCATTGGGATGTCTCCAAACAGTGCCAAAACGAGGGGTGGGAAAACAGCATAAAACTTCATCCACCTTGGAATGTGGGAGCCAGTACAAACTTTACCCACAAAAAACAGGGTGCTCCTCAACAGAGAAGCACTACCCTCAAACCGCACCAAAAACTGTGTTTTTGCCCAAAAAAACCAGGAAAAAAATTGCATATGCAATTGCAACTGTACAGCCGCCTGCAACACTTCGCGGCCAAAACAGGCATCACCCGAAGCACTGACATCTACCGTGTAGAACTTTGTAAACGCGTGGACGATAGACGCTTGCTGTTGGAAGGTCCAAGACGCTCTGATTGCCCTCGTGGAGTGGGCCGTGACCGGAAAGGGGGGCACCTGCATGTTCAAGGCGTAGGCTTGTACTACAATCTATCTGATCCACCTGGAAATGGTGGCCGACGGGACCGCCATGCCTTTCTTTGGACCAGCCACCGAAACAAACAGTGAGTCTGACTACCGGAAGGGAACCATGGCAGACAAATACACCTTCAGAGCCCGAATCACGTCCAGATCATGAAGGGCCACCTCCTTAGGATGTGTCTGCTTAAAACACAGAGATGGTAACACAATGTCCTCATTGATGATGTGAAACACCGAGACTACCTTCCTGGCCGATGTTATGGCCACTAGAAAGAGTCAACAGGGGAAACTGATATTTTCCAATGGCGGTTTCTGAAGCGCCGATAATACCAGGTTTAGATCCCACGGGGGTAGCGGCGGACGCGCCGGAGGGACTACATGTCGCACTCCTTGAGCAAAAGTACTCACTATAGAGTGAGACGCCGGGGGTCACTGAAAAGGGACAGCCAAAGCTGATATTTGTCCTTAAATGGTGCTTAATGCCAATTTCTGGTCCACCCCTTGCTGAAGAAACAGCAGGATCCTGGATATAGAAAAGGAGCGCGGATGCCATCCTTTCTCCTCACACATGCAGGCCTTCCAGGTACGAAGATATATCTTCTGAGAAGAAGATTTCTGTGCTCTTAACATAGTTGGGATCACCGAGTCCGCCAGACCCCGGTTCCTCAACACCTGACTCTTAATAGCCATGCCGTTAAAGCCAGCAACGGTAATGCAGAATGGAGATTCGGACCTTGAGACAGAAGGTCCTCTCACAACGGCTGTTGCCAGGGAGCGTCTGCCACCAGGCACACTAGGTCTGCGTACCAAGGACACTGATGTCAATCTGGGGCAACCAGTATTACTGGGATCCCCTCGGCTTCCACTCTGCAAAGCAGACGTGGTAATGGTTTCAGTGGAGGAAAGGCCTAGATCAGCTGGTACTGATCCCATGGAGCCACCAGCCTTTCTGGCGAGTCTGCCCATGGATCTCTTGTCTTGGACACAAATCTTGGCACTTTCCGATTGAGACGTGAGGCCTGAAGATCCATGTCTGGTGTGCCCCACCACAGGCACAGTAGCCTGAACACCTCCGGATGCAACGCCCATGCTCCTGGGTCCAGCATCCGATGACTTAGTCCGCCTGCCAGTTGTCCGGCAAATGACCGACAGGGCCGGTACATGTCGCTCTGCCCACCGTAGTATGTGAGCGACCTCCCGTGCGGCGGCCGAGCTTCTTGTTCCTCCTTGGTGATTGACGTATGCCACAGCAGTGGCGTTGTTTGACTGGATCCTGATCGGGTGCCCTTGCAGTCTCATTGACCATGTGGGGAGGCATAACCTGATCGCTCTCAGTTCGAGCAGATTGATTGGCAACTTTGATTCCTCTGTTGACCAGAGGCCCTGAGTCGACTGAACTCACATCACTCCACCCCAGCCCAATAGGCTGGCGTCTGTTGCAATCACCGGCCATTTCAGAGGTAGGAACTACTTCTTGGACTGAATCACCAGGGACCTCAGCCACCAGATCAGGGAACCCCTGACTAACTGGCTCACCTGGATCTGTTGATCCAGGGACAATGGAGATCTGTCCCACTTTGTCAAGATCACCTTCTGCAGGACTTTGGTGTGGAACTAGGCATATGGTACTGCCTCAAAGGAGGCCACCATGAGTCCCAGGACTCGCATGCAGATGCACAGCAATGGCCACTTGCGGTTCATCAGCAGTTTTACTGCGGCTCTGAAAGCCTGCAGCTTGTCTGAAGGGAGAGAAACTCTCGCTTCCCTGGAGTCCAGCAGCAAGCCTAGGTACTCCACAGACGGTACTATCACCGACTTTTCTAGTTTTAACAGCCCCCCAAATTCTTGCATGGTCTGCATGGTGATCGCCACATCCTCTTCTAACTCTGAGGTGGAAGAAGCTTTCAGGAGGAGATTGTCTAGGTAACCCACGAACACGACCCCGCATTGCCGTAGCAACGCCAACACAGGAGCCAATACCTTGGTAAAGACTCGGGGGGCTGATACCAAACCAAAAGGGAGAGCCACAAACTGGTAGTGGGCTTCCCCAACTGTAATTGCAGAAACTTTTGATGCCGGAGGCATATGGGTATGTGCAGGTATGCATCCCGGATGTCTAAGGACGCCAGGGGAGTCCCCTTGATGGAGTGCAGCTACTGAGCGAACTGATTCCGTTCTGAATCTCTGCACTTTTCACAAAATGATTGATGCATCCCGGATGTCTAAGGACGCCAGGGGAGTCCCCTTGATGGAGTGCAGCTACTGAGCGAACTGATTCCGTTCTGAATCTCTGCACTTTTCACAAAATGATTGAGGGCTTTTAGATCCAAAATTGGACGTACCCCTTTCCTTCTTGGGAACTACAAACAGGTTTGAGTAGAACCCCTGGAAACGTTCCAATTCCGGAACAGGTACAATCACCCTGCGATTCAGCAGGTCCCCTACTGCCCCCAAGAGGGTTCTCCCGGCGAGCCGGGAGAACGGGTATGCTGGAGGGGAAGAATCTGTTTTGCGGCCAAGGGAAGAAATCTATCTTTTAGCTGTAGGAAATCAGATCACAGACCCATTGATCGGACAGTCGAGAGGACCACCTGGCTGCAAACTCCCGAAGCGACCCCCCCCCCCCACCACCACCCGAGTCATGGGTGGGGGCAAACCTTCATGCGGTAGCACTTTTGTTCACAGGCTTGTTAGGCTTGCAGTTCCAGGGACGTTTCTGCCCTTCTGTGGTCGTCCTGTCGGGCTGGGGATGATTAGCCAAAACTCCGGGCGGACGAAAAAGCCGGTAGTGAGCCGAAAAAGAGGGCCCTTGCCTATGGCCTGGCTCCTTTAGCCTTCCTGGCCTGTGAGAGTAGTGTACTCTTACCACCTGTGGCATTCTTAATAATGTCATCCAAAGAGCCGGTTGCCAAGGAAGGGAAGATCCATCAGGGCTTTTTTGGATGCCTGGTCAGCAGACCAGCATTTCAACCAAACCAGGCGCCTCAGCACCACTGCTGACACTGAAGCCCTGGATAACAGGGGGAGGGTATCCAGGGCCACGTCACAAACGTACTTAAGGACATGCACTAGTTGATCTGCTAGTTCCACGCAGACAGGAGAAGCCTGCTGTTCTCCCAACTCGCGGTGCAACAGTGCGTATGCCAGTACTGGTCGCATGGTTGACCCCACAACTTTAAACAAGGAATGAGCCACTGCCTCTGCCTCCGAACGGTCCTGGTCAGCGTCATCTGAAACTACAGTGCAGGGGTCACCAGCCTCAGCAGGGCCCGAGTCTTCGTCAGAGCTCTCCCCAGAGGATAGGGGCAGGGTCCGCTTTTTAGCACCTCGCGCCCACCTCCATCCTGGCAATGAACTAATTGAGGACAAGGTGTCCAAGGGCACTGCGCATTCTGCAGGCGAACCAGTTGCAATTGCCTGGACTTCGGGGGAAGAAACGCCAGTTTCTGAAGCCATGTTGACCCTACCCTGTCTGCCACCCGAAGGGAACTTAGGACAGTGACAGTCCCACCCTCCTTACTGCTGCTGGCTGAGGGGCCTGCAAGACTCACCACCCTGAAAGGTTCTGCGCTATCCAGCAGGTAGTGCCTGTGGTCTCTGGCTCCCAAGTGCAGAGGAATCCGCTCTGTGTCAGTGGAAGCTGCTACTAATGGTGCTGAAACCGCTCTGCAATGTGCTCAGGCTCAAAGGAAATGGCCGCCCAGCGTCCAGTATAAGGACATAAAACAGTGGGAAAATGGCCACCAGAGCACAGGGACACTTGTTGCCGCTAGAGGAATTTCAAGGTCACTGTTAAATTGTCATTTTTATGATTTGTAGAGTATATACATACATAGGTGTGTGGTTTAATATTTTAACACATTTGTTGTTGCACAAAGCCGCACTGCCTTTTTTATCTGGTTAGTGTGTTTCTGGGTATTTACACCTAATTCAATTAATTTGTGTTACTGGTTTAGTGCAATTCTTTTTTTCACCGTTTTTATTTTTTACTGTAGTTGTTATACAGCAAAGTTGCAGCTTCCAAAAGGGCTTTATAGAAGGCCTGTTTTAGTTAATGTTGCATTTATAGTGCATATATTTACCGTAGTGCAGTCTCTTTTTTTTCTTATTTGTCTGCTAGAGAAAGCTGAAAAACGTGTTCAGGCTTCTAAAAAATGTCCGCCGGCATGCAGTATAAGGACAAATCACAGGGAAAATGGCCGCTGAAGCTCAGGAGAGCATGCTTTCCCTTGCCGCTGATCCTGAAACCATGAGGGACAGAGCTGAACAGATGGCGTTAATCAGTGCTGCAAGGGACACAGACACCTCCAGGGACGTGAGAAACAGGACTTGGGACACAGCCAGCCAGTGCAGCCCCCCCCACAGGTGAGAGCCCCTGTACAGACACACACACACACTGCTCAGCAGCCACATGCAGCATCCCCCACAGGGAGGGGGAGGGAAGATAAGGACGGGCAGAGAAGAGAGGGAGGTAAGGGACCCCCGAATCGACCTCCCAGGGCATGACCAGCTGCTCAGCCCCACTGAGGCAGGTAGAGTTGTACTTACCAGTCCTGAAGAGCTTGGAGACATTCCATTACAGACCCACTCTCTGATCAGTACGGGGTGGCTGCTGGCCTTGGCACACTGACGCAGACATCAGTAGCCCGGTCATATGTGTGTCCCGGAGCATAAAAGCTCATGACCATCTCTGGAGCTGAGGTTTCATCATGGCCGGCCTAGCACGGAGCTGCAACCTGCACGCGCTCAATGGCCAGGCTGGGGTGACTACAAGGATAAGGGCAGATCACAGAATCTATCATCTTGCGCAAAAAGCCAATCTTCTGCAGAAAAAAAAGATGGACCGATGGGCCCGTCAGGGTTCCTAGGTCCTTCTCCTTCACTAGACAAAATAAAACTGAGGCTGCAGTAGCATGCTGAGGGGTTGTTACCTAAGGGACCGCCCCTTGGGCCGAACTAGAAAGTTCTAGTTTTATCACATGTTAACATGTAATGCCTAGTCTTCTCCTGAAGGTGGCATAACAACCCAATGGTCTAAAGAGAGAAGCTGTGTCAGTCGGTGAATATAAGAGAATTGTACATTTAAAAGTGAATTGAAGTTTTTTCAACATGTGAATCAGCCTGCATAATGCTCCAGTTTTTTTTATTGCTAGTGTCCTCAAAGCGGTCCTCCTTTTCATTTGGGGATCTGCCCCCACTCTGGATGAAGGAGCAACAGAGACACTTTTGGACAGCAGCATTGTTTAATCTGGGAGGAGGAAAGTGTTAGATGTATTAGCAGGTTTAGATACACTAACAAAATTAAGCCATACTCCAGCTAATCCTTTGTTGCTGTAACTGCTTAGTTTTTTCCTTTTGGGAGAAAGGTTTTATATAAATAAAGTCTGACCATTGTAAACAGCCCTGTCAATGGCAAAATGGTTTGTCTCAACCCCAAGAAAATAAAGGAAAGAGCCTAAAAAAGAAAAATAATGCAACCGATACACCTAAGAATCGATATGCTGCAGTGTTTGTAAATGTTTGCTTTTATTTTTGTTTTTTTAACCTCTTTGTGTGAATTCTTTCAAGATTTGACTGCTTATTGCTCATAAGAGGGTTCCAGATTGGTTACCCTCAGTGCATACCTTTGGAACTGTATCTGAGCAGTGGGGCCAGCCTGTAATGTTTGCTTTCATGTTCTGGGATTTAGACACAGCCTCTGACACACTGCTAGGCCCCACCCCTCCTCATTTACTGAATGTAATGATGGGCAGTGCTCCTGATGCCTCCTGGGCGATGATGCACATCTTCCACCTAGAAGAGCAGGGGACACACCCTCCATCACCCTGAATCAGGCTTCCTCACAGATGTGCAACATGCAGACTTTGAATAAAGCAGAATTCGCTGCCTTTATATATGATCTATTCCAGAGGTTATCACCCATTCTGGAGATGCTGAGTGCCAACAGCCAAAAAAAGTTCTTCCACCTGATTATATTCAAGCATTAGAACCTGAATTGTTTGGTTCATGTACATTTGTAAAGGGGATGCTGAAGATTCACCATCACAAAAAATTCTTCAGCTTCTTACCATATACTGACTACTGTGGACTCATTGAGGCAGTGCGTACTAGTCTCTGGCTAGATACACACAGTACTGCACAGCTTTCATGTTTGTTACATGGTACTCTATGGAAGAGGAATTAATGAAGAGATTAAATATTCCCACTATGAACCTGACTATTTTGACACTAAATAAAAATAATTAGTCTACTGTGCCTATTGAGGGCATTCCCTCACGTAAAGCGTTTAACCCCCAAAAATATTCATATCCTGGTCCCTTAAAGCACATTAAACAACACCGTGCTTGTGCTGTGTAATCTGCCCCCTCTAAACTGTAAAAAAAAAAAAACCCCGAATATGCACTTCCTCTATACCCTCTCTAAGCCCTGCAACCCCCCCCCCCCCCGCGCCGATATTATTGGAAAAAAAAAAAACTATAGCTGTTACTGCCAGCCCCTCTATTTAGAGGCTGGCATAGTACACAGTATAAAGCATTTTTAAACGTGAGCTCTGTAAATACAGATTTTTTCAACTGTATTCAAGCCGGTCACGTGACTCGAGGCCGCTTTACAGCTATGAAACAGAGCTTCTGCAGGTGGAGCCAAGCGGCAATGTCAGCTGACGTCAGATGGAGCTCAGGCCCCCTCCCACAGAAGCAATCCATCGGAGCTGGAAAGCGGCCGTGAGTCACGTAACTGGCCTGAAGACAGCTGAAAATCTGTATTTACAGTGCTCATTTTTAAAAATGCTTTACACAGTGTGCTATGCAAGCCTCTAATGGAGGGTCTGGCATAGACTTATACAAATGGGTTCACAAACCCGTTAAGGATTTAGTTTATAGGCATTTGGAGGATCTTTTGAAATCTTCCCTTTCTCTTGCAGGTCCAGCCTTGCATCCAGCTATTGCTTCCCTATCCGTTCCCCAGACTATGTCAAGCTGAACTCTACAGTGAACTTTCTCCTGGTAATAATGCTCTTTGTGTAAGATTACAACTCTTTCCCTCAGCCCTACTGTTCTGCATAGACTCCATGTAGAATGTGATTAGTCAAATCTTTAGAATGTCCTGTGCATATGCGCAGAATATTATGACTTTGACTAGAGTTTGGTCGTATAAGGCAAAAAGGTGTCTTTTGAGAATGCTATTTGAAGCTGAGCTTCTCTCTGGGTTCTTTTTTTACTTTACAGGTATTAGCAATTACAGTAAATTATATTTAATACTGACTTATATTAAATCTAAACGTTTTGGTGAGTTTCTTGAATGTTATAAATCAGTATACTATATCCCGCCCCATAGTGTTTAGCAATAGGAGGACATGGAGGAGGAGGGAGGATTGTCATTTACCACTGTATATATGCCTGCCTACATATGTGACTCTATAGTCATTTGGGCTGCACAGATAAGAAAAAGGAGAACAGGAATAGTTTAGAATGGAACTGAAATTTGAGCATGCTCTGTAGGGGACACCAGATGGTCTACACATTCTCAGGCTGCAGTGGGGGCACAGAGAAGATGGGGGAGACAGTTGAAGGCAGGATGTGTATTCCACTCTACACAAAACTAATGGTTTAGTGGCTTTGAGAGTATGAACATTCTGTTATATAGCATCTAATTGAGTTTTCCATAGTCTGGGTTTACTGACACTTTAACCGCTTGCTGTCCACCCACCATCAAATGATGGTGGGGCGGTGCAGATCTTGTTGGTGGTGGCACAGAACGGCCGCTCTCACGTGCCCGAAGCGATCGCGGCTGCACTGCGTTGCTAGAACGCGGTGCGACCCCGATCTGTGTAAAGAGCCATGTCTACGGCTCTTTAACCATGTAATCGGCTGTGTCCAATCACAGCCGGTCACGTGTAAACACGGAAATGCCGTTGGTCGGCTCTCCTCGCCTCACACTGACAGAGTGTGAGGAGAGGAGAGCTGATCAGCGGCATCTCCTCACAGGGGGACAGCTAGGGAAGTAATCAGGGCACTGATTACAATATATAAAGTGTAAAAATACCATGCCCACCAGTGCCAGTGATCAGAGCCCAACAGTGGCAGCAATCAGTGCCCACAAGTGCCACAAATCAGTGCCCATTAGCCATGCTAGTCAGTGCTAGCAATTAGTGCCGCTCATCACTGCTGTCCTTCAATGCCCATCAGTGCCCGCCAGTGCCACCTAACAGTACCCATCAGTGCCACCTATCAGTGCCCATAAGTGCAGCATATTAGTGCCTCCTCATCAGTCCCACCTCATCAGTGCCCAGAAGTGTCACCTCATCAGTGCCCACCAAGTCAGCCTATCAGTGCCCAACAGTGCTGCCTCATCAGCGCAAATCAGTGAAGGTGAAAAATTACTTAGTTACAAAATTACTGATAGAAAAAAAGTAAAACGTTTTTTTTCAAAATTTTTGGACTTTTTTTTTTGTAAAAAATAAAAAACCCAGCATCGATTACATACCAGCAAAAGAAAACTTTATTTGTGTGAAGAAAATGATAAAAAACTTGTTTGGGTACAGTATAGTATGACCTCGCAATTGTCATTCAAAGTGCGACAGCGCTGAAAGATGGCTTGGGCAGGAAGGGGGTGTTCATGCCTGGTAGGCAAGTGGTTAAATAGTAGAACACCACTGACCACCAATAAAGATGTGATTATTGCATTCACTGGCACCAATGCTGGGGCTTATAAATGCGTAAACTGGCACCAATGCTGTGGGTTATTGTGTAAACTGGCACCAATGCTAGGAAATATTACTGTGGAAACTGGTACCAATCCTAGGGGTTATTATTGCAAAAACTGACACCAATACTGGGATTTTTGCTGCTACTGACACAATGCTGGGGGTTATTATTGTATCCACTGGCATCAATGCTGTGGGTTACTATTACTGCAACAATGGGCTTATTTTACTCTTGCTTTCTCTTCAGTGTGCCTTTAGGTGAAAACTACAGCAGGAATTACATTTTACAGTGTATTATGCATCTGCACAAGTAAAATAGGCTTAAGAGAAAACTGGGATAACTAGAACTGTTAAGTTTAATACTGTTAAAATATGTGAGTAAATTCTGTTTTGAATGTATTAAACTTTATTTCATTTATAATGTTTGAAATATGTTCCTTTCTTAAAAAGACACTGCCTAATTCACAATAAGGAGGGGGCACAGTCTGGCGTTTTCACCCTGGTTACTGGATAATCTTGTGTCGGAACTGCCTTTGCTAGATAGTAAAAGTGCATTAGCACATTTGATAAAGACACTTGTGCTAAATCAGTGCTAGTTTGGGATCCTGCCCCACCTGAGTGCTGCTGTGCAGTGTAATGCAGGAGACCATAATATTGTCAAGCTAGATTTAAGTATCTGTAGGAATTTGCCTTCTGTCTGCAGTCGCAAGTGGTTTTTGGCTTCAGCCTGTTTAAAAAATTAAATAAATTAAATACTGTAGCTGCTCACTTTTAATAAAAAGGTGTTTACGTGTCCAGGGATCTATGGCTTTCTTCACCTGAGCTGGTTCTTCCCCAGTTTTCAAGTCCCCGGCGCCACCACGTTTACTGCTGGCTGTGACTCCTTGCGGCTTCACACCAGCTCCCTACTGTGTATACGCGAGTCGCATTGTGCTTTGTGTCTGGACTCGCAGCATTCTGGGACCCTTGTCATGCGTATCAGGAGGTAGCGGTCAGGAAGTGTGGGGGGGGGGGGGGGTGTGAACTTCCGCTTGTATCACCTATGCAAACTGAACAGAAGTTGGGGGGGGGGGGAATTAAGGGGAACTTGAGTTGAAATTCTGCTTTAATGAGTTATTTATGTACATTACTTTCTGTCTCTGTGTGGCTGAGTCAAAAACACCAGAGGGAGGAAGAAAAAAAGGGAGGCGCTATGGAAAAGTTTAATCCAGACCAGAAGCAAAGATTATTACATCATCGAATGCCACATCGTGATCATCCTCAGGGGCCCTTGCAACTGAACTTTGCTGCAACGTCAGTCTGGAGGTACAGTGCCTTGCGAAAGTATTTGGCCCCCTTGAACTTTTCAACCTTTTGCCACATTTCAGGCTTCAAACATAAAGATATAACATTTTTATTTTTTGTGAAGAATCGCCAACAAGTGGGACACAATTGTGAAGTGGAATGAAATCTATTGGATTTTTGAAACTTTTTTAACTAATAAAAAAATGAAAAGTGGGGCGTGCAAAATTATTCGGCCCCCTTGCGTTAATACTTTGTAGAGCCACCTTTTGCTGCGATTACAGCTGCAAGTCGCTTGGGGTATGTCTCTATCAGTTTTGCACATCGAGAGACTGAAATTCTTGCCCATTCTTCCTTGCAAAACAGCTCGAGCTCAGTGAGGTTGGATGGAGAGCGTTTGTGAACAGCAGTTTTCAGCTCTTTCCACCGATTCTCGATTGGATTCAGGTCTGGACTTTGACTTGGCCATTCTAACACCTGGATTATTTGTGAACCATTCCTTTGTAGATTTTGCTGTATGTTTGGGATCATTGTCTTGTTGGAAGATAAATCTCCGTCCCAGTTTCAGGTCTTTTGCAGACTCCAACAGGTTTTCATCCAAAATGGTCCTGTATTTGGCTGCATCCATCTTCCCCCTCAATTTTAACCATCTTGCAGGCCCAAACCCTGATGCTGCCACCACCATGTTTGACAGTGGGGATGGTGTGTTGAGAGTGATGAGCTGTGTTGCTTTTACGCCAAACATATAATTTTGCATTGTGGGCAAAAAGTTAGATTTTGGTTTCATCTGACCAGAGCACCTTCTTCCACATGTTTGGTGTGTCTCCCAGGTGGCTTGTGGCAACCTTTAGACAAGACTTTTTATGGATATCTTTGAGAAATGGCTTTCTTCTTGCCACTCTTCCATAATGGCCAGATTTGTGCAGTGTAGGACTGATTGTTGTCCTATGGACAGACTCTCCCACCTCAGCTGTAGTTCTCTGCAGTTCATCCAGTGTGATCATTGACCTCTTGGCTGCATCTCTGATCAGTCTTCTCCTTGTCTGAGCTGAAAGTTTAGAGGGACGGCCAGGTCTTGGTAGATTTGCAGTGGTCTGATACTCCTTCCATTTCAAAATGATCACTTGCACAGGGCTCCTTGGGATGTTTAAAGCCTGGGAAATCTTTTTGTATCCAAATCCGGCTTTAAACTTCTCCACAACAGTATTACAGACCTGCCTGGTGTGTTCCTTGGTCTTCATGATGCTCTCTGCGCTTTCAACAGAACCCTGAGACTATCACAGAGCAGGTACATTTATACAGAGACTTGATTACAGGTGGATTCTATTTATCACCATCAGTCATTTAGGACAACATTGGATCATTCAGAGATCCTCGCTGAACTTCTGGAGTGAGTTTGCTACACTGAAAGTAAAGGGGCCGAATAATTTTGCACGCACCACTTTTCAGTTTTTTATTTGCTAAAAAGTTTAAATTATCCAATAGATTTTGTTCCTTTTTCACAAGTGTGTATCACTTGTTGGTGATTCTTCACAAAAAAAAAAAAATGTATATCTTAGTTTGAAGCCTGAAATGTGGCAAAAGGTTGAAAAGTTCAAGGGGGCCGAATACTTTCACAAGGCACTGTATATGTTACATATATTACTGAAAAAAAACAACAACCCCTACTCCGTGGTAAGGTTACCAAAAGAAAATGTTTTAAAAAATAGAATAAAATATTAAATGTGTTAAAGTGAGATTACACCACTGCCACCGCCGAGGGATTTATAATCCCTAATACAAAAAACAAAAAGTAACCAATGAAAATAAGTTACTGGCAGTCCTGTGTTTACACTCTAGAAATATATAAATTCATATACGTGAACATATTTGTGTTTATTGATAGCTCTGTGAAAATTCCTTATCTCAGTGAAGGTAGAACACTTACCAAACGGTATTGCTTGTCATTTCACAGACAAGCACTATGCACTTCATACAACCTCGTTCAACCTTTACTCCACTCCACAAATCCAAAGCAGGTGTTGTTAAGTAGAGATTACATACAAAGAAAAAATGTTTCACATTTCAAAATTTGAGTAAAATCTTTATTTAAATAGAGTATATCTCACCAGAAATGTTCATGTTACATACACACTGTGACAGGAGTCACTTTGGGTGGGGGGGGGGGGGGGGGGGGGGGCTTGTGTAACCCAGCTTACTTTAACCCAGAAACCCACTTTCCAACTCCCCCAAAACCTCTTACAGTGGGGCAAAAAAGAATTTAGTCAGCCACCAATTCTCCCACTTAAATAGATGAGAGAGGCCTGTCTTTGTCATCATAGCTATACCTCAACTATGAGAGACAAAATGTGGAAACAAATCCAGACAATCACATTGTCTGATTTGGAAATAATTTATTTGCAAATTATGGTGGAAACTAAGTATTTTGTCAATATCAAAAGTTAATTTCAATACTTTGTTATATATCCTTTGTTGGCAATGACAGATGTCAAACGTTTTCTGTAAGTCTTCACAAGGTTTTCACACACTGTTGCTGGTATGTTGGCCCATTCCTCCATGCATATCTCCTCTAGAGCAGTGATGTTTTGGGGCTGTTGCTGGGCAACACAGACTTTCAACTCCCTCCAAAGGTTTTCTATGGGGTTGAGATCTGGAGACTGGCTCGGCCACTCCAGGACCTTGAAATGCTTCTTACGAAGCCACTCCTTCATTGCCAGGGCGGTGTGTTTGGGATCATTGTCATGCTGAAATACCCAGCCACGTTTCATCTTCAATGCCCTGGCTGATGGGAGGAGGTTTGCACTCAAAATCTCACGATACATGGCCCCATTCATTCTTTCACGTACACGGATCACTCATCCTGTTCCCTTTGCAGAGAAACAGCCACAAAGCATGATGTTGCCACCCCCATGCTTCACAGTAGGTATGGTGTTCTTTGGTTGCAACTCCGCATTCTCTCTCCTCCAGACACGACAAGTTGTGTTTCTACCAATCAATTCTACTTTGGTTTCATCTGACCATATGACATTCTCCCAATCCTCTTCTGGATCATCCGAATGCTTTCTAGCAAACCTCAGATGGGCCCGGACATGTACTGGCTTAAGCAGGGGGACACGTATGGAACTGCAGGATCTGAGTCCCTGGCAGCGTAGTGTGTTACTGATGGTAGCCTTTGTTATGTTGGTCCCAGCTCTCTGCAGGTCATTCACTAGGTCCACTCGTGTGGTTCTGAGATTTTGCTCACTATTCTTGTGATCATTTTGACTCCACGGGGTGAAATCTTGCGTGGAGCCCCAGATCGAGGGAGATTATCAGTGGTCTTGTATGTGTTCCATTTTTTTAAATTATTGCTCCCACAGTTGATTTCTTCACTCCAAGCTGCTTGCCTATTGCAGATTCAGTCTTCCCAGCCTGGTGCAGGTCTACGATTTTGTTTCTGGTGTCCATTGACGGCTCTTTGGTCTTCACCATAGTGGAGTTTGGAGTGTGACTGAGGTTGTGGACAGGTGTCTTTTATACTGATAACAAGTTCAAACAGGTGCCGTTAATACAGGTAATGAGTGGAGAACAGAGGAGCCTCTTGAAGAAGATACAGGACTGTGAGAGTCAGAAATCTTGCTTGTTTGTAGGTGACCTCCATAATTTGCAAATAAATTATTTAAAATTTTTAAAAAAAATCAGACAATGTGATTGTCTGGATTTGTTTCCACGTTTTGTCTCTCATAGTTGAGGTATACCTATGATGACAATTACAGGCCTCTCTCATCTTTTTAAGTGGGAGAACTTGCACAATTGGTGGCTGACTAAATACTTTTCTGCCCCACTGTATATGTAAGTAATCCTATATCTATTAGGGGCACAGGGTGACCGAGAACCCAAGTCGAGTCTGCACCAGACTCCCAGTACAACCACTCCGGACTCAGCATTTTGTTTTACCCGTTATCTTGGGTTGTATATGTCTGGTTTGCGTTAAAAGAATGAAAAGGTTCTTTCACTTGGGACAATTTCCCTCAAGAAATATATGAAGATAAATGAATTCCACCTTTCAGACTGCTAGAATATTTTATGAGCTTGGTCTCATAGACTGTTGTATACCTTTTACTAGATAGTTTTAAGTGGGTGGGGGTTTGTTAAGTGGCTGTATCCCATTGTTTTATTTTGTTTGCCTTGGGAGCAACCTATTATTGGATGTATATGTGTATGTGGATTAACTGCTAGAGGGGAGGGGGAATTTCTCCTGCAGCCCGTCCTAAAGGCTCTGTGTGTCTCTTGTTACTAAATGTAGTTTACCCCACCCTGTGTCATTGTGCAAAGAAGGGGGAATTATCCCCTGAGTGTATATCTCTTAGTGCCTGTGTTTGAATAAACAGTCTTATGTTTTTTACCACTCTACACTGATGTCTCGACAAGTGACTGGGTGGACTAAGGGATCTTGGATCATGCTGGTACCGGGCAAGGGAAGCTTATATGGCGGACATACTACTCTTGGTGGCAAGCAGTGGAATTGTGCTTCCTTGCTGTGATCACATCCAAACCATCACCGGGATCCAAGGTCCAGATAGGAGAATAGGAGAGCTACAGATACCAGCCACCATGGAAGAGGAATTTGAAAGCAGGTTGCGAGAGATGCAGATACAGCACGGGAACAGTATCAGAGCAGGTCCTGCTGGGATGGTATGATTCGGTCAGCTGGGGACTCTGGAAGGAAGCACTAGCTCGTGAGCAGCGCCACCAGGGAAAAATTCTCTCCTGCATCCACATAAGGTACTGGTCACAGTATGACGTGCGAGTGCTGTTGGGGGGGAACAACCAAACCAGGAGTGGGCAGCTGAGTTAAGCAGGCTGATCCGGGCAGAGATGCGGTTGGACGAGAGATACAGAGCCCTACACTGGAATGTAGCCCAAGTGTGCCCATGGACAGTGGACGACAGCCCCATGGAAGGCTTTGACTACAGCTGCAGTTTGTCAGAAACCATCAGTCAGACTGAGACAGAAGTATACAGTTAAATCACGCTTGTTTAATAATAAAAGTAAATAGAACAAATGTCAAAACATAGCCAAAGATCGCTAACCAGAACGGACAGTCAGACAAGCCAGAAAGTCAAGAAGCCAGCGATCAGCGTAGTGGAACAAAACATTTTTTAAGGAATACTGCGCTGTGAACCTGCAACCTAGCAGCCAGCACAGCTTGTAGACAAAAAGAAAATACTGTGAATAAATAAGTGCAGTGCTAAGGTTGCAAAAAGCAAATTTGCATAAATAAATGATATAAATGTGACTTAAAGAGGTTGTAAACCCTCCCCCACAACTTTGTCCCATGTAAATCAGCATAAAAAACCCTAATGAACACTGCTTGTAGATATCTCCTTACTTGCTTAGTATTGTAATCCTTGTTGTTCTGTAGAATGAAGTCACTGAGCATGCCCAGATCTCCCCTGATTTACGGCACATTGTTGCAGGGGGTCCACACCCCAGATGATGACCGTGAAGTCGAAACGTGTCGGTGGATCATTGCTCTTTGTTATATACATGCTTTTTTCTACTCTTCCAAATGTGAGTGTTTTATTAAATTTTTTTAATAAATTGCCTTTTTATACGGTATCCCATCTTTTTATTGCATGATATTTCCCTCCTGGCATTTACCTTCCACCCTCCTCACGATGATTGGAGCCTTCAAGTCACTATTCAGTGACAATCCAAGGTTGATTGATTGATACAGATCTAGATCACTTATAAAGTGAAAATGACCCCAGAACCTGCTAAACGCCGGAAATGGCTCCACATGACATCATTTCCGGTTCCTGTGTCGCGATCCCGGAAGGAAATGGATACCTAGATATTTCAGGGCAACATTATGTGCATGTCTCCATAGTATATGATGTACATGACATAAAATAAAAGGCGGATAAAGTACAGTGCCCAGCCCTGCAATTACAACATGTCCTTATGTCAAACCAACACTTCCTTGTAATGAAAACGAGTCTTAGTTTAGTGATGTCTGTCATGCAATATGACAAAGCCTCATTATGAAAACAAGGTTTTAGAGCTAAGAATATGTGTAATGGCCATCGAATAGTCTAGACAAGCCTAGCTATGAAAACGAGGCTTGGTTAGATGGTGTCCATTTAATATGGAAAACCAAGCCTCGTCGTGAAAATGAGGCTTGGTATAGTAACCTCCGTGTGACTTGTGAGATAAACATGGTAGCATAGTAACCAAGCCTCGCCGTGTACACAGAGGGACCGATCGCATGCCATTCCAAGCCAATCAGCAGTAAATCACAATAACAGAAAAAATGTCCACCCATCCCACAGAATGAAGAAAGTGCACATGATTAAGTTATTGATACTAAAGCCAACTTAGAGGATCAAGGTGTTCTATTGGATAGAAGTTCAACAGCAGCTGCAGCAATGTCAGGTCAGCGGTCACAAATCAAATAAAATAAATGCAGATAACTAAATATAAACCAAATATAGACAAAAAAGACCCTACCCCAAGAATTAAATGAAAAACTTAAAAATAACATTGTTGACAACAATAAAGAGTGTGTTAGAAATAGCCCATATACACAAATAATAATAATAAAAAATATATATATATATATATATATATATATATATATGATTCATAAGGGGGGGGCTTCCAGGTGATCTCAGAGTAAAAGTAGGCACTTAAGCTCTATTTAACCACTTGCCGACCGCCTCACGCCGATGTACGTCGGCAGAATGGCACGGGCAGGCATAAGCACGTACATGTACGTGATTTGCCTCCCGCGGGTCGGGGGCCCGATCGGGCCCCCGCCCGGTGCCTGCGGCGGTCGGTTTTCGTTCGGGAGCGATCCCGGACGAGGGGACGGCCATTCATTCATGGCCACCCCCTCGCGATCGCTCCCGACGAATGGAAATCCCCGGTGACATCACTTCCTCTCCTGTAATGTAAACACAGGAGAGGAAGTGATGTATTCTCTCCTCCGTGTCGGTATTTTTCGTTCCGACACGGAGGAGAGCGGATCAGTGAGTTGCACCAACACATCCCACACACAGTAGAACATGCCAGGCACACTCACACCCCCCCTTTACCCCCCGATCACCCCCCCAATTACCCCTGCCCCCCAGTCACAGTGACACCAATGTCATTTTTTTTTTTTTTTTTTGCATTGGTGTCATTTGTGACTGTAATAACTGTTAGGGCAGTTAGGGTTAGCCCCCTTTAGTTCTAATGTACCCCCCTAACCCCCCCAATAAAGGTTTAACCCCGTGATCACCCCCCGTCGCCAGTGTCACTAAGGCTGGGTTCACATTGCAGCGGTTTATGAGAACGAATGTGATTCGCACCGCACTGCAGTGCAAATCACATCCGATCTCTGTGCGATTCGAGTTCAGCCATTCGCCGCACCCGCCGCACCCGCCACACCCGCCGCACCCGCCGCAAATTCGCACGGGACCCTTTTTTTGGCCCGCAGCAGAATCGGATCGCATGGGTGTTCACACCATGCGATCCGAGTTTGCAGATCGCACTGCGATATGCGAACTGATCTGGGGGTGTCAGTAACATTTCACTGACACTCCCAGCAGTTCGCATAGGGCAGTGTGAACTGCCGCCGGGAGGCATGCGATGCGGGAACCCGCCGCGGATTCGCGGCGTTTCCGCATCGCTCCAGTGTGAACCCAGCCTAATAAGCGATCATTTTTCTGATCGCCGTATTAGTGTCACAGGTGACGCTAGTTAGGCAGGTAGGTATTTAGGTTCGCCGCAGCTTTTTATAGCGCTAGGGACCCCCATATACTACCGCATAAAGCCCCCTGATTGCCCCCTAGTTAACCCTTTCACCAGTGATCACCATATAACTGTTACAGGTGACGCTGGTTGGTTAGTTATTTTTTTATAGTTTCAGGGCACCCGCCATTTATTACCTAATAAAGGTTTAACCCCCTGATCACCCGGCAGGTGTCATTTGTGACTAATAACTGTTAGGGCAGTTAGGGTTAGCCCCCTTTAGTTCTAAGGTACCCCCCTAACCCCCCCAATAAAGGTTTAACCCCGTGATCACCCCCCGTCGCCAGTGTCACTAAGGCTGGGTTCACATTGCAGCGGTTTATGAGAACGGATGTGATTCGCACCGCACTGCAGTGCAAATCACATCCGATCTCTGTGCGATTCGAGTTCAGCTATACAGATAGTATGGCTGAATTCGTGTCGCACCCGCCGCACCCGCCGCAAACTCGCACGGGACCCTTTTTTTGGTCCGCAGCAGAATCGGATCGCATGGGTGTTCACACCATGCGATCCAAGTTTGCAGATCGCACTGCGATATGCGAACTGATCTGGGGGTGTCATTAACATTTCACTGACACTCCCAGCAGTTCGCATAGGGCAGTGTGAACTGCCGCCGGGAGGCATGCGATGCGGGAACCCGCCGCGCATTCGTGGCGTTCCCGCATCGCTCCAGTGTGAACCCAGCCTAATAAGCGATCGTTTTTCTGATCGCTGTATTAGTGTCACAGGTGACGCTAGTTAGGCAGGTAGGTATTTAGGTTCGCCGCAGCTTTTTATAGCGCCAGGGACCCCCATATACTACCGCATAAAGCCCCCTGATTGCCCCCTAGTTAACCCTTTCACCAGTGATCACCATATAACTGTTACAGGTGACGCTGGTTGGTTAGTTATTTTTTTATAGTTTCAGGGCACCCGCCATTTATTACCTAGTCTCACTAGTGTACCCCTAAATTTAGGGGTGTCTACTTTCTAAAATGGGGTCATTTGGGGGGGGGGGTTTGTGCCATCTTGGCATTTTATGGCCTTCAAAACTGTAACGCCCTTAGAAAGCCTGAAGGCGGTGCTTGGTTTTTGGGGCCCCGTACGCGGCTAGGCTCCCAAAAAGTCCCACATATGTGGTATCCCCGTACTCAGGAGAAGCAGCAGAATTTATTTTGGGGTGTCATTTCACATATGCCCATGGCATGCGTGAGCAATATATCATTTAGTGACAACTTTGTGAAAAAAAAAAAAAGTTTGTAATTTTCCCGCAACTTGTGGCAAAATATAAAATATTCCATGGACTCAACATGCCTCTCAGCAAATAGCTTGGGGTGTCTACTTTCTAAAATGGGGTCATTTGTGGGGGTTTTGTGCCATCTTGGCATTTTATGGCCTTCAAAACTGTAATAGGTAGTGAGAAGTGAACTCAAAAAATTACGCCCTTAGAAAGCCTGAAGGCGGTGCTTGGTTTTCGGGGCCCCGTACGCGGCTAGGCTCCCAAAAAGTCCCACATATGTGGTATCCCCGTACTCAGGAGAAGCAGCAGAATTTATTTTGGGGTGTCATTTCACATATGCCCATGGCATGCATGAGCAATATATCATTTAGTGACAACTTTGTGAAAAAAAAAAAAAAAAAAAAAAAAGTTTGTAATTTTCCCGCAACTTGTGGCAAAATATAAAATATTCCATGGACTCAACATGCCTCTCAGCAAATAGCTTGGGGTGTCTACTTTCTAAAATGGGGTCATTTGTGGGGGTTTTGTGCCATCTTGGCATTTTATGGCCTTCAAAACTGTAATAGGTAGTGAGGCGTGAAATCAAAAATTTACGCCCTTAGAAAGCCTGAAGGCGGTGCTTGGTTTTCGGGGCCCTGTACGCGGCTAGGCTCCCAAAAAGTCCCACATATGTGGTATCCCCGTACTCAGGAGAAGCAGCAGAATTTATTTTGGGGTGTCATTTCACATACGCCCATAGCATGTGTGAGCAATATATCATTTAGTGACAACTTTGTGTAAAAAAAAAAAAAAAATTTTTTTTTTGTCATTATTCAATCGCTTGAGGCAAAAAAATAAAATATTCAATGGGCTCAACATGCCTCTTATCAATTTCCTTAGGGGGTCTACTTTCCAAAATGGGGTCATTTGGGGGGGTTTTGTACTGCCCTGTCATTTTAGCACCTCAAGAAATGAGATAGGCAGTCGTAAACTAAAAGCTGCGTAAATTCCAGAAAACGTACCTTAGTTTGTAGATGTGACAACTTTTGCGCAAACCAATAAATATACAATTATTGACTTTTTTTTTACCAAAGACATGTGGCTGAATACATTTTGTCCTAAATGTATGACTAAAATTGAGTTTATTGGATTTTTCTAATAACAAAAAGTAGAAAATATCATTTTTTTTCAAAATTTGCGGTCTTTTTACGTTTATATCGCAAAAAATAAAAATCGCAGAGGCAATCAAATACCATCAAAAGAAAGCTCTATTTGTGGGAAGAAAAGGACGCAAATTTTGTTTGGGTACAACATTGCATGACCGCGCAATTACCAGTTAAAGCAGCGCAGTGCCAAAGTGTAAAAAGACCTCTGGTCATTTACCAGCAAAATGGTCCGGTCTGAAAGTGGTTAAAAAGGAGTTAATGTCCCACTCTACGTTCATTCCCTGTGGATGGTGGGTCTGTAATTCATAGATCCAGAAGGTTTCTAATCAGGATACCTCTCTCGTCCTAGCTCCACCCCTCCATGGGGCAATGTATCTGTCAATAATAAGAAATTGAGTCCCTTTAGGGTCAAGTGCATGGTGTTGTCGGTAGTGGCGAGGAACTGTATGTTTAGTACTACCAAGTTTTATTAGATTGATATGTTCAGTAACTCTAGCCATAAAATGTTCGTATAGTTCTACTGACATATTGCTTCCCGCAAGGGCAAGTCAGTAAATATACCACATGGGTTGAGGCACAAGAACAAAAATGCTTGACGCTATAAGATCGACCAATTACCTTAGAGCTAAATTCCTTGGTTGCTCTACGACCACAGGAGTTGTGATGCCAGACCAGACACTTTTTGCAGTGGTAATAACCTGTCCAGTTGTGGAAAAATGTGGGCTTAACTGGGGGATTGATTATAGATGGCGCAATCTTGCTTTTAAGTGAGGGTGCACCCCGGTAAATGACCTTGGGTCTCAGGTAGAATAGGACCAAGTATTTCGTCATTCCTCAAAATTCCCCAGTGCCGCTCAAAAATGTCTTTGATCTGTTTGTATTGGGTTGAGAACCCAGTAAGGAATGACCATTTAAAGTTATCCTCACCTTCTCACTGAGGTTTGTCTGCCAGCAATGAAACTCGATTGGTATTTAGAACTGTAGAAAGATCTCTATCTATGTCGGCCTGATCATAACCTTTGTCGGGGAATCTCTCCCTCAAGGTGTTGGCTTGGGACTTGAAAGTGGCAGTGTCAGTGCAGTTTCTTCAAAGCCGCAGAAACTGGCTTTTAGGAACTGAGCTCAACCACGATTTGTGGTGGCAACTGTCTGTAGGTATAAACCTATTCCTATCAGTAGGTTTAAAGTGGGTACTCAGTATGAAATGTTGTTCCGATCGCAAGATCCAAAAAGTTAATTCTGGAAGAACTGGATTGGTAAGTTAAAACAATACCTCGATCATTATCATTAAGATTCAGAAAGAATTCTTCCAATGATTCTGAGGTGCCAGTCCATAGGAGGAGGACGTCGTCACTGTACCTAGCCCACAAAACCAAATGCAGGTGGGCCAGGCCATAGACGTTATCCTCTTCCCACTTGGCCAAGTGGGAGGAGGATATCGTCTATGCCCTGGCTCACCCACATTTGGTTTTGTGGGCTAGGTACATTGACAATGTCCTCCCATGGGCTGGCACCTCAAAATCATTGGAAGAATTCTTTCTGACTCTTAATGAGACCCAAGAGCGTTCCTCCAAACCGTACCCTTTCCAATTCACCAGGTACTGTATGTGCCCATGGAACCTACGGGAGTCAACAATGGACTGTACTTCATACTCTTCATGGTTCTCAACCTGTACAGGGTGAGGACGTGGCACTGAGGTGATAAAGCAGTTTCAGATCAAAGGAGACATGAAATACATTTGAGATACACATATTAGAAGGAAGGTCTAATGCCACTGGGTTAATCCTGCAAAGAATACGGAAAGGCCCAATAAACCGAGGTGCAAACTTCAGAGAGGAAACACAGTCAGTGGTTGCAGGATGACAGCCCGACCCTGGCACAAACCTGGTAGGAAGGCACAGGCAGGCGTCTGCGGTCAGCATGGAGTCTGTACCTAACATTAGCGTGTCGCAAAGCCTCCTGGACTTGTGCCCAAGTGGAACGAAGACAACAGAGCTGCTCCTCTAATGCAGGAATACTCTGTAAACAAATGAGTCAGGCAACATGGAAGGTTGGAAACCAAATTTCGCCATAAACAGGAACAATCTGGAAGCAGACTTCAGGCACTATTGTGAGCAAACTCCACCCACAGTAAGAGGTCTGACCAGTTGTTATGGTCAGAAATATACAATGTAGGCATTGCTCCAAGGACTGGTTGGCTCGTTCTGCGGACCCATTAGACTGCGGGTAATACGCAGAGGAGAGAGTAAGCTGTATTCCCAACTGTGCACAAAAGGTTCGCTAGAACCGGGACACAAACTGACTACCCCTGTTCGAGACAATCACCTTGGGTAGCCCATGTAAACGAAAGATCTCCTGAGCAAACTATGGAAGCCAGTTCCTTAGATGTGGGCAGCTTCTTAAGTGGAATACAATGAGACATTTTTGAGAACCGGTCAACCACCATAAGCATAACTGTGTTGCCCTGGGAGTTGGGTAACTCCACAATGAAATCCCTGGTGGGTCCATGGCCTCTCTCCATTGGGTATGGGTTGTAGGAGGCCCACTGGAAGGTGGAGTCTTACTCTAAGCACACATGGAACAGGCAGCTACGAAGGCGCTTACATCAGCACGTAGACTAGGCCACCACAATTGTTGGGAAATGGCCCAAAAGAGTTGATTCTTCCCAGGGCGGCCAGCAGCCTTGGGAGAATGGTAAGTCTGCAGCACGGCAGTAGGGAGGCTCTCTGGGACGAAGCAGCAGTCACAAGGTTTCTCAGAAGGAGCATGGACCTGAGCAGCAGCAATTGACAAAGCGTCAGCCCTTACATTCTTAATACCGGTAAGAATGAGACAATGTAATTGAAACTTGACAAGAAGAGAGCCCATCACTCCCTTCTGGGAGAGAGGCGTTTAGCCTCAGACAAGAATGTGAGATTCTTATGGTCCGTAAGAAAGAGAACCGGCACAATGGTACCTTCCAGGAGATGTCTCCATTCTTTCAGGACTAAAATGATCACTAACAGCTGTCACCAATCTCTTAATTGCACTCTGCAGGTAACAATTTAATGGAAAAGTACCCACAAGGATGCATAGCGCTCTTTAGTCTCGGAAGCATCAACCTCAGCACGGAGCCAATCAAGAGGGGTTATGCCTCTATAACCAAAGATAACGAACAAGCAGAATTGGATTATCTCATGGTGAACAGCCCCTACGACTATGGACAATGGAACAGTCTCATCAGTCACATGAGCAGGCTGTAGGGGTCTCCCATCAAGAGCCTCAATGGCAAGTGGAGTGCAACGCAGCTGCAGCAGAATCGAGTGCTTTGATACAAAGGCAGCATCAATGAATAGGCCTGCAGCCCCAGAGTCTATTAGAGCCTGTAGCTCAATGGACGACTCAGCCTAAGAAAGGGTAACCAAAACCAGGGGCTTATCCTTCTGGATAACTGGGGATGAAACACCACCTAAAGGTCTGTCTGTGACAGGACCTCAAGGTTCAGGCATTTCCTAGACAGGTAGTGACCTACCTGGCCACAATAAAGGCACAATCTCTCCCTCCTCCTAAGGGTTCTCTCATCTGCAGAGAGACGCGTGTAGCCTAAGTCTATGGGTTCACCTTCACTGACCGACTCGGTACTCGGAGGCATTGGAGGTGATAGAGGCAAGGGTGGGACTGCAAAGCTCGGAGACAAATGTACAAGCCGCCACAAGCGTTCCAAAAGAGAGTCTTTCTCTAAGTCTGGAGTCAATGAGGATGGCAAACGTGATCAACTTCTCCAGCTCAGTAGGTATATCTTGGGCTGCTATCTCATCCTTGATGGTATCCGAGAGACCATGAGAAAAAGCAGCCATGAGGGCCTCATTGTTACAAGCAACCTCTGCCGCCAGAGTACAGAATTCAATGGCATAATCGGCAACAGTTCTCATACTCTGATAGACATGAGGCACTTGGCAGCAGAAGCGGAGCATGCAGGAATGTCAAATACCCTTTTAAAAGAAGCCACAAACTCAGGCTAACTCAAGACAACAGGTTTTTGCGTCTCCCATAGAGGGTTTGTCCAGGCCAAGACTCTCTCAGAAAGCAAAGATATAACAAAACCTACTTTACTTCTGTCCGTGGGAAATGCCTGAGGCAGCATCTCAAAGTATATCTCAGCCTGGTTGAGAAACCCTCTGCATTGGACTGGATGGCCCCCAAATTGCTAGGGAAGTGGAGCGGAACCAGACATACCTCTTGTAGAGGCAATACTCGAAGTGGAGCAGGTTGTACCAGAGCAGCTACAGTGGGAGATTCCAGGTAAGCCGTGTGACACAGGAGCATTTATAACACCATGGCGATCCTGCTCATCTAATCTGGAAAAAATATTACCAACAAGTGGATTGACTGCATCTTCTGAATTCATGGCCTTTGCCTACTGTCAGAAACCATGAATCAGACCGAGACAGAAGTACAGTTAAATCACACTTGTTTAATAATAAAAGTAAATAGAACAAACGTAGTCAAACATAGCCAAAGTTCGGTAAGCGGAATGGATAGTCAGACAAGCCAGAAAGTCAGGAAGCCAGAGATCAGCGTAGTGGAACAGCAAGCAGGATCTGGAGCCAGAAGAAATGTCAGCCAAGCAAATCTTTACCAGGAACGCAGGAGATGGTCTTTGTGATGTTGACTAAGGCGAAGGCAGAGATCATCTGGGGTGGACCTCTTAAGTAGGCAGGACTGACAAGAAGGATATCATCAACGGGGGAGTCACTGTGGAGAGATAGGAGCTGGCAATTAGCCGACAGCTGATCGGCCAGCTCAGAGGAAGGTAGGGCTGAGCTCAGCGCTGACTCTTTTGTACTGGAGGCTGATCACAGACCCTGACTTTGGGAGTGATCTGGAGTCGCGTTTTAGTCGAGGTTAGTGATCCAGTGTTGCAGCTGAATACAGAGTTTGGCTGGCAGTGCTTCGTGGGTCTCTTGGATCGAGGACCACTTGGGGTGCACAGGAGCCAAGAAAGTGACGGACCTGTGAAAATCCATTGGCAGGCCACCACGAGAAAATGTGAGGTTGTTCCAAGCCAGGTGGGAACATAGGGTTATTCAAGAGGGGGAGTAGCAGCAGGAATGGGGACATAAGTTTGCCCGAATACCGTATTGAATCCCATAATTTCAGACTGTTTATCATGAGGGCGCTGTCAGAAGGTTTGAGTCTCCAAAACCCCAACGCTGTAACACGTATCGCAAATAGTCCCACAAGAGGGTATCAAAGGCTTTATATATGTCAAGCAAAAATAAAAACCAGGGATTTTGCATTGTTGCAGTAAGGTGATCAAGTGGACAACTTTCCGGACATTGTCCCCCGCCTGACGGCCAGGTATAAAACCAACCTGGTCTCTATGAATCAAGGAGCGCAAGTACTCATTGATGCGGGAGCACAAGATTTTCCATAACATTTTCACATCTTCAGAGAAGAAATTGGGCGAAACGCCTAGGGTTCAAAGGGCCTCCTCGGTAGTCTTGGGAATCATGGAGATGTGAGCCCGTAATGAGTCTGGGGAGGGCAGTGCACCTTGTTTCATGCAGTTAAAGTAGGCCGTCAGATGAAAAGCAAGAGGGGAGAAAACTTGCGAAAATATAGTCCGGTGAAGCCATCTGGGCCCGGAGCCTTTGCAACTGAATGCCATTGATGGCTTGAGCCACCTCCAATTCAGTGATGTCAGCATTGATAGTCATGCAGGCTGCCGAAGAAAGAGGAGGAAGATGAAGATTGCGGAAGTAATCTGCGAGATTAAGAAGGAGGGGGGAAGGTTTGCTACAAAGTGAGGCCAGAAAGTCTGCCAGGGCTGCAGTGACTTTGTCCGGATCTGAGGTGAGGTCCACATTGGCAGAACGGAGGCGGATAGGTTTATGGCCGCAAGCTGCGGCATTGAGTTTCTTGGCAAGCATTGCACCCGGTTTATTTGCACAGGCATAAAGTTTGTGCTTAGTCCACTGCAGGGCCCTCTCAGCTCCGTCAGAGGCCAATAAGTCTAATTCAGCTGAAAAGGTGTCTCTAGTCTTCAGCAGCATGGGGTGGGATTTCCACTCTGCGTCGGCGGAGGCCAGAAGAGCTATAAGTTCCTGGGTCTGCTTTTCTCTGTGGTGTCTTCGGGAGGAAGCTAATTGTATACCATGGCCTCGCATGGTACCCACTATGGGCCTCCCATAGAGAGATGGGCGATGGCATGGAGCCTACATTTTCCCCAAAGAAATTTTGAAAGCGTGTATAGATTTTGAGGAGGGCATCTTGATATGTAAGGAGCGAGTCATTTAATCGCCACAGAAAAGTAGGGCAGGTCAGACCTGAGAGGGTGAGCAGAAAGACGATCAGGTCATGATCCTACCACGCCGAACAGGGGATCGTAATTTTATGAATGTTGGAAATGAAGCGTAGAGGAATGGAAACCTGATTGATCCTACAGAAGCTATCATGTGGGCTGGAGTATAAGGTGGAGATGGAGCTCCCTCCAGGCATCCACCAAGCCGTGGGATTGCACAAGGGATCTGATTTGTTCCTCCACGACCGGGTCATGGGAGGGGGAGGATGCGGTTGCGCATTTCCTGTCCATCGAGGAGTCCAGAGCTACATTTGTGTCACCCATCAGCATAAGGGTTATGGAGCTATGTTGGGAAACTACTTTGAGGAGGTGGGAGAAAAACTTGTGTTGAAAGCGGTTGGGGGCATAGTAGCCAACCAGGGTTATGTTCTGTTCATTTAAAGTGCCCTGGAGTAATATCTACCTGTTGGGTCTGCTATTTCCTTGGAGCACGAGAATAGGAGGTGTGCGTATAAAGGCAATTAGAACCCCTCTCTGCTTCTCGGGGACAGAAGCCAGATAAAAAGTAGGGAAGTGAGAGGAAACAAATTTTGGAGCAGAAGAGGAGGAAAACCTTGTCTCTTGCAAGCACAATGCGGTTAGATTTTAGGTGATGAAACACCTTAGACCATTTTACTGGTGAATTAAAACCATGGATATTGTGGGAGTAAAACTTCAGCAGAGATTGGGCCCTAGCGAGGAGATGAAAGCTCTTGTGATGCAGTTCAGCAGCGGTAGCCAAGTTCAACAGGAACCCTGGTCAACGACTTTAGTGGATTTCCAGGCTGAGGGACTGAGAGAAGATAAAGATAGGGGAGAGTACAAGAAAAGAGGGGGGTGGGGCTTGACCGCCGGACACATGGCCATTCTAGGTCATGATAGCTCAAAATACAGCAAAAAGAGGGGGGTGGGGGGAGATAACCGAGCCAACTATAGAAGAAGCCCCAGACTAAAGGGGCAAAACAAGGTACACGGGCACTAACAATCAGCCTGAGAATGAGTTACAGTGAGAAACTGCTACTTGAACTTTTAACACAAAACTGTCCTATAACAGTAATAAACATTTAGGATAAACAACCCCTGAGATTCAGATCATATAGTTATGCTAGTCCTCAGCCAGCTGGCCAAGGGGGTCAGCCATAAAGTCCATCAAGGGGTCTCCTGGAGCCAGCCACCAGGCATAGGCGCCATCGAGAAGTAGGCACCCGGAGAGTCAGAGTAAACTAATAAAAACAAAATCCAGGGTGTATCAGCTGAAACAGCTATAAAAGGTGCTTGGACTAAAAGGGCGGAGCGAGCCTGGTAGATGGGCATTAATTATCAGCCTGAAAATTAGTTACAGCAATTAAGTGCAACATGAACTTTCAACTCAAAATTACCTTATAACAGTAAAAACATAGTGGATAAACATCCCTTAAGATGCAAATCATATAGTCAGACTAACCCCCAGCCAACCAGCGTTTCCATCAGAAAATAACTTGGATGGTTTTTCCAACGGAATTCCGCTCAAGCTTGGCTTGCATACACACGGTTACACAAAAGTTTGCTGAAATTTTGACCATTAAGAACGCAGTGACGTACAACACTACGATGAGCCGAGAAAATTTAAGTTCAATGCTTCCAAGCATGCGTCAAATTGTTTCCGAGTATGTGTAGGAATTTTGTGCGTCGGAATTGCTACAGCTGATCTGAATTTCTGAACCGAAAAATTAAGAACATGCTCTCAATCTTTTTCTGGTGGGAATTCGGCCAGCAAAAGTCCGATGGAGCATACACACGGTCGCATTTTCCGACCAAAAGATCTCATCTGTCTTTTGCTGGCCGAATTTCTGATCGTGTGTACGGGGCTTTAGAGGTAGTCGTTTAGCATGCTTAACGCTGCAGGAGGTGAGTGGTTAGGTGTAGTAGAGGACAATTACAAACATGGACTGACATTGAAGCCTGCAACAGCAGACTGGGTCCAGGCAGGCTGGGGGTAGGGAGGGGGGACACACAACCTGACTAGATTACGACCATTAGTGGACTTATGCAAATAGGAAAAAGTCATATATCATTATCGTTTGCAGTGGGAGGAGGGTGTAAGAGGGAAAGAGTCTGATCCTGCCATCACTCATGGGGGATGGCAGGCAAAAAAAGAGGACGGTCCGAGAGACCAAAAAAAAGAGGAAAAGGATAGGACTCACGGTTTCAGAGGTCAGGGCTTGGTACGACTTTACCAGTTGGTAGCAGCTGGAGAGACTGGACGTACTGTGCTTCATCTGACAAGGTCAGCGTGTGGCTGTGGACATTGTATGGAAATAAAAGCTTGAAGGGGAAACCCGAATGGCACCAAATTTTGTGTGACTGCAGGGCTGAGGTGTAGAGCTTCATCTGTCTCCTCTTCACGATCGTGGTCTGGGAAAGATCCACAAAGACTTGATAGTGGTGCCCCTGAAACATAAGGTTGGATTTGTCCCGGGCGGCACGCAGGAGGTTTTCCTTGGTGCGGTAGTAGGTAAACTTGATGATGTCCCGAGGTGGTCCCTTGGATTTCATGGGGCTGAGCGCCCAGTCAAATTCCAGCCTGTGGATGGGGATAGCTAGGACGAGTTCCTGGAACAGAGCCGTGGCAGTGGAGGTGAGGTCTGCGACCATCTCGGGGATGCCCCGCAGGCACAGATTACCCCTACGAGCTCTGCTCTCAAAATCCTCCAGGCATAATAGGGCCACATCCTGCTTTTTTTTAATGTCAGAAACGTCCTGTTCATGGTTCTCCAGGACAGTAGTGGCGGCATCCATCTTGTCCTCCAGGTCATTGGTGCGGGAGCCGAGCTCCCTGATTTCCTTAGTGAGGTGGGAGGCCACCTGCAGCTCTGTCATTTTCTGTAAAATGCAATGCAATATGGCTACCTGGAGGTGTTCTGTACACAGATGGTGTACAGTTTGCCCACCAGAAATGTAATTTCCTGCTTGTGTGATTGGCTCCCTCCCAGAAGTCTGCACCAAGATACAAATCAGATGACGCTAAGGTAGATGGCGCCGAGGCCTAGGTCATGCCATCAGATGCACTGCAGCCTTCACCTTCCTCTGCCCAGGACTCTGCAATGTGGCTGATTGACTCAACCGCTGCTAGTTTCTCTACATAAACAGACACTCTATCACCTCAGAGTTCCCTTCCATGTATGGAGAATGGCTAGGACACTGATCCTCCTCAGGCTGAACCCACGCTGGCAAATATCATGCTTGCTATACAGGATTACAAGGTCTCTCTCACTGCCTAAATGGAAACCGTTTGTATTAAATTTCTCCCTATTGAAGGAGGATGTTCAGAAATTGCGTGATAGAACCGGGACAACTGAGGAATGCATTAGCTTCTTGGAAGATACAGTGCACCCCTTAACTGCCACAATGAGTATCACGACAGACAGAGGCGGCCCACCTTCCCTATCCATGTGTCCAGCCCCTTTCAGGACACCGGAACATGGATTTCAATGTGGAGGGGTCATTTTTTTTGAAGCACCTATTAGAGCCAGAGGTTCTAATAGGCTTCAATATAGGGTGGGCTCAGGTCGCAGAGAGTACTTTGCCACCCCCCCAAAAAAAACACCAGCCGCCACTGACTGCTGATGAGCTAGTGACCCTTTGAGTCAAACTAGATGATCTGGAAAACAGTTCCCGCGGGAATAACCTCTGCTTTGGGGGGTTCCCGAACGTTCGGAAGGCTCCCACCCAGAACGGTTTCTCTACTCCTGGCTATGGGATATTTTTGATAACGATTCACCCTTTTCCTCCTTTGTCATCGAACGTTCACAACGCACTACTCCCCACCCTCTTCCCTCAGGAGCCCCTCCATGCTCCCTCATTGCGCGGATTCTTAATTTCCAAGACAAGTCACCATTCTTCATCTTGCCAAGGAAAAAGGACCACTCAAATATAATGACAATACTATCTCTGTCTATCCTGACTTCTCGGCTGAAGTCCAATACCAGCGCACCAAAGGATTACAGTAAGCTATGCTCTTCCCTGCTAAGCTGTGTATCATTCATGATGGTAGAGCCCATTTCTATACGAGTCCAAAAGAAGCTTTGGCCTGGTTGAATGACCACTTTGAAGCTACACCCAAACGCAGATGCAACTAACCCTGGCTACTGATACCTGGAGTTTCTCTCTGACTTTCTCCTGAATATCCTGAGATTTCCCAATCTGCATACAGAGACTACCATATCTATGCACACTGTTCCTATCCTGGTTACTTACCTGCCCTGTAAAAGGTTACTGTTCTTCTTCGATGACCTGCATCACCCTATTGTGCCTGGAATTAGACCTCAGGCCTGCTTTCTATGTAATCCTCACCGGCCCACCTCCTGGGCCACTGTGGTATGGGCCACTGTCATTCTGTGTCCTCCCCTTGTTTTGCAGTGAACTTCTATCCTACATCAGGACACCTCTTCCATTGTCAAGAGCCCTTACGGATTTAGTAAAACCCCCATACCAGTTGGTGGTGAGGCCACGGGACTCGGTTGAGTGTTTTTTTTTTTAAAGGGGTCCAAGGCTCGCTATGTTTGGGATGGCCAAGTGGGGAGGGTTGACCTTTTTCTGGACTTTCTCTGGTCTGTCGCCTTTGGCTGGATTTTTACATTGTTTTTTCATTGATTTAACTTTTCTTTTATATTTAGTCTCACACACTCTTACTTTATGTTTTGGGTGGCACGGCCTGCAGTGTTTTCCTTATGCTCTGCATCCTTACTGTAGTTGTTATACACTACTTGATTTAATATGTCTAAGCCGTTAAAGATAATCTCTTGGAATACTAGAGGTTTAAATTCCCCAAAAGCGGTCCAGCGGAGATTTTACAGGTCAAGACTGACCCTGATGGGAGATTTGTTATACTTACACTACATATTGTCTCTGTGACTTTCACATTGGTAAATGTTTATATCCCTCCCCTGTTCTCCCCAGACCTACACTCCAAATTGTCCCTTATGCTCCCAGGGCTGGACTGGGACAAAAATTTGGCCCTGGACTTCATCCAGACCAGCTCACTTTTATTTTGCAAACACACACAAAAACAGTATATAAACTATACGCAATTGCGCAATTTTTTTTATTATTAATCAATTACCATGGACAGTGACAATAAATTATTAATCAATTACCATGACCAGTGACAATAAATTATTAATCAGTTATCGTGACCAGTGACATTAAATTATTAATCAATTACCGTGACCAGTGACAATAAACTATTAATCAATTACCGTGGACAGTGACAATAAATTATTAATCAATTACCGTGACCAGTGACAGTAAATGATTAATCAATTACCGTGAACAGTGATATTAAATTATTAATCAATTATTAATCAATTAATAATGGACAGTGACAATAAATTATTACCGTAATCAATTACCGTGGACAGTGATATTAAATTATTAATCAATTACCGTGACCAGTGACAATAAATTATTAATCAATTACCGTGACCAGTGACAATAAATTATTAATCAATTACCATGACCAGTGACAATAAATTATTAATCAATTACCGTGGACAGTGACAATAAATTATTAATCAATTACCGTGGACAGTGATATTAAATTATTAATCATTAATCAATTAATAATGGACAGTGACAGTGACAATAAGTTATTAATCAATTACCGTGGACAGTGACAATAAATTATTAATCAATTACCGTGGACAGTGACAATAAATTATTTATCAAATACCTTGACCAATGACAATAAATTATTAATGAGTTATCGTGACCAGTGACAATAAATTATTAATCAATTACCGTGACCAGTGACAATAAATTATTAATCAATTACCGTGGACAGTGATATTAAATTATTAATCAATTACCATGGACAGTGGCAGTACATTTACCCCTCCCCCCACCATGCTGCATATTAGAGATATCACAGACATGCCATGCAGCTTTTAGTTGATTATCTTATTTAGTGCTTACTTGATGACACTGGTGAGGTGATGGATTTCTTTGTCCCTGGACCCTGACCCTGTCTGTGCTGCTGTCTGGAGTGGAGTCCTGGAGCTGTGGAGCAATGTTCTCATTCCTCGTTCCTCCTCGGCGGCGCTTTCTCTTTACTCCCAGGCCAAGCAGCTAAGCTTGCGCTCCTCCCATATCCCCGGGCCACCTCCACCCTCCGGCTGTTTTTGACATCACGGCGCTGGGACAAGGAGGCTGCCAGTAAGGTTAGGGGAGTGAGTGGCAGCTTCACCAGGGGGTGGTGCTTGTGTGCCGGCCCAGGTGTTGTAGCGGAGCCGCGGCCGCCGCCAGCGTTAAAAATAAAAAACACAATAGAACTCAAACTGACAACCAGCCCAGTGGCCCACTGAGTCAATCACCCCACCGAGAATCTCCCGGTAGTCCCGATGGCCAGTACAGGCCTGTATGCTCCTGTCTAGGCCCCCAAGCCCCCTGCTCTTCGTAGACCTTCAATGCTGTTTTAAACCCAGCTGTGGACCGGTTGGGGGGTGATGGTAGATCCTTCCCTTCGTTTACCGATTCGGTACAGGTGTATGGCCTCACTGAGATATGGCGATAGAAGCACCCAGATGTCTGCCAGTACTCCTGCCATTCTGATTCCTTCCATGCCATGTCTCGTATAGAACTGGCGTTTGCCACAGATGTTACACTTCCTATTGTTTCAAAGGTGTCTTATTTACCTAGAGGTGTATCAGACCATGCTCCCCTTTCTGTGGACCTCCTCCTCCCCAGCTCGGGTCCCGCTATTTGGTGCCTGAATTCCCAGTGGTTGGAGGATGAGGTGGTACGGGGGAGTGCATGCCTGGGTATTGTCAATTATTGGAACACTAATTTGGGCACAGTTGACCCATTAACAGAATGGGAGGCTTTTAAGACTACCCTGCGGGGCACTTTTATGTTTTGTATAAGAATACCCAACAGCGTATTGAGAAATTAGAAACTGCCATGCTAGCAGCAGAATCTGCTTATGTTCATAACCCTGACTCAGATACAGGAAATATGTTTTTTTTTTTACTTTAATCTTTATTAAATTTTCAGACTATACAAAACACCTTTTTCAAATAAAATTGCCAACAGTTCATTACATATTCCTTCCAACCAGGAGTCTGGGTTTTAAAGTGCCAGGAAGAAGGGGGCAATAAGTATACATCCATACAACGAGTATAATTTAATAAGAAGAACAGAAAAAAAGGAAAATGAAAACATTATCTAGACAGTACTATAACCCCCTTTACCCCTCCTTGACTCTTTTTACTCTTCCAACATTTTGGGTGGGAAAAAAATATATGTTTGCACTAGAAGAAGTTCAGGAGATAATCCAAATAAAGAAAGGATACAAAGTTAGGGGTGGTAAAATATGGGGTGGTAAAAAACAAGGAAAATCTGTTGGTTTCACGGGGAAAAATGGTAATAAACAATTATATAGTATAATTCACGTTAAGAGACACATAATATATGAAATAATGATGATGTTTGGGAAATTTATTGTTATACTGTGGTTTAATAATAGGGGAGGTTGGTATAATTTAATTAAAAGGGTGGGAGTGGATCCTAGCAGTGTTTTCATAAGACTGTTCATCGTATCCTCTCTCCATCCTGTTTCACTTCCCTTTTTCATCTATTGGTGTTAATGCAGGATGGAAAAATTAAGGTAGGCTCCTGGAATGTGAGGGGCCTGGGGACGCAGGTGAAACAAAAAGCGGTGCTTTCAAGGTTGGAGGGATATGGAGCAGGGTTGTTATGTCTGCAGGAGACTCATTTAAATAGAGATACAATATACCGGTTGCAGAGTAGAAAATACCAATCTCAATACCATTCTGTTTACTCGACATATAGTAGAGGGGTGAGTAGAGGGGGGAGAAGTTATAACGGAAACTGGGAATATATGTCAAGTATTTGGAGGATATTATAAAAAACTTTATACTGCACAAAAAGTGGGGATGGATGAGCAGATGGAAACATTTTTAGGCCACCTAGAGGTACCATGTCTGACACAAGAAGAAAGAGAAGAACTGGAAGCCCCTATAACTCTGAAGGAACTTCAGGAAGCAGTTGCGAGTATGCCAAATCAGAAATCGCCTGGGCCAGATGGGCTACCGATTGAAGTTTATAAAAACTATGGTGAGATACTGCTTCCTGAGCTTCTGGAGATGTTAAGAGGAGCATATGGGGAGGGTAAACTGCCACCATCAATGATGGAGGCAGTTATAATCTTGCTGTACAAAGAAGGAAAGGACTCACTAGATGTAGCAGCATATAGACCAATCTCTCTCTTGTGCACTGATACAAAGATACTGGCCAAGGTTCTAGCGATTAGGCTTAATCGAGTTATAGCAAGATTAGTCCATACGGACCAAACAGGGTTCATTGCCAATAGGTCAACTAGTATAAATATTAGAAGAGCGTTCTTGAATCTTCAGATCCCAACGGATAATGATACCCCGGGGGCAGTTGTGGCATTGGACGTAATGAAAGCATTCGATAGTGTAGAATGGGGATATATATGGAAAGTCTTGGAGAAATTTGGCCTGGGTCCTTTTTTTATAGGATGGATTAGGATGCTATACGATAAACCTAGCGCTAGATTAAAAATTAATAACGAGTTCTCTGATAAAATAGAGCTGGGGAGAGGGACGAGGCAGGGGTGCCCATTGTCGCCCCTGCTCTTTGTGTTGGCTATAGAGCCTTTGGCATGTGCAATCAGAGCAAACCGGGAAATAGTTGGATTTTTGAGAAAAACGGGGGAGGAAAAAATCTCTCTCTATGCAGATGATATCCTGTTATTTCTGGGGGATATGAGGCACTCACTGCCAAAGGCAATAGGATTGGTGCAAGGGTTTGGAGGCTTCACAGGACTGGAGATTAGTTGGGAAAAGTCGGAATGTCTTCCGTTAGACCCAACTGGTCAACAAACAGCCCTGGGAATCCCCCAAATGGCAACAGTAGATAAGCTGAAATATCTGGGAGTAACCCTGACAAGGGATCCTAACCAGTATATAAATTATAATCTAGTCCTATTAGTGGTTAAGTTTAAACAAAAAATTGCTATATGGAAGAGAATGCCTCTCTCGGTGGCCGGTAGATGCAACCTGATAAAAATGATATGGATGCCCCAACTTTTATACATATTGCATAATTCCCCTATATGGATTAATAGATGTTGGTTTAATAAGATCGAGATGCTGTTTAGGGAATTAATATGGAAGGGAGGACAGGCTAGATTGAGGTTGCGGATGCTCCAGCTACCGGGAGAGGAAGGTGGTTTCGCAGTCCCCCACCCGGAGTGCTATTTTTGGTCATCCCAATTACAACAGTTAGGGGGAATAGAAGAGGTGAATGGTGGAACCCCAAACGGGATATTAGTATTAATAGGCTCCCCGCATAGAACGTTGATTGAGACCCTGGAAGCGGATTCATTCCAGTATAGATGCCCCACAGTAAAAATGATGATAAAACTATGGGATATAGTTAAAAAAAAAATGGGATACAGTAAAATAACAAAGTTTACACCCCTTTGGAATAATAAGAAGCTACAAGAAATATGGCGGGTTGGAAAAATTGTAGAATGGGAAAAATGTGGTATTGTAAGGTTGAGTCAGCTATATGGAGGTAGGGGTTTTAAATCTTTTGAGCAATTACAAAAAGAATTTAAGTTACCACAAAAGTCGTTTTATGCTTATATACAAGTAAGGCACGCTTTAAAGACCCAGCTTGGAAACGTAGTATCAACATGGGAAGAACTGTCCCTGTTACATCTAGTAGCACAAGTAGGACCCACTAAAGGATTAATATCTAAATTTTATGCCCAGTTGGGTGCACAGATTAATTGTGAGAAGAAAGGGAGGGTTGAGAAAGGGAAATGGGAGCAAGACATAGGTAATATAACACGAGCGCAGTGGAAAAATATTCTAGAGGCATGTCCAAAAGTCTCAGTCTCTCCCCCCCATAAGATATCTCACTTGATGGTAATTAATAGAGCTTATTATACCCCCCAGAGATTATTTAGATTTGGTAAGAGAGCAGACGATTGCTGTCCTAGGTGTGGGGGGACAGGAAATTTAATACATATGCTCTGGAAATGTCCTAAATTATTTAGATATTGGGAAGGAGTGGTAGAAACACTAAGCAGAGTCTTTAGGACGGTAATAGAATCAAACCCCATAGTGTGTATCCTGGGATATAGAGACGAGAAAGCAGAGAGAAAGGGAGTAACTATCGTAATTCTAAGATGCCTATTTCAAGCTAGAAGAATGATTGCTAGAAGATGGCAATCAAATCTAGCTCCTACAATAGAGGATTGGGTGAGCGCTGTAAACGAATATCTATGTAAGGAGAGAGCGGTATATGCAAAACGAAATAACCTAAAAGAGTTTAACAGAAACTGGCGAGATTGGTTAGTAGAGATGCATACCCCAGTCTAAAACACATTAGGAAAAGGGAGTAGAGAAGGGGGGGGGGGGGGGATGGGAACTGGGTGCGGGTAGGGTAGAGGCTAATAAAGGTATTAGAATTACTACAACACATTACAACACAAGTATGTTACATTGAAGGTTAAAAGCACAAATATATACACTTGAGAGGGGGAGGGGGGGTTGTAAAGATATAAAGGGAGGGAAGGAGGGAGGGGGGTATATTAATAGGAAAAATGTTGGAAGAGTAAAATAGATACAGGAAATATGTGGTTACATAGCCGCAGAGAGTATGAGCTCCGTTTCCTGGACCTTGCGCAAAAACGTATGCTACATATTGCCCAAAAAACATTTGAACATGGAAACAAGGCTGGACGTTTACTAGCCTATTTAACGAGGCCAGAATACTCCCCTGTATCTATTCCTCAAATCTTGACTCCTCAAGGTCAGATTAGTGACATCCCCAGCATATTGTGGAGGCCTTTCTAAACAAAGAATTGTGGAGGCCTTTACAAAGAAATCTATACTACCAGAGCACACTACTCTGAAACCCAATTAAGCAAATACCTAGCAGATATATCGCTTCCCTCCCTGTCACCTGATGCAGGCAAGGTACTGGAGGAGCCTCTTTCTGTTGAAGAAATCTCCCTGGCCATTTCTCTCATCAATGTCGATGTTAAGATCCTAGCTAAAGTAATGGCCAACCGTCTGACCGATGTGGTTGCAAAACTGGTCAGGAGCGATCAGGGAGACTTTATACTCGGTTGCATGCAGACTTTGACCTACCACGTACTTACCTGTTTTACTACTACCAGCTCCGACATTGCTGTCCTTGCACAATTTGGTTCTCTGGATAATCCAATTAGAGTGCCTTCACTGGAGAAAATATTAAGACAACCAGATCCCACAAATTTATCTCCATATTATGCTGCCTTCACCACAAACTGTTAGGTCCCATACACACTATTATTACATGTAGTGCAAGGGCCTGCCTGATTGCATACAAATTCATATTATATGGTTTTGGTAAATCTGAAGACAAAAATCTGCAGAAAATCTAATGGTGTGTATGGGGTCTAACCCTAGATTCCGGGTTGCTCAGACAAAGTAGACCTCCCTGGACATTTCTCTCTCTGAGGCCAACTGGTCTGAATTTAGCGAAACGTATAAGTCCTCAGTCATATCTTCTAGGGAACACATTATACAACTTGAGCTCTTTCACCACTCCCACCTTACTCCTGCCAAGTTATATAAAATGGGGTTGTCCCTCTCCGCTGAATGTTTTAGAGGATGTGGCCAAACTGCTGATTTCATACACTGCTACTGGACCTGCCCAGTGGTCCAGGACTTCTTGATAGATATGGTTCCTTTATTTCCTCTGCACTAGGTCTGCCAAACATTATGAATCCAAAGAACTGCCTCTGGGGTGTTTTTGGTGACCTGCCTATCCTTAATATACTTAATAAAATGATATTGAAAAGAAAAAAAAAGATGCAAATCAGATTTTAGTTTTGGTGTCATAGTCTCAAAGAGAAATCACATGGTCACAGACAAAAAAAGTTATTTCTTCAGAACAACAAAAGGTAGAAATCTGCAACAAAGTTTGTTAAAATCCTTGCAATGTACAAAGATCACCCAGGGGAGTTGCTCTTTAAGGTAAAAAAAACCCTTTAGCGTAGAACCACTTCATCTTAGGTTTACAAATAATAAAACACTTTGCTCCTACAGTCAGTAAAACAGCTAGATTTCTTCTAGTCTTATGCCCCATACACACGATCGGAAATTCCGCCAGCAAAAGCCAGATGAGTGTTTTTGTTCTGAAAATGCAATCGTGTGTATGCTCCATCAGACTTTTGCTGGCAGAATTTTGGCCAGCAAAAGATTGAGAGCAGGTTCACAATTTTTCGGTCGCAAAATATTCTCATCGTCTGTTCAAATTCAGATGCGCAAAATTCCTAGGAATGCTCGGAAACAATTCAACGCATGCACGGAAGCATTGAACTTTATTTTCTTGGCTCGTCGTAGTGTTGTACATCGCTGCATTCTTGATGGTTGAAAGTTCAGCAAACTTTTGTGTGATCATGTGTATGCAAGCCAAGCTTGAGCTGAATTTCCGTCAGAAAAACCATCCAAGTTTTTTCTGACGGAAAATCGGGGGCATTATAGAACAAATACAAACTAGTTCCTATTAGTTTTGAAATTTAGACTTTCAGATGGCAATGGCTACAAAAAACTAAGCACTCCAGTACAGAGAAGAGACCCTCACATAGAAATATTTCTTTATACACAGGTAAACCACAGCATATGTAAGCAATGGTAGAATGACATGGACTTTCTGTCAGACTAAAAGCTGCAAAGAAGAAGGATCATACTACCACATGTGGTGTAGGTGCCCTGTCAACAACCTATTTTGGAAAACCATATCTCAATGACTTGTGGCTAGGATGGCCAGAAAAGAACTAGAACTTCCTCCTTAGATGGCACTAGAGGGTACTATCACCAGGGTTCTCTAAACTAGCCCTTTTCAACCAGGATGCCTTGAAATTTCTTCAGGGGTACCTTGGTAAAATTACAAAAAATTGGCCAAAAATTGTTACATTAAGCCAGTGGTTCTCAACCTCAGTCCTCAAGTACCCCCAACAGGCCAAGTTTTCCTTTATCTTGCACAGGTGCTTTAAATCAGAGTCAATGGCTTAGTATTTTAGACAGCTATTTTATCTAAGAAAAATTCCCAAAACATGGCCTGTTGGGGTTACTTGAGGACTAAGGTTGAGAACCACTGCACTAAACCACAGGTTTTCATTGTGCACCATTACATCCTTCTAGCTGCCAGCATCCTAATGACCAATGGCATCATCAGGTGATAAGGAGGATGTCAGTTGCCTGCATAGCTTCCTCATTTGACCCTCTCCTACCCCTGTCCATCAGCGTTGGGGTCACATTAGCTGAGTGATTGAGAAAAACTGAGGGAGAAGAGAAACACTTGAATATTAGTACCAGTTTGCAAAATTGTATTTGCTTTGGAAGAATAAATCACCTCTAATGTTGAGTGTCCTACTTGGACTTGTGAATGTTGCTGAATTATGTAAAGCTATTAGAATCGTTTTTACATTTTAGAATGGGGTGCCTCTAAACTGTCCACAATTTTTAAAGGGTCCCTTGAAATTGACCATAGTTTTTAAAAGGTGCCTCAAGATTGTCCATAATTTATAAAGGGTGCCTCAAAACTGTCAATTTTTAAAGGGTGCATCAAGAATGTCCATAATTTTTAAAGGGTGCATTGAGACTTTCCATACTTTTTAAAGGGTGCATTCAGACTGTCCATAATGTTTAAAGGGTGCCTCAATATTGTGCCTTGATTGAAAAAAGGTTGAAAAACGCTGCTCTAAACATCAGAAACATAATTAATTTTTCTGGCATCAACCAGATGGACCATTCTAAAACTCATGGACAAAAAACAAAAACAAAAACCATCTCAAAAACCATCTCACGCTAACAATGGTTTATAATAAGACTGTGTAATGTGTTAAACTGTTGGTTAACAATAAAATTAATCATTTCTTTAATTTTCTTTTGCAAAGGGTTGTACTACACAGGTTGAAAATGTATGCAAGATGCTTGCTAATTTTTTCTGTCATTAACTATGAGTAAGAAGCCTAAAATACATTATAGAAAGACCCACAGAAAGGCAGATCTTCAAGTCTGGAGCTTTGAAAAACTTTCTGAATGTAGGATTATGTCAACACCATATACAAGATTGCACATAATACAAAGACTATGGCTTTTATGAGGCATATCCAGAGGGACACAATTAATACTCAATTAAATGATTTAATTCAAGGGGAAAAAACTGCAAAAAAGCAGAGCTCCTGCTAATACTTATGCCGTGTACACACGAGTGGAATGTCCGACATAAAAAGTCAGATGGAAGCTTTTCAGCGTATATTCCGATCGTGTGTGGGCCTCATCTGACTTTCTTTTTGAAAATTCTGACGGACTTAGAAATAGAACGTGTTCTAAATATTTCCGATGGAACCAATTCCTATGGGGAAAACTGCTCGTCTGTATGCTGTTCCGACGGACCAAAAACGACGCATGCTCTGAAGCAAGTATGAGATGGAAGCCATGGGCTACTGGCTATTGAACTTCCTTTTTCTAGTCCCGTCATACGTGCTGTACGTCACCGTGTTCTTGACGATCAGACTTTGATGTGATCGTGTGTACGCAAGACAGTTTCAGTGGAATTCCGGCAGAATAACCTTCAGAGTTTATTCCGACGGGAAAACCGGTCGTGTGTACAGGGCATCAGTTACAGAAACAGTGTTTTTTTTTTTCCTTTTGGGATAAAGATTTTACATAAATTAATAAAAGCTGATCATTATATGAGCCCCTGTCAATGATACATGGTCTTTTCAACCCTCTAACTGCCTCCTGTTCTGGCAGTTAAAAAATAACAGGCTTACTGGCTGGATCACCAGATGAAAATAAAGTAAATAAAGAAAACACTAAAGAGGTTGTAATAGTTTGCGTTTTTTCACCTTAATGCATCCGACAATACCGGCCCCCCCAGCCCCCCCGTTTTACTTACCTGAGCCCGTTCACTTGCGCTCGCCCTGGATGTCCTCTTCGCCACTCAGCCTGGCCGTTGATTGGCTAGAGTGTATGGATTGAAAGCAGCGCAGCCATTGCCTCGTGCTGCTGTCAATCACATCCAATGACACAGTGCACCAGGGGGCGGGGCCGAGAGATACAGTGAGCGGCTATAGCCGCTGGCCGTATCACAGAAGCGTGGCCGCAAGAACTAACCACCGTGCGAGAGATCTCGCATGAAGGTGGTTAGTTCTTGCGGGGAGGAGCTGAGACAGCCGCTGAGGGACCCCAGAAGACCAGGCTCGGGGCCACTCTGCAAAACTAGCTGCACAGTGGAGGTAAGTATAACATGTTTGTTATTGAAAAAAAAAATTGTCTTTACAACCCCTTTAAAGAAAACGAATGTAGCCATCACATCTAAGAACTGGTAAGCTACAGTATAATAAAAATAAATACATGTTTGGGTTTAATACTGCTTTAAGAGTTTCGTTTCTTAAGGTTGGCTTAGGCATTACATATGAAGCATGCTCGTGCATTCCACTTCCACCCATTTACAAAGTTACCTCAATGCATGTTCATTGCAGATCATCACAGCCCACAGAAGAAATTTTTGTACTGTGGTAAAGTACATTGAAGAAAAAAAAAAGAAAAATATCTGTTCTGTGGCCTATTTTAATGCAAAACTTATAATAAAATACTGTTCATTGTGCATAAAATACTGCTCATTATTATCATCCAGCAATGCACTACAACACATTAAAGAGATGTGAAGGGGCCCTATAGGAACGTTTTGCATCATCCCTCTGCTGTTTTTAGGCTAACTTCACACTTACTAAAAATACTGAGCTGACAGTAATGTGAACCAACATGTCTATAGTGTTAAGGCATGTTTTTGTTATGTTTAAAGCACGTCAAACAACGCACCCCAGATGCCCTCCAAGAGATGTCTTTTGATTTAAAAAGGGGGAAGGGTAATTTTCTTTCCTGCAACCATGGGTGGAAGGAAAGAAAATTGCTTGATTCCCTCCTCAACACAGTCAGTGTTGAGGTGAGAATCCCTCCAACAGAGCTGTTCCCGCCAGAAGAACACAGTGATTATTGCTAGTGGCTATAACAGCTGCTATAAATAATCACATGTAAAATCCGGTAGGCTGGTAGTACTCAAGTTAATCGAACAATCAACTTGGGTATATTCAGCCTGCTCATACTTTTAATCTCGCCTGGTTCCTGCTGAGCCGGCGAAGAGTCAAAACCGTATATGGTCAGGTTAACTTTGGAGGCCTACTCCTAGGGTAGATTTTGCAAAATGAATTCTGTTACAATAATGTCATTAACCACTTGCTTACTGGGCACTTAAACCCCCCTCCTGCCCAGACTAATTTTCAGCTTTCAGCGCTGATGCACTTTGAATGACAATTGCGCGGGCATACAACACTGTACCCAAATGAAATTTTTATCATTTTTTTCCCACAAATAGAGCTTTCTTTTGGTGGTATTTAATTACAGCTGGGAGTTTTATTTTTTGCTAAACAAACAAAAAAAGATGCAAAAAAATAAATAATGTTTAATAGTTTGTTATAAAATTTTGCAAACAGGTCATTTTTCTCCTTCATTGAAGTGCGCTGATGAGGCGGCACTGATAGGCTGCACTGGTGGGCACTGATAGGCTGCATTGGTGGGCACTGATAGGCTGCATTGGTGGGCACTGATAGGCTGCACTGGTGGGCACTGATAGGCATAGTTAAGGCGGCACTAAGAGGCACAGATAAGGCGGCACCGATGGGCACAGATAAGGCGGCACTGATGTGCAAAGATGGGCACAGATAAGATGGCACGGATGGGTGGCACGGATGGGTGGCACTAAGGGGCACTGATAGGTACCACTGATAGATGGGACTGATGGGCACTGATAGGTGGCTCTGATAGGTGGCACTGATGGGCGGCACTGATGGGCACTGGTAGATGACACTGATGGGCACGGATATGTGGCACTGGGGTGCAGCACCTTTGTTGAGGCAGATTGTGGGCACTGCTGGGTGGCACTGTGGGCACTGCTGGGTGGCACTGCTGGGTGGCACTATGGGCACTGCTGGGTGGCACTGACGGGGGCACTTATTTTTTAATGAGGTGGCACTGGCAGGGGGCAGGTGGGCACTGGCAGGGCTGGACGTGATGGGGACTGATGTCCCGATCACGGCCACCGGTGATCGGCTCTTTTTTTTCTCCTCGCGCTGTCAGCGCGAGGAGGAATAATAGCCGATTACCGGCTTTGTTGTATCACATGATCAGCTGTCATTGGCTGACAGCTGATCATGTGATAAGGGGTCGGGATTGACCCCTTGCTCGGATCAGTGATCAGGCGAGTCTCATAGACTCGCCGATCACAGGGCGTGCAGGCCGCTCGTGCAAGGGACGACGTCAATAGACGTAGTCCCGGCAAAGGAGGTCCGCGCTGTAGCCGTCATTCGGCTATAGCGCGGGTCTCAAGTGGTTAAATAAATAATATTAATTATATAGGAATTCATTTATACAAATTATATTGTTTATATAAATGTGTAAGTACATAAATTATATACTAATTAACCTCTTGCTGACTGACACATGTACATGTACTGCAGGGCGGTGGCTCCTCTGAGCTAAATCGCATACAGGTACATGATTTTGCACTTCCGGGTCTAAAGCATGGATGCGCACTGGCAGTGATCCGCTCCTGCTGTGATTGGACACAGTGGAAGCCAATCAATGAGTCCGGCAGACCCCATGTCTGTAAGGACCCACGATTGTTCCCGACAGAGTCAGAACGGCAGCCTGCCTATGTAAACAAGGCAGATCACCGTTCTGTTAGTAGGGATAGACAGAGAATCTGTTTCTGCTAAACAGGAACACGGATCTCTGGCTTCCCACAGTTAAAGCACCCCCCACACAGTTACAAAGCACTCTCTAGGAACACATTTAACCCTTTGATCGCTCCTGATGTTAACCCCTTCCCTGCCAGTTTCAGTAAAGAGACCGTGCATATTTTTTAACACTGATCACTGTATTGGGCCCCAAAAAAGTATCAAAAGTGTCACTTAGTGTCTAATTTGTCCACCGCGATGTTGCATTCCGGTTATAATTCACTGATTGCCTCCAATACTAGTAAAGGAAATGAAATAAATAAACATTCCATAAAAATATCCCATACTTTGTAGACGCTATAACTTTTGCGCAAACAAATCAATATGCGCTTATTCAGATTTTTTTTTTTTTTTTAACAAAAACATGTAGCAGAATACATATTGGCCTAAATTGATGAAGAAATCCGATTTTTTACACTTTTTTTATTGGATGTGTTTTATAGCAGAAAGTAAAAAAATTGTTTGTTTTTTTTAGGTCTTTTTTTGTTTATAGCGCAAAAAAATTAAAATCAGAGGTGATCAAATACCACTAAAAGAAAGCTCTATTTGTGGGGAAAAAAAGGGATCAATTTTATTTGGGTACAGTGTCGCACGATTGCACAATTGTTCCAGAGCTGAAGGTTAATTAGGTTATGGAATTACTAGTAAGTAAAGAATAAAAAAAAATAAAAATAGTAAATAAGTAACGAGGTGACTTTTTACAACCTATGATCTCCTCTATCATTTAGCAGTGTATTCTAGGATATTTTATTCCACCAGCATTGTTTTTTTTTTTACCTCACTGATATTTTATAAACACTTGTCAAACATGCTGTGCATGCGACATAAAATCTACAGGCACATTTACAGTGGATTACCACACACTTAAATAAAAGCAGTTAACAAGCTTCAATGCCTCCCAGACACTGTATTTAGTGTTTTGTTTGCCGCACACTGCCACGAAGCAACGCAAACGCTACAAGCTTTTTTTAAATGTGAACAGCTCTGTCCGCTGTCCATCTATACATTGTAGGCTGTGTTTGCCAGGCATTCAGGCAGTGGTGAAAACATTCCCCCTAAATGCCTATTCCTAATACCAATGTGAATGAGGCTATAATGAGGACAAAATGTTTTTGCTTTGTAAATACTTGCAACATCCAATTTCATGGAAGAGTGCTTTTTCTACTCCCCATTGGCCTATTTCATTAGAATTGTAATGGTCGGTATTGTCACTACTACTGATATCACAGAGACATCCTGCTGTGCTGAGAAGCCAGATTCCAGGTGGAGCCTACAAACCAGTCTGACTGGTTGGAATTTGGAGCCGCCCATAGTGGATTCTGCCGAGAGAAATTTAGAAACAAGGGACATGGATTCGAAGAGAAAACTGTGAGAAAACACCAACAAAAGCCATGTGTGGACCCAGTAAGTTGCCCTTTTATTAATAATGACATCATCATCTATTAATGCTGATTTAATGAGATAGAATGAAGAGAGGAATGTGATATAAATATGTTAGGTTACACTCCCACACACATACTTATGATAATTGCACTGTAACACGTATACTGCGTCTTGTTTTATTTATTTATTTTACTCTGCTTTACTTTCTGCTTTTTAATCTGCTTTACCCCTAATTGGATGTTTCGCTTTAACATTAACAAGCCCAGGATTTGCCTTTGGCTTGGTGGTTATTGGTGCCCATGCAGAAGCATCACATGCAGGCGAAGGGGTTAATAAGGGTGACAGGTCAAGAGGGTATCGGCCTTCCTATATATTTCTCATTATTCCTTGCTCTCTATAAACTCTGTAAAAAAAATCTGCCAATATAGATCAATGTTTCTCAACACCAGTCCTCAAGGCGCCCCAACGGGTCATGTTTTCAGGATTTCCCTCAGATGAAACGGCTGTGGTAATTACTAAGGCAGGGAAACTGATCAAATCATCTGTGCAAAATAATGGAAAACCTGAAAACATGACCTGTCGGAGGCGCCTTGAGGACTGGAGTTGAGAAACGCTAAGCATAGACAAGGTAAACTGTTAAAATGCGCTGACTGGATCTGACCGTCAGGCATCTGTGCTGGGCAGGTCATCTCCCTGGTACAGTCAGAGTGACACCGTCTTATTCAGTGCCAGTTAAGGAGGAGGTACTGTATAGTACTGATTGGAAAAGGTTTGCTAAAGCTATGGCTGACCTTACACTATACAATCTGTTTGTGCAATCTCCTTTAGATTTAACACAGATCATGTAGTGTATGCGCCTGCCTGATTTGAAAATAAATGAATGGATTGTTTAGATTTTTCCATTGTTTTGTTATATATAAAAGAAATTGTACAGAGATTGCACAATCAGGTTGTAAACTTATGACCGCCAACCTGTGTTGTCTGAAAGTGCTCTCTACATTAGATCATTGCCCAGACTATTTTTAAATGAAAAAAAATAAAGAGACTGTCATCTAAATGTGTACACTATACAGGAACCTTAAGGGGCAGTAAAACTATTTTATAAATATTCCCTATTTGCAGAATGTGTTGTGTTTAAAGTGCACTTAAAGAGAAACTGCTGTCTACTCACATAATTTGTAATAAAAACATCTTTGCTATTCTGAAGCTTCCCTCCAACTGCTTTGCATATTATTTTCCATACTTGCCAAATATGTTGAAGAAATCTCCCTCCACTGAGTCTGGCTGCAACCATTTTAACTGTGGGCAGCTGAAGTTGCTACCTATTCACTTCCTGAATTTACACAGACACACACCTGCAGCTCTCATTGGCCCTCTTATGACTCACCCCCCCCCCCCTTCCTTCCTTCCTGGCAAACTCTCAGGAGAGTGAGAGAGAGCTGTGCATGAAGTCATAAGCCTAGGCTTTTTACCAGACAACAAACAGGAAGTGGGCTGTATAAGGTATTTACTGGCAGAATAAAAATGTTTTACTATCCAAAGTTAAAACAAGGGCAGAAGATTTAATGGATGGAAAGATGAAAAAATGACTGAAGTATTACTTTAGGCCCAGTTGCAGCCCTGTCTATTTTACTTGTTTTATACAGTCAGGCAGCATACCAAGTAAAGAATATGGTATTTTAATTACTGACAAAAATGTGCCCATTTTAGAATGGGGAAAGGTTAGGCATATAACAAACAATGCTAAAGAAGTGTCTTAGAGGGCAGTGCATGCAGGAGAGTATTATGGAAGGTATGATAGGGGACAGTATGTGCAGCAAAAGAGTGCATGACCATGGGCAATATATGCAGGAGAGGAGTGTGGGGGGGGGGTATGACAACAGGCAGTATGTGCAGGAGTGAAAGGTATGACAGGGGGAGGCAGTGGAGGGCCGTCCATTAGGGGTGCCCCCCCATCCATAAATCCGGCCCCCTAATCTACATGTGGGGCACCAGATGCATGGATTCCAATGTTTTTTTTTTTTTTTTTTAAGCATGTGATTAGAGCCAGAAGCTCTAAGACCCCTTTCACACCAAGGGCGTTTTGCAGGCGCTGTAGCGTTTAGAAATAGTGCCTGCAATCCGCCCTAAAACTGCTGCACCATTGTCTGTAGTGTGAAAGCCCCGAGGGCTTTCACACTGCAGCGATGCGCTGGCAGGACGTCAGGAAAAGTCCTGCCAGCAGCTTCTTTGGAGCAGTGAAGGAGCGGTGTGTTTACTGCTCCTCCACCGCTGCTCCCCATTGAATTCAATGGGGCATCGCTGTAATACCGCCGGCAAAACGCCGCTATTGCGGCATATTGCCAGCGGGTTTAACCCTTTCTCGGCCGCTAGCCGGCGGTAAAATGCCACTAAAAATAGCGACGTTTTACTGCCGACGCTATGAGCTGTGTGGTGTGAAAGGGATCTAATAGGCTTCAAAAAAGGGGTGGGCTCTGGGAACAGAGCTCTGCGCCCTGAGCCCACCCAGTTGTGTGACAATAATGAATGAATATTCACTATTGTCACACTGATTCTCCTCCCGGCCAATCAGGAAGTAGGTCCTGAGATCCGTCACCCAATTGGCTGAAAGGACAGGCTATCCTATTGGCCACCTAGGAGGAGGAGGGAGGAGAAGCACAGCCGCCGTGAGGAGACACACGAGAAGCCACCGCCCCTCGCCCAGAGAGGAGCGCTGCCTGCTTGATGGGCTAAGTGCAAGGCTGATCAACTGACTGACAGGGGGAGGGTGCGAGTAACAATGTGGGTGCATTGTTTGCCGCACCCCCAAAAAAATGCCACCCACCACAGGGGGGAGGTATACAGTGCCTCGAAAAATTATTCATACCCCTTGAAATTTTCCACATTTTGTCATGTTACAACCAAGCACGTAAATGTATTTTGTTAGGATTTTATGTGATAAACCAACAAAAAGAAGCACATAATTATGAAGTGGGAGGAAAATGATAAATGGTTTTCAATTTTTTTACAAACAAGTATCTGAAAAGTGTGGCGTGCATTTGTATTGAGCCCACTTTACTCTGATACCCCTAACTAAAATCTAATGGAACCAATTGCCTTCAGAAGTCACCTAATTAGTAAATAGAGTCCAACTGTGTGCAATTTAATCTCAGTATAAATACAGCTGTTCTGTGAAGCCCTCAGAGGTTTGTTAGAGAACTTTACTAAACAAACAGCATCATGAGGGCCAAGGAACCCCCCCCCCCCCCCTAACAGGTCAGGGAAGTCTAAAGCAGGGTTAGGTTATCAAAAAAAAATATCCCAAGCTTGAACAGAGCACTGTTAAATCCATCATCCCAAAAATGGAAAGAGTATGGCAAAACTGCAAACCTACCAAGACATGGCCATCCACCTAAACTGACAGGCCGGGCAAGGAGAGCATTAATCAGAGAAGCCGCCAAGAGGCCCATGATAACTCTGGAGGAGCTGCACAGATCCACAACTCAAGTGGGAAAATCGGTCCACAGGACAACTATTAGTTGGCAAGCAGAAAGCCATTGTTGAAAGAAAGCAATAAGATGTTCAGTTTGCTGTTTGCAAGAAGCCATGTGGCGGACACAGCAAACATGTGGAAGAAGGTGTTCTGGTCAGATGAGACCAAAAGTGAACTCTTTGGCCTAAAAGGAAAACACTATGTGTGGCAGAAAACTAACACTGTACATCACCCTGAACACACCATCCCCACTGTGAAACATGGTGCTGGCAGCATCATGTTGTGGGGATGCTTTTCTTCAGCAGGGACAGGGAAGCTGGTCAGAGTTGATGGGAAGATGGATGTTGCCAAATACAGGGCAATCTTAGAAGATAACCTGTTTGAGTCTGCAAAAGACTTGAAACTGGGGTGGAGGTTCACCTTCCAGCAGGACAACAACCCTAAACATACAGCCAGAGCTACAATGGGAATGGTTTAGATCAAAGCATATTCATGTGTTAGAATGGCCCAGTCAAAGTCCAGACCTAAATCCAATTGGGAATCTGTGGCAAGACTTGAAATTTGCTGTTCACAGAGGCTCTCTATCCAATCTGACAGAGCTTGAGCTATTTCGCAAAAAAGAAGAATGCGCAAAAGTTTCAGCCTCTAGATGTGCAAAGCTGGTAGAGACATACCCAAAATGACTTGCAGCTGTAATTGCAGGGAAATGCGGTTCTACAAAGTATTGACTCGGGGGTGAATATAAATGCAAGCCACACTTTTCACATATTTATGTGTAAACAATTTTGAAAACCATTTATCATTTTCCTTCCACTTCATGATTATGTACCACTTTGTGTTGGTCTATCACATAAAATCCCAATAAAATACATTTATGTTTTTGGTTGTAACATGACAAAATGTGGAAAAAATGCAAGGGGTATGAATACTTTTTCAAGGGACAGAATGCAGGACAGGAGCATGATGGGTATGACAACAAGTAGTATGTGCAGGAATGTAGGGTATGAAAGGAGAAGGGGAGAAGTGTGGTGGGCATGGCAAGGGGCAGAATGTGCAAGAGAGGAGTGCAGAGATGACAATATGATGCAGAAGAGATGTATGCAGGGCAGCATGTACAGGAGAGGATTGGAGATGGTATGATGGGAGGCAATATATGCAGGAGAGGAATGTAGAATATATGCCAGGAGGCAATATAGGCAAGTGGAGGGAGCAGAATCTATGACAGCAGGCAGTATGTGCAGGGGAGGGGTGTATGTGGGGAATTATGTGCAGGAGAAGAGTGTGGCTTTAACAACAGTGGGCAATACGTACAGGTGGGGAGCGTGAAGGTTGACCATAAGCAGTATGTGCAGCAGAGGTGTCTTAAAGGTATAACAGGAGGCAGTATGTGCAGAAGAGAATTGTGTAAGGTATGACAGAAGGCATTTTATTCAGGAGAAGAGTGAGGGAGGTTTGATAGTGGACAGGACAGTATATGTAAACCCTAACAATTAAATTTTCTTAGTTCCTAATTTTTAGTCTGCTAAATATACCATTGGAAGCATTTTGTTATATCTGATAAGTAGAAAAAAAAATCGGTTTATCTGGTGAGAAATTCAGATGTCCTGTGTACACTTCCCATGATATCTCAAAGAGGCTATTTAGCCCTCCCAGTTCTTATCTTGGACTATAGTATGATTAGCTTTCACCTTGTAGAAATGTGATGGTAGGAGTGATTGAGTAGTTTAGCAAAAGACACAGGCAGGGCTGACTACACTTAATCCACTAACAATGCATGAGATCTGAGTGCATTTCTGGCAGGTCGATATGTTTTTTTTTTCTGTACTTGCAAGATATTTAACACCTAGGTTTAGTAAAAAGAATCAGTACAAGAGACATTGCTGACTTTCAAATTGATGTGTCAATTGTGCTGCTGTCTTCTGTTTTAGTTGAAAACTTCCTTCTCCAATCCCCCCCAACCACTGCTGCCATAATCTTCCAGTATAGCAAGGGGTTAATAAAGCCAGGGGACCTGTCCTATGCAATTTAGTTTTTGGCTGGGTGGCAGTCAACCCAGTTTTATTTGTATAGTCATGCATTTAGTTTCTCCCTAAGCTCTGTGGGGTACTGATCTCTCACAGTTGCCAATAGGTCTCACTGGTGTCACTGCTATAGTATGAGGTTTCCCTGGCAGTTATGAATATTCATATTTCCCTCAGCCTTCCCAGTTGGAGGTGCAGGCCACTGGGGCATGATGGGAGAGGGTGTGCATATTTGGGGAGGTCATGTGCTAGTTCTCTTGCCTAAGGCTAAGGCCTGAGAAGTTGCTACTAGGCCCAGAAGCCTTATTGGGGCCTAGCTTGTTTTTTTATTTTTTGTTTTAGACCACAATCCTACACGCCTAGTCTAGGAGGTTTGCCAGCTGGGAAAGCTGCAATCTCTGAAGGGTGTGCTGCGAGTTCAATTGCTGTTGTTGAACCATCGTCCTAGGAGCCCTACCTGCAACTATAGAAATACCTCTGAAACTTCATCTGGAAGCTAGGTCTGGGAAGGTATGCCTTAGCATGTTGAATAAAAGACTGTTTACTGCTACAGGTGAAATTTGGGTTGCAAAGAGATTCTGTAGTTTTATGGGGTACAGATTTTGTAACAACCCCTAATCTGGTCTTTCCCTTCCAGTCTCAGTGGCCAGAAAGTGCTTCAGGACAGTGAAGATAAGTACATCTTTTAATGAAGAGGGCGCTATCTGATCGTCCCATGCCCTACTCAGCAATAAAACTTGAAAAGACTGGTCACTGAGTCAGTATGCATGGAGTAGTTGAAGTGTGTGTGCTGGCAGCCTCTGAACAATCAGAAGAAGATTATCCACATCATTTGGATGACTGCACTTTATTCATCTTTCATCATCATCAGTCAGGGGCCATCACAGGGCCATGCTACCTTTGAATGAAAAACAAACAATCTATAAATGGAAAACAGATAAATGAAAAGGTACGCCATTGATGTGTCCTGTAATGCATCTGGCACTCATTTACAAATGTAGTCTTGAGCCAAGCCATAGAGCCAAGCTCTTCTCATCTGCAGTAAGAACCGAGTGATCAAACACTGCTGATCACTCATATCTCCCCTGTCAGTCACCAGCTCTCTGCCCTGCCCCTCCAGCACTCACTGGTGCTCTAGGCTGTGGAGTTGACGGGAGGTGCTGGGCTAGGCTCTCAGGGGATTGCCAAGAGGCTGAGCCACCTGCTGGTCCAGGCATATGAGTGGATCCTGACCATATGGACCATATGGAGTCTGCACAGACTCCGTGTTATCGGCTGACAGTGGGCTTTAGCCCACTGTTGGCTGAAAATAGGTCACAGGAGTGCAGAACAAACTGCACTCCGGTGACCTACAGGAGAAGTATAGGCAAAAAAGCGTCGGCCATACTTCTCCTTTTACCTGTACTAATCTGCCTTCCCTGATCAGGGATGTTGGTTGAAGTACTGACCAGGGGCATGCCATACTGCTGAGCTCTGTGTGAGCTATTTGCTGAGAGTGCTGACCGGTGTGTTCTGGTGGGGGGACCTCCACTGCCTCAAAGCACCCCTACATGTTGAGGGCATGTGGTCTGGTATGGTTTAGGCGGGGGGCACGCGCTCGTCCCCCCCCCCCCCTTTCCTGGCCTGCCAGGCTGCATGCTCGGATAAGGATCTGATATGGATTTTGTGAAATTTTATTTCATTTTTTTAAATAAAGACCGTGATGTGCATATTCTTGCTGCAAATCTATTGCTAGAGATGTTTTGTCCAACTGAATGAGGCAAAATGTCTGCTTGATGTACCTACTACAATGAAAGAGTGTTTATGTGTCTGGTAGTACTTATCGAGCATTAAACTTAACACGCGCCTGTGGCGGAATTATTCTCAGGGCAATGTAAACCCTTTACCATTACTGTACTCTTTGTTTACTCTTTCCATTTAGTTTTTTGTTAGACTCATTTTTCCCATTAAAACATTAGTGAAGTGCTGTAACAAAAGGGGATGAGCTTGTTATAGTTGCATACCGAGTTTGTTATTATTTATATTCAATACCACTTTACAGTAGGATATGCAGTAGCAATATATATATATAATATATATATATATATATATATATATATATATATATATATATATACATATATTAATAACAACCTGAATATAACAGGAGACCAGAAGATTGATTGTACCTTAGATCTTACAAGCTGATAGATTCAGATTATATTTATTTACAGTACCTTGGGCAGCATCAGTTCAAAACTCTCTGTATATACTGTATATGTTCAGGAATAAATAGTATGTGCGTTTACAATGTATAAAACCTGATAACTAAGTCATTAAATGTCATCGATCCATATTGCTACCATTTGTAATATCTAGGGATGTAAAGCATTCTCTTAGGAAACCTATCCCTGTGCAGATGGCAGTTGAACAAATATCCCATTAGTTAACAGTCATGGCCTTGAACAGAACAGATTGTTAATAATTACAATCTGTTTGCTTTAAAGTTAAATATCATTGCAACCCTGTAACTTTAGAAAATACTCTTTACCACTAACTAGTCCCACCAAGCACACATACTGTATACTGAACTTATATCAGCCGATGATTCATACATAATTTTGCCAAATTGACTCTTCATCTATCCAAAGGAAATGTAGCCTGTCAAAGAAGAACTATCTTTCTAAGAATGGCAATTACCTGGCTGTCATGCTGATCCTGACATGATTGTTGTGAACCCTGAGCTGTGTGTGAAGTGAAGCTGATCACATTCAGGGAACTAATATTTTTAGAAGAAGGCCACCAGTGTCATATCGTTTTTTTTTTAAGATGGGTATATTTTCAAGTAATAGATATTAATTTATAACCATTTTCCCACTGGGCACTTTCACCCCCCTCTTGTCCAGGCCAATTTTCAGCTTTCAGTACTGTCACATTTTTAATGACAGTTGTGCAGTCATGCAGCTGATGAGGCTAGGCACTGATGAGGCTGCACTGATATGCTGCACTTATGAACACTGATATGCTGCACTGATGGATACTGATTGGTACTGATGATCAGTGCCGTGATTATCCATTTAAATGTCCCCCGTCACAGGATTGCCAGTCATCAGCTTTACTTTCCTTAGACAATAAGCTCTGAGGAAAGGAAATGCCGATAACCGGCATTTGTTTACATGTGATGAGCTATGATTGGACACAGCCTATCACATGGTAAAGGGCCGCTGTGACTGGCCCTTTACTTTGATCTGTGAATCCATGCGAAGGACACAGAAATTACAGAGTGCATGATGCACACCCGAGGGCATGGGGTGGGGTGGTTATGGCAGGACATAATTAGACACCCTCCCAGGGCTGGACAACCACACTATAGCAGAATGATGGCTACAGCACCGTTGGTAAGTGGTTAAAGTATTTTCCTAACAAGCAGTTATATACGTTTAAAGTGGGTTTCTAACACTCATACTAACTATTCTGTGGAAGAAAGATCTTTATACTTACCTATTCTCAGGCTGCCCCAGTCTGGTCATGCGATCCACTCTTCTCTATAAGCTAGCAACAGCTTCAGGGGAGAGGAGGGAGCACTGATAATGGTTGGCCCATAGTAAGCCTATGAATGATGTTACCGTTTAGGGACTCCAGCTGTTATTTGAAGGGTCTCCCCTCTTCCCTTTAGCCAATGCTGGTTGACACAGGGCAGATCATGTGATCAAACTGGAGAAGCCTGAAAATGGGTGTGTATATGTATCTTTCTTTCACAAGATAGATAGTATTGGTGTTAAAAGGGGGGGGGGGGGGGGGGGTGAGAGCAGTTTTAAGATTATTTTAAACCTGGAATTCCACTATAAAAACAGTCCATACTAGGGTCTTGTGCAAGGGTTTTTGACACCCTAGGCGAAACCTCATTTTGCCGCTCCACCTCTGACTCCACCCCCTTCGCCCTACCCATGTATACCCCAACTTTTTAATGGGGCATCCATCAAATGAAGCCCACCAGGACCCATCAAATGTAAACAGTGAAAATAACATACTAAACCAAATACAAATAAAGTAAAAAAGCAGGCACTAAAAAGTGAGATACACATACAAATTGGACAAAAATGTAGCAGCGCTAAGTGAAAGAGAGATATAAACCTCCCAGTAAACAGAATGAGTGAATAATATAATTAAATATAATTATTACTATAAATATCAATCCATCAATAGAATAAATAATAAATTAATGTGAAAAATCCAAGTAAATAAAACATGTCCAAAAAGGAAGTGTCCAATTTAAAAATCACCACCCTAGATGCAACCGCTAAGTGAAAATAAACGACAGTGAAGAATATGTCCCCAAAAAATATTCAGTGAACAATCCACCACTGTAGGCAAGGTGCGACGACAGGTGAAATGCATGCTTACCAACTAGAAAGCTAAATTAGCTTGTAACTTGCAACCCAGACTGGGCCTGTATTGCTGGAATGCTCCAATCTCAAATCTGTGTCCTAAATGGGCAGCAATCTCCAGAGGGTCCACCAGGTGTTTAGCAGATGATCAATCTCGTCAGGACCAGGAGGAACGTTATTATGAGCCAAAAAACAAGGGGACTCACCATAGTGTGATACCATCTAATACATGTTTAATTAGATAAAAACAAGATACACTTACAAAAATAGGAAGAGGAATAGCAAATATGTACATGAGACACGAGTCCACTGAGATGTAGTACACGGTGACGTCAGCACGTCAACTCCTCCCAGGGAGGATCTACCGGCAAGACGTATGGATTTTAGTTTTTTTTTTTGAAGCACATGATTAGAGCCTGAGGCTTAAAAAAAAGGCTTAAAAAAAGGGGGGAGGGGCTCTGCACCCTGAGCCCGCCCAGTTGTGTGACAATAGCGAATTAATATTCACTATTGTCTTGTTGATTCTCCTCCTGGCCAATCAGGATGTGGGTCCTGAGACCCGATTGGCCGGGTGCCTTAAGACTTCCGGCCAATCGGGTCTCAGGACCCACTTCCTGTTTAGCAGGGAGGAGAAGCAACAGCCCCGGAGCGAGGAGTAGCTGGAGCGAGGAGCAGCAGCGCTACCCCGGATCCTTATCAAGTGCCTCCTAAGGTAAGGAGGCCTCTGATCACTGCCTTCACATCTGTCTCTCTTGCGGGGGAGGGGTTGGTGATCGGCGCCTTCCCATTCATCTCTCGCGGGGGGGTTGTATTGGTTTGCTGCTCCCCCAAAATATTAAGCACACTGTACAGACCGTGGTTTTTTTAATACGTCGGAACCCACATGCACCCCTTTAAATAACTTCAGACCAGGCTCATAACGGTTAATGTAACTAGGCAACCCTCCATGAGGCCAGACTCCATAATGGCATTGTCCATGGCTGGATGACTTCCGAAAACCCAGGTGTCCTTAGCAGCATCATACGATTCCGTTCACAGGCAGTCTAGAACCCGCTGGACCTGGAGAACCTAAGCCTTTTTATAGCACAGGTGGGCTGGCTAGGACCACTATCCTGGGAACTGAGCTTGTAATATTCAATCCTTTTCCCAGCCTTGGCCAGTCGCTGATTCACTATACCTAAACACAGTTCAACCTGCATACTAGTGTATTCTGTCAGCGGAGGAGTCGCACTGCTAAAAACAATAGCACAACAGGGGGGATTCCCTCATCCACCTCGAATGTGTGGCCAATTAAAAAAAAAAAATCCAATCTTAAAGTTTACAGTGCCAGAAATAATCAGATGCTAATATAAAACTCCAGACAAAGAGCTGTTTCACCTGCCAAAAGGTTTATATTTGTGTTTATGCAGTCAAGAGATTTATACAGCTTTGCCAGACAGGATAGCCAGTCTGATTACCTGACTTTTTTCTACTGCAGATGTGAAATAAAGATAGGTCATCTCCTTTACTTCATGCTGCGACTGGACGGCAATTGAGCATTCGCAGTCCATCCCACTGGCATTCTGCTCTCTTCTCCTGTCAGTATGTTCCTTGTCAGCACATATGTACTTTTATATAATACATTGGATTGACTCCTAGAACTGCCCTCCTGATCTTAGCCTGCTGCTGCTGCTGTTCAGAGGATTAGAAAATGCTGACATAGTGGTATGCGTGATAGGAAGTCATGAATATTAACCCAAACCAACCACACAGCCTCCAGATACGCTCTCACTGAATGAAATATTCGGACAGACTGACAGAATGATTCCCTGCCTATCTTGTCAAAACAGTGTAGTGTATCATGTGGGTAAGGGAAAAACACTGCGCTAAACCAAATACATACAATACTAAACATATGTGAGATATGTGCACCCAATGTGTAAATATACAGAATAAAGCTGCTGACACACAAACAAAAAAAGTTCAAAAGCAAATATAAAGTGTAGCGCTAGGAGGGTAATAAATATGTGCAACAAATGCCAAATCCTGAATGGTGTTTAAAAGAAAAAGGTGACAACAGTGACCCAAAAATAAATGTCCACTAGTATTTGTCCACTTTCAATGAGCTATGTCTTCTAGCACCAATTTTCACACACAGTAGATCTTGTATCAAATTGCTACAGCATGCAGACAAGAGGGTGGGTACTCTTCTGCCATACAACATTGCGTCATACGAGCTTGGAAGGCTATGGTAGCCAGAGATGGTGGATATCCGGCTGAATGGTTTCTTCCGCAATAGGGTTAAATCCACATCTACTACAGTCAGGATCCACGCTTCTAAACTGGCGGCTGAAAGGGGGATGGACAATCGGAAGTCGATCTTGCAAGGATTCCTCCAAGGTAACTCGTCAGAGTTAGGGGAAAAAAGATACGGAGGCGCTCCACATAGTATAGGTCAACCAATGAAGGTTTATTGAAAAAAAGTTTAAAAACCACCATACAAAATGATTATACAGCATAAAAAAATCACATGATAAAATAAAAAGCAATACGGGGGGCAGAAAATGCTGGCCCTACACGTTTTGACCGCAAAGTCTTCTATTGCCCCATTTTCTGCACCCCGTATTGCTTTTTATTTTATCACGTGATTTTTTTATGCTGTATTTTAAGCTCATTGAAAGTGGACAAATACTACACCATTCAGGATTTGGCATTTGTTGCACATATTTATTACCCTCCTAGCGCTACACTTTATATTTGTATGTGTAAGTGTAGTGTATCAGACAGATCTCCCAGAATACATCACCATTTACTTAGTGGAACTGAACCTGATTCAGCAGTGTTGTGTGTTCATTTTTGGGACAGGTCTAATTAATTCAAGAGCAAGAAGCTACGTGATAGGTATTTAAATATATAATCACCTTCGGGTGTGGTGTAACTATGGCTATGACACATGAAGGAAATATTCAATAAATCAACCAATCAGAGCATATGACGTTCATTCTATGTGGGAGTATTTAAAGTGTACCCAAACACAAAACATTTACATATTTAACCTTGGCTTTTGGAGTGGTGAGAGTTTAGAACCACTGTTGCTTTCTGTGACTTTGTATGATCTCATGCCTCTGGGGGTCCTCCTTGGCTTGTTTTGGTAACCATGTCTGCTGTGTCTAGGGGCTTTTTTAATCAATCATATGATGACATTTGCCTAATTGTCCTCAGTTGTTTTTTTTTTCTTCTTTTTTTTATGTAAGCTTCCTCGAAGAGTGTAGGAGAAAACTAATGCAATCATGTCATTCCTCTTAAACGGGAAATATGTTTATCACATGGAGGCATAGTGGGAAAAGGAAGGGGAGCAGTACTAACTCCATGCTTAGTGCATGTTAAGCTCCATGGCTGCACAGCATCACTGGTTACTGGGAGGCTGTCATGCTACATAGCATCACTGGTTGCTAGCATGCTGTGTAGCGACAGCATCCTAGCAACCAGTGATGTTGTGTAGTTGACAGCAACCTAGCAACCAGTGACATAGAGTTGTTCCTAATAACCTCCGGTTTCTTTATTAACAAATTATTTTTAAATTGTCACAGGTACTCTCTGTGTGTATGGAATGGTCTATACCTTCAGTACATCCATAGTCTTCAGGACTTGCAAGTGCTTTTCCAGCAGCTAATGGAGGAGACCCTCTTGGGACAGCAGATGTTACTGGAAGGGGATGGCCAATTGGTCTAACAACTGTTGGTATTGATCAACGTGCAGGGAGGACATAGTGGCTTGCAAAGGAGCACAGATCGGTTTTACCACTGGTTGGGATAGCGCCTGGGTACAACGTAGAAGTCCACTATTACCATGCACTTCGGTAGCGGAATAGGGGTTGGTTCCCAGGTTAACTAGATGGACCAGCACCCTACCCCAATGGGCTTTTGACAGGGTATGGATCATTAACCATTCTCCTGAAACCTTGAGGACTCTACAAGATCCTATCATAATGGTAGCCCCTTGGAGCGTCCTGTGGGATCCAATAGGTAATGACCAGATAACGTCTTGATGGGTGGCCATCAGTAGCTTTTGGGTGTATGGGTGACACCCTCTCGTTTTGTATACTGTCTACCTTCTCTGCCGTAGGCCTTGATCACATTGAGCCATAAAGCCTGCAAGCCACACCCTTGTTTGTACCCACGGAACTTCTTGACTCCTGTCTTTCAGAAAATTCATACTCAGGATAATGGTTACCAAGGAATCCACAAAACTGCGGGTAACTGTGACCACAGCCATTGCTCCACCACCTGGTGAAACACCTGAACCATCACCCAGGTGACACCTTCCACCACAATGGGCAAGTTGTTGGCTGTTTTCAGAGACAGCCATGACAGGTCCTGCTGGTCCCGGGTCCCAAACTGCTGCACGTAGAAATCATACTCCATGATGGTAACTTCAAACCCAGAGTCTATAAGGCAAGGGACCATCTGATCATTCACTAGGGCAGTGACCACAGAGCTCAGGGCAAATAAGGATTCTTGCCTTGTAGGACATTGGTGTGATGTTCATGGTGATTGTCCCTCCGTCCCAGGAACCTCTAGTTTAACAGTTGACGAGAGGTACTCTTATTCTCAGGGCAGCCATGTCTCCTAGTCGGGTACCGGTAGAAGGGCCACTGATAAGCCAGTACAACCGGCCCTGTTGTACTGGGCCCGGCATCCTCAGCTCAGCAGGGGGGCCCCACCCAATCAAAAAGACAGAATGCAGAATATAAAAAAAAATGCCTTTCTGAATTACACACCCCTGCTCCTGCTAACTTATTAGTAAAATGTTAACAAGGTCAGCACCCAACAGCCATGTCATGTGACACAGTGTGACAGTTTCAGCCATGATAGAGCACCTGCTGCCTGTGTGTTATCATAATGCTGATGATCTTAACTAGTTGCTGACCACTCCATAGCAGATTTACTGCTACATGGCGGTCATGCTGCGCAGGATCATGTGTGTGTATATATACGTGATCCTGTGTTTTCGGGAATCGGCAAGTCCGGCGGACTCGATGTATTCTGGTACCCACCAATCATTCAGTACACCAACAGAACGGCAGTCTGCCTATGTAAACAAGGCAGATCGCCTTTCTGTCTGTAGACCATATGGAAGACATTGATCCTGTGTTCATGTAAAACAGGGACAAGGATCTATGCCTTCCATTAGTAAAATCACCTCCCCCTCAGTAAGAAAACACTTGTTTAGGCACATATTTAACCCTCTGATTGCCTAAATGTTAACCCTTTCCCAGCCAGTGTCATCAGTACAGTGACACTGGTCCCCATAAATGCATCAAAAGTGTCAGTTAGGTGTCTGATTTGTCCGCTTCAATATCGCAGTCCTGCTATAAGTCACTGATCACCTCCATTACTAGTAAAAATAAATAAAAATTCCACCATAGTTGATACTAGATTGTACAAACCAATCAATATACGCTTATTGGGATTTATTTTTTTATTTTTTTACCAAAAGCATGTAACAGAATACATATTGGCCTAAATTGATGAAGATATTATTTTTTTTACTTTTTTATAGCAGAAAGTAAAAAATATTGTTTTTTTTTCTCAAAATTGTTGGTCTTATTTTGTTTATAGCGCAAAAAGTAAAAAAAAACTGACTTGATCAAATATCACCAAAAGGAAGCGCTATTTGTGGGGAAAAAAGGAAATTTTTAAGGCAGGGTCTGGGGAGGGGCCAGGCTGAAGAGAGCTCCATCAGGTAGGCTGTACGGGGCCCCATGATTTCTATCGGTGGCCCTGGCCGGTAGTGGCCACACTGCCAGCATCTCAGGTCCTTAGAGAAATGGACCAACTCCTGCTTGACTGTAGTAATTTCCTAAGGCATGGAAGCCATATTTTTTGTCAGCTCCTGTATGGCTGTTTGCAGGCTCAACAACGGCCAAGGAATTAAAACCTCCTCTGTAAAGTATATTGGCTCGTTTTTCTTTGTCACTGCAATAGTGGCTTTCTCATCCTCCTGTTCTTGGTCCACCACTTCCACCACCACATCACTGAAAGTGAGGCAAGGGTGAGACCTAACTCGTTCCTGCAGGGCCCGCTGGACAGGGCTAATGCTCACCCCTTCCATGAATTGGTCCCATAACAGCTTGTCTGGAGTGCCTATATCAGCACACCCCTGTAGGTCTTTCCTCTTCCACCTCACACACGATTGGTGTGTGAGGAGGAGAACCCGGTAACATCTTGTTATTGCAGTTTGTTTACATTTAGTGATCAACTGTGAAAGGATCACAGCCGATCACGCGGTAAACAGCCGCCAGCCAATAGCTGTTTACCACCGTTGGTGACAAGCAGTGTTCCCAGGAACACGCCTTCACCGACGTGTATGGGCAGCGAGCTCCCGATCGCGCACATGCGCCGTGCAAAGTGGGGTGGTAGCACCTGTGATCGGCCGTGACTTCATCACAGCCGATCACGTGTTAAACAGCCATGCCCAATGGCTGTTCACACCCCTCGTGGCGAGCGGTGTCTCCGTGACACGTCACCACCGAAGGAACAGGCATGTTCATGCACGATTGCGTGCATTCCCCGTTTAAATGGGAGCCGTCATATGATGCCCTCTCAGAACGAGAGCCGCGCCACCTGGCCGTCATATGACGGCCAGCGGGCGGCAACTGGTTAATGTACAAATAGTGGTAACACCCAAAGACAGGAAGTGTGTTACTGGCCAGATTACCAGGTGAAAATAAAGGAAAAATCATTGAAGCAGCCCCAGCATTTGAGGACTGGAATAAATCAGATTTTTTCTGGATATCACATCTGAGCCTGAGAGCTGAAGCCCCATAAAAGCTGATTAAAAGGCATGGTACCCCTGTAGGGGTGTATCTCTCTGGAATAAACTGGATTTTCTCTGAATACGAAGAACCATATCGCATATGGGCTTGAGAGGTGGAATCGCATAAATGCCAATTTAATGGCACAGTACCCCTGCAGGGGTGTATCTTTCTGGTGAGTGGGGAACCTTGTGGGGGAGCACGCAGTCACCTGAAGAATATATTCCAAGCACTAAAGTCACTTTTTTCTTGCTGGATTTGCACAACTGAGGACTTTTTTCATTTTTCATTTGTGGACACTAAAGACTTTTTGCTTTTTTCGTTTTTTAATGTTTCATTTTTTTTTTTTTGTTTTTGTTTTATGCACATAAGTTACATTTCTTTGTTTATGAAATATTTTTTTTTGATATACAGTGCCTTGCAAAAGTATTTGGCCCCTTGAACTTTTCAACCTTTTGCCACATTTCAGGCTTCAAACATAAAGATATAACATTTTTATTTTTTGTGAAGAATCACCAACAAGTGGGACACAATTGTGAAGTGGAACGAAATCTATTGGATTTTTGAAACTTTTTTAACTAATAAAAAAATGAAAAGTGGGGCGTGCAAAATTATTCAGCCCCCTTGCGTTAATACTTTGTAGAGCTACCTTTTGCTGCGATTACAGCTGCAAGTCGCTTGGGGTATGTCTCTATCAGTTTTGCACATCGAGAGACTGAAATTCTTGCCCATTCTTCCTTGCAAAACAGCTCGAGCTCAGTGAGGTTGGATGGAGAGCGTTTGTGAACAGCATTTTTCAGCTCTTTCCACAGATTCTCGATTGGATTCAGGTCTGGACTTTGACTTGGCCATTCTAACACCTGGATACGTTTATTTGTGAACCATTCCTTCGTAGATTTTGCTGTATGTTTGGGATCATTGTCTTGTTGGAAGATAAATCTCCGTCCCAGTTTCAGGTCTTTTGCAGACTCCAACAGGTTTTCATCCAGAATGGTCCTGTATTTGGCTGCATCCATCTTCCCCTCAATTTTAACCATCTTCCCTGTCCCTGCTGAAGAAAAGCAGGCCCAAACCATGATGCTGCCACCACCATGTTTGACAGTGGTGTGTTGAGGGTGATGAGCTGTGTTGCTTTTACGCCAAACATATCGTTTTGCATTGTGGGCAAAAAGTTTGATTTTGGTTTCATCTGACCAGAGCACCTTCTTCCACATGTTTGGTGTGTCTCCCAGGTGGCTTGTGGCAAACTTTAGACGAGAATTTTTATGGATATCTTTGAAAAATGGCTTTCTTCTTGCCACTCTTCCATAAAGGCCAGATTTGTGCAGTGTACGACTGATTGTTGTCCTATGGACAGACTCTGCCACCTCAGCTGTAGTTCTCTGCAGTTCATCCAGAGTGATTATGAGCCTCTTGGCTGCATCTCTGATCAGTCTTCTCCTTGTCTGAGCTGAAAGTTTAGAGGGACGGCCAGGTCTCGGTAGATTTGCAGTGGTCTGATACTCCTTCCATTTCAAAATGATCGCTTGCACAGGGCTCCTTGGGATGTTTAAAGCTTGGGAAATCTTTTTGTATCCAAATCCGGCTTTAAACTTCTCCACAACAGTATTACGGACCTGCCTGATGTGTTCCTTGGTCTTCATGATGCTCTCTGCGCTTTCAACAGAACCCTGAGACTATCACAGAGCAGGTGCATTTATACAGAGACTTGATTACACACAGGTGGATTCTATTTATCACCATCAGTCATTTAGGACAACATTGGATCATTAAGAGATCCTCGCTAAACTTCTGGAGTGAGTTTGCTGAACTGAAAGTAAAGGGGCCGAATAATTTTGCACGCACCACTTTTCAGTTTTTTATTTGCTAAAAAAGTTTAAAATATCCAATAGATTTCGTTCCACTTCACAATTATGTCCCACTTGTTGGTGATTCTTCACAAAAAATTAAAATTTTATATCTTTATGTTTGAAGCCTGAAATGTGGCAAAAGGTTGAAAAGTTCAAGAGGGCCGAATACTTTCGCAAGGCACTGTATATCCTACGTACACACATCCATATGGGATGCTCTCTCTTTTCACTTGGTAATTTTGCACTATTATATGCATGAGGTTTGGAGTATATGGTTATAGATATTATAGCCATACTGTGTGTTTTTTCCACATATTTGCACTTTACAATTTTATCATTTGATTGTACTAGTTTATCAGTGTTTTGGAGAAATTCAACATATAATAGTACCTATGCGATTTTAAATACCAGTCGCATTAGGTATCATATTATTATTTTGCACCTTTTCTTACACTAAAGCGTTTTCTATGGGCATCTAGAGGCTTTTTTCACAATTTATTGATTTTATACTTTAGGAACGTGATAATTAGAACACCCATAATTGACACAGAAACGTTAACGTATACTAACAAATTTATTGAATTGAAGTGACGCCCGGTTTGTTGGAAACAACGGTGATCTTTTTCTCCAATATTAGGTAGCGCTGGATACCCCATTTTTATAGATTACTAACCATACTGGTGACGCAATAGGGATAAAACTTTTCTGTGCGAGGGAATTTAATAAGACATGCGGCCATTCACTAAAATTAGAAGAAAAGCGGTTTAACCTTAAACTGCGTAGATGGTTATTTACTGTAAGAGCGGTAAGGGTGTGGAATTCCCTTCCACAGACAGTGGTTTCTGCTGGGATTATCGATAATTTCAAAAAATGATTAGATAAGCACCTGGACGACCACAACGTACAGGGATATTCAATGTAATACTGACATAAAATCACACACATAGGTTGTACTTGATGTACTTGTGTCTTTTTTCAACCTCGCCTACTATATAACTATGTAACTAAAGATGGCCACGGAGGTCATTCAGTGCAGCAGCATCCAATCAGATGGCTGCTTCCCTGATGACACCTATGGAGACCTCAGAGGAACCAGAGGTCCACTTGACCTCCCTTTCCTCAGCATAACATCTGCCGAAACAGCACCACCTGTGCAGGAAGGCTAAAGTACACCTGCCTACATACTTATTATTCATATAATTTATACATCAATTCTAGTAATGGTTATAGATTTTCTATCAGACAATATGATTTTGTCTTGTAAAGTAATTCTGGCATTTGTGATCTATACACAATTATTTTTTGTTAAGTTTTATATAGAACATAGCATGGCTGTAGAGTAGCTGCTACTAAACTGGGTCTAAATACCACATTTTTCAAGGTGTGATATAAAAACTTGCCATATGTCATACTCACACCTTTCCAAAATGGGAAAGGTGGACACCAATTGTAACTCAAAATGTTTAGGTCATACTTCCATCCTTTCAAATGGAAGTACAGATGGTGTCACAACTCCATGGTGAATAACATCTATGCTTTTGTGCAATTGTAGACACTTGTAGCAATCAGCGCCAGAAGAAATCCAAAAATGTGCTTCTGAAACTGATTGGTTCAATAAATAACAAAGACTGTAAACATGTTATGCCCTGTACACACATCGGACTTTCCGACGGAAAATGTCCGATTGGACTGTGTTTTCGGAAATTACGATCATGTGTGGGCTCCATCTGACTTTTTCCACCGGAATTTCCGACACACAGTTTGAGAGCAGGATCTAAAATTTTCCGACAACAAATTCCGATCGTGTGTAGACAATTCTGATGCAGAAAGTGCCACGCATGCTCAGAATAAATTATGAGACAAAACAATTGGCTACTGGCCCCTTTATAATCCCGTTGTACGTGTTTTACATCACCTCGTTCTGAACGATTAGATTTTCCAACAACTTTGTGCGCTTGTGTGTATGCAAGACAAGTTTGGGCCACAATCCATCGGAAAAAATCAGACAGATTTTTTCGTCGGAATGTCCGACCGTGTGTACAGGGCATTACAGTTCCATAAATGTGTTTTATCCATAATATTCAGATGGGATAACTCAATTATTACATATCATTACCCTCTTAAATTATATTTGACCTGACAGTAGAAGAAAATCACATCTATATCTTTAGGCAATATGTGATAGAAATCAGAACTGAAAAGTATTTTTAAGAATTTTTTATAAAGTTGTACTTCATTTTAATCTATATACTCTTATGTATGTGTTACTTTTGTTTACCTTTCTTAACAGAAGCCCTGGATAGTTCCCAATATGGAAAGATCCTGATGAAAGTTGGTCTTGCACTGATTGTGGTTGGACACCTGAATTTTATTGTGGGGGCTATTGTACATGGATTAGTGCTGAGACACGTTGGACGTAATTCCCTACAATATTCCTTGACCAACATCATCGCTGTGACAACTGCGATTGTGGTAAGTGCACAAATTTGTACATATATTTTGGTATGCATGGTTTGATTATACCAACACTGATTGTACTACAGTTCCTTGAAAAAGTATTCCTACCCCTGGAAATTTTCCACATTTTGTCACGTTACAACCAAAAATGTAAATGTATTTTATTGAGATTTTTTATGTGATAGACCAAAACACAAAGTGGCATATAATCATGAAGTGGCAGGAAAATGCTAAATGGTTTCCTAAATGTTTTACAAATAAATATCTGAAAAGCGTGGCATGCATTTGTATTCAGCCTCCTTTACTCCGATACCCCTAACTAAAATCTAGTGGAACCAATTGCCCTCAGAAGTCACCTAATTAGTAAATAGAGCCCACGTGTGTAATTTAATCTCAGTATAAACACAGCTGTTCTGTGAAACAAACCAGACAGGACAGGGATAAAGTTGTGGAGAAGTTTAAAGCAGGGTTAGGTTATAAAAAAATATCTCAAGCTTTGAACATCTCACAGAGCACTGTTCAATCCATCAATGGAAAATCGAAAGCGTATGGCACAACTGCAAATCTACCAAGACATGGCCGTCCACCTAAACTGACAGGCTGGGCAAGGAAAGCATTTATCGGAGAAGCAGCCAAGGGGTCCATGGTAACTTTGGAATAGCTGCAGAGAACCACAGCTCAGGTGGAAGAATCTATCCGCAGGAAAACTATTAGTCGTACACTCCACAAATCTGGCCTTTATGGGAGAGTGGCAAGAGGAAAGCCATTGTTAAAAGAAAGCCATAAGAAGTCCCGTTTGCAGTTTGTGGGAAGCCATGCTGGGGACACAGCAAACATGTGGAAGAAGGTGCTCTGGTCAGATGAGACCAAAATTGAACTTGTTGGCCTAAAAGCAAAATGCTATGTGTGGCAGAAAACTAACACTGCGCATCAACCTGAACACAACACGCCATCCCCACTGTGAAATATGGTGGGGGCAGCATCATGTTGTGGGGATGCTTTTCTTCAGCAGGGACAGGGAAACTGGTCACAGTTGATTGGAAGATGGATGAAGCCAAATACAGGACAATCTTAGAAGAAAACCTTTTAGAGTCTGCAAAAGACTTGAGACTGGGGTGGAGGTTCACCTTCCAGCAGGACAGCAACCCTAAACATACAGAAAGAGCTACAATGGAATTGTAACTAATTGCAGTGAAAGGTGGTTCTACAAAGTATCGACTCTGAGGGCTGAATACAAATGCACGCCACATTTTTCAGATATTTATTTGTAAAAAATTTGAAAACCATTTATTATTTTGCTTCCACTTCACAATTATGTGCCACTTTGTGTTAGTCTAACACATAAAATCTCAATAAATGCATTTACGTTTTTGGTTGTAACATAACATAATGTCATGAATACTTTTTCAAGGCAGTGTATATAATGCTGTGTACTAGAAAGCTATTACCGCTTTCTTTTTCTAGCAAATGAGAAGAGACAGATGTTTCCTGAACTAGACCCATTTCAGATGGGCACCGAAGCTCCAGTGCGTTACTCCCCACTCTAGTACGCCCTTGAGGGACAGGTACAGTGTCCAGCCGGGCTGCAGACAGCCTATCAAAATCTGTTGCAGGCTGCGGCCAAACTTTGTCCTGAGTTGTATCGCCATTTTATGGCCTGAAGCAGTGGAAGGTAAGCACTGCAGCTAAACAGCCCCAAGTGCAGGAGACCTAAAGAGTCATGTAAACATCTCCTGTAACCTTCTCTCCTACAGTGCTTTCATAGGGCAGAATAGGGGAGAAAGAAAAAATAAGTTATCACATCCTGTTAACTACTCCTTTAATCTTGCTGCACTGTGTAAATAAAGTCCTGTTCATAGGAATTATTAGATTGATTGCTGCTGCTGCCTTGTGTTCCCAGGTGCTTAAAGTGGTTGTAAACGATCACCTTGGAAAACAATTCATTCAGTTTGAAATATAAATAAAAAGCAAACCATTTGTGTATAGATTAAAAACATTATAAATGTTCCCTTTTTTATAAGTGATCACATTCCCTCTGTTCCCTCTGTTCTCAGCTGCATAAGAGCTGGGGGAGGAGAAGCAGATGGACACTGAGCTTCCCAGTGAAAGGCTGTGCAGAGGGGTCTGTCAGGATAAGTCCGATCATTAGAGGAAAGCAGGCTGGGTTCCCAACCTGCTCCTGGGTTAGCCCCCATATCAATTTTTTTAGAAAATCTTATGCAGTTTGTTAGATCTTTGTTAGATCAGGTTAGATCAAACGTTGTTTGTGTTAGATCTCACACAGAAGAATCAATATTAACAGTTATTTGCTGGGGGGGGGGGGGGGCTAAACCTTATCAAAAAATTTACCAAACAGCTATTTTGGAAGCTATTTGTTAGATCTGGTAAGATCAAGTGGTTTAATGCTAGATCTCACATAATTGGAGACTTAAGTGATTAATGGGGGGTTGTCCCCCCATTATCACATTTTCTGGCAAAAAATCATTCAGGCTAATAGATATTTGTTAGATCTGGTAAGATCAAGTGGTTTTAATGTTAGATCTCACATCATTTCAGAGATATTCCATGTACAATTAGAGATATTAGGTAGTACATAAGGACAGATTAGTCCCCCCACATGCAGTTTTCTGAACAGAAATAATTCAGGCTAATAGATATTCGTTAGATCCAGTAAGATCAAGTGGTTTTAACATTAGATCTCACATAATTTTCAATTTATTCCATATAAAAATAGATATTAGGTGGTACATAAGGACAGGTGGTAGGTCCCCCCAAATTTCCTGGCCACAAATCATTCAGGCTAATGCCACGTGCACACGACCAGACTTTCCGGCAGAAAAGGTCTGGTGGTCTTCCCGACAGACTTTCAACGCAGTTATGACGGACTTCTGAACGAACGGACTTGCCCACACACGCACGGATAAAGTCAGTTCGAAAGTCCATTCATTTTGAACGTGGTGACGTATGACGGGAGTAGAAAAGGAAGTTCAATAGCCAGTAGCCAATAGCTGCCCTTGCGTCATATTTGGTCCGTTGGACCAGCATACAGATGAACGGTTTTCCCAATAGGAATTGAGTCTGTCGGACAGATTTGAAACCTGTTCTATTTCTAGGTCAGTCTGAATTGTTTAAAGAAAAATGATCGGATTATCCCACACACGATCGGAATATCCAACGGAATGATTCTGTCTGACCTATTCAGCTGGAAAGTCCGGTTGTGTGTACGCGGCATAATAGGTATTCGTTAGATCCGGTAAGATGTGCCTAGTACAAAAGTTCATATCACTCAGAGGTCTTTGTGAAATGTTTATTGGTTGAGAGCATCAAATATAGCTAACGTATTTTAAGGCCCCCCTCTTCCTCAGGGCATGATCAGTGGATGTTATTAGAATCATTTTGAGATGCAATAGAAGACCTATGTTAGGATTTTATAAAGACTGTCAGATCCTGATGGTACTATGCTGGCAGTTCGTAGCACTCTTAACTAATACAATTTAAAAAATACCTCTCATTGATATGAATGTTTGTTTGTACTAGATGCTTCTCAAAAGCCACATTTACTTTAACCTGATAATTCAGCCTTTAATTTCCTGTCCTAGGGTGACAATGGTACTGAACAGTGTTGCCCCCCCCCCATGAAAGGGAGTGTGTTAGGACAACATAGCACCTCCCTCTTTTCTCCACGACTGGGGGACATGTTTTGTAGTCCACTGAAGTAGCAGAGAACAATGCTGATTAATAGAGGCAGAGCGTACAGGAAGTTATCAGCTCATACAATTTCAAGATGGATGAACAGGTATGTTTTGTTTTTTGCACTTGTTGAACAGATATTAGAAAACATGTTCAATAGTACATTTAACAGACCAAAAGGGAACAAATAAGAGCCCGGGTGCCTGAATGGTCAGTAACTAACCTGCTGCTGTGCTGCACACAGGTTTGCTACCATCTCTGAGACCAGTCAGCTCTGCAGTGCACTCTCCAGCACACCTCCAGCTCCGCGCTGGCTGTCCCACATTGCAGGAATGTGGATACTGGCCCCACCCCTCAGCTGAATTACCCAGGGGGAGAGGTGGCCGAAGTGGCTGCGGCTGCAATCACCTCCGTGGCTGCACCATTGCTCTCATCCCAGCCAGCGCATGAGTCCTCTCCCAGTGCTGCATCAACCCTCAGCAGGGATGGGTAGGAGGGGCGGACTGAGCCTCTCATGGACCCCCTACTGACCCGGGCCCTCCAGGCAGTACCAGAATGGCCAGTCTGCCCCCACTCAAAAAGAACTCATCCCTCTATATCATACCACTTCATTAATGTTTTAATGGGTAAAATGAGTCATACAAAAGATAAATGGAAAAAGTATACAAAGAGCAGGGTAGTGATAAAATGTTACATTGGCACTCATGTAGCCACAGGCATGTGTTGTTTAAAGCATGATAAGCAGTCCTGGCATATAAATACATTTTTACTATAGTAAGTACATGAAGCAAGCAAATTACATCATTCAGCTGCACAAAGCATCCACTCTAGAAGTAGGCATGAAATATCCTTATATCTGGATTGCGAATCAGATTACATTGGGTGTAAACAAACTCTTTCTATATACTGTGTGTGTATAAATATATATATATATATATATATATATATATATATATATATATATATATAAAAATGTAATACATGTACATTTTTATTAAAAACTCTTTAATTGCAGTGTGTGCTTTATACATATAAATAGACAAAATGGATAGTACAGATAAAAGGATACAAACACTAATTTGAGCTCTTTGAAAGAAATATCATATTGCAGTGCAAAAAGCACCAAGAAATAACCATCCTCGTCAAAGGCTAGTAACAATATGATTCCCCTACTACACCCTAATTTCTGTCCCTAAGCAGCCCTGGTGCACAGTATTCTAGGGAAGTCTTCAGATTTTCTGACTCTTAACTGTTTTTACACATCCATATGTATACATCCCAACGTTCTGAAATGTTGAATTGGGATACCTTTTAGCGTATAATATTTAGGCAAAGGAAACGTCCCTGCCACAGACCCTTTTACAGTGACCACAAAACTCTAATATGCAGAACATGACTGGCTAAACTACACAAGTACTTTTTTGAACTTTTTTTTCTACTTTTTATATTGGCTTTTCAAAATAGCAAATGCAGTAACATAGAGGTTGGATAAAACATTTAGTGCAGCATAACAAAAGTATATATTGTATGGAGATATACATATCAGACCAAAAAGGGGGACACCTGAGGCTGTCAGAGGGACAGGGGGCTTTGGCCTCAAAATGCATACAGTCTGTGTTGGTTCACACTGAGGCAGCATGACTTGCCTCAGGCGACCTGGACACGACCGATGCAGCAACTTGCAAAATGACTTTTCTATAGAAGTCAATGAAAGTTGCCTCAAGTCGCCCCCAAAGTCGTACAGGAACCTTTTTCTAAGTCGGAACAACTTGTCTTGCTCCGATTAGAACGGTTCCATTGTAGAGAACAGGACACGACTTGTCAGGTGGCTAAGTCGCCTGACAAGTCATCCCAATGTGAACCGGCACTCTCTCTAAATAAGGGACAGTTGGGAGCTCTGTCCAGCAAGACTACTTACCCCAAAATACTTCTAGCTTGCCCAGAGTTCGTCAAAGGCATACCACATTTTTTCAAAGGCATACCAAGTTGTGTGACTGAACATATATCTTGTAATTGCTCTGCTGAAGATTCTGTTATAATAAAGTTAGTCCAAACCCTGAAAAATTGCTCAATATGCTTATCCTTCTGTAGACTTATGTATTTGATTCATAGGCATTTAATTATATAGCAGAGTTCTAATATCAGATAAGGTATGGGAGACAGATTGTAACCATCTATTTAAGATGCACATTTTAATGTCTAATATACATATGTGCTTCCATCCCATCAGATGGGAAGTTTGGTCTCCCTGAGATTGCTCTATATGATTTAATAGTCACATCTTAAGGGGGGGACCCTATATTTATTGATTACCTTGTTTAAATAATCAACAGCACTCTTCCAAAATGCTGCTATGACCAAACATTGTCACTTATGGTGGACCAGGTTAGGCAAAGATAGTTTGATCTTTGGGCAGTCAGTTATCCAACCCTGGAGTCAATTCTAAGGTGCATATTAAAGGCTTCATAGGCCCTATGTACAATTTTGAGCTGAATCTCACTCCACTTCTTGTGAATTTTTGCATGTTTTATAGCATTCCACCTATTTATATTATGTTCACAGTATCCTCCAAGGGCTTGCCCAACATATGTGCCATTTTGAATGTCAGGAGAGGTGGACAGTTTGTGTCCTGACCTATGAGACTTTGGATAAATATACAATTCTTATAATGATTTCCTTTGCTGAAGGAGGCAACGTTGTCTAGCTTAGTCTGTTAAGGAAAAGTTGCCAGGTGTTCCAAAGTTGCAGTCAGAAAACGCAAAATGAGAGATCTGAGGAAAGGTCATGAGACATCTAGTATGAGTTTTACTGTCCAAATTTGATATGCTTTTACAATATATAGAAGAGATAAAGGGCATTATGATTGAGGGCACCCACAGTAGTCAAAATAGCTTTTTAGTTTACTCCAAACTATAATGGTTTATCTAAGTAACATGTCTTTCATAATATAGTTAAGAAAATGACACATGGCGGTATGCAAGGTCACTAGCAATGACCAGGGCATCGTTAACTGTAGTGCGGTAATTGTTTAAAAATAGGTACAGTATTGTTAATCCAGTCCCTCACATGTCAGGCTAAGCTTGCCAAATTGTACAGCTGGATATTTGGGAAAATTACTTATTTGCAGCATGAAGATGCTGAGTTTACCTAGAGAGATTTGGGCCTTTTTCCCTTTGCGAATAAAGGTCCAAAAAGCCTCTGTACATCCTTATGTTTCAGCAGGAAAGGCAGATGGGCATGGGCTATATTAATTAAATAAAACGGAACATTTTGATCTATTGGCACCTGTCCATGGTAGACAGTTCCCTTTCAATTTTGGCAATAGCAGGACCAAAGTTTCTATTACTGATATTTCCTAGGGAATAACAATGCCTAGATAGGTGATAGCGTCCGATTGTATCTTGAATCTACACTGAGACAACCCATCCTTTAACACGCCAGGCACCTCTTTGGAGAGAAACAATCCCTCATTATTGAGATTTACATACAATCCTCAGAAGGACACAAACAACATTTTTATGGGAAATTATGTTGGGTATGTCCAGCTGAGGCTGAAAAAGGAAGAGCATAACCTTGTCTCTTCCCTTTTTACAGTGGGGAATAATCCAATAGAGTGGAAATATAGATTTGAGGAGTATTGTAGAGCATTAACAATAAGTTACCTGTGAAGCTCATATGCTTTAATACCTGTTTTAACCATGTCTAGGAGACATCATTAAAAGCCCTTTCATCATCTAGTGTTTTAATGATATCTTAATATCTTATAATACTTCTATACTGCCTCGAGTTCAGCTTTAAAATGGACCTGAACTCAAAAAGGGAAGATTAGCTATGTAATACCCTGGGTTACAAACAAGATAGGGTCTGTAGGTTTGTTCTTAAGTTGAATCTGTTTGTAAGTTGGAACAGGTAATTTTTTTAAGTGTAGCTCCAGCCAAAAAAACGATTTTTAAGCTTTTTCTATAGCATAGGGAAGGGTTAACATCCCTGTAATGTTTGTTTTGCTGTCTGTGCCCCTGTTCAGAAGATTTCATCTCCCGTTCTGTCCCAATGACAGTTGGATTTTGAAAATTTTGGGTTGTTGTGGAAACAAATCTTGGTGATAAAGCATCAGTGTAGACACCATAATAACTGTTATGTCGCGTACACATGGTCGGACTTTCCGGCAGAAAAGGTCTGACGGAATCATTCCATCGGATATTCCGATCGTGTGTGTGCTTCATCTGACTTTTTCTTTTGAAAATTCTGAGGGACCTAGAAATAGAACATGTTTTAAAACTTTCTGAGGGAATCAATTCCTATCGGGAAAACCGTTTGTCTGTATGCTATTCCAACGGACCAAAAACGACGCAAGGGCAGCTATTGGCTACTGGCTATTGAACTTCCTTTTCTAGTCCCGTCGTACGTTATCGCATTCTAAACAAACGAACCTTGGTGTGATCGTATGTAGGCAAGTCCATTTCAGCGGAACTCCGTCGGAACTCCATCCAAAAAAAAGTCAGAGTTTATTCTGACAGACAAACCGATCGTGTGTACTCGGCATTACAAGAGTGAATTTCCCTTCCTAGGGGTAGATTTCCTCTCACTTCCTGTTGTCTCCTTCCGTTTGTAAGTAGAAGTCATTTGTAAATTCGATGTTTGTAACTAGGGGACCGCCTGTAGGGAACATTAAAGTGGTAGTAAACCCGCTGAATTATTATTATTTTTTTTCATACCTGCAAGGGAAAAGGCATAAGGAGCTAGTATGCACCGCATACTAGCTCATTATGAAATACTTACCTTAGAATGAGGCCGATACACGCCGAGGGACCTGACACATTCCCTCAGCGTGTCTTCCGGAAATCGCGGCTCCGGCGCTGTGAGTGGGCGGAGCGGCAATATCGTCACTCGCGAGAGATTTCTTTCCGGCAGGGTCTGGTGTCTGCCGAGCTTCCAGCTGAGAAACCCCTGTGCGCATGCGCCGCTGCAATCAGCGGCTCATTGCTAGGGGAATATCTCCTAAACCATACAGGTTTAGGAGATATCTTTTTTTACCTACAGGTAAGCCTTATTATAGGTTTACCTGTAAGTAAAAGTGAAAAAAAGACTATACAAGAAAGCCTAATAAGTAATCTGTATGTACCTTTTTGACTTGAATATCTCATGAAAAATAGCAGTGTACTCCCTAGTATGTGAGGGTACCATGACACTTTTGTAACTACTGTCTTATACAGTGCCTTTAAAAAGTATTCATACCCCTTGAAATGTTCCACGTTTTCTCATGTTACAACCAAAAACGTAAATGTATTTTATTGGGATTTTATGTGATAGACCAACACAAAGTGGTACATAATTATAAAGTGGAAGGAAAATGACAAATGGTTTTCAATTTTTTTACAAATAAATATATGGAAAGTGTGGCGTGCACTTGAATTTAGTCCCCTTTACTCTGATACCCCTAACTAAAATCTAGTGGAACCAATTGCCTTCAGAAGTCACCTAATTAGTAAATAGAGTCCACCTATGTGTAACTAAATCTCAGTATAAATACAGCTTTTCTGTGAAGCCCTTGGAGGTTTGTTAGAGAACCTTAGTGAACAAACATCATCATGAAGGCCAAGGATCACACCAGACAGGTCAGGGATAACGTTGTGGAGAAGTTTAAAGCAGGGTTAGGTTATAAGAAAATATCCCAAGCTTTAAAAATCTCACAGAGCACTGTTCAATCCATCAGTATGGCACAACTGCAAACCTACCAAGACATGGCCCTCAACCTAAACTGACAGGCCTGGGCAAGGAGACTACTAATCAGAGAAGCAACCAAGAGACCAATGGTAACTGGTGAAGCTTCAGAGATCCACAGCTCAGCTGGGAGAATCTGTCCACAGGACAACTATTACTATAACTCCACAAATCTGGCCTTTATGGAAGAGTGGCAAGAAGAAAGCCATTGTTGAAAGAAAGCCATAATAAGTCCCGTTTGCAGTTTGCGGGAAGCCATGTGGGGGACACAACAAACATGTAGAAGAAGGTGCTCTGATCAAATGAGACCAAAATTGAAATTTTTTGCATAAAAGTAAAATGCTATGTGTGGTGGAAAACAAACACTGCACATCACCCTGAACACACCATCCCAAACGTGAAACATGGTGGTGGCAGCATCCTGTTGTGGGGATGCTTTTCTTCAGCAGGGACAGGGAAGCTAGTCAGAGTTAATGGGAAGATGGATGGAGCCAAGCACACGTTAATCTTAGAAGAAAACCTGTTGTCTGCAAAAGAGTTGAGACTGGGCAGAGGTTCACCCTCCAGCAGGACAATGACCCTAAACATACAGCCAGAGCTACAATGGAATGGTTTAGAACAAAGCATATTTGTGGCAAGACTTGAAAATTGCTGTTTAGACACTCTCCATCCAATCTTACAGAGCTTGAGCTATTTTGCTAAGCAGTATGAGCAAAAATATCTCTCTCTAGATGTATAAAGCTTGTAGAGCCATACCCAAAATGTCTTGCAGCTGTAATTGCATCAAAATGTGGTTCTACAAAGTATTGACTCAGGGGGGCTGAATACAACTTCACGCCACATTTTCCAGATATTTATTTGTAAAAAAAATATGAAAATCATTTACCATTTTCATTCCACTTCACAATTATGTGCCACTTTGTGTTGGTTTATCACATAAAATCCCAATAAAATACATTTACGTTTTTGGTTGTAACATGACAAAATGTGGAAAATTTCAAGGGGTGTGAATACTTTTTCAAGCCCTGTAGCTGTATATCTGTAGAGATCTGTGAAATCTAAGACACTGCTGCTTCTGACTGCTAGTTTCAGGAGATTTGTAATTTGATTTGGTGATGTCACTACATCACATCATCTCATGGCTATTCAATATATATGTAAATTAAAGATTTTGCGTCTGGGGATTGGCTTTTCCTACAGGGGTTGGCACTGCTGATTATTATACAGGATTTATATAGCATCAATAGTTTGTGCAGCACTTTACAATATGAGGACAGGCAGAACAGTTACAATACAATTCAATACAGGAGGAATCACAAGGCCCGTTAGAGCTTACAACTAAAAGGGAGGGTCAAGTGATACAAATGGTAATAACTGTGAGAGATGAGCTGATGATGGAAAGTGGAAATTCAGTTGTTAGGTGGCGGTTAGGTAGACTTCTCTGAATAGATGGGGGGTTTTCAGGGATCACGTAAAAGTGGACAGAGTAGAAAATAGCTGGATTGAGATTGAGATAGGGAGTTCCATAGGATGGGAGAGTCTCAGGAAAAATCCTGGAGGCGAGAACGGGAGGAAATTATAAGCTAGAGAGCAGGAGGTCTTGGGAGGGAGGAACAGAATGCTTTAGTATTTTGAGGCTAGGTTAGTGATGTAGCTGGTAGCCAGGCTGTGGATGGCTTTGTAAGTTTTTGTTAGTATTTTGAATTTAATTTGTTGGGTGAGTGGCAGCCAATGAAGGGATTGACAGAGGGGTAGCAGGCACTGAACAGTTGATAAAGTGGACAAGTCTGGCAGCAGAATTCATTATGGACTGAAGGGGAGATTCAATTCAATGAGGAGGAAATTGATGTCCTTCTGAAAATGTTAGCTACCTGTTCTCATCTGTCACTAGAGAAATCAGCCAGAACATCCACCTTGGAATATAAGCCACGGCTACCAGGTCTTGCGTGGCCCTGTAGGACTTAAAGCAAACAGGTCTGTGGGTGCCTCTTGTTGATTTTATAAACCTACTAATCTTTGCATGCAATTAAATCTTTGCTTTTGATCAGAGTACTTTGCTGTAACGCTTTGCAACTGGCAGGGAACAAGCATGGAGATAAGGAAAGCCAAAATAAAGGTAGAAGTCCTCATCTCACGCTTGTTCTGGGTTAATTACTCACAGCTATACAACTATGAAAATGGCCCCCATATTTCTCTCAGAAAATGTATCCTTTAATATAAAATGTAGTGGAAGTATGTCTGTACAGCCAGTTATTGCTATGTTGCATACATATGGAAAAGAGTAATCAGCTGAAAAAACAATTGACAGCTGCACTCACTGTATAGCACCTATCAATACCAAAACATTTATAAATATATGTTACATACATACTATGCATGTGTAAAGGTACCTATATTGGACTGCCCATTCTCCAGCCAGAAAACAAAAAAAATAACTTAAAGCGTTGTTCCAGCCGCAACATTTTTTCCCTCTTTCATCTTTCAGGACAGCACACTTGAGACCTCGGCTCCTCCCTTCTCAGGAAACACCACCTCCACCAGATCTTCAAAACCAATTTCTTCCCTCTAGCCCTTCAGTTTTTTTTTTTTTCTCCGGCGAGGAGACATCGCTAGGAACCTGGGTTTAGATCAGCTGGGGAGGCTGAGTCCAGTGTTATCCCAAAGGCGGAATGTTCGTTCTGGCCGAAGGGATGTCTGGAGAGATTGAGGTATCTCATACATTGCAGCAGGGCTGGGGAGTCCGTTACCTGCAGTATCTGGCGCGTCCCATCCTTCCTTGGGGAAAGCGGAGGCCTGGGACGTTCATTTTGGTGCTGCCTGGGGAAGGTGTTCACTGGAAGTGTCCGTGTCTCTCCCTTGTTTGTGTGGGCGCAACGCTGGGTCGGATGGCGTGCCACGACTTTTCTGACGGGAGAGGTCACATCCGGTTCACCCGAATGGCGCAAAGGCTGGTGTCTGCCCCATTCATGCTGTAACGACAGCTAAGTGGAGCAGTTTGTGGCAAATCGACCGTTCAGACCGAAGGGATGTCTGAGACTGATCAGTCTGAGACTGATGGTTCCCATTCGGTTTCGGGTGATGCCAGCACCAGCCATTCTAAGGTAAGTGGAACCCTGGGGTGGTGTTCCCTTACTTCTTCCTGTTTAACTTCACGTGTTATCTCCCCTCCTTGGTGGGAGTAGAGGAGTTGCATGTCTGGGACCCTGGTGGTGGTTGGTCCTGGGAGGGTGCACTCCTGGTGTCGGTCTGGTGTTAATTTTTTGCCTGCAGGGGTTGACGCTGGTGGGGTTTTTTTGTCGTTACAGGACAAGTCCATGGAAAAATCTAAGCTCTCACACGGGTCCAAGAAGAAGTGCCCCTTATGTAGAAGTGTGTTAGAGGAATCCTGGGGGAAAGTGTTATGCAGGAATTGCATTGAGGGCTTAGTCAGGGATCATGCTGAGGAACAAAGTTCTAGTCTGGTGGCTTCTGTTAAAGAGCTCTCCAGCACTTTTCAGTCTTTTAAGGCTTTGAGAATTTTCAGCCTATACAGCCCCCAGCTAGTCCTCTGCCAGCAGAACAGGATGTCACACCTGGCCCCTTGGCAGGTCCCTCTGCTAATAAAGGGTTACCTGGGGGTAGCAGAACAACACTAGAGGATGATCATGACAGTGAATCCTCAGACTCTGAGTCAGAGGGAGAGAAAGTGGATGGTGAGTCCTCCAGTTACAAGCTCTCCTTGGAGGAAGTAGAAGAGCTCCTGGGAGCTATTCACACTACATTGGGTATCCGAGAGGAGAAAAAATCCCAGTCTCTGCATGACCAGATGTATGAAGGTCTCGGAGAAACGAAGAGAAGGGTCTTCACAGCGCATGAAGTTCTGGTAGACTCCATTAGGAAGGAACGGCGAGACCCAGAGAGGAAGCCTTTCTTTTCTAGAGCATTGAAACGCAGATTCCCTTTTTCAGAGGATGAATCTGCTGTGTAGAACAAATCTCCTAGACTGGATGCAGCCTTCTCTCAGGTATCCAGAAGGACAGATTTGGCTTTTGAAGATATGGGTATGCTAGCCGACCCTATTGACAAGAGGATGGACTCTCTCCTCAAGAAATCTTGGGATTCTTCTTTAAGCAATCTTAAGCCTGCCATGGCTATCACAGTGGTGGCATGTAACCTGGAGCATTGGTTGACTCATATAAAAGCCCATATTGAGGCAGGGGCCGCAAAAGAAACAATTCTTTCCTCCTTCCCAATGCTTTTAAAAGGAGTCGCATACATAGCGGATGCGTCAGCAGAGTCGGTCCACATATCTGCTAGATCCTCTGCCTTGGCTAATTCAGCTAGAAAGGCACTTTGATTAAAAACATGGCAAGGGGACAATGCTTCAAAGATCAAGCTTTGTGGTATTCCCTTCACAGGGGATTTACTGTTCGGTCCAGACCTGGAGGCTGTCCTTGATCGGACAGCGGATAAAAAGAAGGCTTTTTCCTCAAAGAAAAAAGTAGGGGAAAAATCGAAAAAGAAGACTCGCCCACAAAGGAAGTTTAACTTTCCGAGGACAGAGTCCCAGAAAAAATTCTGGACCAACAAGGGCAGAGGGCATGGGGGAGCGATTTTTCGCCCTCCTGAGCAGTCCCAATGACAAGTTAACCCCGGTGGGAGGAAGACTGGGGGCTTTCCTCCCACAGTGGGAGTCGGTTACCTCCAATCCTTTTATACTAGGCATTATAAGGAGGGGGTACAGACTGCTGTTCTCAAGTCCCCCCCCCCCACCCTCACAGGTTGTTAATCATGGATCTACCTAGGTGTGCAGAGAAGGCGGCAGACCTTCTGACTTCTCTGAAGGATTTGGAGCAGCAGGATGTAGTGTCACGGGTTCCTCCTGGGGAGATAGGCAGAGGTTTCTATTCCCACGTTTTTGTGGTCAGAAAGCCTTCAGGGAAGTTCAGGCTTATCCTGAACCTGAAACCTTTGAATCTGTCAATCTGTTACAAAAGGTTCCGGATGGATTCCAATTTTTCCATGAAAACACTGCTGCCTCCAAATTGCTTCATGGCGTCCATAGATCCAAGGGACGCCTATCTGCACATTCCAATTGCCGAGGACAGCCAGAGATTCCTCAGGTTGGCAGTGAAGTCAGGGTCAGAAGTAGTACATCTTCAGTTTTGAACCCTCCCCTTTGGGCTATCCTCTTCCCCCCCCCCCCCCGGATATTCACCAAATTTATGGTGGGCTCTGGCTTTTCTGCAACTCAGGGGAATCTCAATGGTAGCATACCTGGACGACCTGCTCCTGTTAGCGTCTTCACCGGTGCAGCTGGTTCAAGATTTGCAGGTAGCAAGAAATATTTTGGAACAATTGGGATGGCTCTTAAATTTGCAGAAATCCAACCTGGTTCCATCGCAGAGAGTGACGTTCCTAGGGTACAGCAGCGAGTCTTTCTCCCAGAGGAGAAAATTTGCAAAGTAGACAAGGCTTTGGCAGTCCTACAAAGCAATCAACAAATCTCTATAAGAAAGGTCATGTCAGCCTTGGGTCTGCTGACGTCCGCCCTTCCAGTGGTAAGGTGGGTGGGAGCACACTTCTGCCCCCTGCAGCTTTTCATTCTGGATGTTTGGGATCGTACCCAGAGTTCTCTGGATTTTACGGTTCTCATTCCAATAAAATTAAAGAGGTCCCTGTGGTGGTGAAGAGCAGCATATCTATCTCAGGGGCTAGAATGGGTACTTCCAGTGTCCAAGGTCGTCACAACGGACGCAAGCGGCACGGGTTGGGGAGCACACCTGGAGAAAGGTCTGGCCCAAGGATCTTGGAGTTTCAGGGACACGGGGATGTCCTCCAATTGGAGAGGGCTGAGAGCCACCTTCTTGGCTCTCAGGTTTTTCCAACAGGAACTCCAGGGACATCATGTTCATAATCATTTGTGTACATCTGTGCATGATCACACGAACCAATTATTATACACAGGATTTTTTTTTTTACCAAAAACATGTAGCAGAATACATGTTGGCTTAAATTTATGACAGAATTCGATTTTATTGGATTTCTTTTAAAATAGAAAGAAGAAAATATTGTTTTTTTTCTAAATTTCTGCTATTTTTTCCCTTATATGGCAAAAGTCGTGAATAAATACCACCAAAAGAAAGCACTATTTGTGTGAAAAAATTTAATTTGGATAAAGCATTGCATAACCGAGCAATTGTCACTGAAAGTGCTAGAGCGCTGAAAGTTGAAAATTGGAAGGGGGTGAAAGTGCCCAGTATTGATGTGGTTAATGAAAACAATTTTTCACACCTTGTTTTGATGCATCTGGAATGTATTGAGCTGATTTAGGTCCCATTTCCACTTTGGTATCTTTTTGCTTTGTGTTAAGGCAGCCCATTCAAAAGAATGTGCTGCTAACGCACCAGAGCGTTCAACACTCCGGGTGCCGGCAGTCATTGAGTCCGAGGTACCCACCACTGGGCTGCCGCTGTGTGTGATCACAGCGAGAGCTGGCCGGCGGCAGCCACGTGCGTGCCCCAGACCCAGAAATGTCAGATCATGTACTAGGCCCTGCTGCGGTATATCTACGATGGGCGGTCCACAAGTGGTTAAAATGGCATTCATGTGACTTTGCCAGTCAGAGTAGCCTTCCATCCAATGAGAGTAACAGAAAATCTAAAATTGTGACCACCAGACTACCAGGGATTTCCCTTACTTTGGAGAGATGCTCTTTATAGAACGCACACATTTCTCTACAAAGTCAATTCTTTGAGCACGTAGTGTGTGAGGTTAGTGACAGAAATGCCAACACAACAATTCCAGCAGCTAGGCTAAAAGCACATGGGCATTTGAAGGCCTAAAAATATGCATAGCCATTCCAGGGAGCCACAGGTGAAATATACAGCCGACCAAAGAATTTAATCCTATGGTTCATCGGTGTAAACATATGCATGTACATATGCCAAATTCCACCAAATGCAGAATTTCTGCTTTTGGGGAATACACCACACCCGCATGCATGTGTTTACTCCAAAATCAACTCTGTTTACCCGGGTACAGCCTCATGCAGCCATGCACTTCGATGACCAGCTGTATGCACTACCTGTGACTCCCCAGGTGCTTAAAAACACTGGGATTTAATGCTAGGCCAGGTTTGTAAGCCTTAAAGTGGAAGTAAACCCTTCTATCGTTTTCAGTCAAGGAAGCTGCCATCTTGGCTTCTAATGATTCTTCAACTGCCATAATGATGCACATGTGATCAGTTATGAAACCAGCCATTGGATGGTTTGAAAGTTTGGTTGAGAGCACAACCAATGTGAAAGTTAGCATTTCCGGCATGCCGGGAATGTAAGTGTTTTTTGAAACAGTGTTTACTCCCGCTTTAAGATATTTAGGTGCAAGGTGCCTTACTTTATATCTGGTTCATCTGCCAAAAGACATCAGCTCTCTATATGTATACACAGTACATATAAAAGTTTTATTATTTTATAAGAATTTTATACAAGTAATGTTTATCACAGTTTTTTTCTCTTCTCTCTCCCTAGAGTATATCCTGTGGAATAGTTGCTATTGTTCTTTCACGATACCTCAAACAAGCTACACTGGTAAGCAAGAACGTATTACCTTAGGATAATATTGACAATGGATGAAATAGCTGCTGTTATGCTGCCTTTTTAATGCCGCACTAAATATTTATTCTAATTGTATATGTGTCTATGTATATTACTACTGATCTTGTGTTTTGTCTTACAGCGTTGGGCAACAGTGCTTCTTAGTATAATTAATGTGGTGCTGTCTGCTGCCTGCACTGTAGCCATTGCTGTGTCGGTGATTATGACTGTGGCTAATCAAGGTCGCACACTGCTGTCTTCATGTACATTCACCAACCTACAACTTATCCAGATTTCCTATGAATGTCCTTTCGATCCCACAAGAATCTATGTAAGCTATAAGCTATGGTCTGCTTAAAAGAATTACATTTTTAATGCATTGCAGTAAATTAAAATGAATTAAACATAACTCTACTTGCATACCATAGTCTAAATCAGTTTTCAATTTTTATATATATACAGAGTGCATGTTATTGTATTGCTTGTGCAAAGCATGCTGGGTTTCCAAAGCATAACAACTAAGGGCCCTTTCACACTGACCAGTGTTTGATCAGTTTTTCAGATAAGCAAAAGAAAATGAAAAATACATCCCTTTAGATCCAATGGGACCCCTCACACCGGTCAGTTTTTAGAAGTCCTGCTTGCTGCATCTTTGTTGTGCTTTTCAAAAATGCACCAAAAACGCAGCTCTCCATTGGTGAATTTTTTGGGTCACGTGGCCATGTTTCATAGGTGCATACCGAGAGTCAGGCAACCAAAAAAAAACACACCAGAAGCACATTAACCACTTTCAGACCGGACCAATTTGCTGGTCAAAGACCAGACCACTTTTTGCGATTCGGCACTGCGTCGCTTTAACTGACAATTGCGCGGTCGTGCGACGTGGCTCCCAAACAAAATTGACGCCCTTTTTTTCCCACAAATAGAGTTTTCTTTTGGTGGTATTTGATCACCCCTGCGTTTTTTTTTGCGCTATAAAAAAAATAGAGCGACAATTTTGAAAAAAACGCATTCTTTTTTACTTTTTGTTATAATAAATATCCCCCAAAAATAAAAAAAATTTTTTCCCTCAGTTTAGGCCGATACGTATTCTTCTACATATGTTTGGTAAAAAAAATCGCAATAAGCGATTATTGATTGGTGTGCGCAAAAGTTATAACGTTTACAAAATAGGGATAGTTTTATAGCATTTTTATTAATAGTTTTTTATTATTTTTTTTTACTAGTAATGGCGGCGATCAGCGATTTTTATTGTGGCTGCGACATTGTGGGGGACCCATCGGACATTTTTGACAAATTTTTGGGACCATTGTCATTTATACAGTAATCACTGCTATACAAATGCAGTGATTCCTGTGTAAATGACACTGGCAGTGAAGGGGTTAACCAGTGGGTGGCAGTGTAGGGGTTAAGTGTTCCTAGGGGTGTGTTACTAATTGTGGGGGGTTGGGCTTTCATTTAGTGAACACTGATCTCTGCTCCAATCACATGGAGCAGAGATCAGCGTCACTAGTTGCTAGGCAGAATGAAGAAATACTGTTTACAACGGCATTTCTTCATTTGGCCACTCCGTGAGACGATCGCGGGGATGCCCGCGGCGATCGAGTCCGCGGGTCCCGCGACCGGACTCACAGAGGTCCCGACCAGCGCGGGAGCGCGCCGCCGGCGGCGCGCTCCCGATAGCAGGGCAGCAAATTTAAAGGGACGTACATGTACGCCCATTTGCCTGCCTGTGCCATTCTGTCGACGTACATCGTCGTGCGCTGGTCGGCAAGTGGTTAAAAAGCCGCATTAAACCTCTCTCCTCCTGTCTAATTCTTTGTTCTTCCTTTCTCTTACTAGATGATACTTGATATTGGGGATTGTCACCCCTTAGAGGACAGCTTGGCAAAGATAGCAATGTTTGCTTTGACTTTCCTACTGGTCCTCCTTAGTTTTGGCTAGTCCTTTGCTGATTTAACATTATAAATTGCTTATTTGTACTTGTTCTTACATGTGACTGTTTATCTCCGTCCCTGTGTGGGCAAGTCGTGAGCTTGTTATGTTTACTCTGAAACTATTGGAAAAAAATAAAATAACGCATCAAAAATACATATGCATTTTTTCAACAGAGCAGTGTGAAAGCTGCCTTACTTCAAGGCATTTAGTCAGACAACAGACTTCATATGTAAGCAGCAGACACAAAATATGACATGATCTTATCCATCAAGTCTCACCTTAATACAGTATAAATTATATTATATATATATATATATATATATATATATACACACACACACACACACACACACACACACACACACACACACATACATACATACATACATACATATATATATATATATATTAATTACACTGTGTACAATACTGTGCAAAAGTTTTAGGCAGGTGTGAAGAAATGCTGTAAAGTAAGAATGATTTCAAAATATATAATTCAGTTGTTTATTTTTATCATTTACAAAATGCAAAGTGAGTGAACAGAAGAAAAATCAAAATCAATTCAATATTTGGTGCGACTACCCTCCGGCTTCAAACCAGTATCGATTCTTACACTTGCATGCTTTGTACAATTGCACAAATTCAGGGATATTGTAGGAATAGAGTCAGGTGTATGATTAACCAATTATATCAAGCAGTTGTTAATGATCATCAATTTCATATGTAGGTTGAAGTACAGTCATTACCTGAAACAGAAAGAGCTGTGTAGGAAGCTTAAAACTGGGTGAGGAACAGCCAAGCTCTGCTACTAAGGTGAGGTTGTGGAAGACAGTTTTATGTCACAGGTCATTTACCATGACAAGACTGAGCACAGCTAAAAGACACAACGGGTAGTTAAGCTGCATCAGCAAGGTCTCTCCCAGGCAAAGATTTCAAAGCAGACTGGGGCTTTAGGATGTACTGTTCAAGCTCTTTTGAAGAAGCACAAAGAAACGGGCCACGTTGAGGACCGTAAGTGCAGTGGTTGGCCAAGTAGACTTAACATAGCAGATGAAAGGCACATCATGCTTACTTCCCTTCAATACTGGAACATGTCCAGCAATGCCATCAGCACAAAATTGGCAGAAACTAGTGGGACCCAGATACACCCATCTACTGTGCAGAGAAGGCTAGCCAGAAGAGGTCTTCATGGAAGAATCCATACCTTTTGACATGGAAACTAGGCTAAGCGATTTATGCAAAAAAAAAAAAAACGCATAGGAACTGGGGTTCAGAAAACATAGGAAGTGGACTAATGAGCTCCTTCACAACTGTACCTAGAATAATTGATGCTGTTTTGAAGGCAAAGGGTGGTCACACCTAATATTGATTTCATTGGGATGTCTCTTCTGTTCATTTACTTTCCATTTGGTTAATTGATAAAAAAATAAACTATTAACACTTCTATTTCTGAAAGCATTCTTAATTTACAGCATTTTCTTCATACCTGCCTAAAACTTTTGCACAGTACTGTGTGTATATATGTATATGTTTTGGCAGGGATTAGCTCAAGGGGGAATCACCTTCCATGGGAAAAGGGTAGTCCACACAGCAGGTTTTCTTAAAGTCTGACTTATAGCCAGGTTTATTTTTATGGGTTGCATAAAAATAACAAAAACAGAAAAAAAAATCCTTGCCATCCAGGCTCTAACTGAACATTTGCAGGTTCCTAACTCACGGTTCAAAGCTTCTCCCAGTCACCCACAAAACAACGATCTTGCAAACCTTTTCTCTTACAAAGCAGAGTTCCCACAAGCAGCTCTCTCAGTTATTTGGCTTCCCGAGTCCCAGGCCAAGAGCAATTCTTTGCTCCAGTCCTGCTTAACTTATACCACTTGTTGATGGACACAAGTGGACCTTAAAATCTGGTCTGTAACCAACCCTGCTAAGGTGGCTGGTAAAACCCAAACCGGATTCCATCTTAGTTTCCTGCACATGAACGTATGCTAGGTGAAACATAACATCTGTCAATTATCTCATCTTTTATAACGTCACAATATCATACATATATATATATATATATATATATATATATATATATATATATATATATATAAAATACACACACACACTGAACTACTGCCTTTAGATTACATTGTCATGAAGATCTTGGGGCAGAATCCACTCTTGAAAGCCTGTAAGTGATCTCTGCTGAAAATACTGTTCTGGTGCCCTCGTCCCTTGCTTAAGCTTAGGAGTCGCATTGCAGTCCTTTACGCTAGATCTCAGATGTGGTGGTATGCTTAGCTCCACTCCTTGGGTCCCATGAGGTGAGCAGGATTTTTAGACTAAAGCCTAACTCTGTGTTCACTGTGCCTTTTTGTTTGGGCCAAGTGTATCAACTACATACAGTATACATGCGGTCTGGCAGTGGGAATGGAGACTTCCTGTTCTACTCCTGGGACAAAACTCAAGTTGGGCTTAGCGCTACTCAACCTTTCACAGGAAGCTTTGTATTCTATGAAAGAATTCAAAGCTTTCTCTGACTGAGTGAGAGATCGTGACAACATTTACTCTGCCTCAGCCAGAGGAAGCTTTGTATTCATTCATAGAATACAAAGCTTCCTGTGAATGGCTGAGCAGGAACAGGAAGGGAAGGGACGTCTCTGTCCTGCTGCCAGAACACAGCATTATTGGACATAGCAGATGCTACATACAGATTATACAGTGCTCTCAGTAAGTGCTCCTGTTAGTGAAGGAAATAGTTCACCTGGACTAGCGTTACTCAAACCAAATATTATTTAAGCGCACAGTAAACATGGAGTTAGGCTTTAAGTTCACACTTGTTCTTTCTCCTCTTGCTTGTTCAATCTGTGGCGATACTGCTGCCTCCAGAATGCCTGTTTCTTTTGTTTTTTTTTGCCAAAATCAATTTTTAATGAGATTGAATGGGAGAGTTTGCAGCAACTTGGCATTCCACATTAAAAATTTGCCACACATCTTTGCAAATCTTGAAAACACTTTCTATTTATTATAAAAGAGAATATTCCTGCGCCTAATCAAAGAGTAATCTAATTGTTGCACCGCTGCACACACTGAAATGGGGTACTTGAACCTCCAATTGGAGAAGACAAAAGGTAAAAAGGTAGTGGTGCGCGGTACTATAGTGAAGAATCTAGTTAAAACAGGTTTAATATATTCAATAGGTACTCAAAAGATTAGAAGATAAATGTAATATCGTCTCCACTACAGGTAATAAATGGAACGTAGAAAAAGAAAAGACAATATATGTATATAAAAAATATATATATATGTATATATAGTGAGGGACCCTCACTCCTATGCGTAGTAGTATTTTGAGTGGTAGACACATTGGGACCACCAGTCTTATTTATCATTAATTGTTTTTCTTATCCATTTGTCTACCACTCAAAATACTACTACGCATAGGAGTGAGGGTCCCTCACTATATATACATATATATATATATTTTTTATATACATATATTGTCTTTTCTTTTTCTACGTTCCATTTATTTCCTGTAGTGGAGACGATATTACATTTATCTTCTAATCTTTTGAGTACCTATTGAATATATTAAACCTGTTTTAACTAGATTCTTCACTATAGTACCGCGCACCACTACCTTTTTACCTTTTGACTTTCTATTTATTGTTTTGTATAGAGTTAGAACCTCTGTTGTGTTTTCTTTGCTATCTGTTTACCCAATGGGGAGATTCACCCGCTCTCTTTGTCCCGCTGTCAAAAAATGTGGTTATTAAAGTTATTAGAAGTGGAATAGAGGTAAAATATTCTAAAAGAGATATATCTTCATGACGACAGCTGTCTATGAGAGAATTCATTATACTTTGGGGGGGGATGCTCTCACTTGTTATGGTGTCTTGAGACAGAAAAAGAAGCAAAATCTCAGTGAGGCACAGGCAGCAGAAAAACACCTCACATGGGTTTTAACCATTCGTTACCTTGTTTTTATCCTTAGACACACTTTAATGGCTAGTGTCATTACCCTTAACTTGGTATCAATTTTGAATTATGTAATAGTTGCTGTGGGGGTAAAGCACATCATACTGTTAATTTATAAGCTGCTCTTATAACTGTACATCTTTCTGAGCAGATAATTATTGTACACAACTATCTGGCTTATCATCCATAGTATAATAATAAATTGTATGACCTCTTTCACTTTGCAGAGTACAACGCTGTGTCTTTGGGTGATGGCTATTATACTTGATACCATTGAAATTGTTTTCAGTGCACGCTGTTATGTGACAGTACTAAGACTGATGGATGTTCACATGTGCACCAACAAGAAAAAGAAAGTAAGTGGACATCATATAATTCATGGGTAAATTGTATAGATTTGGTGGATCACTGATCAATGGCAAGGATGGTTTTTCAAGACATACTGTAAATGTATATAGCATTTTAAGAGGGTGGAACTGTATACTGTATGCAAGGCAGTGACATGTTATATGAGTATACAGAACCTTTAAGCCACCTGCATCAGATCATCCCCTTACCTTTTGTACCACCTCCTCGTCCCTTTAGATTGTAAGCTCCATGAGCAGGGTCCTCCTATTCTTTCTGTGTTAAACTGTATTGTAATCGTACTGTCTTCCTTTATATTGTAAAGCACAGTGTAAACTGTTGGTGCTAAATAAATCCTGAATAATAATAATGGAAGGTCATCTAATCTGGAATCATTCAGAATCAAGCATAAGGAAGGAACCAGGAAGGCAAGAGGTAGACTGGAAGCTTTCCATGGCAGAACTTCACATTCCAGCTTTGTTAGCTGTGTAATTACAGGCATAAACGGTTGGCAGGTAGACTTCCTCAGCCAGCAGTGTTTAAATCAGGGGAAGTGGTTCCAACATCTAGAGGTGTTCCAGGACTTGTTTCACAGTTTGGGGACACTAGATGTAGACTTTCTGGCCTCCATGTTTAATAAAAAAAACTTGATAGGTTTGTCTCCAGGTACAGGAATTCTCTAGCCAAAGCAGTGGGTGCTCGGGTGGCTCCATGGAAATCACTACACTCTTCCTCATCTGCTTTCCAGGATCAAAACTGGAAGGCATTCGTGTGATCCTTATTGTGTCAGACTGGCCCAGGTGGATGTGGTGTTTAATGGTATGGCAGTTGAATCCCAGGTTTTAAGGAACAGGGGGAACGGTTATTCTTAGGCCGCGTACACACGCGGGGACTGTTCGCTCAACTTTGTCCGCTCAACAGTGTTTGGGCGGACAGTCCGCTCGTGTGTGGGCTTTCAGCGGACAGTTTCAGCGGACAGTCTGACGAACAAGGTTTTTCGGAAATTCCGAAAAACTGTCCGCTGAAACTTGGTTTGAGCGGACAGTCCGCCCGTGTGTAGGCTTGTTCGTCAAACTAAGTCTCGCGCATGCTCAGAAAGAATTTACACGCCGAAGGTTGCATTGCAGTGTATAGGACGTCGTTTTCTAGTCCCGTCGTACGTGCCGTTCACGTCATCGCGCACGGTTTCAGCGGACTGTTCGTTCGTCGTGTGTGGGCAAGTCCGTCCATGCTAATTTTGAGCGGACTGTCCGCTGAAACTGTTTGACGGACAAAGTTGAGCGAACAGTCCCCGCGTGTGTACGCGGCTTTACAGTGCTAAAAGGAAAGATACTACTCATAAGGTCTAGCATTAGACATGAAAAACAGATTTCACTTGGTGTGAGTCTCGAAGCATCGACCCCAAGTGTTTCTTCATGGAACAAATTCTTCCCTGCAGCTCCCTCCGTCCACTCCAGTGTGACTCCACAGAATTTGAATCTTGTTCCTTCTGCCCTTTTCGAAACTGCTGCTCAAACACATTAGAGACATATTTCTCTCTCCACTTTCATCCACAAGGTGGTGTTTCTTGTAGCCATCACCTCTTTGAAGCAAGTGTCTGAAGTGGTGTTCTTATCCTACAAGAAACGGTTTCTGGTTTTGCATAGGGAGAAAGAGTTGAGGACCAGGACTTCCTTCTTGTCTAAAGTAATTTTTGCCTTTCAACCAGAACATTGATCTCCTGTCCCTTTGTCTGGCTTCAGTTCACCATTAGGAACTTTCCCTCCATTGTCTGATTTCAGACTTGGGCTATAAGAGTCTATGTTTCAACCACTGCTTACTCCAGAAAGGCTGATTCCCATTTTTAACACAGGATGGACCACTTATTAGCAAGCATAGGCCACTCCTTTCCACCATAAGGTTAAGATTTCTTGTGTCCCTTAATGGATAAGGAAATTATATTTTTGTACTTACTTTTCTTGCAGCCCATTGAGGGACGTGGCTTCAATCCCTCTGAGTTTATGATCATGCTGTCATTACTGCTTTGCTATAAATCTCAGGCATGCTAATAATGGGAGGAGTTATCCTGTTCTGGATTACAGTTTTATATTTGCCAATATCCAATCCTCCTGTAGGTGATAATATTTCCTATTGTGTAAAAAAGTTTAAGGGACGCCGGAACTAAACATTCCCTATAAAGCAGGGATCTCCAAACTATGCCCTCCAGCTGTTGCGGAACTACACGTCCCATGAGGCATTGTAAAACTCTGACATTCACAGACATGACTAGGCATGATGGGAATTGAAGTTCCCGAACAACTTGAGGGCTAGTTTGGAGACCCCCACTTTAAAGCACTGACTAGTAGATGACGCACATCTTAGTTACATAGTTACATGGTAGGCAAGGTTGAAAAAAGACACAAGTCCAACTTATGTGTGTGATTTTATGTCAGTATTACATTGTATATCCCTGTATGTTGTGGTCGTACGGGTGCTTATCGAATAGTTTTTTGAAATTATTGATGCTCCTTGCTGGAACAACTGCCTGTGGAAGAGAATTCCACATCCTTACCACTCTTACAGTAAAGGACTCTCTACTTAGTTTAAGGTTAAACCGTTTTTCTTCTAATTTTAGTGAATGGCCGCATATCTTATTAAATTCCCTTTTGCGGAAAATTTTTATCCATATTGTGGGGTCACCAGTATGGTATTTGTACATTGAAATCATATCCCCTCTCAAGCGTCTCTTCTCCAGAGAGAATAAGTTCAGTGCTCGCAACCTTTCCTCATAACTAAAGTCCTCCAGTCCTTTTATTAGTTTTGTTGCCCTTCTCTGGACTCTCTCCAGTTCCAGCACGTCCTTCCTGAGGTCTGGTGCCCAGAACTGGAAGGCATACTCCAGGTATGGCTGGGCCAGTGTCTTGTAGAGTGGGAGAATTATAATTTTATCGCTGGAGTTAATCCCCTTTGTAATGCATGCCAATATTCTGTTTGTTTTGCTTGCAGCAGCCTGGAATTGTATGCCATTGCTGAGCCTGTCATGTACTAGGACCCCCAGGTCCTTTTCCATCCTAGATTCCCCCATTCATATTTTTTCCACCCAAATGGAATATTTTAAATTTTTCTACATTAAACCTCATTTGCCATCTAGTTGCCCACCGCATTCATTTTTTCAGATCTTGCAAGGTTTTGACGTCCTGTGGAGAAGTTATTGCCCAGCTTAGCATTGTCCGCAAATACAGAGATTGAGCTGTTTATCCCATCCTCTAGGTTGTTTATGAATAAATTAAATAAGTTTGGTCCCAGGGCAGAACCCTGTGGGACCCCACTTTCCACCCTGGACCATTCCGAGTACTCCTCATATCACTACCCTCTGAGCTCGCCCCTGTAGCCAGTTTTCAATCCAAGTACTCACCCTATGATCCTTGCCACCAGACATTACTTTGTACAGTAAATGTTTATGGGGAACTGTATCAAATGCTTTTGCAAAATCCAGATACACCACGTCTACGGGCCTTCCTTTATCTAGGTCACAGCTCACCTTCTCATAGAAGGTTAATAGATTGGTTTGGCAATAACGATTCTTAATGAATCCATGCTGATTACTGCTAATGATGGTAATGATATAGTCCCTTATCATCCCCTTAAAGAACTTGCATACAAGTGATGTTAGGCTAACTGGTCTGTAATTCCCAGGGATATATCTTGGCTGCCAATCAGCTGGTACCATTCCAGTCAGTAGACCGTTCATAAAAAATAGGAACAATGGTCTGGAAATTACTTAACTGAGTTCCTTAAGCCATCTGGTCCCGGTGACTTATTAATGTTAAGTCTTCCAAGTCTATTTCTAATTCTGGCCAGACTTTGCTGAACTAAATTACAACATTCTGTGCAGAGCTGTATTTAGCATAAGTCACTCATGGGCCTGTGCCTTGAGCTGCAAGGTTGGGGGGGGGGGGTAGAGAGATGGGGGGCTGTGCTACTCCTCAGAATTTACAATCTATGTCTACTTCTTAATATTTCTGGACAAATTCAGCTAGTGTAGAGGTTAGGGGTGCAGGAGATGCTGGGAGTAGTCAAAAGCAAGTTCTCCCTTCTCTTATTTAGTGGTCTTTACAGTTGACAAGTAAATCTAAATACACAGTGGATCCCCAATGGTGCAATCCGGCAGTAGTTTAAAAAAAACAATAGCATAACACGCAGAGCCCAGATTAACCTGTGAAGCAGAGGGATTTTTAAATACTATGAAAGTACTCTTTCAAGTGCTGTTGTGTCTCAGAAAGGAAGGTAAAAAAAAAAGGGAAATCTCCCCCGCTTATCATAGAAACAGACACAGAAGTTCTAATTTCTCTATAATTTATCCAAAACTAAAGCAGTCCTATTAGGTAGCGGTGGGGGGTAAAAGGCACCTGGAATGTGAAGAGAACCTTTAAAATTACTTTTTTGTGTGAGGCACAAACATTTCAACTGGCCTGACATTTTGGGGACTCTACATACTGTATATTTGGTACATTGATATTTTGGTAAGTTGCAAAAATTAAATCCCCTAAATTCTGCAGTGTCCTGGCCTCCACTATTCTATGCCTTAATATGTGCATTGCTTGAAATTGTGGGATACATCATTAACCTCCTTGTAATTTCCAATTTGTCTTGTGACATTTTTCTATAGGTCAGAATCCACTTTTCTGTGGAAGAAGAAAGCAGAACAGAGCAAGAAGGGCTGAATGCTTCAGGCAGCTACACTGAAAGAGTTTAATACTCAGGTACCAGCTGGACAAAATATTTCTCATATCAAGGCTCTAAACTTCGCTTTGCTTTGAACACTTGAAGACCTATCAGAGAACATGTGCAGCAAAACTCAGAATCTTACATATCGCAACAGTATTGTTACTATAAAAAGAAAAGCTTAATCCATTTGTCTTTACACTAGTAGACTTGAGGGTGTGGGTCGCCCAACAAGAACAAATAACTCTGCAGCTTCCGTGAAGTGAAAAAATAGCCCTCAACAATAAATCTTAAACTGTTCCTTAGCCCTAATGCCCCTCACCATAAAAATGCAAGCTTCAGGTTAAAGTGGGAGTCCGCCGGGAGTGCGCGTTTTTTTTTTTTTTAAAGCCAGCAGCTACAAATACTGCAGCTGCTGACTTTTAAAATAGTGACACTTACCTGTCCAGCGCACCCACGATGTCGGCACCCGAAGCCGATCTCTCGATCGCGTCTCGGGTGCTGCCGCCGCCATCTTGGGTATGGGAATCAGGAAGTGGAGCCTTTCGACTTAATTTCCCCGTTCCCTACTGCGCATGCGCGAGTCGCGCTGCGCAATAAGGATGGACCCGCTGCCTCTGGGATCTGTGTGTTTCCCAGCAGGCAGCGGGGGACTTTCGGAAAGGGGCGTAATCTACGCCCCTTTCCGCAGAGAGCTATCCCGGAAGTGGGTGCAGATACCTGTACTGTACAGTTACCTGCACCCCCCTCCCCCCTGAAAGGTGCCAATTGTGGCGCCAGAGGGGGGGAGGATTCCAATGAGCGGAAGGTCCACTTTAGGGTGGACCTCCGCTTTAACACAGTCACTTAATCCCCCCCCCCCTTTTTTTTAGCTCCCCCATCAGCCTGTTCATCCAGTGGAGTAAAAGGAAAAAGTCATGTGGAAACTCCATGCAAGGACTCTCACAAGATCTGGTGACTGGTTGATCAGGCACCCAGTGTTGCATGGTTTCCTATTCTCCCAACAATTAACCCCTAATCTATGGTCTGAACACTTAACTTTCCCCTCAATCCCTATCCTGCTATATTCTCATCTGTGTGCTAGGACCATTCACCTACTATGTCAGTGGTGGTCAACTACTTGTTCTATGGGGCCTCTAACATCCCCAAAAGGTTGCATATAATGTTCTGTATATGCAAGGCTATGGTCAAAGACTGGACGTACTTTAGGAGATGGTCAAAAACAGCAACTACAGGCATGGGCGTTCGCAGGTAGGGGCAAGGGGGGTCAAGTGCCCCACCCTGGAATCAGGGATCGGATCTTGAATTCAGCAGAGTTGCGTCGCTATTGAGGTGCGGACAGCCCTCACACGGGTGCCACCCGCTAGTGGGGTGACACCATCAAGGTGCTGTCAAGCACCTCATCAGTGTAGTGGGACTTTGGCTCTTTTCCCTCCTCAGTCCTGCAGAGAACTCTAGTTCTCTGCCCAGCTTCCTGCCCGCTCCTTCCCTACTGGCCATAACTGAGGGCCAATCAAAGGAGACTAGGAGAGGAGAGCATCATGAGACATGTAGTCCCAAAGATTGGCAGCCCCATTTTCCTCAGGGAGGAGGCTACAGCTCTATCAAGAGAGAGAGATTGAGAGACTGCAGCCTGGAAAAAAGCTGAGGAAGAGTGCTACAGGACAAAGAATGAGGAGTGTGCTGGGCGGAAGCCAGAGAAAGAGCCACACTGCCCAGCGCCACCAGAGAGAGAGCCACACTGTCCAGCGCCACCAGGGAGAGAAAGGCTGAGCCACTACCAGGGTAATGACATACTAAACTACTGACCAGAGTGGCCCCCAGGGGGAACCAAGAGTGAGCGATCGTCCAGCCGGAGGGATCACTGCTGTAGTTTCGCTGGGTCTGATAAGAGGGTCTGTTGGCCATTATCCATTACTTATCCTAAGGACTGTACTGTGTCTGCAGACTCTGACCATGATAATGTGATAATGACATTGTTGAAAAGGGGCTGTGCATGAGTAACCCTAAAATGATGCCCCCCCCCCCTAAAAAAAAAGTTCTGCGGACGCCCATGACTACAGGTAATGCTACAATTCCAAGACTAAAGATATACTACAGATTTGTATAGAGACATGGAAAATGCTTACATTTAAAAAGCTACATAATAAAAATAGAAGCAAGAATGAATGGTCTGCACAGAAAAAGGATTAAAGTATGACAGCAGCCAATTTATTTCTATAGTAGAAACCAATATAATTAATATTTTCCTTAACTGGCACTGAGCAAGTTGCTAGGCAAAGAAAACAATGTCTACTGACGGCTGGGGCCCGAGGGCCGCAAAGTGAGGTGGACGTTAAGAATGAAACAACCAGTATCTAGAGCAGCTGTTTATGGCAACCAATCACCTATTAGCTTTTATTTTCAAAGCTTAACTGAACAAGCTGAACTTAGAAGCTGATTGGGGTTACTATGCACAACTGCCCAAGTTTTAGTAAATTACAGGTTGGGCACCAGGGTCCTATGTCAAAATCAAGCAGTGTAAATACCCCAGCACCAGAAGAAACTGTTTCACCATCATGATGCTTGGATGTGCTTATAATTACTGTGCTTTCAAGATTATGTTGCACTCCAAAAGCAACTTGATGTTATAGTAACCATCAGATGAGAAATGTGCATGGTAACTGAAGCAATACAACATTTAGACATGGATACAAGGCTTTATTTGTTATAGAAAAAACAGTGTTCCCCCTTTTTTGGGGACTTTACAGTGATAAAAAAATTACCAATAACATAATTTTTGCACTAAGCCAGCCTCACTTAGAGAGCAGGTTTTGTGTATTGCAGATATACAAGGTTCAGCCTTTGACCTCAGCACATACCATTTATGTTTTTTCACAGCCTCAGGGTCCGTTCACACTTGTTTGTTTTTCCTCTAGTAAAAAAATAGGTTTACTGCATTAAAAAGCAGTTTAGGTAAAAATCCCATTGAGAACCATGTGGTTGGTTTGCACCTATGCGCTCCTACTTAGAATATTTTAAAAATATGCCATGTAGCATTTTTGTTCACAAACACAAAAGAGACACTGTCACTTTGCCTAAATAGGGCACGCTGACAGTGTCTGCGAGAAGAGGACCTCCTTATTGACCCAGTGATACTTACCTCCCCTGCTGCTGCTTCTGTTGCAGAAGTCACCTAAATACCTACCATCTGAGTGGTTGGGTGACAATTCCCCATCCATAATGTGGCAGTATTCAGGCCTAGATTTATGGTTAGACCAGAGTGCTGTTACATAGGCGGTCATATTCTGCCCTATAACCGTAATCATCGAATAAGCATTCATGGAAAATTACTGTTAAATTCGTAAAAACAGGTGTCATGCATTTTTGTGCGTTTTTTTTTTTTCCTTTTTCTAACACATCTTCACCATGGAAAATTTCAATACCAATATTCAATGTTCCCCCCTTACTTTGAATAATATATCACAAAAAGAACACATTTAAAAGGCACAAAAGCGCACATAAATGCATGTATAAAATGTACAAAGATGTGTATAAATCTCTGTAAAAAAAAAAAAAAAAAAATGATGCATACATTACTGCAAACTGTAAGTGTGAAAGGGCCCTTACTTTGCAGAGGTCAGCTGTGCATGGAGCAGACTCCCAATGGTCAAATGGGCACTTAACAAAACAAAACCAAGTCAACAGGCTGTTATATGTGGGTCCATATTATTCACAACCGAATATGACCAACATAATAGTACTCAATATAGTAGTGCCCTTCATAGCTTTGTGTATATCCTCAAAAGGTTATAGCTGGCAGAGATGTTCGGCCTTCTTTCACGTGGTTATACAAAGACTAAAAACAAACAATCATTCATTGTTCATGTGGCTCAAGAAAAACTCCAGAAAATATACAACAAATTTTTTAACTTTTTTTATGAAAAAAACAAAACAAAAAAAACAATGTGAACAATGCCATCCACGCATTATTGTTACTTTTCAGCAAATTCTCTATTGCCCAAGAAATGTAAATAATGTTAAGACTGAATAATAAGAAAAAAATGTCCAAATGCTCCAAGACTGTATTGTGCATTACATACATAGTATCAGGGTTTCAAGGCTGCCTGCTCAAATCGTGTATCTAGATAGCCGAATTAACTGCTGAAGTGCTAATGATATGTGCTTTCTGCATCCTTATTCCATAACTGCCACCCAGAAAATCAGAATCCTAAAAGCTGATTTAGAATTTGTTGTTACAAGTTAAGCCTGCCGTAGATGGATTCGAACCATGTATGGGCAGGCTAAGTGTACCCAAGTTGATCGATTAACTTGGGTAAAACCAGCCTGTTAGATTTTACATGCTATTATTGCTAGCCACTAGCAATAATCACTGTGTTCTCCTAATGGGGCTTCCCCCACCAGGAGAACAAAATGGCTCCTCAGGAGGGGTTCAAGTGATTTTCTTTCCTGGAACTCGTGGCCCCAGGATCCACCTATGACCGGCCTTACTGTACTCTTTATTTACAGTGCATCCAGAAAGTATTCACAGTGCTTCATGTTTTCGTTATGTTACAGCCTTATTCCAAAATTGATAAAAATTCATTATTTTCCTAAAAATTCTACGAACAATACCCCATAATGCATAACGTGAAAGAAGTTTGTTTGAAATCTGCAAGTTTAAAAAAAAAAATAAACCACATGTACATAAGAATTCACAGCCTTTGCTCAATACTTTGTTGAAATACCTTTGGCACCAATTACGGCCTCAAATCTTTTTGCGTATGATGCTACAAGCTTGGCACACCTATTTTTGGGCAGTTTCACCCATTCTCCTTTGCAGGACCTCTCAAGTGCCATCAGGTTGTATGGGGAGCATCCATGCACAGCCATTTTCAGATCTCTCCAGAGATGTTCAATCAGGTTGAAGTCTGGGCTCTGGCTAGGCCACTCAAGGACATTCAGAGTTGTCCCGCAGCCACTCCTTTGTTATCTTGGCTGTGTGCTTAGGGTCATTGTCCTGTTGGAAGATGAACCTTCGCCCCAGTCTGAGGTCCAGAGCACTCTGGAGCAGGTTTTCATCAAGGATGTCTCTGTACATTGTTGCAGTCATCTATCCCTCAATCCTGACTAGTTTCCCCGTTCCTGCCGTTGAACAACACCCCCACAGCCTGATTGGTGGAGTGCTGCAGAGATGGTTGTTCTTCTGGAATGTTCTCTCTCCACAGAGAAATGCTGGTGCTCTGTCAGAGTGACCATTGGGTTTTTGGTCATCTCCCTAAGGCCCTTCTCTCCGATCGCTCAGTTTGGCCGGGTGGCCTGCTCTAGGATGAGTCCTGGTGGTTTTAAACGTCTTCTATTTACGGATGATGGAGGCCACTGTGCTCATTGGGACCTTCAATGCTGCAGACATTTTTCTGTACCCATTCCCAGATATGTGCCTTCATAGAATCCTGTCTTGGAGGTCTAGAGACAATTCCATGGACTTCATTGCTTGGTATGTGCTCTGACATGCACCGTTAACTGTGGGACCTTTATAGAGACAGGTGTGTGCCTTTCCAAATCATGTCCAATCAACTGAATTTACCACAGATGGATTCCAATCGATTTGTTGAAACACCTCAAAGATGTTCAGTGGAAACAGGATGCACCTGAGCTCAATTTTGAGTAGAGGTCGACCGATATGGGTTTTTCTCTGGCCGATGCCGATATTTAGAAATTGCGGCGGCCGATGGCCGATATATGATGCCGATTTTTTTGGGCCGATATGTTAGGCCGATTTTTTTTTATTTTCCCTTCATCTCATAAAATCTAAGTTGGACACCTTTCACACTGAGGTGTTTTTCAGGCGATTTTGGGCTAAAAATAATGCCTGTAAATTGCCTTCAAAACGGCTCCCCTGCAGTCTGTGTGAAAGCCTGAGTGCTTTCACACTGAGGAGATGCGCTGGCAGGATGTTGAAAAAAGACCTCTGCGCAAATACAGCGTCACATAAAATATTGCAACAACCGCTATTTTATTCCCTAGGGTCTCTGCTAAAAAATATATATATAATTTTTGGGGGTTCTGAGTGATTTTCTAGCAGAAAATACAGGATTTTTACTTGTAAGCAACAAGTGTCAGAAAAGATTTAGTCTTTAAATGGTTAAACTGAGAACTTCTACACACAGAGTTCAGTCCATTGAAGAAGAAACATTGTATCTCTTTGATCTTTCTCTTGGCAGCCTGCCCAGAGAGGAGGAAAGTCCTTCACTGGTGTCTTCAGGCAACTTAAATTGACTTCTATTACAGACGACTTTTGCAAGTCCCGCTGAACATGTAATCGGCTTTTTTATCGGCACAATCGGCCGATGCGGATTTAATTAAAAAATGCCAAATATCGGCCGATATATCGGTCGACCTCTAATTTTGAGTGTCAAGGCAAAGGCTGTAAATACTTATGTACATGTGATTTTTTTCATTTTGTTATTTTTAATAAATTTGCAAAGATTTCAAACAAACTTCTTTCACATTGTCATTATGGGGGTATTGTTTGTAGAATTTTGAGGAAAATCATGAATTTAATCCATTTTGGAATAAGGCTGTAACATAAGAAAATGTGGAATAAGCTCTGTAAATATTTTCCAGATGCACTGTATGAGTAACCAAATAGCACAGTGGTTACACCCCTTAATAACAGAAGCATTTACTGACAAACTGTCAGGATGCATTATGAAAATGTAAGATGCTTTATTAGGACACACTAAAGAAATACTGGTGGTCAAGATTTGCTCTCTTTATAGTCAAGCTCCTGTATGAAAATGCTGCATCTTACAATTGCAATTTTACTAGCACAGCCTGTAGCACTGACTGACACATGAATACAAGTGTCTTCATTAATGGGAGTGTCACTGTGCAACACCTTTGCAGCAGCCTCTAGCTGATGTAAAGAAGTCAGACCCCCAAACACAAATGAAATGTGACCTATCATAATCGTGCAAAGCCTTGCCCTGTGCCCGCTGAGCCTCAACCTCACTAGTATGTGGTGGCTGTTGCAGAATTCTGCAATACCAATTCAAAAATGCAGGAGAAATTATGAACAGTTCATACATGACCCAAATATATCATACCTAATCATCAATGCCTGCAAAGTGAATGAATGATCACGCAAGACAGAACAGACAAATGCCAATCCTAATGAATCACCACTTTTTCACAGGTATGGGGAGCATTCACATGTTACTGAGCATATAAAATTATACAGCGATATGGAAGCACTCATTTAAACCATTGGAGAATCTAAAGACACCTGATCTTATGTTATCTCTTTATATAACATTACTTTGTTTTTAGTGACAGGCAGTTAGTATAATAAAAACACATCAATACTATTAAAAAATATTCTTTCCTATAGAAGCAACTTTTAGTGCAGCTAGGTTTCTTCATTCTATTGCTGTAAGGATGCACACATAATATACATACAAATAATATACCTGGCAATAATATGCATGGATGGAAAGTATGAATGAAAAGTTACAAGTATTAAGAGCCGATTCAGTTATAATAAAAACGAAGTAGGGTCTAATTATATGCAAATCCCCCACCCAGAACAGAAGGGTACTAGGTCAAGGGGTTCCCTCTAATGAAATGAAGGAAGAAGGATACAAAGGAAAGTGCATATCTAAACAACATAATAGACTACTACCATCTCTCTCATCCCCTAATAAATAAATTAAATATAGCGTGCATAGTTACTCCCTGCTTTAGTGCAACCAGTTCCACTTTTGCCCACTTCAGTGAAGACCACCTTAACTCACTGCCACGAAGTATATATCAAAGCGGGGCAGTTGGTGGTCACTTACTCTATTTCGTAGCATCTCTTACTATTTCAATGTGCATCTGGTCCCTTTAGACACTTTATTATGCCCTACCCACCCCTGTGCCCCAAATCTCCATGCAATCCATGGTTACTCCATACAATAAACATAATACAAGTTTTATAGTAATAAATAGGGGGTAGGAAGTGGGCTGATTGACTGGCAGTGCTTTCAAGTCCATCTAATGCCCAAAAGGATTCTGGGACAGGCCGCTGTGCAGAGGCGAGGCACAGCCACTAGATGAATTGGATGGTTCCCAGGCTGCAGACAGCTTCAGAACTGTGATGCTGTGCTGGGGTCACACTGCAGTAACCGCACAATAGATGGGTCACTTTTGGCACCTTTAATGAACTCCTCCAGCGATAATTTACCTAGAACGATAAGCAACACAGATAAAAAGGTAAGCAAAAGTGGTATTTTAACCAAACTTGGGGGCAAACCACAGAAAATCTACAACGTGGCAATCATAAATACAAAACATAGCTCATTAAGTCATGGAGAAAAGAATAAATTACTCAAACATGTTCCCATCTTACCATCATTATTTGTGTCCATCTGTCGGAAGATTTTCTCTGTGCGTTTCTCTGGCGTGGACTCGTCCTCTGGCATCTTCATTACAGAGGAAACCATTTTATAAATTGCCTGAAAAAAAATGCATGGGAACTCAGTCAAAAATCAGACATCAAATGCCCTCCTTATCAGAAAGAATACATCTCTGCAGCAAAGGAAATGTACACATTAACTGAAAGCCCTTTCATTGCTGAATTCAGCTATTGACTATACTTTGTTACCCATCATGTTTAGATGTTTTTTTTAGGCTGGGTTCACATATATGCAATGCCAGACATCATATGTGATTGGCATTGCATTGCTGTGCACATCAAATCTGATGTCTGTGCTATTTGAATTCAGCCATACAGTTTGTATGGCTGTAATTGCATCGCATTTGCACCAAAATAGCGCATGACCCTTTTTTGGTCCGCACTGGAATCGGATTGCATGACCCATGTGCTTTGATTCCACACTGCGATCTGCGAAACGATTTGAGGGTGCAATAAACTTTATAGATGTCAGTGTGAACTGCCTGCGAGTCAGATGCACAGGAATTGCGGTGGTTCCTGCATTGCACCAGTGTGAACCGAGCCTTAAAGTGGTTGTAAACCCTAGGACAAAAACAAAAACCTGCAAGACAAAGGCATAATGAATTACTTACTTAAGATCGAAGCCCCTGCAGTCATCCTCGTACACCGCTCCGGAGGCCGACATCGCTCCCGGGGGGTTACTTCCAGGTATCGCGGGCTCTGGCGCTGGGAGCCCCCAGTAACGGCACACTCACTGAAGCAACGGCACGTACGTGCCGTTGCTTCAGTTTGCATGTGCCGATGATGTTGGCATGCAAATACAGGGGATATCTCTTAAACCGTTCAGGTTTAGGAGATATCCAGGGTAGTTACAGGTAAGCCTTATTATAGGCTAAGGTTTTACAACCACTTTAAAGTGTTTGTTAACCCAAAAAAAATAAAATGGATCCAGCTTCTTTAAAGCATGTTATGTTATATGACACAATGCTTGTCCTGTGTCATTTGGCCCCCTGTAACACCTAAAAAACCTGGCTGATGCTGCCAGTTTCTCCCAACCCCTCTGTAAACTGACCAGTGTATCATGGCTGCTGAGCCCTGACACCGTGGTCAGTTTACGTGCCCCTGTCATCAGCAGCCTGCTCTCCTCTCTGCTCCTGTGCCCTCCTTCCCCCTCCCCTTCCTGTCTGTGTGCGAGACGTCCCTCCCCCTCTGTTCTCATAACACTAACCTGTATACACCATCAGCACTGCTCCTATTGCAGTGTCCCCCTCTGTGAATGATTTATAAATATAAATGCAGTAAATACCTAATTTAAGAGCCAAGATTACGATCACATGACCAGCCAGTTCTCTCCTCTTGTCCTTCCTTCCAGACTGAGGTCAGCAGGAGAATCTCAGCCTCGCCCACTGCATCTCTCAGAGGAGGAAAGGTGAAAGCTGGCTGGTCATGTGATCACAATCTCGGCAATGAAATTAGGTATTTGCAGCATTTATATTTATAAATCACATATATAGCGGGATACTACACTAGGAGGCAATGCTGATGGTGTATACAGGTTAAAGTGGCTTATCAACCCCTTTAAAGCTGGATCGTCGGCACTCAGGATGACATCCAAAATAGTATTTCTTTATAAAATGCATATACAAAGCTGCAAAATATCCTACGCGTTTTGGACATAACGTCCAGAACGCATTGGGCTGTTTTACAGCTTTGTACATGGATTTAAGAAATACAATTTTGGATGGCATTCTGAGTGCCGACCATCCTTTTCCTGTAAACTGGTTTACGTGTATTTAAATTCATATCATTTTTAGATTTACACAGCTCTGCCACACAGCACAGTCAGGCATATGGCATCCTTTTGTCTGTTATAGTTATAGACCAGGGAGGTCATACGATAGTGTCCTTTGTCCACCCCAGCCTGTTGATTGGATAGTGAAACAGCCTTGTTAGCACATGTAGTACATTTGATTGGCTCCCTCCCTCTTCCAGTATGCATGTTGTTGTATAAGAGATTGTAAGAGGCTGAAACTAACTCAACTTCAGGTACTTACACTGAAAGTGTTACTAAACCCAGGACCCTGCATTCACTATAATGGGTCTTCCACAGCACACAAAATATGGAAATGCAATTATTTTAGTAAATATTTCTCATCAGAAGTATATAGCAGTCTTGTGACTCTATCAGTGTCTGGTTAAAGCTTGCAGGAGGAGTTTTCATTCTCCTCTGACTGTCCTATGAGGCTGCACAACCCCTGACCCTGTGTCTGGAAAGTGCTCCATAAAAAAAAAAAAAAAAAAAAAAAAAAGAACCTCACTAACATTACACACCATATTAGTGATTTATTAATTAAAGCAGAACTCAAGACAGTTTTTTTTTTTTTTCAGTTCTACAAATGTTACCCCTGCCATGGTCAGATCACTGATCTGTCCTTTAAAATCACTACTGTTCTATATACAGAACATTACTGCTCCCAATATATATATGGTTCACTGCAGATGCGGGAGCTGCAGCTCTCAAACACAGAAGTGTTCATGTTGTTTATCCACCCCATCTCCCCTTTGCCATTCACAGAACACCATGTACAGAGTGACTAGTTCACAGAATACATAACATTCTGTGAATGGCCAAGGGAAAAGGGGGTGGAAAAATTATACCAGTGCTTCTGTCTTGATGTTTCAGAAAACGAAATTGTTCTGCCTAACTAAAAAGAACATATTACTCAAGCAGTTGCACCATTTTCATTTTATATTCATAGAAACAGAGGTCTGTACCCTACTTAACAGACCTGGAATACATGGAGATTAGCTATAGCAAGGTAATTATTTAAAGGCCTGGAACAGCTTCTGCTGCAATGACATTCTTGTCAGAAGGTTGCACATATGCTATAAACAATATATAAAAAAAAAATAGCTTTTTTTTTTTTTTTTTTTTTTAAAGATGTGGGCGAACAAGAGGGTACAAACACTGAAAAGAAAACCTCAGTTCTGATCACATGTAAGGAGAAGTTTAGCAACTGCAAGAAACAGCACAAATATCTCTAAAAAAGAAAAACATCTCTGATATGTTGATGTCTTAAAGTGTTTCTAAACCCACAACAGTAAAATCAGTGTGTATATGCAGTAAAGAATGCTCACTGTGAAACCTAAGGGGTTAATCCTCTACAGTAAAAAAGCAGTTTGATCAGATTTTTTTTTTTGGTACAGTGGTGTGAAAAAGTGTTTGCCCCCTTCCTCATTTCCTGTTCCTTTGCATGTTTGTCACACTTAAGTGTTTCGGAACATCAAACCAATTTAAACAATAGTCAAGGACAACACAAGTAAACACAAAATGCAATTTGTAAATGAAGGTGTTTATTATTAAAGGTGAAAAAAAATCCAAACCATCATGGCCCTGTGTGAAAAAGTGATTGCCCCCCTTGTTAAAACATACTATAACTGTGGTTGTCCACACCTGAGTTCAATTTCTCTAGCCACACCCAGGCCTGAATTTTGCCACACCTGTTCACAATCAAGGCATCACTTAAATAGGAGCTGCTTGACACAGTAAGGTCCACCAGAAGATCCTTAAAAGCTACACATCATGCCGAGACCCAAAGAAATTCAGGAACAATTGAGAAAGAAAGTAATTGAGATCTATCAGTCTGGAAAGGGTTATAAAGCCATTTCCAAAGCTTTGGGAATCCAGCGAACCACAGTGAGAGCCATTATCCACAAATGGCGAAGACATGGAACAGTGGTGAACCTTCCCAGGAGTGGCCGGCCGCCCAAAATTACCCCAAGAGCGCAGCGACGACTCATCCAAGAGGTCACAAAAGACCCCACAACAACGTCCAAGGAACTGCAGGCCTCACTTGCCTCAGTTAAGGTCAGCGTTCATGCCTCCACCATCAGGAAAAGACTGGGCAAAAATGGCCTGCATGGCAGAGTTCCAAGGAGAAAACCACTGCTGAGCAAAAAGAACATCAAAGCTCGTCTCAATTTCTCCACAACACATCTTGATGATCCCCAAGACTTTTGGGACAACATTCTGTGGACCGATGAGACAAAAGTGGAACTCTTTGGAAGGTGTGTATCCAAGTATATCTGGCGTAGAAGGAACACTGCATTTCATAAAAAGAACATTATACCAACAGTAAAATATGGTGGTGGTAGTGTGATGGTCTGGGGCTGTTTTGCTGCTTCAGGACCTGGAAGACTTGCCGTGATAAAAGGAACTATGAATTCTGCTGTCTACCAAGAGATCCTGAAGGAGAATGTCCGACCATCTGTTCGTGTACTCAAGCTGAAACGAACTTGGGTTCTGCAGCAGGACAATGATCCTAAACACACCAGCAAGTCCACCACCGAATGGCTGAAGAAAAACAAAATGAAGACTTTGGAGTGGCCTAGCCAAAGTCCTGACCTGAATCCTATTGAGATGTTGTGGTATGACCTTAAAAAGGCCGTTCATGCTCGAAAACCCTCTAATGTAACTGAATTAGGACAATTCTGCAAAGATGAGTGGGCCAAAATTCCTCCAGGACGCTGTAAAAGCCTCATTGCACGTTATCGCAAACGCTTGGTTGCAGTTGTTGCTGCTAAGGGTGGCCCAACCAGTTATTAGGTTTAGGGGGCAATCACTTTTTCACACAGGGCCATGATGGTTTGGATTTTTTTTCACCTTTAATAATAAACACCTTCATTTACAAATTGCATTTTGTGTTTACTTGTGTTGTCCTTGACTATTGTTTAAATTGGTTTGATGTTCCGAAACACTTAAGTGTGACAAACATGCAAAGGAACAGGAAATGAGGAAGGGGGCAAACACTTTTTCACACCACTGTATACCATTGTGAAAATTTCCCTCCATATCCTGTTTTGGAGACATTGAGTTAGTGGAAAATGCTCAAAATGACTGTTGTCACCAGAACAAGTGTCCCCATTAGAAGATTGTTATGGGGACAACTGTAAAGTTTTGGATTTTCCCTTAAAGTGGATGTAAAGCCACTCTCATCCCTTCTAAACGACTGCAATATTGGTTGCATGTATACTTATCTGTCAAACATCTCCCCTCTGTCTGCTATGAGACACGAAAAACTGAATATTTTGTGGATGGGTCTGTTTTCCAGGGCTTGGTGGGTGGAGTCATGATGTCAGTAGACTCCCCGCCCACCTCTACACTCCCCTTATCAACATGCATTTTCTCCTGTGTATTTCTTACACTGAACGTCTGCTATGATCACTAACATCCAGTCAAAACCCAGAAAAGTCCCCACATGACTTCAGCATGCCAAATCATGCTGAGGTGTGGAAAGCCAATCCTTGCAGAGCTGCTGAAGAAAGGAGTGGGGATGGGAATTAAAAAATAATGTATGTCTTAGGCTATTGCACGAGATATGTACATCACCTGTAATTCAAAGCAAGGGGGAAGAAAGGACAAAGTTTTCACAGTTTGTCTGTTTTACTTCACTGAAAAAAGATATGAGGATTGCTCAGAGCTGGATTAACTCTTTGTGGCAAGACTGGGCACAAAATCCCATACTCTATATTGTGCCAGACAAAAAATAAAAAAAAATTTGGGTTTACTTCCACTTTAATTCCTTTCTCTGTGATAATGGTACAAATAAATAAATACATAAATACATGAAAAAATAAATAAAATAAACTTTTTTTTTTGCCTAGAGATACAGTCAGTAAATAAGCATTATTCCCAATGAAGGCTGTTCACATATATGTGGTACAAATTTTATCCGGTTAAAAAAAAATAAAAAAAAGTCCCGTGAGTTTAGTCCGGTGCGAATTTCAGCTCCATAGACTTCTATAGAACCGGATTAAATTCACAGTCAAGAGGTTTTTTTGTTTTTTTTACCTAGAGATTTGATAGAAAATAAAAAAAAAAATCACACATGTGACCACCCCCTTTACTAATTAGCAATCAAATCACACATGACAGGCAGAATTCACAATGAGAATTTCCACCGCGTAACACTTTAAGTTCACACCGAATTTGCAACGCTTAAGTGTGAACCGGGGCTAAATCAATCAAGTTCCGCTCAGTTTTACATTTGCATAAAATGTTTCTAAATTCCCGTTTACCTGTACAATCTCCAGCATTTCCTCCCGACTGATGTATCCATTCCCATCTAGATCGTACATACTGAACGCCCACTTTAGTTTCTGCTCTAACTTCCCCCTGGAGGTGACGCTCAGAGCAATGATAAACTCCCGAAAATCTATGGTCCCATCACCGTTGGTGTCAAATGTACGAAAAACATGCTCAGCAAACTTAGAGGCATCCCCATATGGGAAAAAATTGGCATAGATCTTCTTAAACTCTTCGACATTGAGAATGCCAGATGGACAGTCTTTTAGAAAACCTTTATACCACTCCTGTAACTCATGATCTGAGAACTCTGTATTTTCACGCAGGTCTTGTAGCATCTCTGGGCGCAGCTTGCTGTTTTGCTTACCCATCTCCTGCACAGGGACAAAAAGTAGAAATGGTTATAGAAAATTCAGAAAAGATACAACAATGGATTAAATGTGAACAAGGTTTCCTATATATATGATCGGTGAACTATTTACCTGCAGTTTCCTTTAAAATATTAGTCTACAGTTGTGCTCAAAAGTTTGCATACCCTTGGAGAATAGGTAATCTATATTACGTACCATTTTTAAAGAAAACATGAGTGAGCAGGCAAAACGCAAGCCTTTTATTTCTTATAGGGTTTAATATTCTGTAACTGTAGGTCATAACAGAATGGCACAATCAAACATTTTGGACAATTTCATGCTCCCACCTTTGTGAGAACAGTTTGGAGATGTCCCCTTCCCGTTCCAACAGTGCACAAAGCAAGGTACATAAAGACATGGATGAGCGAGTTTGGGGTGGACCTCAGCCTGATAGAACAGCTTTGGGATGAATTAGAGTGAATACCGCGAGCCAGGCCTTCTAGTCTACATCAGTGCCTGACCTCACAAATGCGCTTCTGGTCAAACATTCCACAGATACACTTCTAAACCTTGTGGACAATCTTCCCAGAAAAGTTGAAGCTGTTATAGCTGCAAAGGGTGGGCCAACTCAACACTGAACTCTACAGACTAAGGTGTGGATGCCATTAAAGTTCATGTGCGTATAAAGTCCCAATAAATTTTGACAATATAGTGTAGTTGTCTAGGAGACCCCGAATTCTTGCAGTTGGTATAGGTGTGTTCCTACACCCAAGGGAACCAAAAAACACCAAACAGTGTAACGCTGCCTTAAAAAAACGAACATGTGAATAGTGGTGCAAACCCCCTATGTGAATGTGAATCACCAGAATGCTGTATCCAACTTATGCCGCTGAAACCTTAAGGCTCCGTTTCCACTACTGCGCGTTGTTATGCGACTTCACACAGGTGACAAGCCAAAATCCATGTATTGCAACGGTCCCCGTTCTAATTGGTGCGACTCCAAAAAAGTTTTTTGTACTACTTTGTTCTGACTTCGGAGTGACTTGCTTTTGCATGGTTGCATGAAATCGCATCAAAAATCGAACTGTAAAGTCGCACACTAAATCACGTGACTTTGGGGTCGCAATAGTGGAAACCTAGCCTACTAATGCTATATAGCTAAATGGAGACAACTTATGCTGCGTACACACGAGCAGAATGTCTGACAGAAAAAGTCAGACAGAAGCTTTTCATCGTATATTCCCATCGTGTGTATGCCTCATCTGAGTTTTTTTTTTTTTACAAAAATTCTGACGGACCTAGAAATAGAACATGTTCTAAATATTTCCGACGGAACTAATTCCTATTGGGAAAACCGCTCGTCTGTATGCTGTTCCGACAGAGCAAAAACGACGCACGCTCTGAAGGAAGTACGAGATGGAAGCTATTGGCTACTGGCTAATGAAATTCCATTTTCTAGTCCCGTTGTACATGTTGTACGTCACTGCATTGTTGACGATCGGACTTTAGTGTGATCGTGTGTACGCACGACAGTTTCAGGGGAACACCGTCAGAAAAACTTCCAGAGTTTATTCCAGCGAGAAAACAGGTTGTGTGTGTGTATAAGTGTGCTACAAATGTGATATATGATCTATACAACATAAACAAAATCTATATTTCTGGTGTGTGTGTGTACATATCATATTTGCAGTACACTTAGTTATTTTCCTTGAGTTATAAGATTTCAGCAGCATAAGTTGGATACAGCATTATGGTGATTCACATTCACATAAGGGGATTTCGACCACTATTCACACTAGCTGATTTAACCAATCATTGCTTTTTTTTAAAATGAATTCTCCATGGTCGGTGTAATGTGTCTCATCTGCCTACCTACATAATTTAATCTTTTTTTTTTTTTTTTTTTTTTTTAGGAGGTCAGGTATGATCAGCGGAAACAGGATGCACCTGATCTCAATTTTTGTGAATACTTATGTACATGGTATTTTTTTTATTTTATTTTTAATAAATTTGCAAAGATTTCAAGCAAACTTCTTTCACATGGTAATTATGGGGTATTGTTTGTAGAATTATGAGGAAAAAAATGAATTTAATCCATTTTGGAATAAGGCTGTAACATAACAAAATGTGTAAAAAGTGAAGCGCTGTCAATACTTTCCAGATGCACTGTATACTGTATTAAAGAAGATGTATAGTGGTTTTGAATATTTGTACATATTTTCTTGTTTTATTTGTTATTGTCAGAAATGTTAAAAAAATAGCATTTTTAAAAGCAAGTTACTTTTTTTTTTATGTGTAAATAGAAAATATTTCATATGAACATTCTAAAGTCCTCTATCCACCCAGCAGGTGGCACTGTCAGTCCCATTCATTGTTCTCCCTCCCTGGTACATGTTGAGAAAAGCCTGCTGTGAATAGATCAAGATGAAATTTACACAAAGGGCTGAATGACTCAGAACAATCGTTCATCCCTTAATAGACAGCTCAGTCCAAGGTTTCAATGACAGACAGCTGTGGACAGGAGGCAAAAGCTGCTCAAATGAATTGCAGTCAAAAGAAATGGAAGATAATAGAGGACAGCCTATAGGGTGTAACTGCACTGAGCTACTCTGGCCGCAGATTATATACAGTATTCTGAGTTTGCCTCGTTCCTTTCACAACACGTACATAAAAGCCAGTTAAGAAAAAATTCTGTTTTTGCCCATGCTTCTAATTCATGTTTGGTATTATAACTGGTACCTACTGTCAGATAAAATGAAGCTAGGGCCCGGGTTCAAATTCCAGCTAGGACACTATCTCCATAGAGTTTGCATGTTCTCCCTGTGCTTGTATAGGTTTCCTCTGACTACCGCGGTTTCCTCCCAGTCTCCAAAGCCATACTGGTAGGTTAATTAGCTCTTGTCTAAATTAGCCCTAGTATAAATATGCAGATATGGACCATGGACTGAAAGCTCCTTGAGGGTGAGCTTGTGAGCTCCTTGAGGGCAGGGATTAATGTGAATGTACAATGTATGATGCCCTGCCTATATTGTCTGTGTTATATAAATACCTGTTTAAAATAATAAAATAAATAAGTTGACCTATCAAAAAATGTTTAACAATGACCCTAGCTAAAACATCTTCAGATGTAATTTGGTTCTGAACTTTTTCAATACAGAGATGCAGATGTACCATTCTGTATGAGCCAACTTTTGTTTTATTCATTATTGCTGTAAATGTTTTTAAATGGATTTTCTTTCTTAAAAAAAAAAAAAAAAGTAAACTCTTATGCCCCGTACACAGGAGCAGGTTTTCCGTCAGAAAAAACATCCAATTTTTTCTGATGGAATTCCACTCAAGCTTGGCTTGCATACACACGGTCACACAAAAGTTCTCTGAACTTTCGACCATCAAGAACGTGGTGACGTACAACACTACAACGAGCTGAGAAAATGAAGTTCAATGCTTCAGAGCATGCGTCAAATTGTTTCCGAGCATGCGTAGGAATTTTGCACGTTGGAATTTGTGCAGACGATCTGAACTTTTTCGGACTGGAAAATAGAGAATCTGCTCTCAATCTTTTGCTGGATGGAATTCTGCCAGAAAAAGTCCAATGGAGCATACACTGGGTCAGAATTTCTGACCAAAACCTCACATCCGACATTTCTGGCAGAATTTCTGATTGTGTGTATGGAGCTTAAAAAAACAAAAAAACAAAAAAAAAGGATTCAGATATGTGCACCTTTCAGCTACTACCATACACTACTGATTTTGTATATTAAATGTGCTGATGTAAATGCAAAAATTTATAGCATGCAATTAAAAGAAACAAAATGGTGGTTTCAAATGCTTAAAGTGATTGTCATTTTTATAGAAAAAAAAAAGATGTTACAAACAAATCATACTTACCTCTTCTGTGCAGTTGGTTTTGCACAGAGCAGCCTGGATCCTCTTCTTCTTGGGTCCCGCTTTGGCACTCCTGACCCCTACCTCCTGTTGAGTGCCCCCACAGCAAGCAGCTTGCTATGGGGGCACCCAAGCCGAGCCGCAGGTCCATCTATCCATTCAGACACGGTGCCCTGGCCAGATGCTTCCTTGGCTGGATGCTTTTATCAGGTTAGTGGCTCATTTAGTACAGTAATAATAGTTAAAGCTGGCCATACCTTAATTGATGGCATAGATAGACAAATCTCCCTGCTAGGACATGAAAGCTTGATATTATTTTGAAAGCTGCACGCTCTGGCTGTCAGAATACCTGAACAGTGCCTGCAGCTGATTGGCACGGCCACCCTCTTTTATTTTCAGACAGTTTCTGAAATTATAACAGTGTATGGTATGTATGAATAGCAGCCTCAAGGGTCCACAAGAACAAATGGTGGCTCTCCCGCACATGCGCGGGAGTGATGTCACTGCAACTCCGGGCTGTCACAGAGCCGGAGTCCGTGGACCCAGAAGAAAGACTGGGTGAAGATGGATGCTGCCTCCAGTGATTACGCCACATCACTTGAGGGCTTTGTTTTTAGGTAAGTTTCACATAATGTGCTAGTATGAGATGCATACTAGCACATTATGCCTTTACCTTGCAGGTCCTAAAAAAACAAACAAAAAAAAAACTGCGGTTTAACCTGCTTTCACACTGACTCGCTTTACAGGTGCCATAGTGCTAAAAATAGCACCTGCAAAGTGCCTTTCCTCTCACTCCAATGTGAAAGCCCGAGTGCTTTCACACTGGAGCGGTGCGCTAGCAGGATGCCAAAAAAAGTCTGCAAGTCGCATCTTTGAGGCACTGTAGGAGCGGTGTAAATTAATGGGCAGCAGTGTTTTGCGGGTGTACTTAACCCTTTTTCCTTCGTCAGCGGGGGGTTAAAAGCACCCTGATATCGGCCAAAAAGTCCTGACAAAATGACGGTACCGCCAACACCCCAGTGTGAAAGTAGCCTAACATCCACTTTAGAACAAGCCTTCACTGACCTCCTCTAGCTGCAGGCATTGTAGAGCAAATCATCTTTGAGTTTAAGACAGACATGCTATAGATGTCCACCCACCTCTCAGTGGCTCAGTTCACCCTGCTGCTCTTATCCACAGCATCTGCTCCACATGTCTACATTAGAGATGAGAAGACTGAATGGCTGCCTAGTCAGCGCAGGGAGTGAAATAAAATTAAATGACTCAAGTGCGCCTGCTGTGAACTTTGAGGATGAACTACTTCAAAATAACTGCAGCAACAAAGGTTACTAAGGGCTTACTTTAAAGTGCATTAAGACCACTTTCACACTGAGGCAGTTTTCAGGCGTTTTAGCACTAAAAATAGCGCCTGAAAACTGCCTTTCATGCCTCCCCAGTGTGAAAGCCTGAGTGCTTTCACACTGAGGCGGTGCTCTTGCAAGATGGGAAAAAAAGTCCTGCAAGAAGCCCCGCTAGCGGACGAAAAGCGCCACTAAAACGAGCGGCGCTTTACTGCCAATGCTCCCGCAGTGTGAAAGCAGTCTTAAGACTGGGTTCACACTGCAGCGGTGATGAAATTGGATGTGATTCGCACCGCACTGCAGTGCAAATCACATCCGATCTCTGTGCGATGTGAGTTCAGCCATACAGATAGTATGGCTGAATTTGCATCGCATCTGGCCCAAGCTCGCACAGGACCCTTTTTTTGGTCCGCAGCAGAATCGGATTGCATGGGTGTTCACACCATGCGATCCGATTTCTGTCCGAGTTTGCAGATTGCACTGCGATATGCGAACTGATCTGGGGGTGTCATTAATGTTTCACTGACATTCCCAGCAGTTCGCATAGGGCAGTGTGAACTGCCGCCGGGAGGCATGCGATGCGGGAACCCGCAGCGGATTCGCAGCGTTCCCGCATCGCTGCAATGTGAACCCAGCCTAAAGCTTGAAAGAACATGTAAATCTCTATAGCCTGGCCATATCTATACTTTTAACTGGATCAATTAGACAAACTGCCCAAAAAAAAAAAACCTTTCCCAATTAACACAAGTTTCTGTGTCGCACAAGTTGTGTTCATGTACAATTCATTGTGAGCAACTCATCTTTGGTGCAAGCCAGGAGGTCCTGAAAAGCCCCCTTCCCTCCCCATCCCACAAAGCTGACTTCAGCCTCCCTAGAGACCAGTACAAAAATGTATCTATTTTTTCAAAATACTGATATGTGCATGAATCTTGTGGTAAAATAAGTCCAAAATTAAAAAAAATCGAATACAGTGGGGCAAAAAAGTATTTAGTCAGCCACCAATTGTGCAAGTTCTCTCACTTAAACAGATGAGAGGCCTGTAATTGTCATCATAGGTTTATTTCAACTATGAGAGACAAAATGTGGGAACAAATCCAGACAATCACATTGTCTGATTTTTGAAAGAATTTATTTGCAAATTGTGGTGGAAAATAAGTATTTGGTTACCTAGGCTCCTCTGTCCTCCACTCATTACCTGTATTAATGGCACCTGTTTGAACTTGTTATCAGTATAAGGCTGGGTTCACACCACAGCGATGCGGGAACGCCGCAAATCCGCGGCGTTTTCCCGCATCGCATGACTCCCGCCGGCAGTTCACACTGCCCTATGCGAACGGCTGGGAGTGTCAATGAAATGTTAATGACACCCCCAGATCCATCCGCATATTGAGTGCGATCTGCACACTCGCACAGGAATCGGATCGCATGGTGTGAACCTCCATGCGATCCGATTCTGCTGCGGACCAAAAAAAGGGTCCTGTGCGAGTTTGCTGCGGGACCGATGCGAATTCAGCCATACTATCTGTATGGATGAACTCGCATCGCTACGGAGATCGGATGTGATTTGCACTGCAGTGCGGTGCGAATCACATCCGGATCTCCCCCCGCAGCAGTGTGAACCCAGCCTAAAAGACACTTGTGTCCACAACCTCAAACAGTCACACTCCAAACTCCACTATGGTGAAGCCCAAAGAGTTGTCGAAGGACACCAGAAATAAAATTGTAGACCTGTACCAGGCTGGGAAGACTGAATCTGCAATAGGCAAGCAGCTTGGTTTGAAGAAATCAACTGTGGGAGCAATAATTAGAAAATGGAAGACATACAAGACCACTGATAATCTCCCTCGATCTGGGGCTCCACGCAAGATCTCACCCCGTGGGGTCAAAATGATCACAAGAACGGTGAGCAAAAATCCCAGAACCACACGGGGGGACCTAGTGAATGACCTGCAGAGAGCTGGGACCAATGTAACAAAGGCTACCATCAGTAACACGCTACACCACCGGGGACTCAGATCCTGCAGTGCCAGACATGTCCCGCTGCTTAAGCTAGAACATGTCCGGGCCCATCTGAGGTTTGCTAGAGAGCATTTGGATGATCCAGAAGAGGATTGGGAGAATGTCATATGGTCAGATGAAACCAAAGTAGAACTTGGTAGAAACACAACTCGTCGTGTTTGGAGGAGAGAGAATGCTGAGTTGCAACCAAAGAACACCATGCATACTGTGAAGCATGGGGGTGGCAATATCATGCTTTGGGGCTGTTTCTCTGCAAAGGCAACAGGAGGACTGATCCGTGTACATGAAAGAATGAATGGGGCCATGTATCGTGAGATTTTGAGTGCAAACCTCCTCCCATCAGCAAGGGCATCGAAGATGAAACGTGGCTGGGTCTTTTAGCATGACAATGAACCCAAACACACCGCCCGGGCAACGAAGGAGTGGCTTCGTAAGAAGCATTTCAAGGTCCTGGAGTGGCCTAGCCAGTCTCCAGATCTCAACCCCATAGAAAACCTTTGGAGGGAGTTGAAAGTCCATGTTGCCCAGCGACAGCCCCAAAACATCACTGCTCTAGAGTAGATCTGCATGGAGGAATGGGCCAACATACCAGCAACAGTGTGTGACAACGTTGTGAAGACTTACAGAAAACGTTTGACCTCTGTCATTGCCAACAAAGGATATAAAACAAAGTATTGAGATGAACTTTTGATATTGACAAAATACTTATTTTCCACCATAATTTGCAAATACATTCTTTCTAAATCAGACAATGTGATTTGAGAGAGTTGAGTTGAGAGAGGCCTGTAATTGTCATCATAGGTATACCTCATCTTTTTAAGTGAGAGAACTTGCACAATTGGTGGCTGACTAAACACTTTTTTGCCCCACTGTATCCCATTAACACATAAAATAACAAAATCGGCTTTTGCTGCAATATTCACCTTCAGTCCAGAGTTTTCCAGCGTGGTACTTTTTTGCTGCCACTAGATGTCCTCTGTTAAATGGCCAGTATCATTCAACCCATTTCCCCTGAGCTCAGGTTGTCCTGGACCTGTTCTCCAGTCTAAAGCCTCGTACACACACTTAGATTTTTAGACGATCAAACGTCTGTTTTCTTTTTTTGTGGCATGCTAGTCTCATGTCGAAAGTGAAGAGGTTAAACACAATACGAAAAATTTCGTACGACAGAATACAACATCAGAAGTGATGTAATGTGTTGAATAGTTTTGTATGTATTCTTTCATTTCTGAGTGTTGGTCTTATGATTTTTTTCCACATGAAAACTGTACTAATGAGATGAAAATCAGACATTGAGTTCACATCCAACAACAATTTTATAGTCTGCACATCCAGCTTTTGTCTGACGAAAAAGCAAAAATCGTATGTCGAAAAGAACCATACTAACGATCCGAAAATTGTCAGACAGCTCATTGTACAAATTTTTCCATCCCATTTTCATATCGTGTGTACGGGCCTTAAGGCTAGATTCATATCTATGCAGTTTTAGTGCTTTTTGCATTTTGCACCACAGTCCATTTAACATTGTTTTCTATGGAACACGTTCTGTAGTGCAAATCTGAAAAATGCAAAAAGCACTAGAAATGCATAGGTGTGAATCCAGCCTACGACTGGACAGTAAAAGGAGAAGCAGCACAGTGAAGAGCTAATCTTTCTGTCACTCTTTTGTCTCCTATCACCATGCTATCTGTATGGCTAAAATCACATTGTACGGACATCACATGTGATTTGCAGTGCTGTGCAAATCACAGGTGATCTCGCACCACGCAGCGTTGTGAACAGGCCCTAAAAAGAAGACCTCTTGTAGCGCCTGCCTATAGGTAGGACTTTTAGTTTAAACGATTTAATTTGTTTGCATCCAGGCCAATTCTGACATTTTTCGCCTACATGTAAAATCAGTATTTTTTTTTTCATAAAAAATCACTCCAAACCCCCAAACAGAATAAAATGGTGATCGTTGCAATTTGTTATGTCACATGGTATTTGCGCGATTTTTCAAACGCAATTTTTTTATGAGCAAATACACTTTAACCACTTGCTTAATGGGCACTTAAACCCCCCTTCCTGCCCAGACCAATTTTCAGCTTTCAGCATTGACGCACTTTGAATGACAATTGTGTGGTCATACAACATTATACCCAAATTAAGTTTTTATCATTTTTTTTCACACAAATAGAGCTTTCTTTTGGTGGTATTTAATCACAGCTGGGGTTTTTATTGTTTGCTAAACAAACAAAAAAAATTGAAAATTTGGTAAAAAAAATAAAATTATGTTTCATAGTTTGTTATAAAATTTTGCAAACAGGTAATCTTTCTCCTTCATTAATATGGGCTGATGAGGCTGCACTGGTGGGCACGGTTAAGGCGGCACTGATAGGCACAGATAAGTCGGCACTGATGGGGACAGACAAGGCGGCACTGATGGCCATTGATAAGATGGCACTGATAGGAACCACTGATGGCACTGATAGGTGGCACTGGTAGGTGACACTGGTGGGCAGCACTGTTGGCGAGGCACTGATTGTGGGTACTGATAGGTGGCAATGTGGGCACTGGTAGGCGGCATAGTTGTGTACTGCTAGGTCGCACTGGCAGGTGGCCAGCTTAGGGAGCTTGGGGCAATGTCCTTGATTGGGACCGATGTTCCTATCACAGCCGCCGGTGATCGGCTGTTTTTATCATTGTCATTGGCTGACAGCTGATCATGTGGTAAGGGGTCGGGATACTCCGATCTTTGATCCAGTGGGTCCCATAGATTTACTGATCACAGGGCATGCGCGGGCCACTACGTCAATACACGTACTCCCGGCAAAGCAGGTCCCTGCTGTAGCCGTCATTTGGCTATAGCGTGGATCTGAACTAGTTAATGAATTTTAATGCAAAAAAAAAAAAACAACAATATATAACCCATTTTTTTGTGCAATATAAAAGATGATGTTACGCCAAATAAATAGATATGTCATGCTTTAAAATTGTACTTGCTCGTGGAATACCAGTTTAGAGTTACAGAGGAGGTCTAGTGCTAGAATTATTGCTCTCTGATGTTTGCGGCGATCCCTCACACCACAAGAGGACGAGGGCGCTCTACATTTATTTTTATTTTTTACACTGTCCCTTTAATTAATTTATTTTTGATCACTTTTATTCCTATCACAAGAAATGTAAACGTCCCTTGTAATAGGAATAAAATATATCTGGATGATACCTGTAGCCTTCAGCTTGTTCAATTAAAACCTGGAAGCGGATTGTTTTCTTTGCACAGCTGCACCAGATCAACCCATATCTTAACAAAGAGTTAAAGATCTCATAGTTGGGATTCTGTATTGTATTATGGGGAAACTGGCTCTAAATTGTTCAGAATGCAGTTCTGTTTATAATCCTACTCCAAAGAGATAACTAGAAAGGTAAATATACAGGTGCATCTCATAAAATTACAATATCATCAAAATGTTAAAATTTATTTCAGTAATTCAATTAAAAAGTGAAACTCGTATTTTACATAGATGTGTTACACACAGAGTGATTTATTTCAAGCATTTCTTTCTTAAAATTTTTGACGATTATGACTTACAGTTAGTGAAAACCCCAAATTCAGTATCTCAGAAAATTTGAATAGTACATAAGGATTTTTAATACAGAAATGTTGGCTTACTGAAAAGTATGTCCATGTGCAGTATAATATGCACTCAATACTTGGTTGGGGCTCCTTTTGCATGAATTACAGCATCAATGCAGCATGGCATGGAGGCGATCACCATGTGGCACTGCTGAAGCGTTATGGAAGCCCAGGTTGCTTTGATAGTGGCTTTCAGCTCCTCTGCATTGTTGGGCCTGGTGTCGCTCATCTTCCTCTTAACAATACCCCACAGATTCTCTATGGGGTTTAGGTCAGGCCAGTTTGCTGACCAATCAAGAACAGCGATACCATGATCATTAAGGCTCGGTTCACACCTAAACCGGCCGCGGATTGCACAGCAACTCTGTCCGTCCCTGTTCTCCGTTTCGGGGACAAATCAGGGCAGAATGTGTGCCTGAATTCGGCCCTGAAATGGAGGCAAAGACACACAGCGCTTCTGTGCAGTGTGCCCCACAGCCGCCCCGGAGACATGTGAACCAGCTTCATAGAGAGCCGGTCACATCCTCCTTGTATGTGCGGAAACCCTCATCCAATTCACATAGGTGTGAACCCAGCCTAAATCAGGTATTGGTACTTTTGGCAGTGTGGGCAGGTGCCAAGTCCTGCTGGAAAATGAAATCAGTATCTCCATAAAACTGGTCAGCAGAGGGAAGTATGAAGTACTGGACCTCATGCAACCTGGATTCTGTGCCTCTCCACTCTTCCTGCAGACTCTGGGACCTTGATTCCAAATTAAATGTAACATTTTCTATAGTCCGTGAAATGCAAGCCAACATTTCTGTATTAAAAATTTTTTTAATTGGTCTTATGTAATATTCAAATTTTCAGAGAATTTTCCGAATTTTGGGTTTTCACTAGCTGTAAGCTATTATCATCAAAAGTAAAAGAAAGAAATGCTTGAAATAATGTATATCACTGTGTGGAACGCATCTATATAAAAGAGATGCGTTTCACTTTTTGAATTGAATTACTGAAATAAATACATTTTTTGATGATGTTCTAATTTTATGAGATGCACCTGTATATATTTTTTTTAATTATTTTCAGGTATGCTGTGCAAATGGGAACACATAAATATTTAGTGGGGATTTTCTTAAAGTGACACTAAATTCTGTTTTTAAACAATTCTATTCTCAACTATATATAAAAAAAAAAGCATCTTTTTATAGCACCTCTTTCCATTTTTATTTATTTTTTGCTTTTGTGACCTAACTTCCTGTTAGAGGGTGGCTACGCTCACTACGCTCACTTTCCATGGTCCCACCATATGTAGGAACATAGCCACCCTCTCTTGCTTGCTCTAGAGATGAACTAGGTACTATGGCTTATGGGATTTGTAGTGTGCATATAGCAGTACACATGAGCACAACTAACGTGCACAGCTTTTTCCAAACAAATGGAAGTGGGAGGGAGAGAAGAGATTTGGGATCTCATGGAGGACTCTACAAGGAGGCAGAAAAACACAGTAAGTAAAGCAATTTCATAAAAACAGATAGATATAAAAGAAAACCTCTACACCAAAAAATGTAGAAAATATCTGCTTTTTTTTTTTTTTTTTGTGGAGGATAAGAGATCTAACCTACCAGAAGACAGCCATTGGTCTGCAAACAGTGTTAAATTTGACATAAAATGTCAACTTAGTCAATAGCCTTGACATAGTATGCCATTTAGACATCTGAATTGTATTGTCTTAATTGTATTCCAGTCAACTAAAATCTCCAGTACATTTTAGTCAATTAAAATCGAATGGTTTTAGTTAACCACTTAAGGACTAGGCTCGTTTTGGAATTTAGGTGTTTACATGTTCAAAACAGTTTTTTTTGCTAGAAAATTACTTAGAACCCCCAAACATTATATATTGTTTTTTTTTCTAACACCCTAGAGAATAAAATGGTGGTCATTGCAATACTTTTTTTCACACCGTATGTGCACAGAGGTCTAAGCCCTTGTACACCGTCGGAATGTCTCCTATCGGACCGTGTTGTCGGATAATCCGACTGTGTGTGGTATGCATCGGACTGATTCCGTCGGAATATCCGTCGGACCAAATTTTCCAACTTGCTGGAAATATTTTCTGACAAACTGGTCCGATCGGGCATACTCCGATCATGTGTAGAGAATTCCGATTGGACAAAGTGCCACGCATGCTCAGATCAAATTCCTACATCAAAGCTATTGGCTACTAGCCTGAACGTAGTCCCATCGTAACGAAATTACGTCATCACATTCTGAAAGGTTGGATTTTACGACAACTTTGTCCGACCGTGTGTATGCAAGTTTCGGACAAGATCCGTCGGACAAAATCCGTCGGACAAAATCCAACGGATTTGGTTGGCAGAATGTCCGACCGTGTGTACAGGGGCTTACAAGCACACTTTTTTTGGGAAAAAAAAATCACTTTGTTGAATAAAAAAAAATAAGACAACAGTAAAGTTAGTCCATTTTTTTTTTATATTGTAAAAGATAATGAGATAATGGTACGCCAAGTAAATTGATACCCAACACGTCACACTTCAAAATTGCGCCCGCTCGTGGAATGGTGTCAAACGTTTACCCTCCGGGACGGGGCGCGTTAAAAAAAAAAATTCTTATTTATTTTACTTAATTTTATTTATTTTTTCACAGTTTTTTATTTATTTATTTTTATGTTAAATTGGGTCACTTTTATTCCTATTACAGGTCCTCTTAAATATGAGATCTGGGGTCAAAAAGTCCTTAGATCTCATATTTACACAAAAATGCAAAAAAAAAAAAAAAAAAAAAGAAAAGTAATTTGAAAAAATGATAACAGAAAAATGTGCCTTTAAAGCGGGGTTCCACCGGCGTTTTTTTTTTTTCGTCCTAATTGCAATAATTATGTTTTCAAATTATGTCACTTACTTTTATTTTTTCCAAAAGTGTCTTGCTGAGGTTTTCCTGTCTAAGGCCGCGTACACACGGGCGGACTGTTCGCCCAACTTAGTCCGCTGAACAGTGTTTCAGTGGACAGTCCGCTCGTGTGTGGGCTTCAGCGGACTGTTTCAGCGGACAGTCTGACGAACAAAGTCTTACGGAATTTCCGTAAGACAGTCCGTTCAAACTTGGTTTTGTCCGTCCAAACTTGGTTTCAGCGGACAGTCCGCTCGTGTGTAGGCAAGTTGGACGGACTAAGTATCGCGCATGCTCAGAAAGGGTTTACACGGCCGAAGGTTGCATTGCAGTGTATAGGACGTCGTTTTTCTAGTCCCGTCGTACGTGCTGTAGATGTCATCGTGCACGCTTTCAGCGGACTGTTCGTTCATCGTGTGTGGTCAAGTCCGTTCATGCAAATTTTGAGCGGACTGTTTTTCGGATTGTTTGACGAACTTAGTTGGGCGAACAGTCCGCCCGTGTGTACGCGGCCTTAGACAGCATTTATAAAAACGTCTGACGTTTTCCATTTTGCCTGTGGGCATGTGAAGCCCACAGGCATTGCCTTCCGGGACACTGTGCTATCCCAGCATGCACCGCCCGTATAATCTCGGATCTCCTGGGCGCCGAACAGACTCCTGGGAAATTTAAAAAACGATCCCAGGAGCCCGTGCGGCCGACAGGAAGAGCTGACCTGCCGCTGAAGCCCCGCCCATATCCGCAGCAGCACCGCCCCTTTCCGGAATCTCCAGGAGAAGGAGATTTAAAATAAGAGAACAAGACAGCAGCAAGGTAAGGGGGATATCCAGCGATTAGGGAACCAGATCATCACATAGGCATAGGAGTAGGAATTCAGGTGGAGCTCCGCTTTAAGAGGTATTGGTGGAAGTGACGTTTTGATGTCGCTTCCGCCCTCCTATGTTATGGAGACAGGTGGGGGCCATATTCCCTTCACTCGTCTCCATACACAGACACGAAAAGGTCCCGATCGCCTCCGCTGCCACGACGGCTCCGGTAAGCGGCGAAGGGCGCGGGAGAGTGGCGAGAGGGGGTGGCACCTCTCCCGCCGCTGATAATGGTGATCTTGCTGCGAATCTGCCATAGAGACCACCATTATCGTAAATAGAATCCCTGGCTCTAAAGATGGATACCTCGGTTGTGGCAGCAGCTGCTGCCGTTACCGAGATATCCATCTTCAAACTGCCGACGTAAATGTACATAAAGGTCGGTAAGTGGTTAGTTTGTAATGCATTATTTAAGCATTTCTCTAGATTTGACAAACACCCTCATATACTCCTGAAGTAAAAATCTACTAACATGTTGTTATTTATGGTATTAAAGCAGTTGCACTTTCTTTTTTTTCTTACCTGCAAGACAAAAGCATAATGTGCTAGTATACATCACATACTAGCATATTATGTGAAACTTACCTGAAAACGAAGCCTGAGACAGCTTCCATCTTCACCTGTCTTGCTTCCGGGTTCACAGACTCCGGCTCTGTGACTGGCCCGAAGCCCCGATGACATCACTCCCACATGGTCACGACAAAGTGCTCTGAAGGAATGGCACTGGTGTCCGTTCCTTTAGAGCGCATGCGCCAGTGATGTCACTGGCTGCATGTACACTAAATATCTCCTAAACAGAGATATTTGCATTACTTTTAGTAACCCTTATTATAGGCTTACCTATAAGTAAAATTTAAAGATTGGAGTTTACTTCCTCTTTAAGGTTTGCACATGCACTACAGATACAGATCTAGGCCCCTTTCACATGGAGCGGACTCCATTAGGCAGATCTGCCTGCTCAGCAGGGATCTCTTCGCAGGGATACGCATGCTTAGCATGGATCCTTTGCTGATCACCCCTGAACAGGTGGATGACAGGTTCATGTCCACTCCACTAATGCAGAGCGGACACAGACACAGCCCGCTGTGCTCTATTGGACAGTCGGATGAAAACAAACTGTTTGTTTCCATCCGACTGTAATCCAATCCGATTGGCGGAACGGATTGGATCAGATGTAGGCTGGTGTAAACGGCTACATGTCCATTTACATTTGCCTCCCCATAGAGAACAATGGGTGGTTCAGTCGGGTCCACCTGAAAAACCAACAGGAGACTGTTTACTTGTTATGGACTGATTCATATATTTATGGTTGCACAGAATTGTTTATTGGCACTATATTGCATATATTTATGGTTGCACAGAATTTTTTTATTGACACTTTATTCCACTTTTTATCAACATTTTTAAATATAGATGGTTTTACATGACTAAAACCTAGTACACAATACAATTTATTTTTTTGTTCAACCCAACGTGCTGAATGGAAAAAAAAAAAAAAAAAAACTGCCAGCTCAGGTCTAAGCCCCTGTACTAACCAATCCAATGTTAGTACAGCATTCTCCCCTGCTGTGCTATTGTGCACAGCAGGGGAGACCTTATTTGGTCATGCCCCTTCGAGAGAAGCTGGTCGAATAGCAGGATTCTGTTTGACCGGCTGTAGTACACACAGGCTGCAGTACACACAGGCCAAATGTCGCCCGGTTTCTATGGAACTGGCAGAAGCCGCCTGACATTTGGCCCATGTGTACTATTCTTTACCATTATATTTAAATTTAGGTACACACACTTTAAGCATATTACTCATGACTATAGTATGACTGATGTAGCTAAGCTGTTGTACCAACCACCCAACTCCATACCTTGCCCCTTCCCATTAAAAGGAGACCACACCTTCCTTTTTGGAGTATTTGGTGGCTGTAACAGCCTCTTTATTAATCAAAATAATAATTTAACATGTAACAAAAACATCAACAAAAACATCATTTAACTTCAAACCCTGAGCGCGTTGGTCATCTGCAGGAAATTCCCCCTCCCACACCATTAGCATATCGATCCAAAACAAGCACTGCGGTAATATTCCTGTAACTAGGCCTCAAGCTGACATGCTAGCTCAAAGACACCCAACTCTTTTACCGCAGTGCACCCATTCACCAGCTGCCATATAAACCCTCACTATATGGCATATCAGCAACGAGCCCATATCTCCAATGGGCCCCGCATCAACTTCTCTGTGGGGAGGGGTTATCTTCCTGTACCTGCATCGACCAACACCCGCCACCGCAAGCAAGGATAACACCTTATCCTTGTGAGCACCGCCACACCCTCAAGGCACGCTCCACCCCATCCTGTATGCCCAAAGCCCACATATCAGTGCCCACATCATTGAGGTGCACACCATCCTCTTTTAGGTACCGCCACGTCTCCACCTCCAACTCCAAATGCCTGACCGCCAACCCCCCATTGCGCACCACAAAACGGCTAACCTCTTGATTAATTTTTCTACGGGCCTTGTTAATTTTGTCCACTAACCTGGCAAACCTCCACTTGGTCCTGGCTATAATGTCTGAGCACACTATAATCATGTTGGGGAAGGCCGCCCGCAGTCGCAAGAAATTATACTTGATGACCCGCGTAACATCCAACTTGGTGCGGAGGCCCAAATCATTGCCCCCTACATGTAAAACGAAAACATCCGGGGCCCTGTCAAACCCCGCAAAACGGCACACTTCGTGCACCATCCTGCTCCATAGCATGCCTGGAAACCCAAACCATTTCACACACGCCTCAAGTCTGGATATCCCCAACTGTCTGCCCTCTGGCCTAACATCACCCCTCCTGGCTCCCCAGCAGACGTATAAATGGCCCATGATTCCAGACCAAGCCTGGCGCTGCACCTGAAAGAAAGTAAAACACAGTAACTGTACATGTGTCACACAAACCCATGCCAACACGTCCCCTAGCCCCCTGGCTAAACACCCACCAACTCAGGCCTCACATAAGATTTAAACCTCCGAGACTCCCAGTGGCCAATCCTCTTAACCGCCTCCTCGTCCAAACCCCACCTTACCGCCTCCGTTGCAGCCCCAATCCTGAAAGAGTGTGAGGAAAACCTTTCCCCTTCCAAACCCAATGCCTTCAGGCACTTCCGAAAAACCCCTATAAACTGGTATCTCGATACAAACTCCCCATTCCCATGTATCAACAATGGGCCCGGACTATCCGGCCGAGAGTTCAAAAATTCCCTCAAAACCAAGACCGGGCAAAGCTTGCACTCAGGAATCGTGAACACCACAACTTCCTTCCCTTTGCCCTCCTGATCAGTCTTTGATCTCCGTATCCGCATGCGCACTCGGTCATCCCCACAGTATACCTCATCAAAAAACAAACCCCCCGGCCCTTTCTTAGAAGGGCTGACCAATTCCCCTATCCGAAAAGCACCAAAAAACGCCAACACAAACGCGGCCTTGAATAACACTCTTTCGTAATCCGAAAAACACACGACCCCCAACCGACTACAAAGTCTACCCAACAACTCGAAAGACACCGGTCTCCTGTCATCCTTCATCTGTCTCCCCTTCCTATAGCCCTTCATAGCCTGCCTTACCCAAAAATCTTTGGTGAAGTCTTGCTCCCCTTTCAGTTTTAACCAAAAAGCCAAACCGGCCAATTTCTGCCCCATTCGGGGAACTGAAACCCCCTGCTCCATGTTCCGGGACACAAAATACATCACCATCAGCCGCCTGTCTCGCACGTCCGCCCCCACCTGTAACCCCAAAGCCTCCCATTCCGCCCATGTTTTCTCATACGCCGACCAAGTGCCCCCACTCACCGACCGTCTGATCCAGTCGGAGGCTTGTCCAACGCAATCCTCCACAATTCCTCTGGGCAGGGTGCCCCATGAGCGTCCGCCGACGGCGCCAGCTCCCGGAACCTGTCCCACTGAAAGCGAGACAGTGCGTCAGCCACAACATTCTCCACCCCAGGTAAGTGCACCGCATGTATAAAGATGTTCAATTGCATGCATCGCAGTACCAAATGTCTCAGCAGTCTAACCACCGGCGGCGACGCCGCCGACACCCGGTTAAGGACCTGCACCACACCCAAATTGTCCCCATGGAAGCGAACCTTCCGATCCCGGAAGAATTCCCCCCAAAGTTCCACCGCCAGTACCACTGGAAAGAGCTCCAACAGCACCATGTTCTGCAGCAACCCTCCACCTTTCCATGAAGCGGGCCATGGGCCCGCACTCCACTTTCCTTGGAAATAGGCCCCGAAACCCGTGGACCCCGCCGCATCCGTGTAAAGTTCCAAATCAAAGTTGCTCACCGGCCTGGCCATCCATAGTGCCCGACCGTTGAAACGTTCTAAGAACACATGCCAAATCCGTAAATCCTCCCGATGATCCCTCGACAGACTCACAAAGTGTCTCGGGGAATCCACCCCCCCCCCCCTGTACTGGCCACTAGCCTCCTACTGAAGACCCTACCCATGGGTATTATCCTGCATGCAAAATCAATTTTCCCAGCACAGACTGAAGAGTCCTGAGCTGCACCTTCCGCAGGCCCACCAACCCACGTATCTCCGCCTTCAGCGCTTCCAACTTGTCCTCCGGCAAGCGACACTCCATCGCCTCCGAATCCAATACGATGCCTAAAAAACTGATCACCGTCGTCGGCCTTTCGGTCTTCTCCAGGGCCAGTGGGATACCGAAACTCCATGCCACCCACTCCAGCGTTGTCAAAAGTACTGCGCACATTGCCGACAAGGCCGGACCCACGCACAGAAAAATCATCGAGATAGTGGATGACCAAATTCACTCCCGTGACGTCTCTGACCACCCATTTCACGAAAGAACTGAATTTTTCGAACAGCGCACACGAGATGGAGCATCCCATGGGCAGGCACCGGTCCACATAGTACTCCTCCCGCCATCGGCAGCCCAAAAGCCGAAAACTCTCGGAGTGCACCGGAAGCAAGCGAAAGGCCACCTCAATATCCGTTTTTGCCATCAAAGCCCCCCGGCCATACCGCCTCACCCAAAACACCGCCGCAAAGGACATGTAGGAAACCGCGCTCAGCCGGGGGTCGATGGGATCATTCACTGAACCCCCTTTCGGGTAGGACAGATGGTGGATTAAACGATACTTACCCGGTTCCTTCTTAGGAACCACCCCCAAAGGCGATACCACAAGGTCCGGCATGGGCATATCCGAGAAAGGGCCTTCGATCCTCCCCAATGTCACCTCCTTCCGCAGCTTCCCCGAAACCACTTCAGGATGTAGCATGGCGGACCACAAATTCTTGGACACCGGGGGGGGGGTCGTCCCGAGGACTGCCGGAATACGAAAACCCTCTGCAAACCCCAAATCCAGGATCGCTGCTGCCTCCCTATCTGGATATCGATCTAGAAAAGGACGCATCCTTTCCAGCCTCACCGGCATCTTCCCTCTTGTTTGAAGGCTCCCCAGCCCTGCCTTTTCCTTGTTTGAAGCAGTGAGACACTGGGTGTGCTCCCCCACAACCCGAGCACTCGTGCTTGTACTTACAATTTCCTGCGAACCTACAACTACCTTCATTATACTGCCAGCAGACTCCCTTCTTTCTAGCAGCCGATTGACTGGAAGCCCCTAATCCACCGCCCCCCCCTGAAAAAACTGACTCGTAGTTCTCGCCGACGACATAAGGCACATCCACAAACTGATATCCTTATGATCCCAGCGAAGAGTAGGTCAAATCGCCCTCCGTTGCCGAAACTGCTCATCATACCGCAGGCAAGCCAATCCCCTGTAGACTCTGTGCGCTTCCCCGATCACGTAGTAGCAAAGTAGCAAAACAGAGCTGAACAATGCTCCGGATTCTTCTCTCCTATCACGCTGGCGAGAATCGCAAACGCCTGCAGCCAATTCGGGAAGGTCCGAGGGATCAACCGGTACCGTCTCTTCTCCTCGTCCTCTTTGTTGTCCTCCGGCTTGACCCTATCGAGATTGAACTTTTCCAGGGGCAGCAGTGAAAATATCTCCACGTATTCCCCTTTCCATATTTTTTCCCTAACCTCTTGTTTCAAATGCGCACCCAGCGGCCCCTCAAAACACACATACACCTCACATCGCGCCGCGTCCGCTAATCTGACCAGGTCCTGTTTTTTGCCCGCGTCCCCTGCTTTTTCCCCCTTGGCCCCCGATGGTGCCGCCGGTGTGGCGGCCACCACCTGGTCCCCCGCGCCTGGAACCGTGACCGCCCCGGATGCAGCCGGCGGGGTCGCCCCAGCTGTCACCCCCCCATCCACTGTCGGTGGCGCGCCCGCAGGCCCCGCCGGACCCTGGGCATGGTCCCCCGGAGCGGCCCACGCCATCCCTGGCCCCCCCCAGCCTCCAGTCTGCCGACTAGTTCCTTGAGTCCCACCAGGAGGCCCGCTAGCCCCCCATCCGCCGGGATGTGGTCCCTCCCCCGCTGGGCCAGATGCGGGGCAAACGGGGCAAACGGGGCAGCGTCCCCCCCGCCGCGGGCAACCCCCAGTGCACCCTCCTCCCCCTCACTACCCGACCCCCCCAACCAACCCGCCCCAAGGACCCCTGAATAAAAGCTGACTTACTGGGCCACCTGGAAGAATCACCTCCAGCCGCCGAACCTTCACCGACCGCTGACGGAACGCCACTCGGTCCCCCCTCCTCTGATGACGACAGTTCGCCTTCCGACCGGTCCGGGGTCGCTGCAACATCCCCTGGCGACATCCGTCCACGGGGCCCCGCCTGGGCTGCTGGCGAGGTGCGCTTGGGCTGTCCTCTTCTCCGCCCCGCCGCCGACTTCTGCGCCACCTTCCCCCGGCCTTTTGCTCCCGCCTCCTCAGCTGCTGGCAGACTGTGGTGCGGCGGCCGCCGCCCCACAAGAGTCATGTCATCCACAACGTGCGCAGTCCCTGCAGCATCTGCGTTCTGCCTCCGCTGGTGTGGCCCCACCCCCGCATCGGCTGCGCTACTAGAAGGGCCCTGATCCTCTTCGCGGCAGACCGCCGTGCTGGTAGAGGCCGTCGCCGGACCAGCCAAAGGGCCCGGATCCTCTTCGCGGCAGACCGGCCTATCGGAGCTGCGCCCACCCCCCCATCCGCGCCCAGAGGCCTCCTCTGCCCTCCTGGCTGGCCATTTCGCGGGCGGCTCGTGGGGGCGGAGCCAGCGTTCCCCACATGGCGAATGGGTGGAGCCCTGGGGGATTCAGGGGAGAATCGGGCCGGCGGGCGGGAGCTCCGCACCCAGGCTGATCCTTCCCTCGCAGTCCTCGTGGTGTCCCGGTCCTCCCCGAGAGCCGCCACTACCTGTTCGTGTAGCCACCGCTCCCCGTTCGCCGCCGCCGCGGCCCGTAGCTGGTGCACAAGCTCCCCCAGTGACGACGCCATCCTTCCTCAGTAACTTTCTTTCTCCGACTGATGCTGGGGCATAGAGCACGCACACATCCTCGTGCTGACCCCGCCCCCAGCTGCTCCAGCCAATCTCTGCAGTCCCCTAGTCTCATGACAGCCCTGCTCCTAACTCTGCGTTCTCTGATACGGGCTGTACTTTAGTGTCCACACTTTACATGTATCATAAAAATAGATTACCTATTACCTATTTTCCTTTCTCCTCACACATGGAGATGTAGACCTTCCAGGTACGATGATATATCTTCCGAGAAGAAGATTTCCATGCTCTCAGCATATTTGGGATCACCGAGTCAGAAAGACCCCGGTTCCTCAACACCTGGCTCTCAATAGCCATGCTGTTAAAATCAGCGATGGTAAAACAGGATGGAGAATCGACCTTGAGACAGGTCTTCTCTTAATGGCAATCGCCATGGGGCGTCCGCAACCAGGCACACTAGGTCTGCGTACCAGGGATGTTGGGGCCAATCTGGGGTAATTAGTATTACTGGGATCTCCCGGCCTCCACTCTGCAGAGCAGACGTGGTAACAGTTTCAGCAGAGGAAAGGCATAGATCATCTGGTACTGCTCCTACGGAGCCACCAGCGTGTCTGACGCGTCTGCCCATGGATCTCGTCCTGATCACGAATCTCGGTACCTTCCAATTGAGATGGGAGGCCAGAAGATCCACGTCTGGTGTGCCCCATTGCAAGCACAGTAGACTTAACACCTCCGGATGCAACGCCCATTCTCCTGGGTCCAGCAACTAGTGACTTAGATAGTCCGCCTGCCAGTTCTCCACTCCGGGGATGTAAAAGGCCGACAGGGCCGGTACATGTCACTCAGCCCACTGAAGGATGTGAGCGACGTGATTGACGTATGCCACATCCGTGATGTTGTCTGACAGGATGTGGAGAGGCATATCCTGATCGCTCTCAGCTCGAGCAGATTGATCAGCAACTTGGATTCCTCCCCCGCCCAGAGGCCCTGGGTCGGCTGAACTTCCATTACTCCACCCCAGCCGGTCAGGCTGGCGTCCGTTGTGATCACTGTCCATTTCAGAGGTAGGAAAGACTTTCTGGACCGAAATGCCAGGGACCTCAGCCACCAGATCAGGGAATCCCTGACTAACTGGCTCACCTGAATCTGCCAATCCAGGGACAACGGAGATTTGTCCCATTTTGTCAAAATCTCCTTCTGCAGGACTCTGGTGTAAAACTGGGCATACGGTACTGCCTTGAAGGAGGTCACCATGAGTCCCAGAACTCGCATGCAGAAGCATAGCGTCGACCACCTGCGGTTCATCAACAGTTTTACCACGGCTCTGAGAGTCTGCAGCTTGTCTGAAGGGAGAAACACTCTCGCTTCCATGGAGTCCAGCAGCAAGTCTAGGTACTCCAAACCCTGAGTCGGTACGATCACCAATTTTTTTAGGTTCAACAGCCACCCAAATTCCTGCAGGGTCTGCATGGTGATCTCCACATCCTCCTCTAACTCTGAGATGGAATATGCTCTCAGGAGGAGATTGTCTAGGTAACCCACGATCGCGATCCAGCGTTGCCGTCGCAACGCCAAAACAGGAGCCAATACCTTGGTAAAGACTCGGGGGGGCTGATGCCAAACCAAAGGGGAGAGCCACAAACTGGTAGTGGGCTTCCCCAACTGCAAATCGCAGAAACCTCTGATGCCGAAGTCATATGGTTATGTGCAGTTACGCATCCTGGATGTCTAAGGACGCCACGGAGTCCCCTTGATGGAGTGCAGCGACTACTGAGTGAACTGATTCCATTCTGAACCTCTGCACTTTCACAAAGTGATTGAGGGCTCTTAGGTTTGAGTAGAACCCCTGGAAGCGTTCCGAACCCGGAACAGGTACAATCACCCCGTGACTCAGCAGGTCCTTTACTGCACCCAATAGGGCCACCCGGCGAGCCGGGAGAACGGGTATGCTGGAGGGGAAGAATCTGTTTTGCGGCCAAGAGAGAAACTCTATCTTGTAGCCGGAGGAAATCAGATCGTAGACCCATTGGTCGGACATCCGAGAGGTCCACCGGGCTGCAAACTCCCGAAGGCAACCCCCACCCATTTTGCGGGTGGGGGCAAACCTTCATGCGGTAGCACTTTTGCTCGCAGGCTCCAGGGACGCTTTGGTCCTTCAGAAGTTGTCCTGTCGGGCTGGGGGCGCTTGGTCGAAGCCCCGGGCAGACGAAAAAGCCGTTTGTGAGTAGAAAAAGGAGGGCCATTGCCTATGGTGTGGCTCCTTAGCCTTCCTGGCCTGTGGGAGTAGAGTACTCTTACCACCTGTGGCATTTTTAATAATGTCATCCAAAGAGGCTCCAAAGAGCCGGTCGCCAAGGAAGGGAAGATCCGTCAGGGCTTTTTTGGATGCCTGCTCAGCAGACCAGCATTTTAACCAAATCAAGCGCCTCGGCACCACTGCTGACACTGAAGCCCTGGATAACAGAGGGAGGGTATCCAAGGCTGCGTCACAAACATACTTAAGGCCTTGCACTAGTTGGTCTGCTAGTCCCACGCAGACAGGAGAAGCCTGTTCTCCCAATTCGCGGTGCAACAGGTTTGCCCACACAGTTAGTGTCTGCGACACAAGTGCGAATGCCAGTACTGGTCGCACTGGTTGACCCCACAACCATAAACAAGGAACAAGCCACTGCCTCGGCCTTCCTGTCCGTGGGGTCCTTGAATGCAGGAGTCCCCTCAACCAGGATCAAGGTTATTTAGTTTAACCTGGATACTGGGGGTCCACGACTGGAGGAGCCAACCGTTTTTTGAAAAGGCTCTCCTCAAGGGGTAGCGCACTGCCATGTACTTGGGGACCGAAAAGGTCCATTTAGAATCGACCCCATTCCTTGTAAATTAACTTATCAAAAGAAGTCAGATAGGGGAACACCTTAGATGAACGGCTGGCTTACGGGACTCAAAAGGGGCCGTTACATCAGCAGAGGGATCTGCTGGCTCCTGAATCTTCAGGGTATCACACACGGCTGTGATAAGTGCTCCAACAAGCGATTTGTCGCGCACAGACCCGGGCAAGGACTCATCCTCACCATCAGAACAGTCCTGGTCAGCGTCATCTGCAACGACAGAGCGGGGGTCACCAGCCTCAGCAGGGCCTGTGAAAAAAAGTAGCTGATACACAGCAACTAATAAACTCCGCGCCACAAAAAATAATAAAAAAGATATCAAATTGACCAATAGTCAGTGAATCAAATATGTTGAATCAAACAACTAATAGCTGCTCCCTAAAAGAACAAGAAAAAAACTTGTCATGCTGAAGATATACTGATGATAGGGGCGCTAGAGCAAATATAAATATCAAAAAAAAAAGTGAAAATTTGATAATCAAATGGTATCTATAATAATACACACCATATTACAAAACTGCAATAAACAACAAATTACAACCAAAATATAGTGAAAAAACAATAATAAATAAAGTCCCAGTTGGGTGATGACATCAAAAGGAAACAAAAAGACTTAAATAAATATAACTCCAAAGTCCAAAAACAGTGATTTTTTCAGTGAAAAACTCCTTCTGAATCCATAAATCAAAAGACTGCTGGAATCTTCTATAACGTAATGAAAACGTCCCTTCACCAAAAACTTATAGACATAGAAACAACACCCCACTTGTGAAGATAAAGATGTCTTCTTACCAGATGCTGTTGACTACTTTAATTAAAAAGATAGTCAAATAGGCTTATGCAGGTTGATTCCCTGCTCACATGGAATAAGGTGGACCTCGTATGGACAGAAGCTTCTCCTCATAGACAGATGCTGTTGACTACTTTAATTAAAAAGATAGTCAAATAGGCTTATGCAGGTTGATTCCCTGCTCACATGGAATAAGGTGGACCTCGTATGGACAGAAGCTTCTCCTCATAGACTCAGATAGGTCATAAAAAAAAGCCAAACAAAAATCCATAGCGTAACACCGTTTAATAATAAAAATAAATTTAAAAAACATAAGGCCAAATGGCTGCTTACATATGTCGGTGCCCAACCTGGCACTGGGGCTGCTTGCTTAAAACAAACGTTTCGTAATGGATACGTAGTTCCTCGTGGTATAGGCGTGCGTTCCACCAAAGGACAGCCGATAACCAAGGACGACCGGAACTAAACGTAAACGAACGTGACTGGATACCGCCTCGACGTACGTTTCGTTTGACACGAAACGTACGTCGAGGCGGTATCCAGTCACGTTCGTTTACGTTTAGTTCCGGTCGTCCTTGGTTATCGGCTGTCCTTTGGTGGAACGCACGCCTATACCACAAGGAACTACGTATCCATTACGAAACGTTTGTTTTAAGCAAGCAGCCCCAGTGCCAGGTTGGGCACCGACATATGTAAGCAGCCATTTGGCCTTATGTTTTTTAAATTTATTTTTATTATTAAACGGTGTTACGCTATGGATTTTTGTTTGGCTTTTTTTATGACCTATCTGAGTCTATGAGGAGAAGCTTCTGTCCATACGAGGTCCACCTTATTCCATGTGAGCAGGGAATCAACTTGCATAAGCCTATTTGACTATCTTTTTAATTAAAGTAGTCAACAGCATCTGTCTACGAGGAGAAGCTTCTGTCCATACGAGGTCCACCTTATTCCATGTGAGCAGGGAATCAACCTGCATAAGCCTATTTGACTATCTTTTTAATTAAAGTAGTCAACAGCATCTGGTAAGAAGACATCTTTATCTTCACAAGTGGGGTGTTGTTTCTATGTCCATAAGTTTTTGGTGAAGGGACGTTTCATTACGTTATAGAAGATTCCAGCAGTCTTTTGATTTATGGATTCAGATGGAGTTTTTCACTGAAAAAAATCACTGTTTTTGGACTTTGGAGTTATATTTATTTAAGTCTTTTTGTTTCCTTTTAGTGTCATCACCCAACTGGGACTTTATTTATTATTGTTTTTTCACTATATTTTGGTTGTAATTTGTTGTTTATTGCAGTTTTGTAATATGGTGTGTATTATTTTAGATACCATTTGATTATCAAATTTTCACATTTTTTTTTATATTTATATTTGCTCTAGCACCCCTATCATCAGTATATCTTCAGCAGGGCCTGTGTCTGCGTCAGAGCTCTCCCCGGATGACATGTGGGCAGGGGGCGCTTTTTAGCACCTTGCACCCACGCACCGCCTCTTGGCAACGAACAAATTGAGGACCGCCGACAAAGCGTCCAGAGGCACTGCACAGTCTGCATGTGAACCGGTTGCAATTGCCTGTATTTCGGGGGGAAGAAACACCAGTTTCTGAAGCCATGCTGATCCTACCCTGTCTGCCACCAGATGGGGACTTAGGACAGTGATGGTCCCACCCTCCTATCAGCTGCTGGCCGAGGGGCTCTTTCCCGCAGGACTCGCCAGCCTGACTGGTTCTGCGCTGTCCAACTAGTAGTGCCACCGAGCGTCCAATATGAAAGACATAAACACAGGGAAAATGGCCGCCGAGCTACAGGAAAGCATGCGGCTCCTTAGGACTGACCAAAAACTTGCTCAGGCTTCAAGAAAATGGCTGCCGAGCGTCCAGTATAAAGGACATAAACACAGGGAAAATGGCCGCCGAGCTACAGGAGAGCATGCTGCTCCTGCCCTCACCTAAGATGGCTGCCGAACACTGTATACCATGAGGGACAGTGACAGAGAAATGGCGGTGAACATCGCTGCAGCGATTGACAGACACAGCCACCAGACACCCCCCAGGGAGAAAAACACACACACATCAGGGCACAGCCAGCCAGTGCAGTCCCCCCCAGGTGAGAGCCCCTGTCTACGGCACACACACCGCTCAGCAGCATCCCTCACAGGGAGGGGGAGGGAAGATAGGGACAGGGAGAGAAGAGAGGGAAGCGAAGGGCCCCCCGAATCGACCTCCCAGGGAATGCCCAGCTGCTCAGCCCCACCGAGGCAGGGAGAGCTGTACTTACCAGTCCTGCAGAGCTGGGAGACATTCTATCACAGATCCACTCTCCGATCAGCATGGGGTGGCTGTTGACCCAGCACACTGTGACGCAGACATTAGTAGCCCGGTCATATGTGGGCCCCGGAGCATCAAAGCCCACCGACCACCTCTGGAGCTGAGGTATGTCATGACCGACCCAGCGCGTAGCTCTGCTCTGCACATGCTCGCTGGCCAGGCTGGGGAGTCTACAAGGATAAGGGTATCCAGCCTGTCACCCAGCCAGCTGTTGATAGCAGATCACAGGATCTTTAGTCTTGCGTAAAAAGCAAAGCTTCTGCAGAAAAAACACTGACCAATGGGCCCGCAGGGTTCCTAGGTCCTTCTTCACTAGGCAAAATAAAACTGAGGCTGCACGGCAAGCTGGGGGGTTGTTACCTAAGGGACTGCTAAAACTAGAAAACTAGAAAGTTCTAGTTTTTATTATCACAAGTTAACATGTAATGCCTAGTCCTGTCCTGAAGATGGCATAACAACCCAATGGTCTAAGAGAGGAGCTGTGTTAGTCGGTGAATATAAGGGAAAAGCGGTTTGAAAGCAGCACCAAGCGGGTGCTTTTAAACTCTTTTTAACCCCTTCTGGGGGGGGTTAAAAGTGCCACTATAACAGCGGTAAAGCGCCGCTAAAACTAGTGTTGCTTAACTGCTGACGCCCCAGTGTGAAAGGGGTCTTAATGTTCCGCGCACACTGGCTTAAGAATCGATGCTTCTACATGAGATTTGTGTTCTGCTTGTAGAAGCAGCTCAATGCTATCCTATGTGTCCATGCACATTAGGATGATTACAGGCAGATTTTAGCTCAACGTTTAGGGCCCATGCACACTGGACATTTTTACAGCTGCTGTTTTTGGCTTCAGACATTTTTTTTCTACAGTCAATGAACTCGCCAGCATGTTATCCTATGTGTCCATGCATGTTATCAACTGTTTTTGGCTAGGGCATTTTTGGTTGTAAAAAACACCCAAGACTACTGGGTTCTGAGAGGAGTTTTTAAGCTGTAGAGACGCTCTAATGTCAAAAAACACAGATCAGCGCTCAAAAACGTGTCTCACCAGCGTTTAATGTTTTTGATCCCATTAACAAAAAAAAACGATTAACAGCACTAACGCTAAAAAACGTTATAGCAAAAATGTTGAAAAACTCACTGCTAATGGCGTTTTTATAACGTCCAGTGTGCATGAGGCCTTAGAGCAATTAGTGGACCTCCAGCTGTTGCAGAACTACAAGTTCCATGAGACATAGCAAGACTCTGACAGTCACAAGCATGACACCCAGAGGCAGAGGCATGATGGCACTTGTAGTTTTGCAACAGCTGGAGGTCTGCTAATTGCATATCCCTGCCTTAGAGGCACAAAAAAAACATCTGATTTGCGTTACTGATTGGAGCTTTCTGGCAGAAAAAAATGCTAAATTATCCTAAACTATTTACAAAAACACTCTTTATGAGCATTTTTTTTCTGCCAAGTGAACTAGCTTTTCTTTTTTTTTTTTTGTGTGTTCATAGAGCTTAAAAGGTTTTTTTTTTTTTTCGCAATGCATCAGATGCAGAATGGAAACCAAGATAAATAATAAGCAGCAGCTGTCCAGATGCTAGAAACACCAAATGCTTTTCCAAAATCAATTTTTTAGCAGCTTTAGCAAGACATAAATACTCCCGTTGTATCAGAGACCACCTTAGTTGAGGTTCAATCATACCAGCAAACTGTCAATGAGAGTTCTCCCCTCCCCCCACTAAAAAAAAAAAAAAAAAAAAAAAAAAAAAAAAAAAAGGGGGGGGGGTATAAGCTGAATAAAGACTAGTCTTCACTGTGTCCAATGGAGTACCCCCAACAGGTCATGTTTTCAGGATTTGCGGTAGTGAAACTGTGCAAAAATAATGGGAAGCCTTAAAACATGACCTGTTGGGGGTACTCAAGGACTGGAGTTGAGAAACTGCACTGGAGGACTGGACAATAATTTCCAAGCCGCCAACCCTGATTCTCATAGAACATCTGTTGAGATGATCATGTTTACTCCACACAGAATCAGACTACCATGCCAATAGAGTGGGATCAGTCTTTGATGTAAAGCAGCAGCAGATAAAGCTATAATAAGCTATGTGACAAACTATACTCATTAGGCTGCACAAATGGAAAGTTAACTGCAGATTGACAAGTTAAAACATGTTAATTGCTGTGCTGTCAGAAATGTAAAAAAATTTTTTACGTGACATCAATTAGAGATTTGGATAAACACACAAACATAAAACACACTGACTAACCTGCACATCTAAAAAAGAAAAAAAAAAAAAAAAAAAACGTAGCATTTCTCTGTAATCCCCTACAGGCTCAGCAAATGTTAATTGTAGTAATTGAATGCATTATGCGCAAAACAGCACCTAGTGGATAATGTGTGCATTGTTCTAAGCTGTAATTACAGGGGAGGGGGTAGAAAAGGCATCCATTCCACAAATCATTTTTAACTAGATTTCTCTTCATTATCCCATGGAGTATATTCATACTACATTGTGTGCTGAAGCATTTATCGGTTACCCATAGCATACTTTTCTTCTATTAGCTGCTTATTGCAAAACAAAAAAAAAGAAACAAAAAAAAACAAGACTCAAATTAACAGCCAAAATAGAGCTATGATCTGTTTTTAAAAAAATAGACCTTAACATATGCAGACAGATGATGAAGTAAACAGATGATCATCCTTTTATATCCGTTTGTCCATAGACATGCACTGCTGTCTGTTTTTTATCCGGATTTAAAATAGACAAATGGTCCGTCTGCGTGAAAGGGACCACTGCCGTTAAACAGAGGTTGATCTACCGATCAACTTCGGTTTGACTGCCCTTTCTGATTTTAGCCATTCAATCAGCTTATATACCCTGGCAGAATTTATGATTTCTTGGCCATTTTCAGAGAATATGAATGATAAAACAAAACATTTCTTTCACTCATAGTTAGTGTTTGGCTTAAGCCATTTATTATCAATCAACTGTGTTTACTCTTTTTAAACCATAATGGCAACAGAAACGACCCAACTGACCCTGATCAAAAGTTTGCATACCCCAGTTCTTAATACCGTGTATTGCCCCCTTTAACATCAATGATAGCTTGAAGTCTTTTGTGGTATTTGTGGATGAGGCTCTTTATCTTCTCAGATGGTAAAGCTGTCCATTCCTCTTGGCAAAAAGCCTCCAGTTCCTGTAAATTCTTTGGCTGTCTTGAATGAACTGTACATTTGAGATCTCCCCAGAGGGGCTCAATGATATGGAGGTCAGGAGACTGAGATGGTCACTCCAGAACCTTCACTTTATTCTGCTGTAGCCAATGACAGGTCGACTTGGCCCTTTTGTTTTGGATCATTGTCATGTTAGAATGTCCAAGCACGTCCCATGCAGTTTTCCTGGCTGATGAATGCAAATGTTCCTCCAGTATTTTTTGATAACATACTGCATTCATCTTGACATCAATTTTGACCAAAGTTCCTGTGCCTTTGTAGCTCACACATCCCCAAAACATCAGCGAACCACCTCTGTGTTTCACAGTAGGAATGGTGTACCTTTCATCATAGGCCTTGTTTACTCCTCTCCAAATGTAGCGTTTATGGTTGTTGCCAAAAAGCTAAATTTTGGTCTCATCACTCCAAATGACTTTGTGCCAGAATGCTTCAGGCTTCTCTCTGTGCTGTTTGCCGTATTGTAAGCAGGATACATTGTGGCATTTGCGCAGTAATGGCTTTCTTCTGGTGACTCAACCATGCAGCCCATCTTTCTTCAAGTGCCTCTTATTGTACATCTTGAAACAGCCACAACACATGTTTTCAGAGAGTCCTGTATTTCACCTGAAGTTATTTGTGGGTTTTTCTTTACATCCAGAAAAATTTTCCTGGCAGTTGTGGCTGAAATTTTAGTTGGTCTACCTGACCTTGGTTTGGTTTCAACAGAACCCTTCATTTTCCAATTCCTTGGATATGTTGTTATATCCCTTTCCTGGTTTATACAGTTCAACTACCTTTTCCCTGCAGATCCTTTGACAATTCTTTTGCTTTCCCCCATGACTCAGAATCCAGAAACGTCAGTGCAGCACTGGATGAAAGATGCAAGGGTCTGCCAGAAACTCATTGACCTTTTATACACACACTAATTGCAAGCAAACAGATCACAGGTAAGGATGGTTACTTTTTAATAGCCATTTAAACCCCTTTGTGGCAACTTGTGTGCATGTTATCAGGCCAAAATCACCAGGGTGTGTAAACTTTTGATTAGGGTAATTTGGGTAGTTTCTGTTGCCATTATGATTTAAAAAAAGTAAACACCATTGATTGATAATAAATGGCTTCAGCCAAACACCAACCATGAGTGAAAGAAATGTTTTTGTGTTATTATTCATATTCTCTGAAAAATGGCCAAGAAATCAAATTCTGCCAGGGTATGTAAACTTATGAGCACAACTGTATGTATTCTGACAGCAGGAGGAGTCTCCCCATCTTCCCACTGTCAGAATACTATGACCACAGCAGGGAGGATTCCCCCCAACCCAACCCCCCCCCCCCCCGTTAACAATAAATGGCACCACGAGTGCAACGTTTGCTTTTTGTGCGTTTCATGAATGTGCAGATGTATATGAAGCCTTAAAGTGATTGTAAAGTCTCGTTTTTAGAAAAAATAATAAACTGTTAAACTTACCTGCTCTGTTGCAGTGAATTTGCACAGAGCAGCCCTGATCCTCCTCTTCTCAGGTCCCTCTTTTGTGCTCCTGGCCCCTCCCCCCATTCAGTGCCCCCACAACAAGCAGCTTGCTATGGGGGCACATCTCCCTGTGGCCATTCAGACACAGAGCCCCGATCCGGCCCAGCCCCATCTCTTCTCTGATTGGCTAGCTGATTTTGATTGACAGCAGCGGGAGCCAATGGTGCCACTGCTGTGTCAGGAAAAAGAATCTGGGATGGCTGAGACACTCGTGGACATCACTGGACAGAGAAACCTCTGATACGCGTTGGGGGGCTGCTGCAAACAGAGGGCTTTTTATCTTAATGCATAGTATGCATTAAGATAAAAAACCTTCTACCTTTACAACTCTTTCAAAGCAGTGTTAAACCCCAAAAAGCGTAATATATTGCAGCTTACCAATTCGTAAATGTGGTGGCTGCAGTAAATTTTATTTTCTTTTATTTTCACTTGCTGATTCAATCCGTAAGACTTATTTTTCCTTTACCAGACTAAGCTGTCCAGCAAAAGTACCAGTTACAGTTATAATCAGTTACAATGATTACCTTTATTCTTCCAAGAAAAACCTTTATCCCAAAAAGGAAAACTGTAGCTGTAAGGGCCGGTTCACACTGCTGCGTGGTACAAGATCACATAGATCACACAGATAGTATGTCTGAAATTGCATCGCATTCGGACCAAACTCGCACAGGACCCTTTTTTGGTCCGCACCAGAATTGGATCGCATGGGTGTTCACACCTACGCAATCCGATTCATGTCTGAACTGTCAGTTTGCATCTGCAAGCTGAAATGAGGGTGTCATTAACAATGTATTGACACTCCCCGCAGTTCGCATATGGCAGTTTGAACTGTCGTGAGCGTCGGGTGCGATGCAGGAACCCACAGTGGATTTGCAGGGCTCTCGTATCACAGAAGTGTGAACCAAGCCTAACTGCTCACAAAGTGCTAGCTGGAGTTAAGATTTAGCCCTGGTTCACACTGGAGAGATTTGACATGTCAAATCTGCAGCAATTGCCATCAATGGCAACGTCCTAATCGCTGCGACGCCGCATCTGCGGTGCTGCGCCAATTTCAAAAGGAAGTTTCTGTACTACTTTTTTGCGATTTCAGGCTGCATGCGATTTACATTGACATCTGTGTAGAAACCTGCAGAGATGTCTCTGAAATCGCGGCCGATATCGAGACTGACATGCAGGAGTGAAATCGTGCGAGTTCAGCAGAAATCGCATGGCTTCATTCCCGTAGCTCAGTGTGAACCTGGGCTTAATGTCTTAGGCTGGCCATACATTATACAATTTTCTTCTATAGATTTCCTTTAAATTTACCAAAACCATATAATATGAGGTCAAATCTGAACACTTTCAGTTTGTGTGCAATCAGGCAGGCCCTTGTACTACACAGTTGAAGGTAAATCTAAAGGAAATTGAATAAGAAAATTGTATGGTGTATGGCCAGCTTTAGTCAAGTCCATATAACTCTGCTAGTCCATCTAACACTACTCTCTTCCCAGATTGCCAATGCTGCTGTCCAAAGGTGAGTGTGCAGACATACTAAGACGTTGCAGTTGATTTACTGAGGGCAAATAGACTGTGTACTTTGCAAAGTGCAGTTGCAATCTGCAAGTGCTAAAAAAAACAAAAAAACAAAACAAATGGCTTCGGTCTGGTATGGATTTGGAGGGGAAACCAATTATTTTTTTTAATTGGCGTGCCCCCCCCCCCTCCAATCCATACCAGGCCCTTATCCGAGCATGCAAGCCGGCAGGTCAGGAAAGGGAGGGGTACCATAAGAGACTGCATGCCCTCCGCATGGGGGTGTTGGGTGCTCTGGTGCAGGGCGAGCTCTGCACTCTCCCCACCCCACAGCACCTTGCCCCCATATTGATGGGGACAAGGGCCTCTTCCCGACAACCCTTGCCAGTGGTTGTTGGGGTCTGCAGGTAGGAGGCTTATCGGAATCTGGAAGCCCCCTTTAACAAGGGGGCCCCCAGATCCTGGCCCCCCTTTCTGTGACCAAAAAAGCAGTGAAATGTAAAAAAAAAAAAAAAAAAAACAAGAGTCGGTTTTTCACAAGTCCTTTATTAAAAAAATAGCTCTGTCTTCTCCCCGAGCCTTCTTCTCCCGCCGCTGTCTCTCCTTGTGCCGTCTTCCTCCGCTGCTGTCACAGGGGGGAGGGCTCTCCAGTGACATCATCGGATGGCCACGCCCCATGACTACATAAGAGATGTCAGACAGTGGGGAACGTCACAATGGAGAAAGACAACATATGACAACAGCGGACTTTTTTGTTTTTATTGGGTATCCGGCGGTGTGGAAGATGATAGCGTTGCAGGAGGAGACAGCACCAGAAGAAGCCGGCGGCGTGTGAAGACAGAGCTATTTTTTAAAATAAAGGACTTGTCAAAAACCGGCTCTTGTTTTTTTACATTTCACTGCTTTTTTGGTGAATGGGTAGGGATACAATGTACCCCTACCCATTCACATGGGGGGGGGCGGTATCTCAGGGCCCCCCTTGTTAAAGGGGGCTTACAGATTCCGAAAAGCCTCCCACCCTCAGACCCCGACCGCCATCAGCCAAGGGTTGTCAAGAAGAGGCCCCCCCCTCTGCCCAAAAGCACCCACACTCCCATGTTGAGGGCATGCGGTTGAGGGGCCCAACACCATTTTTTTGTGAATTGTTTTAGCAGGCAATTTTTTTTTTTCATACATTCAGCTGTCAGCAGGTTGTTAAGGACGTGGCAGCCAGCTTCCCAACCTGCTTCTTAGCAACCAGCTGTATACAGTAAATAAAAAAAATAAAAAAACACACAAATCGCAAAATGCAATCACAGAAAAACGTGGTTACAAACACTGAGAAAACAAAGCAAAAACCACTGCGGAAAAACGCTCAAAAGCAACATGCATAGATGTGAATCGAGTCTAAGACAGGCTTTCTCAACCACTTTAGTAGAGGTGAGGTTGGACATCCTCTGAACTCATCTCTAACCAAAGGTCATGTCATGCCTGCAGGCTGCATCTTTGTTTATGTGAGCTGTGATGTAGGAATGACAAAGCCTGCAGCTCATTGGAGTAAAAAAAAAAAAAAAAAAAAAAGAGGAGGGCGAGTTTGGAATTCAGATAGAAATGACAGGAAAGGAGAGTGGACAATCGCACACTGTTGAATCTGAAATCCATAAATTTTATTGAAAGGATCCAAAGATAAAAAAAATCACAGCCCACAAAGACAAGTGCAAACGTTGACACATTTTATGCTAAAGGTGCTCAAGGTTTCACACTCAATGGGATCATTTGTTATGACTAAATCCAGCCATAGATGGAGCAAATTTCGTTCCTTGCTTGATTCCCCCCATCAACACACACAGGGGGTGTGGGAGGCTGTCCCCGCTGGGAGAACACTCCAGCAAGCTGCTTGTATCCAAGTTCTTTCAAGATTCAAACCATCTATGGCTGGCTTTAAGCGGAGCTTAAAAGGGGAGGCAGACAAGCCTCCGCTTGTCTGCCTCCCCACCTCCACTCTCCACTGCCACATTTGGAACCTTTTGTGGTGGGGGGGGGGGGGGAGGAACCTGATTTTGACAAGTACCCGCTTCCACTTCCAGCTCAATTCGCTCCGGAAAATTGAGCCAGAAGTTCGGCCCCAGCTCCTTTACCCACAGCCTTCAGGGACTCTTCACAGGTCCCAGAAGACTGTGGACCATTCACAAAGCACAACGCACTTCTCGCATGCGCAAAATGAAACCGGCTACTGTGCCAAGATGGCAGCGCCAGCCCCCGATAGCTGTTTGAAGAATCGGCTCTAGTGAAGACAACGCTGGATGCCTGGACAAGTAAGTGCCCTAATATTAAAAGTCAGCAGCTACAGTATTTGTGGCTGCTGTATTTTACTTTTAGGCTGGATTCACACCTATGCATTTTTAGTGCTTTTTGCATTTTGCAGATTTGCACTACAGAACGTGTTCCATAGGAAACCATGTTAAATGGACTGTAGTGCAAATCTGCAAAATGCAAAAAGCACTAAAAATGCATAGGTGTGAATCCAGCCTTAGGGGGAACCCAGGCTGGAGCTCCTCTTTTAGGCTGGATTCACACCTATGCATTTTTAGTGCTTTTTGCATATTTGCACTACAGAACGTGTTCCATAGGAAACCATGTTAAATTGACTGCAGTGCAAATCAAGGCAAATCAAGGCAAAAAGCACTAAAAATGCATAGGTGTGAATCAGGCCTAAGAGCCATCAGCGTGAAATGCTTCTTAAGCCCCATACACACTATCAGATTTTCTGCTGATTTTTTCCTTCAGATTTACCAAAACCATATAATATGAGGTCAAACCTTAGGAGCTTCAATTTGTATGCAATCAGGCAGGCCCTTGCACTAAATGGTTTTGGTAAATCTGAAGGAAAAAAAATCATCAGAAAATCTGATAGTGTGTATGGGGCTTTAGTCTGTTCTTGTCTTTGTGGACTGTGATGTGTTTATCTTTGGATCCTTTCAATACAATTGCTGGATTTCCCATTTGCATAGCTCCCAACTGTCCCTGATTTTGAGGGACTGTCTCTGATTTGGGGCAATGTCCCTCTGTCCCCCTAATTTGTCCCTCATTTTGGTTTGATCTATATAGCTGTGTATAAAATGCACTTTTTATCTTTCAAAAAGTGTTTCCCAGTGCTAAACCTTCCATCCAACTTCCAAATTGCTGCATTTGTACATTTTAAAAGCCAATATAAAAAGGAATAGTAGTGGTAAAAATAAAGCCCTTGTGGATTTAAGCACTTCAATACCAGGCACTTTCGCCCCTTCCTGGCCAGGACAATTTTGAGCTTTCAGCGCTGTCGCACTTTGAATGACAATTGCGCAGTCATGTAACACTGTACCCAAACTAAATTTGTAGCATTTTATTCCAACAAATAGAGCTTTCTTTTGGTCGTTTTTATTTTTTGCTAAACAAACTAAAAAAGACCAACATTTTTGAAAGAAAAAACGTTTTTCATTGTTTCTGTTATAAAATGTTGTTTTCTCCTTCACTGACGAGTCGGCACTGATGAGGTGGCACTGATGGGCACTGATAGGCAGCACCGATATGCAGCATTGATGGGTACTGATAGGTGGCACTGATATGCAGCACTGATGGACACTGACAGGCAACAACTTATGGGCACTGAAGGCAGCACTGATAGGTGGCACTGACAGGTGTTTATGCTGGGTACTGATTGGCACAATGATGGACATTGACTGGCACTATGATGGGCACTGACTGGAACTTTATTGGGCACTGGCCGGGGGTTATGATGGGGCACTGACTGGGCACCGATTGGCTTTAATGGGGGCTGTGCTGATAATCAGTGTGCTAATTATCAGCACAGACCCCCCCCCCCCCTCTGACAGGGAGAGCCGCTGATCGGCTCTCCCTGTTAGCGCGAACCGAGGAATACAGTTTACCGGCACTTCCTGGTTCACGCGATGATCAGCTGTGATTGGTCACAGCTGATCACGTAATAAGAAGCCTCTGTCAGAGGCTTCTTATCACGATCGGAGATGCGTTGTGTCAGACTGACACTCCGCACTCACAATTGGCATGCGCCGATATGTTATCCTACTGAACCTCATATGATGCCCAGTTAGGATAACAGAACCACTTCCCGTCCGTCAATCTGTTATAGGCTGGGCAGGAAGTGGTTAAAGCGGAGGTCCACCCTAAAGTGGACCTTCCGCTCATTGGAATCCTCCCCCCCTCCGGCGCCACAATTGGCACCTTTCAGGGGGAGGGGGGTGCAGGTACCTGTACAGTACAGGTATCTGCACCCACTTCCAGGATAGCTCTCTGCGGAAAGGGGCGTAGATTACGCCCCTTTCCGAAAGTCCCCCGCTTCCTGCTGGGAAACACACAGATCCCATAGGCAGCGGGTCCATCATTATTGCGCAGCGCGACTCGCGCATGCGCAGTAGGGAACTGGGAAATGAAGCCGAAAGGCTCCACTTCCTGATTACCAGAGAGACGATCGAGAGATCTGCTTCGGGTGCCGACATCGTGGGTGCGCTGGACAGGTAAGTGTCACTATTTTAAAAGTCAGCAGCTGCAGTATTTGTAGCTGCTGGCTTTTAAAAAAAAAAAAAAACGCGGACTCCCGGCGGACTCCCTCTTTAATTAACCTTTTTTTTTTTTGGTTAATTTTCCTTTAAGGGGGTGTGACGGGGGTGTGTCCTATGCCTCCATACGTTTGCTAGTAGGTGTCCCTCATTCCCATCTCAAAATGTTGGGAGATCTGCATTTGGAAAAAAAAAATATGTTGGGGGATATGCATTTGGGCCTTGTTCACACCTATGCATTTTTTAGTGCGTTTTCAGTTTTGCAGAAACATACTACAGTCTATTTAACATGGTTTCCTATGGGTTTTATGGAAAGGGCCAGGGACCAGCGGGTTGTGTTTTTTTTTTGATTCCATAGACTTCAATGGATCAAAAATGTGTATTGAAAAATGCAAAATGCATCTGGAATATGCAAACTTCAACCTGCAACCTGCATGGGTGTGAATCAGATTTTCACAGTGAGTTTTGAGGATGCCCAAGCTCATCTCTACTTTTTAACCCCAGAGCAACTCTTAAATTCATTTTATGGATTTTAATGAACCCCTGCTAAAAAAGACTATTTCTACAACTCATGATACATTATTATGATCAGCAATTTGTGAAATGTTTTAAATAAAAGAACAAGGAATGTAGCAATAGCTACAGAATCTAACATCTATTTTTTTTAACACACCGCTGCTCTATAAAACAAAACCATTTGTATTAAAATAATAATGTCCAGAAAAAAAGAAACACAGACATTTAGATGTTAAGAATAATCAGGGCTTTTTTTTTTTTTTAGCAGGAATGTGGGGGGAATGCCGTTCCTGCACTTCTAGCAACAAATGTATGTAATGAAAAGGAGTGCTGGAGGTTCTGTTGATGCTGATGGGCATCTATTTTTGCATGGGTGGTCTATTGTTGCTGGGAGGGATCTATTGTTGAGGGAGATGTCTATTTGTTGTGTGGGGGGTGTAAGCTAATGTTGCATACGGGGATCTATTGTTGCTGGGGCGGGCTCTATTGTTTCTTGGTGGTCTATTGTTGCTGGGGTGGGGTCTATTATTGCTCACAAAAGGGGATCTATTTTACTGTCTTCCTTGTTGTCATTAACAAATGCTATGCAAATCATTTAGCAGCACAAAGTTGGTTCTGTATTCTCTAAAAGGGGTGGTACTGGGAGGTAGGAGGTGGAAGCAAGGGACAGAGCTCAGAGATAAGTAGGGGGCAGAAACGAAGGCTGACTCAGAAGGTGGGAGTTCCTGAACCTATTATCTGAGCCCTGGGAATAACCGATCTATAGTGGACAAGCCATTCAATCGATATGTCGCACTCGAGGATGTGGATTTTGAATGTTAATTAAAAGATACCATTGTAAGTTATCCATCACATCTTTATTGTCACTGTGCAATCTCATGATCTGATTGATCAAATTTCAACCAAATTCATGAATGGAGCATCCCAGTGATGCCGATCAAAGAAGAACAATCAATCATTTCCTGCCCTGGCTTTGGACACAGTTTGATTGAATCCGCTTTAAATTGAGTCTAACTTGATTGGAAAGGAATTTATGTCTATTCAACTGTTTGCTGATTTAATAGTTTTAATCAAATTGCATATCGATGGAATAATAAAATAGAAGTGTGTATGGTCACCATTACACTTGATGGTCAATATAGTGTCCTGTAACAAATGTTGTTTAGTGTTAGCAGGAAATAAATTCACCAGTGCTCTAGGGACTGTAAGCTCTACAAAGAAGCCATCAGTTCCGTAGAGCACAGCCGTTATACTATCATCTCCAGCAGCCTGTGAGGTTGGTTTACTAAAACTAGTACGTTTCTTTCCCAAGGTTTCCTGGTGGGGAGCTCGCTATGCCATTGGAACACATATAACCTACTGTCTATGTGTTTCTGATGCAGAAATGAACACACTGGACTGCATCTGGTGTGAACTGGCCCTCAGAGGATGGAAAATTGTCACATGATAAAGAACATAGGCGTCCAACAGAAAGTTTCTAATGCTGAAGACCCTGACAGAGTTTGCAAAGCTTGTCTGAAGGAGATAGGACACAAGTTTCACTGGAAAGGTAAGTATAATGGCTTCTTTCTGCCAGGGATTTGATGGTCTGATCTCTTTTAGAGACCTGACCGGAACTGGGACACCCCGCACATGCTGCGGGCATTCCGGGATTCAGCCCTGATTTGCCTGGACTCCGGGACAGGGACAGTTGGGAGGTATGCTGACAGGGTCTCTTTAACCACTTACAGACCACCAGCCCTTACTTCGCTATTTTGAAGAGGAATATCGTTGTTATGGCAGTAGCTAGCTGCCATAACTCTGGTATCCTCTTCTTCAGCGGGCAGTCCGCTTCAAGATAAAAGTGGTCTCTGCAGCGGATTCACCGCAAAATCACTTTTATCTCCCGCTACGCTCCGATGCCCTCCGCCACTTACTGGAACCATCGGTAGCGGCGGAGGCGATCGTGTCCTCTTGCTGGCTTGGTATGGAGACGCATTGCATATCATTGTAGGGTGGAAGCGACATCAAAACTTCACTTCTGCCCATAGCTCTTAAAGGGACATTTTTATTTATTTTAATTTTTTTCAATTACAATTATTTATATATTTTTGCATTTTAGTGTAAATATGAGGTCTGAGATCTCATATTTAAGAGGTCCTGTCAAGCTTTTTCTTTATTACAAGGGATGTTTACATTCCTTGTAATAGGAATAAAAGTGAATTTTTGTTTTTAAAAAAAAGAAGTGTAAAAATAAAAGGTAAAATAAATAGGGAAATTTTTTATTTTTTTTTAAAAACCTCTCCGTCCTGCCGAGCTCTCGTTTCAAAAGCGAACGCATACGTGAATAGCGCCCGCATATAAAAACGGTGTTCAAACCACACATGTGAGGTATGGCCACGATAGGTAGAGTGAGAGCAATAATTCTAACCCCAGAGCTCCTCTGTAACTCAAAACATGAAACCTGTAGAGTTTGTTTAAATGTCACCTATGGAGATTTTTAAGGGTAAAAATTTGTCCGTGACATTCCATGAGAGGGCGTAATTTTGAAGCGTGACATGTTGGGTATGAATTTACGCGGCATAACATTATCTTTCACAATATTAAAAAAATGGCCTAACTTTACTGTTGTCTTATTTTTTAATTCAAAAAAGTGTATTTCTTCCAAAAAAAGTGTGCTTGTAAGACCGCTGCGCAAATACAGTGTGATAGAAAGTATTGCAACGACCGCCATTTTATTCTTTAGGTGTTAGGTGTTTTTGCTAGAAAGCTCCAATCAGAAACGCAAACCAGAACGTTTTTTTTCTGCCTCTAAACGTTGAACTCAAAATATGCCTCTTAACGTCCTAATGTGTATGGACACATATGATAACATTGAGTTGCTTCTACAGGAAAAATACAAAACTCCTGTAGAAGCAGCGATTTTAAACTGTGCATTGAGCCATACAGTGTTTTTCTGCCTCTTTGAGCTCCTAAACCCCTTCCCCCCCCCCTTTTTTTGGAACAAGCGGTGCATGTTAGTTGTGATCATGTTGTACATGTGGACATGTAGTCCATCAATTGAGGATCAAACAAGGAGGAGAGGGTGGCTACGTTCATACATACAGTGGGACCATGTAGAATCAATGTAGTCACCCTCTAACAAGAAGTCAGATCACAGCAGCAAAAAAATGTATTTGGAGGAGGCTGAGTGTAATACAAGGGACATTTTTTAGTTAACAAAACATACTTAAATCGAGTTTTCTTTCTAAACCAATATAGAGCAAGAACATGTCACATAACACAAGAGAACCTGGAGCCCCACAATGGGAAAAAGCCCTAACCAACCTTTAGAGATACAAGCATTTTGGGAAAAGTGGTCTGGAAACTTTCATTCAATTAACCATTGTTGGTGATCAAAAATGCAGATCTAGGACAATGACTAATGGAGTGTTTCTTACAGTTACATGGATAAAAAGGAAGTAGAGGGCTCATCAAGATTATTACTATGGAGGGTTTCTTATAGGTCCATGTTAAAAGGAAAGTAGAGGACTCATCAAGATTATGACTATGGAGTTTTCTTATAGTTCCATGTTAAAAACGAACTAGAGGACTCATCAAAATTATGACTATGGAGTTTTCTTAAAGTTCCATGTTAAAAATGAAGTAGAGGACTCATCGAGATTATGACTATGGAGTGTTTTTTACAGTTCCATGTTAAAAAGGAAGCGGAGGACTCAAAATATACACAAAAGCCTAGCTTCCCAAATATTACACATGGAAACCAAACCTCTAAACCTTGGCATACCCTGATCAGAAGGGCGGGATGTCACATATAGGGTGGCATGGTCATGATATAGGGCATGAGCCCCTGCTCCTGAGATACTGGTGTGTTGAACACAGGCATGTCACCTCCTCCCTGTGTGTGATGGAGAACTCATTACCGGCTGGCTGATCTCGGATTATCCCAAGGTCTGGTACAGCTGTTCAGCACAGCTGGCATGTGCAGACTATCTCTGGACACCAAACTCAGCAGATGTGACCCTTTCGGGAAAAAGGGGGATCCTGTGGGGGAGGGGGGGGGGGAGACCTGACAGTCATGACTCATTCTTGGTTAGGGTTGAACACTAGATTTCACCAATTAACCCTTACCTTCAAAAAAAATAAAATAATTGACGTCACCCCCCTCTCCAAATAATTTCTGATCTTCCCTTTGCTAATGTACTACATGCAATCAAAAAAAAGCCAATTGCCATATATCGTTTCCGCATCCATGGTTCAATGGTGACGTATACATGGCTTGGCATATCACCAAAAAAATTGCAATCCTCTTTTGTTTGTTTTTTTCCTAATGCATATGGAGATATGAGATATTATTTATTTATATATTACATAATTCATGTTATATAAGATGTGCATGCAGGATGATCCCATGGGTAGAGGATGGAGAATGGAGTACACCCTTGTCATGCAGAGCCCCAGGTGAGTTGAAGGCTGGCTATCCCTCTACTCAGTGGTCTGATCAGACAGGTGCTGGGGAGAGGCTTGGACAGCCCTCACCTGTATACAGTGTGATCGGATCCATCACCAGATCCCCGCACACACACACACATTGATGACGATGGTGATAATGATCGTACAGAAGTGCTGGGATCTATTCCCCGTGGTGGATTAGTCATAAGGAAGCAGACAGATCCATGCCTACCTCTAGATTACCTGATCGCTGTGTCCTGTGCTCGGATCAAGGTGTGATCTTCCAATGCCGCACACACACACACACACAATGGTCTGCCTGTGATCCCGAGCTGTCACTGAGTGCCAGTCCCCCGCTCAGCCGGTCCCGATTGCAGCCCCGTTATCTCTCCGTGTAGATCTCTTCCCTGGAGCAGTTGAGCGGATTGTACAGCTTACAGACTGGCCGGGACTCGGCACTGTGCAGATGGCGGGGGGATCCCTACTGTCTGCCTACACACTAATATCAGGGGAATCCTCCCAGGACGCCCACTGCACCTCCCGACTCCCCCCACCTCATTTATTTTACCATAGGAGGGGGAGATCTACAATCTCCGGCATCATGACATCACACTGCACGGGGAAGGAAACATTGCACCCCCCTGTCGTGAGGAATGGATCAGTCGGCTGCTCAGCACAAACTGAATGAGTCTTTAGGCTGGAAGAGAAGAATGATGCGTGTATGTTCCTGTCATATATAGAACACATATGTACACATGGGGGCACCCAGTCCTGCACACACATAATAAACATGTACTCCCAGCACTTTTCATGGCACATCATTGCCGGTTCTGTTTATTCCACATTTTTCTGTGTCAGGTCAAGGTATGGATGTCCTACATGATTTACAAATATTCATGGATAATGTCTGATGTCTCCAATCTAGGTTAATATGATATTATCCAATTCCTGCGGGGAGCTCCGAAATACAACATTGACTTCTTACCAGCAGATGGCTGGGTCAAGGTCCTTTAGCGTCCAAGGCGAGCAGTCCAAAGGGCGCACTCCCCCCTATGAGCTATAGGGTCCAATCATACCATATGCAGTGCTGGTACAAGGTCCTTTAGCGTTCAAGTTGAACAGTTCAAAGGGCACCCCCCCCCCCCCTCATGGACTGAATGGTCTGTTCATACTGTATGCAGTGCCGAGACAAGGGTCCTTCAGCGTCCAAGGTGAACAGTCCAAAGGGTGCGCTCCTCCATGGGCTGCAGGGTCCGTTCATACTCTATGCAGTGCAGGACAAGGTCCTTCAGCGCCCAAGGCAAATAGTCGAAAGGGCACCCCCCCCCCCCGTGAGCTGAATGGTCCAATTATACCATATGCAGTGCCGGGACAAGGTCAACTAGTGACCAGGGTGAAGATGTTCCCTCAAAATGTATGAGCATTATGTCAGCAAAAACCCCCTCCAAAAAAATGTGAGCGCTAATCTTCACACTTTCCCCCAGGGGTGTTGCTAGGCGGGAAAAAGACCAGGGGCTTCAGCCCTTCAGCTTGGGCTGGATTTTAAAGTAAGTCCAGCCCAAGCTGGGGGGGTAGGCTTGGGTAGGCTTACTTGCTGGTTGCTGCCTGGCTCACCAATGCACATCAATGCATCTTTATCAGTTCCCATCAGCTCAGCCTCACCAGAGCCCATCAATGCAGCCTCATCAGTGCCCTTCACCTCAGCCTCACCAATGTCCATCAATGCAGCTTTATTAGTGCCCATCAATGCAGCCTGATCAGTGCCCATCAGCTCAGCCTCACCAGAGCCAATCAATGCAGCCTCATCAGTGACCATCAGCTCAGCCTCACCAATGCCCATCAATGCAGACTCACCAGTGCCCATCAATGTAGCCTGATCAGTAAGTGCCCATCAGCTCAGCCTTACCTGTGCCCATCCATGCAGCCTGATCAGTGCCCATCAGTGCGGCCTTACCTGTGCCCATCAATGCAGCCTGATCAGTGCCCATAAATGCAGCTTCATCAGTTCCCATCAGTACAGCCTCACCAATGCCCATCAATGCAGCCTCACCAGTGCCCATCAATGCAGCCTCATCAGTGCCCATCAGATCAGCCTTAATTGTCTCCATCAATGCAGTCTGATCAGTGCCCATTAGCTTAGCCTCACCCATGCCCATCAACACAGCCTTATCAGTGCCCATCAATGCAGCCTGATCAGTTCTATCAATGCAGCCTAAACTGTGCACACCAGCTCAGCCTTATCTGTGCCCATCAAAGCAGCCTGATCAGTGTCCATCAGCTCAGCCTCACCAGTGCCTATCAATGCAGCCTCACCAGTGCCCATCAACGCAGCCTCATACCTGTGCCCATCAGCGCAGCCTTGCCAGTGCCCATCAGCACAGCCTTGCCAGTACATGGGGCGAGGAGAGCCACTGGTTTACACAGAGCAGGGAAATCCCACTTACCCAGTGTTCACAGTCACACAAAGTCCTGCCTCCTGGACTGGCTCCTATGATGGACGTCACACGTCCCAGCATTGGACCAGTGTGATGCTGGGTAAGCAGGGGCTCCCTGCTCTGTGTAAACCGGCAGCGCTCACCCCTTCCCTTCAGAGACAGCTCGTGCCCCCCAGGATCAGCCCCAAAAAGCAGCCTCAGGGCAGTCCGGCCCTTTATAGCCCCAAGTTCCCAGCAAACGCCAGGCCTTGGAACTTGGGGCTAATAATTCTGAATGAGCATCACAAGATCCAGGCTTTTTGGGGGCCCAGTACAGATCCCTCCTCCCAGCACAAATCCTCTCCCTCCCCAAATTTCCATCTCCCAGCATTAACCAACTTCAGCCCCGGAAGAATTTTCCCCCCTTCCTGACCAGAGCACTTTTTGTGATTCGGCACTGCGTCGCTTTAACTGACAATTGCGTGGCCGTGCGACGTTGTACCCAAACAAAATTGACGTCCTTTTTTTCCCACAAATAGAGCTTTCTTTTGGTGGTATTTAATCTCCTCTGCGGGTTTTTTTTTTTCACTATAAACAAAAAAAGAGCGACAATTCAAAAAAAATCACATTATTTTTTTACTTTTTGCTATGATAAATATCCCCCAAAAATATATAAAAAAGCAACTTTTTTCTTTAGTTTAGGCCGATACGTATTCTTCTACATATTTTTGGTAAAAAATTGCAATAAGCGATTATTGATTGGTTTGCGCAAAAGTTATAGCGTTTACAAAATAGGGAATAGCTTTATGGCATTTTTATTAATATATATTTCTTTTACAAGTAATGCCGTCAATCTCAGATTTTTATCATGACTGCGAAATTATGGCGGACACATCGGACAATTTTGACACATGTTTGGAACCATTGGCATTAATACAGCGATCAGTGCGATTAAAAATGCATTGATTACTGTAAAAATGTCACTGCCAGTGAAGGGGTTAACACTAGGGAATGGTGAAGGATTTAACTGTGTTCCCTGGGAGGTGATTCTAACTGAAGGGGGAGGGACTAACTACAGAAAGTGACAGATCGTAGTTCCTAGCTAATAAGAACACACAATCTGTTACTCCTGTCAAAACAGAACAGGGAAGTGTGTGTTTACACACACTCATCCCTGTTCTGTGTCTCCAGCTCACGATCGCTCGTGGCCGGCGATCATTGCGACCATTTGCCATGAGCATCGGCACCTCCACTGTGCAGTGGGCACGCACGCCCGCTATCCGGACCCCAGGAGCCCATGTATAGTTACGTGGTTTCGCACAGGGGAGCCATCTTGCCACAGTAAAACTGCAGCGGCTCCTACAAACACAAACCCCCCCTCCAATCCCTGTCCTAACACAAATCTACCCTCCTAGTACAAATTCCCCCTCCAAATCACCTCTTCTAGCACAAATCCTCTACCCCTCAAATTTTCCCTCTGAGCATAAATCCCCCCCCCCAAATCCCCCCTCTCCCAGCTAAAATTCCCCCCATATCCCCTCTCCTAGCACTACCCCCCTCCAACTTCCCTTCCTAGCAAAAATCCCCCAATCATCCCCACTACCACAAATTCCACCCCAAACCTCTTCCTAACACAAATCTAACCCTCCTAGTACAAATCAATCCCCCCAATCATTCCTTCTAGCACAAATCTTCTACCCCTCAAATTTTCCCTCTGAGCATAAATCCCCCCCCCCCTCCAAATTCCCCTCTCCCAGCAAAAATTCCCCCTATATCCCCTCTCCTAGCACTACCCCCCCCCCCCCAAAACTTCCCTTCCTAGCACAAATCCCCCAATCACCCCTACAAACACAAATCCCTCCCCCCCTCCAATCCCCTGTCCTAACACAAATCTACCTCTATCAAATCTCTCCTAGTACAAATTCCCCCTCCAAATCACCCTTTCTAGCATAAATCCCCTCCCCCTCCAAATTCCCCTCATGTCCCCCCAATCCCCCCATATAGCAAAATAACGGGCGGGAAGTGGTTGCGTTATCCTGACTGGGCGTCATATTATGTCCAGCAGGATACGTTTCTAGCGTGGCAATCTGGAACGGCACGTGTCCCTCAGACATAGCCCATCCCGATCACAGTAAACAGCCAATGAAATTGGCTGTTTACCATCTGACCGGCTGTGTCCAATCACAGCAGGTCACAAATGTAAACAAGACATCGGTTACTATCTGATCCCTGCTTCTTCTCCTCACACAACGATCGTGTGAGGAGAGAGCAGGAGATCAGTGAGTGATTACTGTCTGTCTGAGCGTTTTACACCTTATTGTGCACCACACGCCCCCTAAAGAGAACCTATCACCATAGTACTATCACATACCTCCTAACTGTCCCTGAATTCGAGGGACTGTCCCTGATTTGGAGCAATGTCCCTCTGTCCCTCATTCCTCCTCATTTGTCCCTCATTTTGGTTTGATCTACATAGTTGTATATAAAATGCACTTTTTATCTTTCAAAAAGTGTTTTCTAGTGCTAAACCTTTCATCCAATTTCTAAATTGCTGCACTTATACATTTTAAAAGCCAATATAAGGAAATAGTAGTGGTAAAAAAAGCACTTGTGTATTTAATTAACCTTTTTTTTGTTTAATTCTGCTTTAAGGGGGTGTGGCAGGGGGCGTGTCCTATGCCTACATACATTTGCTAGTAGGTGTCCCTCATTCCCATCTCAAAATGTTGGGAGGTATGCTATCACACAGCCAATCTGGATCTGTCACAGCCCATCTGGATCTGCCACACAGGCCCATCATCAGTACTGCCATCATTACCATCACACAGGCCCACCATCAGTGACCTGTCAGTACCACCAGCAATACCATCACACAGGCCCGCCATCAGTAATGCCTTCAGTACAGTCACCAAGGCCCGCCATCAGTGACCTGTGGGTACCACCAGCAGTACTGTCACATAGGCCCTCCATCAGTACTGCCATCAGTACTGGCACACAGGCCCACCATCAGTGACCTGTCAGTACCACCAACAATACCATCACACAGGCCCGCCATCAGTACTGCTATCAGTAGAGTCACCCAGGCCCGCCATCAGAGACCTGTGAGTACCAGCAGCAGTACTGTCACACAGGCCAGCCATCAGTACTGCCATCAGTACCAGCACACAGGCCCACCATCAGTGACCTATCAGTACCACCAGCAGTACCATCACACAGGCCCGCCATCAGTACTGCCATCAGTACCGTCATACAGGCCTGCCATCAGTACCGTCATCATTGGCAAAATAATTTACACACCTGAGGAGGCATATACCAGCAGTACCATTCTGGTTCGGAATACAAGCCAGTAGAGGGTAGTGGAGTCCAAGACAGCGGAGGAAACTGTCCCTACTAAAAAAAATAAGGAGATCAGGACCAAGAGCACAAGACCTGCCTACCACCAGCAGCGCCAGACCCCAGGAGAGGAGTCCAGTACCAGTACTTAGACATGTGCAGAGTAAAATATTTTGTTTCGGAATTTCGTTTTCGTCCGAAAACTTAATTTATTTAGTTACTCCCGAAATTCGTTTTTATTTATTTCGTTTTTCGTTCAAAAATTGCATTCGTCCGAAAATCCACATGAATTATGGTCGAATCTGTCTTGGAAGGCTTATGGTGTCTGTCGAATGTATAAAGAAGATTCGACGGAGCTAACTATATAGCATACTTTGGAACCCTATTAAAGTCTATGGGACTCCAACGTTCAAAATCTAAAGTGCTAATTTTAAAGGCTAATTTGCAAGTTACTGTCCTAAAAAGTGTTTGGGGACCCGGGTCCTGCCCCAGGGGACATGTATCAATGCAAAAAAAAGTTTTAAAAACGGCTATTTTTTCGGGAGCAGTTATTTTAATAATGATTAAAGTGAAACAATAAAAGTGTAATATTCCTTTAAATTTCGTAGGGGGGGGTTGTCTATAGTATGCCTGTGAAGGGGCACATGTTTCCCGTGCTTAGAACTGTCCCTGCACAAAGTGTCATTTATGCAGGAAAAAAAGTCCTTTAAAATCACTCGCAGCTATTATGAATTGTCGGCTCCGTAATACAGAGCACACTCATTGAAAGTCATTGATAAAAAAATTAATAAATAAATTAAAAAAAAAGCGTGGGGGTCCCCCAAATTCAATTACCAGGCCCTTCAGGTCTGGTATGGATATTAAGGGGAACGCTGCCTCAAATTTAAGAAAAAATTTGACGCGGGGTTCCCCCTAAATATCCATAACCAGACCCTTCAGGTCTGGTATGGATATTAAGGGGAACCCCGCGTCAAATTAAAAAAAAAATTGACGTGGGGTTCCCCCTAAAAATCCATACCAGACCCTTTATCCGAGCACGCAACCTGGCAGGCCGCAGGAAAAGAGGGGGGGACGAGAGAGCGGCCCCCCCTCCCTCCTGAACCGTACCAGGCCACATGCCCTCAACATTGGGAGGATGCTTTGGGGGTCCGTGACCCCTCAAAGCACCTTGTCCCCATGTTGATGAGGACAAGGGCCTCATCCCCACAACCCTGGCCGGTGGTTGTGGAGGTCTGCGGGTGGGGGGCTTATCAGAATCTGGAAGCCCCCTTTAACAAGGGGACCCCCAGATCCCGCCCCCCCCCTGTTTGAAATGGTAAGGGGGTACAAAAGTACCCCTACCATTTCACAAAGAAAGTGTAAAAAATGGTTAAATAAAACAAACACACTTTTGAAAAATTCCTTTATTAAAAATAAAAAAATAAAAAAAAGATTCCAGCGGCGGTAATCCACTCTTGCTGTCCAGCGACAGACGATCATCTCTCCAGCGATGTCTCATCTCATCCAGCGCAGCGATCCTCCATCCTTCTTCTGTCTCCTCCACGGAGACACTGCAGGCATTCCGGCGGCTGACGTTTCTTATATACGGAGGGCAGGGCCACCCGTCACCTGACCCCGCCCCCCTCTGACGCAAGGGGAAACCCGGGGTTCCCCGTGACGTATGGGTGACCCCGCCCCCCTCTGATGTAACGGAAACCTGCCTGTGTTACATCAGAGGGGTGCGGGTCACCCCTACGTCACAGGGAACCCCGGGTTTCCCCTTGCGTCAGAGGGGGGCGGGGTCAGGTGACGGGTGGCCCCGCCCTCCGTATATAAGAAACGTCAGCCGCCGGAATGCCTGCAGCGTCTCAGTGGAGGAGACAGAAGAAGGATGGAGGATTCGCTGCGCTGGATGACATGAGACATCGCTGGAGAGATGACCGTCCGTCGCTGGATAGCAAGAGTGGATTACCGCCGCTGGAATCTTTTTTTTATTTTTTATTTTTAATAAAGGAATTTTTCAAAAGTGTGTTTGTTTTATTTAACCATTTTTTACACTTTCTTTGTGAAATGGTAGGGGTACTTTTGTACCCCCTTACCATTTCAAACAGGGGGGGGGCGGGATCTGGGGGTCCCCTTGTTAAAGGGGGCTTCCAGATTCTGATAAGCCCCCCGCCCGCAGACCTCCACAACCACCGGCCAGGGTTGTGGGGATGAGGCCCTTGTCCTCATCAACATGGGGGCAAGGTGCTTTGAGGGGTCACAGACCCCCAAAGCATCCTCCCAATGTTGAGGGCATGTGGCCTGGTACGGTTCAGGAGGGAGGGGGGGCCGCTCTCTCGTCCCCCCTCTTTTCCTGCGGCCTGCCAGGTTGCGTGCTCGGATAAAGGGTCTGGTATGGATTTTTAGGGGGAACCCCACGTCAATTTTTTTTTTTATTTGATGCGGGGTTCCCCTTAATATCCATACCAGACCTGAAGGGTCTGGTTATGGATATTTAGGGGGAACCCCACGTCAAATTTTTTCTTAAATTTGAGGCAGGGTTCCCCTTAATATCCATACCAGACCTGAAGGGCCTGGTAATTGAATTTGGGGGACCCCCACGCTTTTTTATTTATTTATTTATTTATTTATTTATCAATGACTTTCAATGAGTGTTCTCTGTATTACGGAGCCGACAATTCATAATAGCTGCGAGTGATTTTAAAGGACTTTTTTTCCTGCATAAATGACACTTTGTGCAGGGACAGTTCTAAGCACGGGAAACATGTGCCCCTTCACAGGCATACTATAGACAACCCCCCCTACGAAATTTAAAGGAATATTACACTTTTATTGTTTCACTTTAATCATTATTAAAATCACTGCTCCTGAAAAAACTGCCGTTTTTAAAACTTTTTTTTGCATTGATACATGTCCCCTGGGGCAGGACCCGGGTCCCCAAACACTTTTTAGGACAGTAACTTGCAGAATCTTTTCTCTCTGTCAAATCTTTTTTCTCTGTCGAATATTTTCTCTATATAATCTTGGACTAATAGAGGTAAGGTTAAGCACATTCGACCACAGGTTCTATAGACACAGATTGTTGTCAGAGTCATGTCGAATCTCCTATTCTATATCGAACTGTTGTAACAATGAAAACGAAAATAAAGCATTTATTTATGTCGGATCTTTCGTTTTTCGGATTTTGTGCTTTCGTTATCGTTTGTCAAAACGAAAACTAAAATAGCTGAAATTCAGACGAAAATGCATTCGGACGAAAACGAATGCACATGTCTACCAGTACTGGAATTACACACCCAACACAAAGAATCCGGGCCCAGTCACACCTTCCCGATGCCCTGGCAAACCCCTTATGGTTGTCTGCCAGCTTATGGTCCGCTATAATCCCCCCTTAGCCCACGTACACGCGGTCGGAGATTTTGGCAACCAAACCCGTCAGATTTTGCCCGTCGGATTTAGTCCGATGGATTTTGTCCGAAACTGTTGCATACACACGGTCGGGCCAAGTTGGCGAAAAATAGGATCTTTCAGAACGTGATGACATAATTTCATTACGATGGGACTACATTCAGGCTAGTAGCCAATGGCTTTGATGTAGGAATTTGATCTGAGCATGCGTGGCACTTGGTCCGATCAAAATGCTCTACACATGATCGGATTAGGTCCGTCCGGCCCAGTTGGTCGGGAAATATTTCCAACATGTTGGAAAATTGGGTCGGACGGAGATTCGGACGGAATCAGTACGATGCATACCACACACAGTCGGATTATCTGACGACATGGTCTGATAAGACTCATTCCGACAGATTCTCCGACCGTGTGTACAAGGGCTTACACAGCTCAGCCAGGAGTGCAGCCCAATGCTACAAATTTTTCCCAATTACATTCTTTTTATTTGTTTTTCTCTGAAGATTTGCTGCAGTATATGGTGGACCAAATAAATCTCTATGCAGAGCAATTTATTACCTCCAACCCCAATATACCCTCGCCCGTATGTTCCATTGGCGATGTCTCACACTAGACTAATTCAAATTGTTTTTGGGCCTTACTTTTAATATGGGGCTTACAAATGTGCTGGTCCACCAACCCTATTTACCACATGCCAATGCCTGTTCTACTTTCATGTCCAGGACATTCTATGACATGATTATGCGTTTCCTACATTTTAATGATAACTCGCAGTGTCCTCTCTGAGATCCTCCCAACCACAACAAATTGTACAAAATAAGCCCCCTAATAAATTCTTTTTCCCAGAGATTTGCTGAAGTGTTTGTCCCAGACCAAAACATTTGTGTGGACGAATCCCTTATCCACTTTACTGGCCGGCTGCACTTCAAACAGTATATTCCCATTAAGAGAGCCAAGTAGGGGTTAAAACTAAACAAACTTTGTGATAGAGCCATTGGATAAATGTACACCTTTCGCATTTATGAAGGCAAAGAACCCCAGCTCCAGCCCCCTGAGTGCCCCACATATATTGGAACCAGTGGGAAAATTGTCTCGAAGCTGGCATACCCCCTGTTTAAAAAAGTATATCATTTATATGTGGACAATTATTATACCAGCTTGGCTCCTTTTTCATCACCTGTACCGTAAAAAAAAACAGTGGCCTGCGGTACCTTAAAAAAAAAAAAAAAACAGGAAGGGCTTCCCACAAAATGTAATAACAAAAAATCTACAAGATGGGGAATCTGCATTTATGGGAAACGAGGAAGTGTTGGCCATGAAGTGGAGTGCTTATATCGCAAGAAATAAAAAAACTCAGTGGCGACTAAATACCACCAAAAGAAAGCTCTATTTGTGTGAAAAAAATTATAAAAATGTTGTTTGGGTACAGTGTTGTATGACTGAGTAATTGTCATTCAAAGTGTGATCAGGTGAACAGAGGGGCTCAGGAGGTGAGAACATAAGAGGGAATTTTGCTTTCATTTTTGGGGTGTAGGCGGATAAAGTCAACAGTGCTGCTGTTCCACTGGGATGGGGGAGGGTGTAGGCGGGGTTGGGAAGCCCTGTCAGGAAGGCTGTACGGGGCCTCATGATTTCTAACAGCAGCAACAGGTCTTGATGACTGCCCCCCCGTGTTCTTTTTACCCCCCCCACCACGTACAGCGCGCCAGTAGATTGAGTTAGCTGTTCCCGGCTGGCTGGACTGAAAGGAAGTGAGCACTCAGTGTGTGCACTTTCTGTCAGTCCGGCCTGGAACAGGAAACTGAATCTCCTGTACCACACTGCAGGAGGAAGGAACAGGAGCTCTGCCATGCTACAGGGAGCATTTATAGGAAGTGGCTGTGCGGCAAGGGCCGCCCTGATGGGGCCCCAGGCCAGCTTGGGGCCTCAAGCAATTGTTTGGTTTGCCTGTCCTGTTGCAATGGGCCTGCCCCCCAGCATTGGTCACATTCACTGTGTGGTGGAGAAGAAATGCTGGAATACTAGTCAGTACCAGTGTTATTCTTTGTAAGAATAATGTTGGGTGTCTTACGCGTGTGGATGTTGGTGCATTATATAAAACTAGTTTTGTTTTTTAAATTTTGGAGTGGGGTGCCTTGAAATTGTGCACAATTTTAAAGGGTGCCTTGACTGGAAAAAGGTTATGAAACACTGTCCTAGAATGTCAGTTCACACCATTACTTTGTGGTAGTGTGTGCTGAAAAAAGTAGTTCATGCACTACTTTTTTTCAGCACAGCAGCTTGCTACAGAAACTGCCACATCCCAACACCGTGTAAATAGAACTTAAAGTAATACTAAATGCACACTATTTAATGCACATTGTCCCTTCTATTTCTGTATATGAATGATGGCACTGTAATTATTTTAATAAAAAAAAAAATAATATATATATATATATATACCTTTTACCTAATCAATATACAGCTGTGATATGACCCAGATCTTCCCAGTCTGTCTGCAGGTAAACATAAGCAGGAGGAGTGTCTAGTCCTCTGCTGCTGGTCACATGTTCAAAATAAAACAGCCTTTGGGATTAGGGATGAGACCAATGTTCCAGTTGGGTGTTTGCCCATTCATCGAATTTAGAACATTATAGGGCGTTTGTGGGAAATTCAAGCGCCCGCGTAAACACCCCATAATGCACTGCAAGATCTTCAATGCACTGCGAGATCGCAGTGCATTGACGGCTGCTAATTGGCCAAGGCATGCACCCGACCTGCATGCTTTGGCCAATCACAGCGTGCTCAGCTATGAGAGCCAAAATTGGCCAAAGGCAGGGTGCTAAGTCCACGTCCCACACTATGTAAGGCTCCTCACACAGCAGCCGTACATAGTATAATGAATGAGAGCAGCAAAATTACATTTCTAAAGGAAAAAGGTAATTTAAAACTGCTCGTGGCTGTAATGTATTCTCGGATCCCAGCAATGTACATAAAAATCATTGAAAAAAATGGCGTGAGTGGCCCTTTGGGTCTGGTATAGATATTAAGGGGAACCCCATGCCAAAATGTAAAAAAATGGCATGGGGTCCCCCCTAAAATTCATACCAGGCCCTACAGCTATGGTATGGATTTGAAGGGGAACCACGCACCAAAATTAAAAGAAAATGGTGTGGGGGTCTTCCCAAAATCCATACCAGGCCCTTCAGATCTGGTATGGATTTTAAGGGAAACCCTGCCCCAAAATTAAAAAAAAAGTGTGGGGGTCCCCCCAAAATCCATACCAGACCCTTGTCTGAGCACGTAAACAGGAAAAGGGGGGGATAAGAGAGCACCCCCCCAAACCGTACCAGGCCACATGCTTTCAACATGGGTAGGGTGCTTTGGGGTCCCCCAAAACACCTTGTCCCCATGTTAATGGGGACAAGAACCTCTTTTGTACAACCCTTGCCTGGTGGTTGTGGGGGTCTGCGGGTGGGGGGCTTATCAGAATCTGGAAGACAGATCCCATCCCCCCCATGTGAATGGGCATCGGGTACATTGTACCCCTACACGTTCATCAAAAGAAGTTTCAAAAGAGACAGTTTTGGACAATTCCTTTATTTAAACAAAAAAAAAGTGTCCCGTGTTGTAAATCCATCTTCAATCACAGCGCCGACGCTCCAGAGAAAAAAAACTGAAAATGTTGTGATGACAGCTGGATGGAGAGCATCTGTGAACAGCAATTTTCAAGCCTTGCCACAGATTCTCAATTGGATTTAGGTCTGGAATTTGACTGGGCCATTCTAACACACGAATATGCTTTTCATAGTTACATAGTTAGTCTTGAAAAAAGACACAAGTCCATCTAGTTCAACCAATAAAAAATTTTAAAATAAACCATGCAATCCCATATACACAATACTATCCATACAGCTGATCCAGAGAAAAGCGAAAAACCCAAGCAAAGCATAATCAAATTTGCTACAGCAGGGGGAAAAAATCCTTCCTGATCCTGAGGCAATCAAATTTTCCCTGGATCAACTTTACCTATAAATGTTAGTACCCAGTTATAATATGTACAATTAGGAAAGAATCCTGCCCTTTTTTAAAGCAATCTACTGACATCGAGTCCACCCCAACCCACTATCGCGCCTGCGCGAACCATCGTAAGGCTATGGCGATTTGCACAGGAGAGCCGACCTACCACTGTATAATGACGGCGGCTAGTTGGCAAGCGATTAAACAGTGCATTGAAGTCAGCTTGTAAATTGGAGACATCCTGTAAGGATGTTATTCCACTGCATAGTATACAGGAACACAGGACAAATCTGACGCGTTTCACGCTAAAACTAGCGCTTACTCATAGCTATGAGTAAGCTCTGTTTTAGCGTGAAAGGCATCAGCAATTTTGTTCTATGTTTTTTCCCTTTGCTGTGATGTTTCGTGTGATATGGAGTTTTTTCACTTGAAGAAATAAAGGCATTTTCATTTTTCACCTAATCCAGAGTGCGGCTATCCAGAGTTTTGTTTGTTTCCTGTATACTTGGTTTGTGCAATCAGCCTGCACCTGGAACCCCCACCTGTCTGGAGAGTTGGTAGTCTGCCAGTGGATTGGCCTGGAGCGGTGGACTTTCGCTTTCTTTGTCGATATTCCACTGCATAGCTTGGTGTCATCTGCAAAGACTGAAATGGTACTTTCAATCCCAGACCCTATATCATTTATAAAGATATTAAAAAGTAAGGGTCCCAACACTGAACCTTGGGTTTTACCACTGATAACCTTAGAGCATTCAGAGTATGAATCATTACCAATACTCTCAGAATTTTATCTTTTAGCCAGTTTTAAATCCAGTTACAAACTGATCTTTCCAAGCCTGTAGACTTTACCTTACAGCCACCCCTCTGTCTAAGGTTTTACTTACCTCCTCATAAAAAGAAATCAAGTTTGTCTGACAACTTCTGTCTTTCATGAATCCATGCTGTCTGTTGCTTAAAATATTTTTGTCCAGCAAGAACTCATTTATGTGGTCTTTTATTAACTGCTTGCCGACCGCCGCACGACGATATACGTCGGCAGAATGGCACGGGCAGGCATATGGGCGTATATATAAGTCCCTGCCTTCCCGCGGGTGAGCGGCCCGATCGGGCCCCCCCCGGTGCCTGCGGCGGTCGGCATTCGTTCGGGAGCGATCCGGGATGAGGGGGCGGCCATTCATTCATGGCCACCCCCTCGCGATCGCTCCCGACGAATAGAAATGCTCCGTAACATCACTTCCTCTCCTCACAGGAGAGGAAGTGATGTAATCTCTCCTCCGTGTCGGTATTTTTCGTTCCGGCACCGAGGAGAGAGGATCGGTGAGTTGCACCAACACACCACACGTACAGTAGAACATGCCAGGCACACTCACACCCCCCCTTTACCCCCCGATCACCCCCCCAATTACCCCTGCCCCCCCCCCCCCCAGTCACAGTGACACCAATTGCATTTTTTTTTTTTTTGCATTGGTGTCATTTGTGACTGTAATAACTGTTAGGGCAGTTAGGGTTAGCCCCCTTTAGTTCTAATGTGCCCCCCTAACCCCCCCAATAAAGGTTTAACCCCGTGATCACCCCCCGTCGCCAGTGTCACTAAGGCTGGGTTCACATTGCAGCGGTTTATGAGAACGAATGTGATTCGCACCGCACTGCAGTGCAAATCACATCCGATCTCTGTGCGATTCGAGTTCAGCCATACAGATAGTATGGCTGAATTCGCGCCGCACCCGCCGCAAATTCGCATGGGACCCTTTTTTTGGTCCGCAGCAGAATCGGATCGCATGGGTGTTCACACCATGCGATCCGAGTTTGCAGATCGCACTGCGATATGCGAACTGATCTGGGGGTGTCATTAACATTTCACTGACACTCCCAGCAGTTCGCATAGGGCAGTGTGAACTGCCGCCGGGAGGCATGCGATGCGGGAACCCGCCGCGGATTCGTGGCGTTCCCACATCGCTCCAGTGTGAACCCAGCCTAATAAGCGATCATTTTTCTGATCACTGTATTAGTGTCACAGGTGACGCTAGTTAGGCAGGTAGGTATTTAGGTTCGCCGCAACTTTTTATAGCGCCAGGGACCCCCATATACTACCGCATAAAGCCCCCTGATTGCCCCCTAGTTAACCCTTTCACCAGTGATCACCATATAACTGTTACAGGTGACGCTGGTTGGTTAGTTATTTTTTTATAGTTTCAGGGCACCCGCCATTTATTACTTAATAAAGGTTTAACCCCCTGATCACCCGGCGGGTGTCATTTGTGACTGTAATAACTGTTAGGGCAGTTAGGGTTAGCCCCCTTTAGTTCTAAGGTACCCCCTAACCCCCCCAATAAAGGTTTAACCCCGTGATCACCCCCCGTCGCCAGTGTCACTAAGGCTGGGTTCACATTGCAGCGGTTTGAGAACGGATGTGATTCGCACCGCACTGCAGTGCAAATCACATCCGATCTCTGTGCAATTCGAGTTCAGCCATACAGATAGTATGGCTGAATTTGCGTCGCACCCGCCGCACCCGCCGCAAACTCGCACGGGACCCTTTTTTTGGTCCGCAGCAGAATCGGATCGCATGGGTGTTCACACCATGCGATCCGAGTTTGCAGATCGCACTGCAATATGCGAACTGATCTGGGGGTGTCATTAACATTTCACTGACACTCCCAGCAGTTCACATAGGGCAGTGTGAACTGCCGCCGGGAGGCATGCGATGCGGGAACCCGCCGCGGATTCGTGGCGTTCCCGCATCGCTCCAGTGTGAACCCAGCCTAATAAGCGATCGTTTTTCTGATCGCTGTATTAGTGTCACAGGTGACGCTAGTTAGGCAGGTAGGTATTTAGGTTTGCCGCAGCTTTTTATAGCGCCAGGGACCCCCATATACTACCGCATAAAGCCCCCTGATTGCCCCCTAGTTAACCCTTTCACCAGTGATCACCATATAACGGTTACAGGTGACGCTGGTTGGTTAGTTATTTTTTTTATAGTTTCAGGGCACCCGCCATTTATTACCTAGTCTCACTAGTGTACCCCTAAATTTAGGGGTGTCTACTTTCCAAAATGGGGTCATTTGGGGGGCGTTTGTGCCATCTTGGCATTTTATGGCCTTCAAAACTGTAACGCCCTTAGAAAGCCTGAAGGCGGTGCTTGGTTTTCGGGGCCCCGTACACGGATAGGCTCCCAAAAAGTCCCACATATGTGGTATCCCCGTACTCAGGAGAAGCAGCAGAATTTATTTTGGGGTGTCATTTCACATATGCCCATGGCATGCGTGAGCAATATATCATTTAGTGACAACTTTGTGAAAAAAATAAATAAAAAAAAAAAGTTTGTAATTTTCCCGCAACTTGTGGCAAAATATAAAATATTCCATGGACTCAACATGCCTCTCAGCAAATAGCTTGGGGTGTCTACTTTCTAAAATGGGGTCATTTGTGGGGGTTTTGTGCCATCTTGGCATTTTATGGCCTTCAAAACTGTAATAGGTAGTGAGGAGTGAAGTCAAATATTTACGCCCTTAGAAAACCTGAAGGCGGTTCTTGGCTTTCGGGGCCCCGTACGCGGCTAGGCTCCCAAAAAATCCCACACATGTGGTATCCCCGTACTCAGGAGAAGCAGCAGAATTTATTTTGGGGTGTCATTTCACATATGCCCATGGCATGCGTGAGCAATATATCATTTAGTGACAACTTTGTGAAAAAAATAAATAAAATAAAAAAGTTTGTAATTTTCCCGCAACTTGTGGCAAAATATAAAATATTACATGGACTCAACATGCCTCTCAGCAAATAGCTTGGGGTGTCTACTTTCTAAAATGGGGTCATTTGTGGGGGTTTTGTGCCATCTTGGCATTTTATGGCCTTCAAAACTGTAATAGGTAGTGAGGAGTGAAGTCAAATATTTACGCCCTTAGAAAACCTGAAGGCGGTTCTTGGCTTTCGGGGCCCCGTACGCGGCTAGGCTCCCAAAAAATCCCACACATGTGGTATCCCCGTACTCAGGAGAAGCAGCAGAATTTATTTTGGGGTGTCATTTCACATATGCCCATAGCATGTGTGAGCAATATATCATTTAGTGACAACTTTGTGTAAAAAAAAAAACTCAACATGGCTCAACATGCCACTTATCAATTTCCTTAGGGGGTCTACTTTCCAAAATGGGGTCATTTGGGGGGGGTTTGTACTGCCCTGCCATTTTAGCACCTCAAGAAATGAGATAGGCAGTCGTAAACTAAAAGCTGCGTAAATTCCAGAAAACGTACCTTAGTTTGTAGATGTGACAACTTTTGCGCAAACCAATAAATATACAGTTATTGACTTTTTTTTTACCAAAGACATGTGGCTGAATACATTTTGGCCTAAATGTATGACTAAAATTGAGTTTATTGGATTTTTCTAATAACAAAAAGTAGAAAATATCATTTTTTTTCAAAATTTGCGATATTTTTCCATTTATATCGCAAAAAATAAAAATCGCAGAGGCAATCAAATACCATCAAAAGAAAGCTCTATTTGTGGGAAGAAAAGGACACAAATTTTGTTTGGGTACAACATTGCATGACCGCGCAATTACCAGTTAAAGCAGCGCAGTGCCAAATTGTAAAAAGACCTCTGGTCATTGACCAGCAAAATGGTCCGGTCTGAAAGTGGTTAAAATCTCCAGTACTATAGAAGTTAAACTAACAGGTGTATAGTTACTTGGTAAAGACTTTGATTCCTAAATATAGGCACCAAATTGGCCCTACGCCAATCCAGTGGTACTATTAATGTCATTAACGAGTCAGTAAAAATTAGAAAACATGTATTTAATATTCTTAAAATATATGGTACCAAATCAAAAAAAAAAAAAAAAAAATTAGAAAACAATGGCTTTGAAATGACAGCGCTCGGTTCTTTTAGGATCCATGGGTGGATGCCATCTGGTCCTGGTTCTTTATCCACAATTATTCTGCCTAAATATTTTTGGACCATATAACTTTTAAGCCATTGTGGATCATTTGGGGCTGTGTCAATAGCATCCCCATTATGGACTTGAGCTCCCCATGCGCCTTTGTATACACAGAGCTGAAGAATGTATTTAATAAATTTGCCTTCTCTTTTTCCCCAGTCACCCACTCCAGATTATTTTGTAAAGGACCTACATGCTCAGACCTGACATTTTTACTATTGTTATATTTGAAGATTTTTTGGGGGTTTGTCCTACTATCTTTTGCAATCTGTCATTCGTTTTGAATTTTTTACATCCTTGATTTCCTTTTTACATATTCTGTTAAATTCTTTGTAACATTTAAACAATGATAATGTTCCATAATTTTTATATTTTTTAAAAGCTCTTTTATTATTATTTATAGCTTTTTTAAGATGGGCCATGAGCCACATAGGTTTTATTTTCTTTTTGAAGAATTTCCATTTCTGTTCTGTGTTCATCATTGCCAATATTCCCTCCCAGTTTAAGTCTTTCAGAGCAGCCCTCATCCTTAGATAATTTGCTCTCTTAAAGTTAAGTGTTTTTATATTTTTGAGCTAAACCATTCCAGTGTAGCCCTGCTGTATGTTTAGGGTTGTTGTCCTGCTGGAAGGTGAACCTCTGCCCCAGTCTCAAGTCTTTTGCAGACTCAGGTTTTCTTCAAAAATTGCCCTGTATTTGGCTCCATCCATCTTCCCAATAACTCCGACCAGCATCCCTGTCCATGCTGACAAAAAGCATATCCACAACATGATGCTGCCACCATGATATTTCACGGTGGGGATGGTGGGTTCAGGGTGATGTGCAGTGTTAGTTTTTCGCCACACATGCTTTCGCTTTTTAGGCCACAAAGTTACATTTTGGTTTCATCACTACTTGTGCGGTGTGTCGTGTCACATGTTAGTGATGATGATTGCTGTACAGCCATGCCCCTCACCGCACCAGGAAGTGAAAGCTCGAGACTGAGGAGTGGGTAAGGGTGAGACAGTTACCGCACACCTTGGGTCCGCCGTGACCACAATACATTGTTACAAATCTGCATGGAAGTTATTTGCTGTGGCATTTCTGCTTGTTTTGAATTGTATTGATGTGAGTGTAATGGTGGAAGATTACAAAGTGATTTACATTAAACTTTACATTAAACTGGTTGTGCTTTATCACACTATTGGAGTACTTTTTATTATTTACATGTGGAGAGATCCCTTATATACACGGTTGGATTTCTGAGATTATTTTTAACCCTTTCTTTGTGGTTTAAAGCATCTTGAGCCAAATACGAGAGTGTGAGGCATATCAAGCTGGCGAGTACATTGTCTGAGGGGAGTGGAATCACTTGCACAGAGGTGTGGTGGATGATTAGGATACTACACTGAAAATTACGAATCACATTGGATTTTTCATATGGACTTTTGAATATTAAGCTTATTTGTTTTCACTTGTCACAGGGTGATAATAATATTTTAAGCACAATCATTTTTGTTTACAATTCATATGTAATTTTTGTTATAAAGTTTATTCACTTGGTTTTCACTTGTCATAGGGTGAAAATAAAATTTCAAGCACACTTTTCATTAGGACAGGTTTACAGTTGTGCCATACTCTTTCCATTTTCAGAAATGGACTGAAGGGTAGGGATGGGTGAACAGTTCGGCCCGAGCATAAGTTCGTGCCTTACTTTGGTTGTTCATATGTTCTGCGAACACTGAACAATATGCAGCGTTCGGCTCAAATTCAAATCTTTCCCCCGCTTCTTCCTCCATCTTCTTTTGGTCTTCCTTTGGTTTTCTCCTTCTTCCTCCATCTTCTTCTTCCCCTACTTCTTCCTCCATCTTCCTCCGGTCCTCTGCTTCGTCCTCCGGCTTCTTCTTCCCCTCTTTGTCCTCTGAAAAATCCACCTCAATGGGAGGCTCCCGCTGTGTGACACTTCTGTGCTTGTGACAGTTCTTATATAACCGAGGGTGGGGCCACCCGGTGACCCCTCCCCCTCTGACGCCACAAGGACTTCCCTATGCCCTCAGTTATATAAGAACTGTCACAAGCACAGAAGCGTCACACAGTGGGAGCCTTCCATTGAGGCGGATCATCTGGAGGACGAAGCGGGGAAGAAGAAGCCGGAGGAAGAAGCAGAGGACCAGAGGAAGATGAAGGAAGAAGCAGGGGAAGAAGAAGATGGAGGAAGAAGGAGAAAACCAAAGGAAGACCAGAAGAAGATAGAGAAAGAAGCAGGGGAAAGAAGAAGACATTATTAATAAAGGAACTGTCAAAAACTGGCTCTTGTCTTTTTTACCATTTTGACAGTTTGACTTTTTTTTGTGAAATGGTAGGAGTACATGTACCCCATTACCAATTCACACAGAGAGGGGTTGGGATCTGGGGGCCCCCTTGTTAAAGGGGGCTTCCAGATTCCAATAAGTCCCCAGCCCGCATACCCCCACCACCACCGGGCAAGGGTTGTGGGGATGAGGCCCTTTTCCCCATCAAAATGGGGATAAAGTGCTTTGGGGGGCTACCCCAAAGCATCCTCCCCATGTTGAGGACATGGGGTCTGGTACGATTCAGGAGGGGGGGCTCTCTCATCCCCCCTCTTTTCCTGCAGGTTGCGTGCTCGGATTAAGGGTCTGGTATGGATTTTGAGGGGGACCCCATGACATTTTTTTAAATTTTTTTGCAGGGTTCCCCTTAATTTCCATATCAGACCTGAAGGGCCTGGTATGGATTTTAAGGGGACCCCCATGAATTTTTTTATTTTGGTTCGGGTTCCCCTAATATTCATACCAGACCCAAAGGGCCTGTTAATAGACTGGGGGGGGGGGGGGTCCCATGCTCTTTTTTTCAATGATTTTTTGATCTATAGTGTTGAGACCTGACAATTTATTACAGCAGCGATCAGTTTTAATGCTAATTTTTCCTTTAGAAATGTCATTTTGCTGTGGTACTGTTCTAAACACAGGAAAAATGCACCACTTTACAGGCATACTATAGACACCTCCTGGCATGATATTTAAAGGAAAATTCAATTTTTATTGATCACTTTAAGCATTAAAAAAAATCAAAAAATCACTGCTCCCAAAAAAACGGCCGTTTAAAAAAAAAGATTGCCTTGATACATGTCCCCTGGCGCAGGACCAAGGTCCCCAAACACTTTTTATGACAATAACCTGCATATAAGCCTTTAAAATTAGCACTTTTGATTATTCATGTTCGTGTCCCATAGACTTTAACGGTGTTCGTGTGTTCTGATGATTTTTTTGCCTGTTCGGTATGTTTTGGTGCGATTCGGGGGGTGTTAAGCCCATCCCTTTTGAACAGTGCTCTGTGAGATGTTCAAAGCTTGGGATATTTTTTTAGAACCTAACCCTGCTTTAAACTTATTCACAACTTTATTCCTGACCTTTCTGGTGTGTTCCTTAGCCTTCATGATGCTGTTTGTTCATTAAGGTTCTCTAACACACCTCTGAGGGCTTCATAGAACAGCTGTATTTACACTGAGATTAAATTACACACAGGTGGACTCTATTTACTAATTAGGTGACTTCTGAAGACAATTGGTTCCACTAGATTTTGGTTAGGGGTATCAGAGTAAAAGGGGTTGAATACAAATGCATGCCACACTTTTCAGAAATTTATTTATTTATATTTTTCTTCCACTTCAAAATTATGTGCCAATTTGTTTTGGTCTATCACATAAAATCCCAATAAAATACAATTACATTTTTGGTTGTAGCATGACAAAATGTGGGAAAATTTCAAGGAATATGAATACTTTTTCAAAGCACTGTAAAGATGGAGTGTGCTGGGGCAAGGGTGGAATTAGAAATGGGTATGAATTAGGCCCTGAGAAGAGGTAATTTTGTAGGATTATATCTCCCATGTGATTTGGACATGCCTTGGAAGTCCTCATGATAAATAAAAGTCTGTGGCTGGGTAGGGTATAGTCTGGACCGGCCTGTTAATCCTTCTTCTCTTGTAACCCCTCTACAGCAGTAATTGGCCTGAAAATAAAGGTGTCGGCTTCTGGCAACAATGGACTGACATCCAACATACACATGGAAGCATGCCATAGTGCTATGTTTTGTCACCATGACATTCTTCTCCTTTTTCACCTTCTCATAATCATACAAGAATTATGTTCCTATTCTGCACTCTTCTCTTAGTTGTTTAGTGAAGTGATGGGTATAAAAAAAGGACCTGTGATGGCACTGGTGTCAATATATCAGGCATGTTCAAAGTCTGGCCTGCATTGCAGTTTCATACAGCTCCATTGGTAATTTGGACATAGATATCTTTTGTGGCCCCCAACAAATCCCCGAGCACCGGGGCCACAAAAGATATATATTCTGACTGCCTTGGAGGGGACAGGGAGGGGGCGAGATGAGTGTCGTCAGATTACATACAGGAGAATCTCAGCGGTCTCTGTAATAGGAAGTCCCATCTCCTTGGCTGCCATTGGATAACAGTTCTGTCTATCATAGGAGGCGGGACTTTGTATTAAAGAGGCCACTGAGAAAACAGGAGATTCTCCTGTATGTAATCCGTTGGCACTCGTCCTGTCCCCTCTGAGGCTGCAGATGGGCATCGATCAGGCTGCACTGATGGCAATGGTGAGGCTGAATTCATGGCAATGGTGAGGCTGCATTCATGACAATGGTAAGGCAGCATTCATGGAAATGGGGAGGCTGTATTTATGACAATTGTTAGGCCGCATTCGTGGCAATGGCGAGGCTGCATTCATGGCACTTGTGAGGCTGCATGCAGGCAATGGTGAGGCTGCATTCAGGGCGATGGTGAGGCTGCATTCATGGCACTTGCGAGACTGCATTCATGGCAATGGCGAGGCTGCATTCATGGCAATGGTAAGGCTGCAGATGGGCACTGACTAGGCTGCATTGATGGGCACTGACACCTTTTTTGCTTCACAATTCTTTATTTAAAATGTAAGTTTTTTCCTGAAACTTCCCTCTTCAAGTGAAGGTGCGTGTTATACGACTGTGCGTGTTATATGTTGATAAATACGTTATATCCAAATAACATGCCCAAGTTCATCCTTAGTCCTGAGCGGCGCTTGGGGATTTGTTGGGGGCCACAAAAAAAAAAAAAAAAAAAAAAAAAAAAAATATATATATATATATATATATATATATATATATATATATATAACATGCCCGTGCTCATCTCTTCACCACACACAGCCACTAAGGCAACAGATTTGTTGTTCGGCAGTGTATTAGTGCTCGGACAAACACACCGAATTTTAATCTTTCAAAGAATGTCAGGCAAAATGGTCAGCCCTCATGCATGTTCACTGTTTCATCAAATCTGGCCCTTTTTAAAAAAAAAGTTTGGACACCCCTGGTCTAAGCTAAGTATTTTATAATGAGCTAATATGTGATGTATACTAGCCCATTATGCCTTTGTCTTGCAAGGGTTTTTTTCTGCGTTTACAACCACTTTAAATTGCCCATTACCCTAGTTGGCTGGCTAGCCTTAGTGTCATACAAATAGCAGACATCATAGCAACATAATACCCATCTGGGCTGGGGGTGCTGAGGCTTAAAGATCCAATTTGAACACTTTGGGGGTCATTTACTATAGCGCTAATTACTGCGAATTAGCACTAATCACTGTAATTAGCGCTAAAATGGTATTCACTATAGTGCTGTACAAAAAATACTCTGAAAATACTCTCAAAAACAAATTTACTATACTCTGAAGAAAACAAGGGAAGGGGAAAGGGGATTCTTCCAAACTCACACCATCACACCTTAATATTTTTCTCAACTCTCATTTTAACTCCCATGGCTTTTTACCAACAGTTATAGTAAATACCAAAATGGGCGCTGGGTTAAAAATATTTTTTTCTCTGTCACTTTCACTTGTTGCTGTCCATCTCACAAAAATCTTTACCCAAACTCACACAGGTGTCTTTACAAACCACAAACAAATTTAAAATGAATTTAAAAGATATAATCATAATTTGAGCCCAAAAAATGTGATATGTGTACCAACATCAGAAATAAAAATGGCATTCCCAAAATTCAGAGGATAACATCACTATTCTACACTCACACACGGAGAACCACCATATATCACATAATAAATCAAGAATAACTCCTGGCTAATGTAATTCCACCATCTATATGTCCAAAGTAATGCAGTATTTATGTGTAGGAGGGCTCCACATGTGGCAGCTCAGTGGCTTAGACGTTAGCATTTCCATCTACCAGCACTGAGTTTCTGGGGTCGCATTCCCAAACATGGCGCTTCATGTATAGAAGTTCTGTTCTTCTTAATGTATAGAAGTTATGTTGTTAAACATAACTCCTGACTCAGGGACTTCCCTAAATTATATCTAAATGTAGTATTTATGTGTAGGAGGGTTCCACCACCATTGCAAATTGTGTCATATGTTTTCCATGGACAGGGACTGCATGGGGTCCCCCCCAAAATCCATACCTACATTACATTCATTCAGTTGTCGATATATCACTCCTCTAATGCTCTTCTGGACTTTGGATCACAAACGTAGGGATGAGCCGAAACACCCCCCGGTTCGGTTCGCACCAGAACTTTCGAACGGACCCCGAATTCGTACGAACTTTAGAACCCCATTGAAGTCTATGGGACTCGAACGTTTGAAATTAAAAGTGCTAATTTTAATGGCTAATATGCAAGATACTGTCCTAAAAAGGGTTTGGGGACCTGGCTCCTGCCCCAGGGGACATGGGTCAATGCCTAAAATGTTTTTTAAAATGGCCGTTTTGGCGGGAGCACTGATTTTAATGACGATTAAAGTGAAAAAAAAAGTGAAATATTCCTTTAAATATGGTGCCTGGGGGGTGTCTGTAGTATGCCTGTGAAGTGCCACGTGTTTCCCGTGTTTAGAACAGTCCCTGCACAAAATGACATTAAACGGAAATAACATCATTTAAAACTGCTTGCGGTTTTAATGTTATATCTGGTTCCTGCAATATGGTTGAAAATCATTGAGAAAAATGGCATGGGTAGCCCTCCCTGCCCATTACCAGCCCCTTTGGGTCTTGTTCGCATATTAAGGGGAACCCCGTACCCATATTAAAAAAAGGAAATGCGTGTGGCCCCCAGGCCCTATATACTCAGAACAGCAGTATACAGGCGGTGCAAACAAGACAGGGACTATGTAGGTTTGTTGTGTTAAGTTGAATCTGTTTGTAATTTTCAACTGGTACATTTTTAAAGTGTAGCTCCAGTCAAAAAAACTATTTTTAAGCTTTTTGGAAAACATAGGGAAGGGTTATCACCCCTGTATAATTTGTTTTGTCGTCCATCTTTTTTAATCTCACTTGCTGTTGTCTCCTTCCGTTTGCAAGTAGGAGATGTTTATAAGTTGGATGTTTGAAAGTAGGGGTCTGCCCTATATGCTCTGCAGAAAGGGCAGAACAAGGTGTTGGTTTTGCCACAACATTGTAAGCCCTGAAAGTGACTCTTGGTGGGCGCTGGAGCGCCCTGCTGTGAACGATTATATCAAGAATTGTAATTACATGCCATTGTTGAACAGTGGTAGAAAAATTGACCTTTGGTGGTTGTGGTGCTGGTGCCACAACACTATAAGTCCTCACAGTTACTCTGGGTGGGCACAGGAACGGGCCCTCCTGTGATATATTATATCAAGAATTGTAATTACATGTCCCTGTTAAACAGGGGCAGAAAAATTGGGCCTTAGGCACTGGTGCTGGTGCCACCACACTGCAACCTCTCCCATACACTCTAGTTTTATTGCAGGAATTAGCCCTGCTGCAAAGCATTGCATAAAAAATTGTAATTAAACGCCCCTGTTAAACAGGGGCAGAAAAATTGGGCCTTAGGGACTGGTGCTGGTGCCACCACACTGCAACCTCTCCCATATACTCTATTTTTATTGCAGGAATTAGCCCTGCTGCAAAGCATTGCATCAAAAATTGTAATTAAACGCCCCTGTTAAACAGGGGCAGAAAAATTGGGCTGATGGCATCACCCAGAGCCAGAAATGTTCTTCCAACATATCAGCGGAGGAGGAAGAGGATAGACAATCAACATAACAGGACAGTCACTCAGCATCAGCATAGGCAGTCTTGAAGGGATGTGATATTTCCAAAAAAATTATTTGGTTACATCAGCTTCAGGTGCTTGGTAGCTGTGGGTGATCCAAGACTGATTTATCTTGATGAAGGTCAGTCGATCAACTGATTCGGTGGACAGGCGCACCCTGTGATCGGTAACAAAGCCACCAGCAGCACTGAAGGTGCGTTTCGAAAGAACGCTGGATGCAGGACAGGCCAGTAGCTCAATTGCATACTGTGCAAGCTCTGGCCAGTGATCCATCCTCAAGACCCAATAAGCCAGAGGATTTTCTGTGGGAAAGGTGTCCAAGTCTGACCTTGCCCCTAGGTATTCCTGCACCATGTAAATCAGACGCTGGCGATGGTTGCTGGAACCGATCATACCTTGGGGCTGCGGACTAAAAAATTGTGTGAAAGCATCAGTCAGACGGCCACCTTCTCCACCACTCCTTCTGACCGATGCCTCAGCAACACATTGTCCAGGACCAGGAGTTTGTAACCTCCCAGTCTCTGGGAACGCGTTGCACAGACCTTTCTGCAAGGCCTCCCGGAGATGTCTCATCCTCTGCTCCCTCTGCGATGGCAAGATAAGGTCGGCAACCTTACCCTTGTACCGTGGATCAAGGAGAGTGGCCAGCCAGTAATGGTCCCTCTCCTTGATCCGAAGAATACGAGGATCCTTCCGCAGGCTTTGCAGGATCAGGGAGGCCATGCAGCGTAGGTTAGCTGAGGCATTCGGTCCGGAGTCCTCTGGGTCACTAAGGACAACATGATCTGCAGCTACCTCCTCCCAGCCACGTACAAGTCCACGTGTTTCTTGGGACTGTAAATCATCCCTACAAGACTGCTTCTGCTGCTCCTGCTGCTGAGTGCCAGCCTCCACCTCCATGCTGACACAATCAATATCCTCCTCCTCATCCCCTTCCTGTGTGATGGGTGGCACAGCAGGAACACTGTCTGGATAAAGGGGGCCTTGAGAGGCAAGGAAGTCCTCCTCTTCCTGCCTCTGTTCTGCCTCAAGTGCCCTGTCCATTATTCCACGCAGCGTATGCTCCAAGAGGTGGACAAGAGGTACAGTGTCACTGATGCATGCACTGTCACTGCTCACCATCCTTGTGGCCTCCTCAAACGGTGAGAGGACAGTGCATGCATCCCTGATCATGCCCCACTGGCGTGGTGAGAAAAAACCGAGCTCCCCTGACCCTGTCCTGGTGCCGTAGTCGCACAGGTACTCATTGATGGCCCTCTGCTGCATGTGCAGCCGCTGCAGCATGGCCAACGTTGAGTTCCACCTGGTGGGCATGTCACATATAAGGCGGTTATTGGGCAGGTTCAACTCCTTTTGGAGCTCAGCCAGCCGAGCACAGGCATTAAATGATCGGTGGAAATGCACACAGACTTTCCTGGCCTGCTTCAGGACATCCTGTAAGCCGGGGTACCTGCCCAAGAACCGCTGCACCACCAGGTTAAGGACGTGAGCTACACAGGGCACGTGGGTCAGTTGTCTCTGTCGGAGGGCGGAGAGGAGGTTGGTGCCATTGTCGCAAACCACCATTCCTGGCTTAAGCTGGCGTGGCGTCAACCACCTCTCGGCCTGCCCCTGCAGAGCTGACAAAACATCCGCCCCAGTGTGGCTCCTGTCCCCCAAACAAACCAGCGCAAGCACGGCATGGCATCGTTTTGCCTGCGTACTTGCGTAGCCCCTGGAACGCCTACGGAGCACCGCTGGTTCTGAGGACAGAGCACTGGAAGAGGCCATGGAGGAAGAAGAAGAGGAGGGGGTGGAGGAGAGAGGTGTGTCACAACCAATAGTAGCATTTTGGAGGCGTGGTGGCGGAACAACCTCCAACACTACTGCACCTTGTCCTGCATCCTTCCCAGCTGCCAGAAGAGTGACCCAATGGGCCGTGAAAGACAGGTAACGTCCCTGTCCATGCCTGCTGGACCATGAGTCAGCGGTAATATGCACCTAACCGCTGACCGCCCTGTCCAGCGAGGCAAGGACATTGCCTTCCACATGCCGATAGAGAGCCGGAATCGCCTTCCGTGAGAAAAAGTGGCGTTTGGGGACCTGCCACTGAGGAACCGCACATTGTACAAACTCACGGAAGGGGGCCGAGTCTACCAACTGAAAAGGCAGCAGTTGAAGTGCTAGCAATTTAGCCAAGCTAGCATTCAACCGATGGGCATGTGGATGGCTGGGAGTGAACTTCTTTCGCCGGTCAAGCAGCTGGGGCAGGGACATTTGCCTGCTATAATCGGACGTGGGTGTACTGCTAGCAGAGTGCCCGGAAGCACTTGGCTGTGACACACTTAATTCTGCACCTTCATTCCTCTCAGAGCAGGTTTCAGAGAGGACTGAAGGTCTAGTGGGGTTGGAGATGCCAGCTGATGAGGAGCAAGGAGAGATCAGCTTTGTTCTTTGGTGTGGGTCTTTGAGGTACGCTTGCCAACGAGCTGCATGGCAGGTCAACATATGTCTGGTCAAGCATGTGGTGCCCAAGCGGCTGATGTTTTGGCCACGCGAGATACGCTTGAGACATATGTTGCAAATAGCAGCGGTGCGATCTGATGCACTCGTCTCAAAAAAGGCCCACACCAAAGAACTTTTAGAATAATGCGCAGAGGCAGCGCCCTGCACAGACGGAGCTCTGCGGTGTGATTCAGTTGGTGTGCTGCCCCTAAGCTGGCCCCCGGAGGGCATCCTGCCTCGTTGGACATGTGCCTCCTCCTCCTCCTCCTCTCTCCTACCAGGCACCCACGTGGAGTCAGTGCCCTCATCATCCCCTCCCTCTTCATCGCTGTAGCAAACCTGGCAATATGCTGCAGCTTGTGGAACCTGACTGCCAGATTGCTGTCCTTCTTGAGCATCCCCTCTCTCTGCATTCACGCTACTGCCTTCCTCTAGCTGAGTGTCATCATCAGAGGCTACAAAACACTGGGCATCCTCCTGGAGCATGTACCCAACACTGTGCTCAAAGAGTTCAGGAGACTCCTCAGGAGGACGTGGTGGGTCTAGGGAAGGAGTCACTGATGATGACATTGAGACGAGGGAAGACGATGCGTTGGCAGCTGCTTTGCTAGTACCCTGAGACTGGGTGAGAGAGGATGAGGAGGATGAAGAGGGCTTGGTCATCCACTCTACCAAGTCATTGGCATGTTGCGGTTCAACATGTCCAGCTCCTGAAAAGAAGGACAAGCGTGTCCCATGGCCACGTGCTGATGACAATGCACCGCGTCCACGACCAGCACTGTTGTCTCTAGATACAGAGCCTGCTTGCCCTCTTTTATCGGCTTGCGCCTGTCTGCCTCTCCTTGCTGGCCTTCCAGACATGGTAATGGCCTGAAGGGAGTTGGGTAAAACAGCAGTTGGGTAGTGTATATTGTGCTGGAGGCACACAACACCCACTAACTCCTGCAGATGCCTTTATTATAGAACACCAGAGATAAAGGGGTATACTGTAATGGAGTCACACAACACCCACTAAGCCCTGCAGATGGCTCTATTAGAGAACAGCAATAAACGGTAGATACAGGTGTATATTGTGCTGGAGGCACAAAACACCCACTAACTCCTGCAGATGCCTCTATTATAGAACACCAGAGATAAAGGGGTATATACAGATGTATACTGTGCTGTGCTGGAGGCACACACAACTTCCAATAACTCCTGCAGATGGCAAGTGGGCTCAAATAGAGAAGAGCTATGTAGGTGGATATAGCGGTGTGTACTGGGTACAGAGCACGCAGACAGCACGCACAAGCTCCTAACACTACTGACTGCAAGCTCTATTATAAAAGATAGATCACTAGCTATATAGGTGAGGTGAATATAGCAGTGTATACTGCGGTCAGGGCAAGCAGACAACAACCACTACAGAAGAGCAAGATCGAAAATCGGCCGATAACGATCGGTGTGTACTGTGTTGAAGGTACACAGAACACCCACTAACTGCTTCAGACGCCAACACACTACATAAGGCCGCCGCGCTGGCGGCCTTATATAGTGTGGGGCGTGTACTACACAGCCTGAGCTATGATTGGCCACAGGCATCCTGCCTGTGGCCAATCATGGCTCTCCTCGCTGCTGGCGCTGTGATTGGCCAAGCATGCGGGGTCACAGTGCATGCTTGGCCAATCATGAGCCAGCAATGCACTGCGATGACGCAGTGCATTGTGGGCCATGAGCGCCACACGAATTTGGCGTGAATGGCCCATAACGTTCGGAATTCGCTGAACGGGCGAACAGCCGATGTTCGAGTCGAACGTATGTTCGACTCGAACACGAAGCTCATCCCTACACAAACGGAGGCATGATGTGATGTGATGCATGATGGCATTCACCTGCTGCATTGTTTCTTTGTCCGACCACTGCATCTAAGGTCCTCAACAGTGCCTATTTCTTTGTGCTTATTCAAAAGAGCTTGAACAGCACATTTTGAAACCCAGTTTACTTTAAAATCTTTCTCTGGGAGAGACCTTCTGATGTCGTATAACTACCTTGTGTGCCCAGTCTTGCCATGGTGTATGACCTGTGACATGAAACTGTCTTCCTTGTCCAGTTTTAAGGCTTCAACAAAGCTATTTCTGTTTTAGTTCATGACTGTGTTTCAACATACATATGAAATTGATGATCATTAGAGCCTGCTTGTTATAATTGGTTAGTCATACACCTGACTCGATTCCTACAAAATCCCTGTGTACAAGTGTAAAAAGTGTGCAAATGAAAAATGTTATGCTGGTTTCAAGCCAAAGGCTAGTCACAACAAATATTGATTTGCTTTAGATATTTCTTCTGTTTGCTCACTTTGCATTTTGTAAATTAATAAAACGAAACAATTAAAATATATATTTTTGAAAGCATTCTTACTTTACAGCATTTCTTCACACCTGCCTAAAACTTTTGCACAGTACTGTATATCTAGCTATTAAGATTTACAAATCAGCTATAATTAATTAAAAACAACAATATCCAAGACTGGGTGTTAGCAAAAGTCTGGCCCAGGCACCATGGGGATAGTAAATGAGAGGGACAAAAAACAACACATCCCAAGTGTTCCTCACCTGGTATCTAGAATAAATATGGAACTCCTATAATTTACATCCTATAACTCAGGGGTGTCCAAACTTTTTTCAAAGAGGGCCAGATTTGATGAAGTGAGCATGTGTGAGGGCCGACCATTTTGCCTGACATTCTTTGAACCATTAAAATTCGGTCGAATCTGGTCGTTCGAGCACTAATACAGTGCCCAACAAGAATTCTCTTGCCTTTGTTGCGCTTGTTCCCGACACACAGATGAAGGCTCTGCTCTTTAGGGGCACCGTTAATTCTAAATGGTACCCCACACATTGGAAAACGTAGTGTGCTTTTGGTGCAGTGCAATCTAAAAAAAAAAAAAAAAAAAGCTCAGGGACTTCTTTCCCTGCATTTTTGTGGATAGGGAAGCCACACAGATGTGAACCAACCAAGGGCTTGTTGGCGGGGCAGTAAAACCACATGGTTAAGCTGTTTTTACCACCCTCAACTTCTCCCCCTTTAGCTGCAGAGGGAGCAGCTGGGGGTGTACACATGCTGTGGCTGCAGCTGGAGGTATACCCAGGGTTAGGGATTAGCTCAGGCGTGTTTGCATGGAACACATGCAGAGCCCGCCAGGAAGTCGGCACAGCGCTGCACTAATCACAGGCAGTGAGACATTGTCCGATCTCTGCAGCCGCGCATCGAGGCAATGTCTCAATGCCTGTGATTAGCGCAGCGATGCGTCGACTTCCTGGCGGGCTCTGCACGTGTTTCATGCGAACACACGTGAGCTCATCCCTACCCAGGGTGAATGGGCCTGCACTGCAACTACCCCGCAACTGTGCAATCCACACATATAGTGATGCTGCATTTACGGGCTTAAAACAGGTGGTGAGAAGGCAACATAATGCCTCTTTACCGCCTTTCAAATGCCTCTCAAAAGCGATCTGTGCATAGATTGCTTTTCAGAGGAGCAGTCGTCCTGGCTGCTATCACACACAAGCCCTACAAAAGCAGTTCTGATGGTACAAGAATGGGGGGGGGGGGCTGAATTAAAAGTAACATACACACAGACACATGCACACACATGCAGGCACATACACACACACAGACACATGCATACAGACATACATACATACATACAGACACACATACATACAGACACATGCACACACATACATACACATACATACATACATACAGACACACATACATACATACAGACACACACACACATACATACAGACACATGCACACACATACAGACACATGCACACACATACAGACACACATACATACATACAGACATATGCACCTTACATACATACAGACACATGCACCTTACATACATACAGACATACATACAGACACATGCATACACATACATACATGCACACACATACATACAGACATACATACAGACACATGCACACACATACATACATACAGACACATGCACACACAGACATCCACATGCATACACATACATACAGACACATGCGTGCACACACATACATACAGACACATGCATACATACAGACATACATGCACACACATACAGACAAATACATACATACAGACATACATACAGACACATGCACACACATACAGACACATGAATAAAGCCCTTTTAAAACGAATCTAGCTTCTAGCACAGTACTGTACCTTTCCAGCTTCCTCATTCAGCTGGGTACTGCACTGTAAGGGGAAGCAGAGAGCACAGCACACTTCCCTGCACTTTACTTTTACCTTTGAAGCCAGCGGAGCTTCTCACAGTGTAAGGGATCAATCTCATCTGACAGCCCTGATCCCGCGGCACACCAGGCGGGCGTTCAAAATCGGAGCGCGGGCCGGAATTTGGACATTCCTGTCTTAGACTGAAGCTGTTGCAGCCGTCCCTGCACACCGCTGTGACCGGTGACATGTCTCCCGGAGTTATTTCTGGGTTCGCTTGCTCCAGTGCTGTGGTTGGCTGGAGCCGCAATGATGTCACTGCCGCACATGCGCGTGGGAGCCGCCGTTTCTTCACTGCGCATGTGCCAATGATGTTGGCACATGCATATACAGTGAATATCTTCTAAACTGTGCAAGTTTAGGAGGTATTCACTGTACCTACAGGTAAGCCTTATTATAGCCTTACCTTAGCCTTACCTGTAGGTGAAAGTGGTGAAACAGGGTTTTACAACCACTTTAAAACATAGAAATATAGAGTTTACCCTGTACCTTAAATGCTTCCAGATATCTGATTGCAAAATTAGTACCTTTTCTCCATGGATTCAGTGATAGCACAGGGTAAGCGTTATCCAGTGTTAATTTTGGCAGCAAATTTCAATTAAGATTTAGTCTTAGAACTAAAATGGCATTTTAGATTTAGTCCCATTTTAGTCTTCTGCAATTGTTTTAGTTTTAGTCGTATTTAGTCGACTAAATCTCCAGTACATTTTAGTTGACTAAAATGTCCTACGTTTTAGTCAACTAAAATCTCCAATATATTTTAGTCAACTAAAACTCATTTTAGTCGTTTAACATCTAATTGTTGTAATTCAATTGTAATGCATTAGTTAACAATCCTCTACAATTTGCAAACTCATTATATACTGCTGGAGTGAAAAATAGAATATGTTATTTATTATTACATTGAGGTAAGAACATGCACTACAAACCAATGTTAATTTTGAAGTCAAATTTTTATTTAAATTTAGTCTTAGTCTTTTGACTAAAATGGCATTTTAGTTTTAGTCGTATTTTAGTCATTTCAGTTGTTTTAGTTTTAGTCGTATTTTAGTCGACTAAAATAATATTCATTTAGTAGACTAAAATATTTTAGTCGTTTTAGTCGACTAAATTAACACTGGCATTATCATTATTGCCATTCAATTAAGATGTTCAGGTACACATTTTAAGTAAACTTTAGACATCAGCCTTCTGCTATAAAGAAAAACATTAAATTGGCATGACATTGTTTTCATGGAATTTACAGATTTTTTTTTTATAGCACAGTGTTTCTAGCTTGGTCATTTCATCATAATATTATAATAATTACATTGTACAATAAGGCATAAGGAAACACAAATTGTGCACTGGTCAGTCCAATTAAGGTATATAACATAAAATTTATAACAATTCTTAAAGATTCAAAAATATTCTTAAAATGACTCTGACAAGGATGTAGAGTTTTGCTTGAGATTATATTGTCCAAATATTTATTTTCGGTGGCTTTAATATGTAATTATATATGTGTTTTCAGCATCACTTTCCAGCTATTTCAGTAATCATTGTAGCACAAAGCTTTTAACTCATCCCATATTACTTGCCTCAAGCCATTGCATTTAGAGAAATCGGATTTTACTTCCTAGTACTTATTCTTGTCTGCATTTAGCTTTTGTGGTGAGCTAAAATGCCATCATATACATTAAATTGGTGCAACAGGAATGTTAATTTTTTAATGGTATATTACAATTTAATGTAAATGGTTAATGGCATATTACGGTTACAATAATTTGCCCATTTAATGTACAAGTCCTCACATTCTAAAATACTTAAAGCGGTAGTAAACCCGCACATTTATTTTTTTAAACCTGCAAAGCAAAAGGCATAATGAGCTAGTATGCACCGCATACTAGCTCATTATGAAATACTTACCTTAGAACGAGGCCCCGACATCTGGCCCGATCCACGCCGAGGGAGCTGACATGTTCCCTCTGCGTTTCTTCTGGGTATCGCGGCTCCGGCGCTGTGAGTGGCCGGAGCCGCGATATCGTCACTCCCGCGCATGCGCGCGGGAGATTTCATTCTGGCCGGCCGGCCACTGCCGGATTTTCAGGCTGAGAATCCCCTTGTGCGCATGCGCCGCTGCAGTCAGCGGCGCATACCGAGGGGAATATCTCCTAAACCGTACAGGTTTAGGAGATATTTTTTTTACCTACAGGTAAGCCTTATTATAGGCTTTCCTGTAGGTAAAAGTAAAAAAATGGAGTATACAACCACTTTAATAGCAAAGTCCGCCTTTCTGACCATGTTTAATGTCATACCTATATTTAGTGTGTAATATAACGCATAGTCAGAGTCGTCTGTAACTTACAACACATACAATTCTGTGTCCCCTACATTTTTAACACAAAGTATCTTTTTAAATATTTTCAATATTTAAAGTGGAGCTCCACCCAAAAGCTCAGTTTGTTTGCACCCTCCCCCCATCCATTCTCACATTTAGCACCTTTTTGGGGGGGGGGTACCTGGTGTTGACAGGTACTCGCTCCCACTTCCTGGTCAGATCGCTGTGACAATCTGCGAAGATGTGCAGCCCCTCCTCTTCCTTTCCCCCACAGCCTTCTGGGACACACAGGTCCAGGGACCATTCAGAAAGCATAGTAGGAAATGGGCTGTGAAGCTTGAAGGCTTTACAGCCGGTTTCCCTTACCTAAGATGTCCAGCGCCTACATCTGCAACTGAAGAATCTCTGGACAGGTAAGTGTCCTTATATTAAAAGTCAGCAACTACAGTGTTTGGATAATTTTTGTATTTTTTTGGTCTACAGCCCTGCCCAAGTGCCGCTTTCCAGTGTTAGATGGATATTCTCCTGTGCAGCAGACATTTTTGCTTCTCTACATTTTTATAATGACATTGGGATTCACTTTGTTTTCAGATGGCGCTATGGGATTGTATTTCTCCAAAGCCCATAGGCAGCTGAACTGACCAGTAAAGCCCTGTTCTTCTCAGAAAATGACTTTGTAATAGTGATATGGAAATCTAGACAATGGTATATGGAGATCTGGGCCATGTGCTCTCTCGTGGATTCTACTGTGAGCTCAGTGTTCTCAACATAACCTACTTGAGGTAATGACAAACCATTCTCAAGGGCAGAGAAATATGAATTGTCCTAAATTAACTCTACGTAATATGCAAAAGATATGCACATTTGTGTATTCTGCCTGAATAGAATAATAGATCTCTACCTGTAATATTATATTTCAGCAACTCAGATTGTGAACATCCAGTGTAGTAAAGTCTTCCCCTGTGGTCCTCTCTTCTCACTAAAACATTAAATAGCTCTTTTCTGTTTAAAAGAATATAGGCAATATTGTTACTTACTCAAGGGTCAGGAACATACCAGGACATTAAGGTAAATCTATACGTGGGAATGTCTAGTGAGATTATGATCTTGATAGGTAGAGTTAGCCAGTTCTCTACCATTTTGCTTCCTGTTATTTATTTACTGAAATTTTAGTCCTCAACACTGGGTGTTGTAAACCTGCATTTGTATAAATTCAGAGGACATTTCTAAACACATATAAATAAATGAAATTATTTTTTGAACGTTTCAAATCTTTTTACTTTCAATATAAACCAGAAAAAAAGGAGAGGAAGCAACACAGAGTCAGGCATAAATATGTAATACAATCTAACCATAATCCAAACAAATGTACAATATAACAAGTATAATGCCTCCTGACTACACCCTCACATAGCATGTACAATAGGTAAATACATAACAAACACACGCATCTCACTTCATGGGGAAGCAATAGAAGCCCTTGTTTATTTAGATAGTACCATGAAAAATGCCCAACTCCAACAAGCAAACATGAAGAGGGACAGGAGAATGGAAAAATGAAAGGGGGAAAAAAAAGAAAAACAAAAGAAAGTAAGAAGAGGGGAGCACAGCAAGAAGATATACTTGATTCTAAGCATGTGACCAACCGCCTTCATTCAGAGCGTATATATCAACCAGAGCTTGTGTTGGCCAGGTTCAAACTACAGGTATGATTTAAAGCCTTCAGAGTCCACGTGTAATAACCAAAGGCATCAGGTTTTAAATTCATGTAATGAATGTGTTAAGAGAAAATGTAATTCTGTGTGTAGAATTCAGTGTGGACACTCTAAATATATGTAAACGTATCTAAACCCACTTTAACACAATGTAGCACCCTCATAGATAGGAGCTAGCATGGTTAGATAGCTGTTAAGTTGTGTTTTTGATATGGTAGTTAGAGTGGTTGTAATTATGTGACAGGCAAAAACATATTCTGCTCACTGTAATCAATAAAGCTGCAAACTGCAAGTCAGGTCGGCTCAGTGTGTTCAGCTGTTGCCAGTCTAGCCTTGTCTTGTCCCAGAGTGGGGGAGTTTAGCTTGGGAAGGCATGCTGCCCTCCAAGACACAAGCTGCTGAATAAGGCCTTGGGTAGGCAACCTGAGGGGAGGAATGCAGAGACCACAGGTGCTTTAAAGAAGCAGACTGAGTGGAGCTGACCATCATAGAACTGTCTAGTATCACTTGACATTTGTAGGACTTAAGCCCAGTGTAATGTATATCTATACCCTTCCACCCATGACAGGCACCCCCTCTCCAAACTCCATCCCACCTTAACAAATGACTGGACTAGGCTTGGAGTAAATGGCCATCTGCCCTTAATTTATTAACAAAATATACTTTAATAAAATACCATAAATAACTTTTAACCACTTGCCGACCAGCGCCAGACGATGTACGTCGACAGAATGGCACGGGCAGGCAAATGGGCGTACATGTACGTCCCTTTAAATTTGCCACCCTGCCATCGGGAGCGCGCCGCCGGCGGTGCGCTCCCGCGCTGGTCGGGACCCCCGTGAGTCCGGTCGCGGGACCCGCGGACTCGATCGCCGCGGGCATCCCAGCGATCGTCTCACGGAGCGGCCGAATGGAGAAGTGACGTTGTAAACAACATTTCTCTATTCTGCCTAGCAACTAGTGACGCTGATCTCTGCTCCGATGGGTCCCCCACAATGTCGCAGTCACAATAAAAATCGATGATCACCGCCATTACTAGTAAAAAAATAAAAATAAAAATTATTAATAAAAATGCTATAAAACTATCCCTATTTTGTAAACGCTATAACTTTTGTGCAAACCAATCAATAATCGCTTATTGCTATTTTTTTTACCAAAAATATGTAGAAGAATACGTATCGGCCTAAACTGAGGGAAAAATTTTTTTTTTTATGTATTTTTGGGGGATATTTATTATAACAAAAAGTAAAAAATAATGCGTTTTTTTCAAAATTGTCGCTCTATTTTTGTTTATAGCGCAAAAAATAAAAACCGAAGGGGTGATCAAATACCACCAAAAGAAAGCTCTATTTGTGGAAAAAAAAGGACGTCAATTTTGTTTGGGAGCCACGTCGCACGACAGCGCAATTGTCAGTTAAAGAGACGCAGTGCCGAATTGCAAAAAGTGGTCTGGTCTTTGACCAGCAAATTGGTCCGGTCTGAAAGTGGTTAAATAACTGTAAACATTCCCAGCCTTTTAAACGGGTCATGGGTAAAACATAACAAACACACTGGTCACTGCGAACGACTTCCAACTTTTGACCTCTTGACCTCCAGACTGAATCGCCTGTCTCTGAGGCTATACACAAACCTTCGCAGTAACCTACCCCTTTTAACCCTTCCAGGTTAACCGCTCATAACCTGGAAGTACCATTAACCATCCCCATCCCATGGATGGGTACAACAGTTTTTCTACCTGTACCTCAAGCCCCAAGCACCACCTAGATCCTTCCTTGATAACCTTAACCTAACAGACCCCAATATAACTAGGGAGGGTGGGTGGGGATCGCTTCCTCCTCCGCCCTCCGAGTGATAGCATGACACGCTGCTATCACGTACCATGCCGTGGCTCCGCCCCCCGCTCCACCTACCCCAGCTCTTAAAGCGGCCTGTAATATTAATTAAAACGGTGACAGTGCTGTCCATGCACATGTCATGCTGTCCTGCGCGACCCCTCTGCGGTGTTTGCTACGGGACTCTCTTGACATTTGTAGGACTTAAGCCCAGTGTAATGTATATCTATACCCTTCCACCCATGACAGGCACCCCCTCTCCAAACCCCATCCCACCTTAACAAATGACTGGACTAGGTTTGGAGTAAATGGCCATCTGGCCTTAATTTATTAACAAAATATACTTTAATAAAATACCATAAATAACTTTTAAATAACTGTAAACATTCCCAGCCTTTTAAACAGGTCATGGGTAAAACATAACAAACACACTGGTCACTGGGAACGACTTCCAACTTTTGACCTCTTGACCTCCAGACGGAATCCCCTGTCTCGGAGGCTATACCCAAACCATCGCAGTGACCTACCCCTTTTAACCCTTCCAGGTTAACCGCTCATAACCTGGAAGTACCATTAACCATCCCCATCCCATGGATGGGTACAACAGTTTTTCTACCTGTACCTCACATCACCTCTTCAAAAGCCCCAAGCACTGCCACAGCCCGAAAGGGGTAACACCTTACCCTTTTGAGCACCTCCACAAGCGCAGCCCTCGCTGAATGCCCTCCTGAAAGCCTAACGCCCACAGATCTGTCCCCACATCACTCCTCAAATACCGCCAAGTGTCTATTTCCAATTCCCTATGTCTTATAGCAATGCCCCCGTTTCTAATGAAGAACTTGCTCACTTCTTTGTTCACCTTCATCCTGGCCCGGTTCACCTTCTTATCGGATAAAGCCCATCTCCATGACGTCCTACCCACCATATCGGACCAAACCATAACCATATCAGGATAAGCAGCTTTTAACCTCAAGAAATTGCATTTTATATCTCTGATAAGGTCCCTCATGGACCTGGCCCCCATGTCGTTCCCCCCACATGCAATAGCAACACATCCGGTGGCCTGTCAAGGCAATAAAACCTATGCACTTCGCCCAGCACCCTGTTCCATCACATGCCAGGGACCCCGATCCACCGAGCCTGTGCCTTCTGCCTGGGTATGCGGAGTTGTCTGCCATTCGGCCGAATGTCAGCTCTCTTTGCACCCCAAAAAACTTAAGAGTGGCCCAAGATCCACACCAGGCCCACTTCATAACCTGTAAGATAAAATTGGATTAACACACAGAAACAAACCATAAATACCCCACATGCCCCCACAACCTCAAAAGCGTCAAGATTACCCCTTAAGCTAACAATTGCGGGCAGACATACAATTTAAACCTGTCCGAATCCCACCTCCCAAGTCTCCTAACTGCCTCCGCACTCAAACCTGCCCTGGATGCCTCTGTAGCCACCCCAATCCTAAAGGAGTGAGATTAAAAATTCTTTGGGTCAAAACCCGCTTCCACCACACACTTACGAAAAACTGCAATAAACTTAAACCTGGACAGAGAACAGCCGTCCAAGTGTATGAAAAAGGGGCCCACGACCCACGGTCGCGTGTCCAAAAATCTTTTCACTGCCCTTACTGGGCAGATGTCGGCTTCCCCGATCCTGGCCACCTCTACTTGTAACCCCCCCGCTTGATCAGTCTTAGACCGCCGGATCCAGATTCTAACCATGTCTCGGCCTAGCTCCACATCCTCCCTACTGCACGTTTCAACAGGCTGACCAGTTCACTGATCCTGAACGCCCCAAAGAAAGCCAGGGTGAATGCCACCCGGAACAGCGCTTGTTCGTAGGCCGAACTACAGACCTTCCCCACTGCCCAGCACAAGCCCCGAAATAAGTTAAAAGAGACAGGTCGTCTCCCATCCCTCCTCTTGTGTGCCCTCCGGTAGCCCTTTACCGCTTGTCTCAACCAAAATTCCTTTGTGTAGTCCCGCTGTCCCTGCCATTTAAATAAAACCGCCAACCCTGCCAGTTTTCGATCAATTGTGGCCACGATACCCCCTTTTCCATAGCGCTGCTAAGAAAGTAAAACACCGCCTGAGCCATGTCCGCATCTCCCAGGGCCATGCCGTTCGCTTCTAGGCATGCAGACCATTCCTGCCAAACCCTCAAGTAGGCACCCCATGTAGCCTTACTCACAGATTGCTCGATCCAGCGTGCTGCTATTCCAGTGCTATGCTCCACAACCACGTGGGGCAGTCGATTCCGTGACGCTCCGCGTCTGGTGCCAGTCCCCAAGGACCTGTCTCACTGAAAACGAGACAGAGCATCAGCTAAGGTGTTGTCCACCCCCGGCAAGTGCACAGCATTGATGAAAGCATTCACTTGTAAACACTGCAGTACCAGATGCCATAAAATCTGGACAACTGGCCCAGAGGCCGCCATCAGCCTATTGGCCACCTGCACCACACCTAGGTTGTCGCAGTTACACCTCACCTTCAGGTTACGAAAAGACCCCCCCAATCTCTACAGCCACTACAGTAGGAAACAGCTCCAAAAGAACTAGGTTCTTCAGCAGCCCTGCCTCTGACCACTACGAAGGCCAGCGTGCCGCACACCATTGACCTTTGAAGAAGGCCCCGAAACCCGTGGACCCAGCCGCATCCGTGAATAACTCCAGCTCAAAGTTACTGATGGGACCGGACATCCAAAGGGCCCGGCCATTAAAAGATTCAAGGAACCCCTGCCAGACCTTCAAGTCCTCTCTGTGGTCCTAAATGAGGGTCACAAAATGGGTCAGAGCCCCGATGCCCACAGTAGCGGCTGCCAGCTGGCAGAAAAATACATGCCCCATCAGAATAATCCAACAGGCGAAGTTCAGCTTCCCTAGTAAAGATTGCAGTTGCAACTTACGCACTCCAACAGTCCCACGTATTTCCTCTTGAAGCCTCATTAGTTTGTCCAACGGCAACCTGCACTCCATTTTCACTGAATCGATCACGATCCCCAAGAATGTGATACAATCCCTGGGCCCCTCTGTTTTTCCAGGAGCCAACGGGACTCCGAATCACTCTGCCAGGTGTTGCAGCGTTCCCAAGAGAACTGCACAGACATTGGTGCCTGCCGGAACAACACATAGGAAGTCGTCCAGATAATGGATGACCGAGTTGATGCCCGACACATCGCAGACGGCCCTTTCCAAGAAGGAGCCGAACTGCTCAAAGAAGGCACATGAAATTCGAACAGCCCATTGGAAGGCAGCGGTCCACATAAAACCCCCCCTCCCACGTGCAGCCCAGCAGTCAGCGCTCTCTGGGTGCACTGGGTGCACTGGCAGAAATCGGAAGGCCGATTCGACGTCATCGCACACACCTCCGGAGCAATAGCATCGTTAACAGAATCCCCTTTAGGGAATGACAGGTGATGGATCAATCTGAACTTATTAGGCTCCTTCTTAGGAACCACCCCCAGCGGAGAAACCACCAGGTCTAGGAGAGACACCTCACGGAAAGGGCCAGCCACCCGACCTAATGCCACCTCTTTTCCCAATTTTTCTGTGACAACTACTGAGTACAGCAGCACGGACTTCAAATTTTTTGCCAGAGGTGGCACAGAGGTCAATGAACAAGGGATCTTAAAACCAAAGGTAAACCCATCTTCTAACAATTGAGCTGCCACCCGGTCGGGGTATCTACTGAGGAAAGGTAACATCCTTTCCACCCGCACCGGAGTCGTCCCTCTTGTGCGCAGGATCTCCTGGATGCCCTTTTCCTTTTTTGAAGCATTTGGCAAGCGTGCGGGGTCCCCCGCAGCCGGAACACATGTGTTTGAATCTGCAGCTTGCCCCAAACTTACACGTGCCCTCATTAAACTGCCAGCAGAAACCCCAACGTTTTTGGTCGGCTGTCCTGAGGTTGCCGAACCTCCGACCCCGGCTGAAAAAACTGGTTAGGGGCACGGGCCGCCGTCATTAGCTTCATCCATAGGCTAATGTCCTTATGACCCCAGGGAAGTGACGGTCGGACTGCCATTCTTTGCCTGAATTGCACATTGTAACGGAGCCACGCCATCCCTCCGTACGTCCTGTGCTCTTCACTGATAGCTTCTAACAGCGCCAAACAGTTCTCTCCCACGACACTTGCCAATATAGCAAACACCTGAAGCCAATTGGCAAAGGTACGAGGAATCAATCTATATCTATGCTTCTCTTCGTCCTCCTCTTCTTCCGCTCTTCGGGCTTCAACCTATCCAGGTTGAACTTCTCCGGTGGCAACAAGGTGAAGATTCCGACATACTCACCTTTCCATATCTTCTCCTTCACTTCAGGCTTAAGATGTGCACCCAAAGGGTCCTCGAAGCAGATGTACACTTCACTCTTCGCCGTGTCTGCCAACTGCACAGAGTATGCGCTTTTGTCAGCAGGCTTGCTCGTACCCCCTTCAGACGAGGTGCCAGCCGACGTCGTCGGCGTCTCAGAGGCTGTGCCCCCATCAGAACTAGCCACAGGAGCCTGCACCCCGGTAACCCCGCTGCCTTGACTGCGACAGGCCCAGTCGCCTGTGGCTATGCTTGCGCCAGCCCACCCACGGCCCCATGTTCAAATCTCTGAACCAGCTCCTTCAGACCCAACAACAGACCCCCCAGGCCCTCCTGCCCTACCCATGTTTACTGCACTCTTGCCACCGGGGGGTCAACTGCCGTCCCCCCGGCTCTGTCTCCCCACCTGCAACTCCTGAACCCTGAGGACTACCCCGTGTCAGCAATTCATGTAACAAAGAAGAAAAAGAACTAGAAGGATCACACTCACCGGGCTGCCCAGGACCGGGCCTCACAGCCGCCTCCTGCGGACCCCCATGCCGACGACCGACCCTGGTCTTCACCTTCGTTCGACAACTCACCCTCGGATCTTCCGCTGTCGACTTCCGGCTCAAATCGTGGAGTGCAGCTCCCAGACGTGCCTGCTCCAACGGCTAGGGGTCTACAGTGCTGTAAACGAGATTCCCTCTGCCCTTGTCTGCCAGCCTTGCTCCCGCGCCTTGGTGAAGGGCTCCTGCACCTTCCAGTCTGTCCGACCCCTCTCCACCTGCGTCTCCGCAGCGACCCCCGTGGCCTCCTGGTCACTTCTCTGTCCACCTCTAGGGTGCCTCGGACTTGGGGCCATGCCAGCTGCTTGGTCCCCCACCCGCTGGATCTCCTGCCCCCTCAGCCTAGGCTGGCTGCCGCCATCCACCCCTCTTGCGCCCGTCAGCCGACCCATGTATTGCCGCCGTGCTAGGGATGCTGATCCCTGTGGAGTGCCTGTCTTCCCCCAGTGCCGCTTCCTGGACCCTCCTCCTCACTCCACTCTGCTTGGCGTACCTGGTCTCTGTAACCCCCCCTGGCGATGCGTGGAAGCCACCAATCCTGTGTCCCTCCTAGGCGTGCCTGGCATCTCTCGCTGGGGCCCGGGTCAGCATCAGGGCTGTACCGCTCGCCCAAGGTGCTGACACTGCTCCCCCATCGGCCGCTGTGCCCCCCTCTGCCGCCAAGGCCGCAATCTGGTCACAGAGCCATGCGGCACCCTGACTGGCCACTGCCGCTTGCAATTGTAAAAGAAAGCCCTCACTTGCCACCATTGTGTATAGGGAAGCCGAGAGGGAGGGTGCGTCTGGTCGCTTCCTCCTCCGCTCTCCGAGTGATAGCATGGCACGCTGCTATCATGTACCATGCCGTGGCTCCGCCCCCGCTCCGCCTAACCCAGCTCTGAAAGCGGCCTGTAATATTAATTAAAACGGCGACAGTGCTGTCCAAGCACATGTCATGCCGTCCCTGTGCTGACCCCCCCCCCCCCGCGGTGTTTGCTACGGCACTCTCTGGAGGGCATCTTTTGGAATATTAGAAGGCAGAACTCATCTGTCTTTGGGCTTTGTGAGTACAGACATTGCTGGATCTTGGGGACCTTGTGCTCTAGCTACCACTCTAGTGCCTAGTATTGTCAGCTGTAGGTCTACTTAAAGGGGACGCTGACTGGTGTTCCAAAAGAGCTCTGTCCAGATATAGTCCATTAAAGAGTGAAATTTTGCTCTACTTGTTTTACTACTTCTTAAAGCAGAAAGGAAAGTTAAGTCCTCATTTTACATAGTTCTCATTCTTGGAGTATCTTACAACACCACTATCTCCCTATCCAAGTTCTCCAAAAAGAAAAAGAAAATCCCCTAGACCAGTGATGGCGAACATTGGCATCCCAGATGTTTTAGACCTAAATTTCCTATGATGTTCTACTACACTGCAAAGTGCATGAGCATCATGGGAAATGTAGTTCTGAAACAACTGGGAAGCCAAGGTTCGCCATCACTGTCCTAGACTGTTTTTTTTTTTTTTTTGGCGACAAGTGAATGAGCCTGGCTGTGGGGCTGAAGTTTGGGAATACCTGGACAGTAATCTTATGGCTTTGATGGGTATGGGGCTACAATAAGAGCATCTAAATGCAGGCAAAGCAATTGTTTATACTTCCCAGATATCTTCTGTATTTAGAAAAGCTAAAATCAAGAGTGGCAGTCTTAATGAGCCCTTGACAACATCAGGTCAGATTTAGGATGACTTCATATGATGAATTGATTTTTCAAAAATGTCTGATCAGACACTTGGAAAATCCCTCCAATGTGTTACGAGGACCAGGGTACAAATGTGACCCATTTAGGTAAATGGAGCTGAGCTGAAACTACCTTACTAAGGCGGTGGGTGCAGTATTTAGGGGGTTAAAACTGGACTTGCAACTGATCTGCCCTGGCAGTGTAGTACTTATAGGATTAAAACAGGCAATATGTAGCCTCCTAACTGTCTGGCAATGCCTTTGAAAGCGTTAATCACTTTTCAGAAGCATGGTAGCTTGTCACATGTGTAAATGAGCCATTAGTGTGCTCATGTGTTGGTCATAAATGTTGGCTACTACTGGGCCTCTGAGTTCCTAGGACCATGTAAGAGAAACACAACAGATGGGGTTGTGTAGTATTTTGTTTTTTAAATCTATGAAAGCAAAACATTTAATGATTTAAAACATCCAACACAAATGCCCAACATGTTTTGTTATTAATGGACTTTTTTCAGGGCCAGATTAAGAACATCATGGGCCTGGTGCTGAGGATTTTGGTGGGGCCTTTTATGAACAATAAATAAATAAAAATGCAAACTATTTTTTGTTATAACAAATTCAATTAAAGAGAGAGAGGGAGGATGAGAGAGAGAGAAAGACAGAGAGAGAGAAAGGGGATGAAGGAGGTGTGAGGGGTAAGGGCGGGAGGATGAGAGAGAAAGGGGGGGATAGGAGAGAGAGGATGCACATGAGCATGTGTGGGAGTGACATCAACGCAGCCTGGCCAAGGCAAGTGACCGAAGGCACAGAACCCAGAAGGAAGACCGGGTGAAGATGGAAGTGCCCGGGCCCCGCCAGATTGATCACAGCACAGCACTGGAGGGCTCAGTCTGACAATTTAAGTGTACCCTAATGTGCTAATATGCTGTGCATACTTGTACATTATGGCATAACCTACCCCAGGGCCTCTAAAATGTAGTAATGTTAGAAAAGTTTACTACTGCTTTAATATCACAGGAGCCTCTCATGGGGCCCCTACTTACCCTGTGGCCCTTGGGCAGTGCCTAAGTGCATAGTTGTCAACATTTGAAAAATAATTTCAGCAACACTTTTTTTTACAAGTGCTATATTTAGAGTAGCTGACATCCCCTATGTTCCTCTATACATCACAATAGTAATTGCAAAATGAAATAAGTACTAATAATGGGGAAGAACAAATATGAGAACTGTGAGATTTTCTTTAGTTGAACTGACAAAAGTGCCCATTCTAGAGCTGGTAACATTGAGGATATTCAGTATAATTTTAAAGAACAGTTTTTGTGGGTAAGAGGCATATTGGAGGAGTATGGATGGTATAAAAGGGGGAAGTATGTGCAGGTGAGGGAGAGGAATGTGGAGGGTCTAACAGTGGGCAGTATGTACATGAGAGGAGTGCGAAGGGTATGACAGTGGGCAGTATGCACAGCAGAGGAGTGTAGAGGGTATGACATTGGGCACTATGTATAGGAGAGGAGTGTGGAGGGTATGACAGTGAGTAGTATGTACAGGAGAGGAGTGCGAAAGGTATGACAGTGGGCAGTATGCACAGCAGAGGAGTGTAGAGGGTATGACATTGGGCACTATGTATAGGAGAGGAGTGTGGAGGGTATGACAGTGAGTAGTATGTACAGGAGAGGAGTGTTGGAGGTATGACAGTGGGCACTATGTATAGGAGAGGAGTTTGGAGGGTATGACAGGGGGCACTATGTATAGGAGAGAAGTGTTGGAGGTATGACAGTGGGCACTATATATAGGAGAGGAGTGTGGAGGGTATAACAGTGGGCACTATGTATAGGAGAGAAGTGTTGGAGGTATGACAGTGGGCACTATGTATAGGAGAGGAGTGTGGAGGGTATGACAGTGAGTAGTATGTACAGGAGAGGAGTGTGGAGGGTATGACGGTGGGCACTATGTATAGGAGAGGAGTGTGGAGGGTACGACAGTGGGCACTATGTACAGGAGAGAAGTGTATGACAGCGGGCACTATGTATAGGAGAGGAGTGTGTAGGATATGACAGCGGGCGTTATGTATAGGAGAGAAGTATTGGAGGTATGACAGTGGGCACTATGTATTGGAGAGGAGTGTGGAGGGTATGACAGTGAGTAGTATGTACAGGAGAGGAGTGTGGAGAGTATGACAGTGGGCACTATGTATAGGAGAGAAGTGTGGAGAGTATGACAGTGGGCACTATGTATAGGAGAGGAGGATGAAGTAATCTGGGAAGGAAAAATGTAAAGGTTTGTGGAAGGATGTTTAGGGGCTGTGTAGTGGTTTAGAGGGCCATACATGGATTTAAATTACACCAATTAAGCAGAGACCAGCCATAGTCGATCTATGTATGGGCTAGCTGGTTTTACACAAGTCAACCTATTAACTGACTTGAGTACAACCAGCCTGTCAGGTTTTCCCCAAAACAATCAGTGCTGCCAGCTATAGTTAGCAACACTAATCATTGTATTCACTGGCAGAACACAATAACACTGCGGGAGTGATTGCCCCATTCACAGGTCAGCAGGTGAGAGGGTGTGTGGGGACAGGCTGGGGAGAGATACTAGTCAGTCCCTGGGTAGGCACTGGTTAGTATCAGAGCCAGATATACACAGGTTACATACGCCACGATTGTTAGAGCGAGAGCAATAATTCTAGCACTAGACCTCCTCTGTAACTCTAAACATGTAACCTGTAAAAAAATGTAAAGCATCGCTTAGTACACAACAAAAAATCGTGCTAACTTTAGTGTTTTTTTTGTGAATGAAACAGTTTCTTTCCAAAAAAAACGTTTGAAAAATTGCTGCGCAAATATCGTGTAACATAAAAAGTTGCAAAGACCACAATTTTATTCCATAGGGTGTCTGCTAAAAATATATATAATGCTTGGGGGTTCTGAGTAATTTTCTAGCATAAACAATGATGATTTTTACATGTAGGAGAGAAGTCTCAGAATGGGCCTGGGTGGCAAGGGGTTAATTATCATAAGTAATATACAAATAATTATTATTAAGCACTGTGAGGTCATCCTCTCCGTCTGCTGCAGAGTGTTCCAGCTTGTATTTAAACTGGCCGCTCTGTATGTAGCTTCTGACAGGCTATGGAAGGAGCCCAGTATCTCTGGAACCATAAATGATAGAAGCCCCATATTTTAACCAGTGCTGGGGTTGGTATTTAGCTACCAAATTTGGGGTCTCTGTGACTCCTGATCGCCGAGCTACAATCCTCGAAGTCAATCTTTTTCTTTTTTGATTTTTTTTTTTTTTTGGGCAAATGGGCCTATCTTGAGAAAGGGGCCTGGAGCTGCAGCTCCAATAGCCCCTATGTTAATCCGGCCCTGACTTTTTTGAGAGCTTTTGGTGCCAGTACTTGGAAGCTAACACTTCCATATTTATCAGGATAATATGGGAGTTTGTGAAACAACCAAAAGGGAAGGAGGAGCAAACACTGTGATGCACCATGATGCTTGCTTTTGAAAAGCTTAAAGCTAGCCATGCGCTAGTAGATTTAAATCATGGGCTCCGCAGTCCCACCTATGGGGCTAAGACATGCATGATGGGTGTTGTGAGGTAGAGGGGAGGAAGACCAGTGAACATCTGTTTGCTCTTCTCCCCTAGCTAGAATGAACCTGGAAAAGATGTTTAAAACATCACTTTCTTTTTCTAGTACAACTTTCCCTGGCCCAGGGAAGAAGTTAATGGAGCATGATAGGCGCTCTGCTACATATTACCGTGCAAAGTGAGAGCAATAATTCTAGTGCCACTATTCATGGTTAACTCTAAACTGATGACCTGTGGGCAACACTGTATCCTGGCCTAGGCCGACAAGGCCCAGGCCTAGGGCAGCAATTTGCAGTGGGGGCAGCACGGACAAAGTCTCGACAGCTTGCTGTTGGTGTAGCGCCAGTCTTATGGGGCAGACTGGGCTGAGAGACATTTTAGTCAAATGCCCCCATAAAGCGGCCACACTGCTTCCGGTATGCGGGTGGCCAGCATTCCGTAACTGGGGGGGGGGGGGGGCGCCGCTTCTAATTTTGACTGTCCTATCATCCTGGACCACAAACCTTCCTCACTGTGCTATATGTTTTCTGCTGCACCATTGGCATGGTTATATCTTCTTAGTCCTCTCCATAAAATTAATTAAAGTAGAAATATAAGCAACACTTTTTCTTTTTCATTTTGGATAGAATAAGGGAGGATTATAGCCCCTATCAGTTTATTTTTTACCATCCCTGTCTCATTGCAGAGATTTCCCTTCACTTCCTGCCCCATGGCCAAACAGGAAGTGAGAGGAAATCTATGCAAATTAAGGGAATCCATTGCCCCCCCCCCCCCGGCCCTCAGAACTAGTGTCCCCACTCGAAAATCTCAGGCGGGTCTTAAACAGCAAGGGGTGTGGCCTTGACAGGAAAGGGTGGGTCATATTTAAATTAGGGGGTGCACAAGTTTAGTCAGGCCTAGGGCAGCACAAAACCTAAATACACTACTGCCTGTGGGGGCTTATAAACACCTATGGAAAATATAAAATGCTGTTGTTTGTAATCATTCTGCAGACATGAATAAATGTAAAACATGATATGCTGGGTATCTATGCATATGGCGCAAGCTCATATTTTATATTTCAAAAAAATATATAAAGTATTCAGAATCGCCAATCTGAATACTTTGAAGTGCAAAGGAGGGATTTGAGGTCTTTTAGACCCCCGATCCCTCCATAAAGAGTACCTGTCACCACCTATTACTGTCACAAGGGATGTTTACATTCCTTGTGACAACAATAAAAGTGATAAAAAAATAAAAAATAAAAACAATTTATTAATTTTAAAATAAATAAAATAAATAAGAAAAAAAAATTCTGAGCTCGCGCAGCAAAGAAAGCACATACGGAAGTGTTCAAATCACACATGTGAGGTATCGCCGTGATCGTCAGAGCGAGAGCAATAATTCTAGTACCTCCTCTGTAACTCTAACCTGGTAACCGTAAAAAAAAATGTAAGCGTTGCATATGGAGATTTTTAGGTACTGTAGTTTGTCGTCATTCCATGAGTGCATGCAATTATAAAGCTTGATATGTTTGGTATCTATTTACTCGGAGTAACATCATCTTTCACATTATACAAAAGAATTGGGCTAACTTTACTGTTTAATTTTTTTTAAATTCATGAAAGTGTCCCTTTTCCCAAAAAGTTGCATTTAAAACACCGCAAAACACAAATACCGTGTGACATAAAATACTGCAACAATCGCCATTTTATTCTCTAGATTCTCTGCTAAAAAAAATAAAAAATAAAATATATATATATATATATATATATATATATATATATATCTATATCTATATCTATATATATATATATATATATAATGTTTGGGGGTTCTAAGTAATTTTCTAGCAAAAAATACGGATTTTAACTTAAACACTAACTGTCAAAAATAGGCTTAGTCATGAAAGGGTTATAATATAATCTCGGTTCAAGTACATCTTTTTTTTATAGTTTAGTTGCTTTTTAAACGCTTCCATCTTGATTGTGGGCATGTAAAGCCCACTATGACTACTCTGTTTTGGGATAAGGTGCTGTTGGAAACCCAGAATGTACTTCTCAATCTCGCGCATGTGCATTCTACATTTTACAAATCTTGCATGGTCTGAAGTCCTCATGGATAATTAGACATAAAAGTACAATAATCACGCTGTAAATCTTCACAAAGATCCCTGCTATAGACACTCTACACACCTCCATCACTGCAGCTGCCTGCTCTGTATACAAACTGGTAATGACAACAAATACTTTTTTTCCCCTTTTAAAAAATGGCACTTAGATCCACCTTTCATCGCATCATTTCCTCTTTGGAAATAACACAATGCAATCCTGTGGCGATGCTCACTGACTCCTGGGAACAATGACACATCTCCCAAGAGCAGAGGCGCCACATGAAATTATGTACATCGTCAAGGCCCTGAAGGGGCAGATTACAAGGGACACCCTAACAACAAGCCGCATACAGTAAGCCAAAAAAAAATAATTTTTTGCCAAATGTTGTTATACTTGCAGGAAGGTAATGATTCATATAAACTTCACTTTAATACCCAGAAAAGAAACATCGACTGTGAAAATTGAAGTGCCCCTAAACTGGTGGTCAATGATAAAGTGCTTTCTTATATTTGTAATTCGTGTAGTGGACCCATACATTGGTGGTCAATGTCCAGTGGGAAAAGGACACTCTAAAGCCCCGTACACACGAGAGGACTTATGTCCGACAGACTTCCGAAGGCATTCCGTCGGAGTTCTGCCGGAGTTCCGACGGAGTTCTGACTGACTTTTCGGCTGAGCGGACTTGGCCACACACAATCACACTAAACTCCGACGGATTCGAACGTGATGACGTACGACTGGATTCGAATAAGGAAGTTCATAGCCAGTAGCCAATAGCTGCCCTAGCGTCGGTTTTAGTCCATCGGAATAGCATACACACGAGCGAATTTTTCGAAGGGACCGGGTCCGGCGGAGTTCCCTCGGAAAAATTTGAAGCATGTTCCATATTCTAAAGTCCTTCGGACTTTGGCGAGTCAAAAGTCCGTTGCAGCCCACACACGATCGAATAGTCTGACGGAATCAGTCCGTCGGACTTTGGATGTTGAAAAGTCCGCTCGTGTGTGCGGGGCTTTACCCCCTTACACACAGCTAAAAAAAAAATTGATATCAGTGGTTACTGGAAATTAAAAAGTCTTCATTGCTCAAGGAACACTTGGCAAACTCAGGAGGAACCCAAAGGTTCCACGGAACTCTGGTCGAGAATCCCTGCCCCAGGGTGTCTGCTTTCTGGAAAATATATCATGTTTGGAGGTTTAAACTAATCTTCAGGCCTAAAATTAATTTTTTAACGTATGCAAAAATCGTGGCATGCATAAACTAACATGGTAATTGGTGTGGTAAACAAAATGTAGCTGTTTCAAAAAAATATTTATCATCAAGTGAAACAGTTGCTGCAGCTAACATCTAAGGAGCGCAGAATGTTTGTGTAACATTTTATTACATCTAGTGCCTCATGACCTTTTGTTGTATGCAGTGCCTTATACAATGTTGTATTGCAAACAGTATTTAATGTCTTTCTGTTACACATAGTTTCTAATACCCCATCTCTTATATATTCAGTGCCTCAGTCACTCCTCTCACTAAGGCCCTTTTCACGTGGGATGGATCCGTAATGATCTGCCCCGTGAACATCCGCTTGCTCAGCGGGGACCGCCCTATCAGATCTCCGCTCTCCTCTATGGGGGATCGGATGAACACGGACCGTCTATCCGTGTTCATCCAATCCGCTCTGCAGAGGAATAGAAAATTTGGATTTTCCTCCGTCTGCAGAATCGGACCATAGTGGAGACGGATGATATCGGATGTAAGCGGATGTTCATCCACTGACACCCGCTATCCCATAGGGATGCATGTATGTCCGTATTTCATCCAAAAACGGATGGATGAAATACGGACATACGGTCCACACGTATGAAAGGGGCCTTACTGTTATCATGTGCAGTCAGGGCCGCTGATAGGCCAGTACAACTGGCCCTGTTGTACCGGGCCCGACCAGCAGGGGGGGACTGGGCAACCTTAACAGATAAGCAATTTAATGTAAAAAAAAAAATCTGCGCGATCAGAGTCAACCTCCGACAATCACCATACTGCCATACAGAATTGTGTTTCGGGAGCAAAAGAATGCCTATCCCGCACCCACTCCTCATCCCGACCAGTGCGTCCTCTGTAGTGGCAGTGCGTGCCGCCCCCCTGGTGATTCTCCGCATGAGAATTAGCGGCAATAGCACTGGCAGTGAGGCAACAGGCGAGCAGCGGCGGCAGTCGGAAGAGGACCTTGGCAGAGGCATCCCATCGAACTAGTTTGTGGACCCTCAAGTCCAGGCAGCAGCAGGATCACGGAGGAAGTGACTCCTGGGGCCCAGCTAACAATTACACAGGTGTGTGCTTGGTTGGAGGGGGTTAGGGGCTTCAAGATCTACTACTACTGCAGCAGCATCTATACATTATGGCATTGGCGGCATGGGTGATAATGTCTGCAGGTATCACATGCGTTATGGCCCATAACACATGTCCTGCCTGCAGAGACAGTGCTACCCATGCCGCCAATGCCGTAATGTACAGCAAACAGTGCCACCCATGATGCTAATGCCATAACGCATGTGCTGCCTGCAGAGACAGTGCCACCCATGCTGGCAATGGCATTATGCCATTGGCGGCATGGGTGGCAGTGTCTGAAGCACAATATGGCATTGGCTGCATCGGTGGCACTGTCTGCAGCACAATATCGTATTGGTGGCATGGCATGGGTAGCATTGTCTCTGCAGTACATTATGGCATTGGCATGTCCTGCTGTCAAGTCGCTGATTGCCACCATTACTAGTAAAAATAAATAAAAAATACATAAATACATCAAATAGATTGTAGATGCTATAACTTTTGCGCAAACCAATCAATAAACGCTTTTTGTGATTCTTTTTTTTACAAAAAATTTGTTGCAGAATACATATTGGCCTAAACTATTGAAGAAATTTGATTTGTTGCATTTTTTATTGGGTATGTTTTATTGCAGAAAGTAAAAAAAAAATATATTTTTTCAAAATAGTTTTTATTTTTTTTGTTTAGAAAAGCAAAAAGTAAAAAATGTAGAGGTGACCAAATACCACTAAAGGAAATCTCTATTTGTGAGGGAAAAATTTACATACATTTTATTTAAGTACAGAGTCGCATGGCCAAGCAATTGTCAGTTAAAGTGGTTATAAACCCTTACAAACCACTTTGACCTACAGGTAAGCCTAGATTAAGGCTTACTTGTAGGTCCAAGCAATATCTCCTAAACCTATATGGTTTAGGAGATATTTTGCCGAAAACGGGCACCACTGTCTACGGCGGAGCTGCGAGACCCCACCAACAAGATGGATGCGGCGGACTACAGGGGACAGCGGCGACTTCGCTGGCTCCTGTGTCAGGTAAGTGACACATAATGGGCTACTATGCAATGCATAGTAGTCCATTATGCTTTGCCTTTGCAGGGAATGAAAGAGGAAGTAAACTCATCAGGGTTTACTTCCTCTTTAAAATAATGCAGTGCTGTATTGCAAAAAATGGCCTGGTCATGAAGGGGGTAAATCTTCCAGAGGGCAAGTGGCCTTCCTGTGTTGCTGTGAGAAAAATAAATATCACTTGTAGACAAACCTGCACTGTGTTTTAAGGCGGGGTCTGGGGAAGGGCCATGGGTGGTGCTGAAGGAGGGGCCAGGGGCGGGACCAGGGGTGGAGCTGAAGGGGTCCCCATTAGTTAGGCTGTACAGGGCCCCATGATTTCTATCAGCGGCCCTGTGTGCAGTGCCTCATACTGTTCTGTGTATGTATTTTTTTATTTTTTATTTATTTATTGCAGGTATTTATATAGTACTAACAATTCACACAGCACTTTACATATTGTACATTCATGTCAGTATACACAGTGCATCATACCTCTCTATTACATGTATTGCCTTGTACTTCTGTATTATTCACAAAGTTCACTTTTTCCAGAAAATAGCTTATGCAGTCAAGGGGCCCCCTTGGATATTAATAATATGTGCAGCTTTGTAAAATGATCATAACTTGTATATTGTTTTATCTATAGGCCATTTGGGTCCCCTAATGCCCTGTACGTTGGATTCTTTCTGACAGACTTTGTCCAAAACTTGTGTTGCATACACATGGTCGAACAAAGTTGTCGGAAAATCTGATTGTTCAAAACGAAGTGACGTACAAAACGTACGACGGGACTACGTAGATCCCAGTAGCCAATAGCTTTCGTCCCCAAATTTATTTTGAGCATGTGTGGCACTTTGTGTGTCGGAATTCTATACACACGATCGAAAAAAGTCCGATCCAATTTTGTTGTTGGAAAATTTTAGGTCCTGCTCTCAATTTTTTTCCGTCAGAAATTCCGACGCAAGAAGCCCGATCTGATTTTCCGACAACATAATCCGATCGGAGTTTTCCCGTTGGAATTCCCGACCGTGTGTACAAGGCATTAGAAGCTTGGCTGAAATACTTTTAGTTAGCAACCCACATGTCATGACCAAGGCTGCTGTTAGACATCACAGGGCCCTGTACAGCCTACCTGGCAGGGCCCCCATACAGCTTACCTGGCAGAGCCCCCCTCCCCCCACCCAAAAATATCAAAACAATATTTTTACTAAAAATACACTAAAATCATTAGAAGCGGGCACAAACATAACAGAGAACCCATGTGAATTAGCCCTTGATATTTTTTAATGTTTTTTTTTTTACAATTTTTAAAAATATTTTTGTATTACAATTTTTAACAATTATTTTTTGCCATTTATGTTTTACATTTTTTATATTTTTTTTTTGTACATTTTTTATATACATTTTTTTATGAACTTATTTTTAACAATACTGTTGGGGGCTTTGATGAGATATCAGGAGTCGAAACATACCCCTGACATCTCACATTTGAGACAGAAAAAGGAATTTCAGCCTAAGCTATACTGAAGATGAATGAATATTAATTCATAAACTGAAGCATAGTAAACACAGTTTACTATGCTCTGCTATCAATGGACACAGAAGTGATCAGTGCCAATCATTTACTTTGTCCATTCAAAAAAGAAAGAGGCCAGTAAATTACATATTTACCAGCCCCTTCCTCCATTCTTCATCCTGACACATGCCCTATACTCACGGCAGCCAGCGGGACAGGAAAGCCAGCAGCGCTGTGGGAGGGAACCACAGTGACACGGGAGCACACGGGAGGAATCAGAAGCAGGCAGAACAGGGAGGGGCATTGCTGCGGGGGAAGCAATTACAGGAACAATGCCCTGTGTCTGTGTCTCTCCCTCCAGCAGCTGAAAGCTGGCATGAGGGAGAGAAACCGGCTTTCAGCAGCTGCAGAGAGCCGCACAGGGACTCCTTCTATAATTGCACCTCTGCCCAGCTGCACCGATTCCCCCTGCTGTTCAGGCCCCCCTGTGTGCCCGGGCCCCCTACAGGAGGACTATCAGCGGCCCTGGTCATGACTGTTGGTTTTCACTCCTGCAATGCTGATATTAGCCAGTGGCAGGACAGTGTTGCCTCAGAGAGAACAAGGGCAGCCTTAGTAAACCACTGGCCAAATTCCTTCCATCAGTCAAAGCAGACCTATTACTAAAAAAAGACTTTTTTTTTATTGAAATGGATCAGATTGAGGTGCTGCTACTGTATGTAAGCCAAGCTAAATGAAAAAGAATAAAATAGAATTCACAGCCAAATATACTGTGGAAAAAAATATGCTGCCAAAAAATATGCTGTTGCTGAGTTTGTCTTGAAAATCGTACTGTTCAAACAACATGTTCAACATTAGGCCGGGTTCACACTGCTGCGATGCGGGAACGCCGCGAATCCGCAGCTTTTTCCCGCATCACACACCTCCCGCCGGCAGTTCACACTGCCCTATGCGGACGGCTGGGAGTGTCAATGATATGTTAATGACACCCCCAGATCCGTCCGCATATCGCAGTGCGATCTGCCGACTCGCACAGGAATCGGATCGCATGGTGTGAACCCCCATGCGATCCGATTCTGTTGCGGACCAAAAAAAGGGTCCTGTGCGAGTTTGCTGCGGGAGCAATGCGAATTCAGCCATACTATCTGTATGGCTGAACTCGCATCGCTACGGAGATCGGATGTGATTTGCGGTGCGAATCACATCCGGATCTCCCCCCGCAGCAGTGTGAACCCAGCCTTAAAACATCCCCAAACCTGAGGTTTTGTTTTTCCACGTCATCTAAGAAGCCTCATGAAAAGGACCCTCTTTCTGCTGTATGCTATTCCTAACATGTTTTGGCATGTGTACACGTCCCCTATGACAGCGCCCAGCTCCCCAGTTCGTTTTTTGACACTAGCTTACCTATTAACTTGAAAAGTGGTCAGAACTGAATAACAAGATTTGACACCCATAGACTGCAACAGGGTTCACGTCTAAGTTTGAGTTCTCCAAATGTCTAATTGGATTTGCAAAAGCTTTGTGCAAATCAAAGTCAGGCAGATTCACACTAAGGATTCACTCTAAGGGACATCGGGCGCAGGCGCACAGAGCGTACTGTTTCTAACGGCAATCGGCACCAGCGCGAATGAGTGACGTCATACCCAGCATCGGAGGAGGCGAATGAGGGCTGATGCGGGGGCTTCGATCTCAAGTAAGTAATTCATAATGTATACTAGCTCATTATGCCTTTGTCTTGCAGGGTGTATTTTTTTTCAGGAAAAAAGGATAGATCGCCCTGGGACTTTAAAATGAAGTGGGAGAGAATAGGCATATGTTCACGCTGAGATGTGAAAAACTTAAATTTATTAATTACATAATGCTGTGTAACCAGTTGGGAACAACAATAAATGTGCGTTACCCGGCATAGTGGCCAAGTTAACAGCAGTGGTAAAAACAAGTATCAATTCACTGCATTCCATATACATCCATGAGATAATAAAATTCATCATAAATAGCTAAGTCAATTGATATATATACACATAGTATGAGGTAGAAGGTTATACATATATGTATGGAACAATATATGAACCAAATTGCACACAACAAAAATACCCAACAATATAGACACACAGGGAGCATTGGTGATGCCCCAACAGGAAGCACCCATCAGTATGAATATATGAAAAGCATCAGTGTTTTCCCCTACGCGTTTTGCGTAGGGGAAATATATTCATCAATATATATATTCATCAATATATACCCACAAAGTGGGTATATATTGATGAATAAGAAAATGAAGGCAAAGGGGGAAAATAATAATTGGCAAGGGAGGTCAACAAACCGGAGACCTCATACTCACCAAACCACTGGGCTGGGTCACTGACCGTTGTCATGATGGTGGCAAAGAATGTCCAGCTCAGGAGCTGAGGGGGTGCAGGCGAATGGACACTGCAGCGGGAAACACCCAGTTGAGCAGCACTGGCTGGAAGAGGCATTTGGTCAAAAGGTCTAAGGTGTAGCCAAAAATGTGTCTAGAAAAAAGAATATGTATAAAGAAACACAGGGCTCGAGAAAGGAGGGGTTGGAACCAACTAGGGAGCATAGGTGATAAACGTGCATGATTGGAGTTGGCATATTGATATATAAATTAAGAAACCCTATTGTGTACCAAAACCCTCTATGTGTTTGGAAATAACAAATTTGAGCGGTATATAATACATGTATCCAATAGGAATAACAAAATGGTTATTTATACATATTCTTTTTTCTAGACACATTTTTGGCTACACCTTAGACCTTTTGACCAAATGCCTCTTCCAGCCAGTGCCGCTCATCCGGGTGTTTCCCGCTGCGGTGTCCATTCTCCTGCACCCCCTCAGCTCCCGAGCTGGACATTCTTTGCCACCATCATGACAACAACGGTCAGTGACCCAGCCCCGTGGTTTGGTGAGTATGAGGTCTCCGTTTTGTTGACCTCCCTTGCCAATTATTATTTTTCCCCTTTGCCCTCATTATCTTATTCACCAATAAATACCCACTTATTTCATTATATTTTATTTTTTGTTCCAGACAAGACTAATATGCATCTGCCCCTGAAGAGCGAGCAGAAACTTGTGAAACGTGTAGGGAAACACCAATGCTTTTGATATATTCATACTGCTGGGTACTTTCCTGTTGGGGCATCACCAATGCTCCCTGTGTGTCTATATTGTTGGGTATTTTTGTTGTGTGCAATTTGGTTCATATATTGTTCCATACATGTATGTATAACCTTCTACCTCATACTATGTGTATATATATCAATTGACTTAGCTATTTATGATGAATTTTATTATCTCATGGATGTATATGGAATGTAGTGAATTGATACTTGTTTTTACCACTGCTGTTAACTTGGCCACTATGCCAGGTAATGCACATTTATTGTTGTTCCCAACTGGTTACACAGCATTATGTAATTAATAAATTGAAGTTTTTTACATTTCCGCGTGAACATATGCCTATTCTCTCCCACCTCATTTTAAAGTCCCAGAGTGATCTATCCTTTTTTCGTGTATTTCAGGGATGGAGGTGGTGGAGTGGTCATCACAGTCTTTATTCCTCTTTTTTTCTATATAAATCAGGAGGAAGACACACAACTAGCCCCCATTTGGTCTGTCATGACTGCTGGCTATTGTTCCTTTATACATCCACACATTATCATCCCCTGTTGAGTTGTTTTTGATTTGCGTTACCTGAGGACTCACCCTGGGATATCCTGTTTCCCTCCCGTTTTAAACTTGGTGGTGGTTGTTTTGCCCAGCTCGGGGGCTGCGTTGTGCAACAGGGAGGTTTTCTTGACCTCCTGCTGTCCCCGCCTGTCCTCTGGGGTGGGGGCGTGGCCACCTGCATTTTGACTCCATGTTCTCCACGCCCACATTGTGATGTTTGTTGACACCGCAACTGTGGGCTGTGTGAAATATTCCGGAGATAGGATCGGTGTTCTGCCTTGTGCGCACACCCCCCGGTTTGATGGCTGACGCCATGAAGCCAGCCCATCATTCTCCGTACATGACGCTGGGACGGGGCGCCTGGAGCCGCCGTGGGCGATCTATCCTTTTTCCATGTATTTTAGGGATGGAGGTGGTGGAGTGGTCATCACAGTCCTTATTCCTTTGTTATCCTATTTTTTTTTTCAGAGGCTTTACTTCCTCTTTAAAAGGGAAGCAGAGGGAGAATAGGAATAAACGGCTTTCTTTCCAGTACACCTATATGGCAGAATTGATTTTACACAGTGATAGCCAAACTTAGAGGCAATACACAGTGGGAGGCTGCAGGAATTAAATATTATATCAAATTTTCGATGACTCAGGTCTAAAATATGCTAAACTCAGAGAAGAATTTCCACTTGGGGAATTTCCATTACCAGTATATTCAACTGAGCCACACAGTCAGATATCAGAGAAACTATTTGTCTCTGCGTCTGCATAGAATGCATGAAGGTAAAAAACTTTGAGCCTTTAGAACCATGTTAAGGTTTGGCTAATATGAAAGCAGTGATAAACCACTCATCTGAGTAGGCTCACTGTAAAAGGCCACCAGGAATAGTTGTAGGTTGATGACAAAAAAAATTAAAACTAACCTTAGGTCTTCTGATCCAAATTTCTTCAGTCACAAAATGCTCATGGCATTGTAAAATCAAATGATGTATGCGATTTCCCCCCCCCCCCCCCCCCACTTCTTGACAAACAGTATTCTACTTTAAAAAATAAGCTATGGTATAGATTTCATACCCATTTGTGCAAATATTGTGCGACTTCAGTAGTATAGCTCCATTAGTTTCAAAAACATATGGCTTTGGGGAGGGAGTATTTTTGAATTTTCAAGTCCATAATGTAAATTTTAGCAACATCATGTGCCAGCAAAAGGGTTAAAGGATAAACACCATTAGTGCCCATATCCTTAGGCTCCCCTTTCTGTATTGGCTATTTTACTAATAGTATATTTTTACTAAACCACAGGGCCCTGGTGATTTTCTTTGCCTGGCACCACATGATCTCTCCTTTAAGGTTTCCAGGTGGTTGGTGCAGCTCCCATGCATGCACACTGTGGACTTCATTGATTTCCAGTGGTCATCTGCAGCTTCTCAACTTGTAGACAATCTTTTCATTGAAAAGAATAGAGTCACTGAGAATAATGTGTGGCTGGCTCGCTGTGCATACCGGGAAGAGTTTGGCTGTGTGGCACTGTGTAGACCTCACATCAAAGAACATTAGGGCTGTGTGGTTTACTAAGCGTGCAGTGTGTTACAAGCAAATAGCTAATGCAAGGAAGGAGGTGTAAAGTGCATTAAAAATTCACTTCCTTTAAAGTGGTTCTAAAGCCTTAGGGCTTTTCACCTTAATGCATTCTATGCATTACTATTGCATATGGCTGTTGTGTGTGGCGTATTAGAAACAGACACTCTACCCTTATTGTAAGCATCTCTTTTGAAGATATATACATAACTAAAAAGATAACAAGGGCATAAGGTAGATCATGATAGTTTTATTTATATGATAGTAGCCAGGCGCTTGTCTAAAAATGGAAAGAGAGAGAAACACTGGCCGCAGCTGCTCTCTATAGCTGCTGAACTTGTTAACAAACTACTTCAGCAAGAAGAGGTAGCTACTGAGAAGGAACAGTTCAGACTGAGTCAGGCGAGCAATGCACTGTGGGAACTGTAGTCCAGAGAAGAGAGACTGTAATCAAGAGCTTATAAACTGCATTTGCTTACGTTGTGGTAAAAAATGGAAGTGTTCTTTAAACATGTAAGACTCTGTACCAGTTCTGTGTTTCTGTGCAAACTTATGTTACTCAAAGGTTGTTAGTTAACAGGCTGCCAGAGAGCCAGTAAGGCATATATCCCAACTTTTGAACTTCAGAATGAGTTATAATTGAGGAAGCAAGTGTAGCAAAATGTGGATGTGGCCAGAGTCTTAATGATGGGAGGGGCTTAAGGGGTGGTTAAACAAAACACAGGCTTTCTTGTACCTATAAAATATGCTTTAATTGCTTTGTCTGAGCCTACCTTAATCACTTGCCGACCAGCCACAATTAGTGATGGGAAGTCCAGATCTTTTAACTGAATCGGTTCATTTCGAACTACTCAGTGAAATGAACCGATTCAATGAATCGATTCTTCGGTTCTTCGGTTCACTTGCTGAGTCTACTGACAAGCAAGTGAACCGAAGCTCTGACTCAACCTTCTTAAATGATTAGAATCAAAAGAATGATTCTTCTCAGGAGGTTGGCAGGTCCTGGGGAGGTTTACTTGCAGTTAGTTCCTTGCTACAATCACAATCACAATCCTATTATTCTGTCAGACCACAATTTGTCAGATCAGCCGCGTCATCAATTTTGGTGACACACATAAAGCTGTGAAAATGAAAAGCGGATTTTTGTGCATGTGATGGGCCAACTACATAGTTAACATTGCTAGACATCAGATTTTTCCGTTCTCTTTACAGTGCATGTACAGGAAAAATGATTGTATTTTACTTCCGCGTGCAGGCGAAGTATCCAAGGTAGTAAAATCCAATCGTTAGGCTCCTTTCACACTTGTGCGACTTGAAAGTCATGCAATTTTTTCCACGATTTTTACCGTGACTTTGATGCGATTTTGATGTGACTTGAAGGAATACTTATGTAATCTTGAGGTCTCTGCCTCAAGTCGCATCAAAATCGGACCAAAGTAGTGCAGTAACTACTTTGAAGTCGCTGTGACTGGAAGACCCACAGATATGAATGGTACTCATTGGAAATCTTGGGGTACGACTTGTCATGCGACTTTGTAGTCCCAAGTTGCATGATAAGTCACACAAGTGTAAAAGGAGCCTCATTATGCACTGTAAAGATTATGGACAAATCTGATGGCTAGCAATCTTACCTGTGAAGTTGGCACATCAGAATGCAGAAAACACACACAAAAACATGCTTTTCGTTTACACAACTGTTTGTGCATCACCGAAAGTCGCAATATTGGCTGCTCCTATAGATTGCTTGATCTGACAGAACACCTGCTACCCAGGTTACTGAGCACAATGCTATACTCATATAATCATATACCAGACCCCATATGCAATAAAGAGAACCTGTCACTTCAACAAACTACATAGGGGCTTGTTAAGTGAAAAAATTTATAAAATAAAAACTAAAACCATCCCCACCAACCCTGATATCTGCATGTGAATAAATGTGCGTAGGGCATGCACGTGTACATAAACGATGATTGCTTCACACGTTAGGTGTCACCACAAACGCTAGAGTGACTGCAATAATTCTAGAAATATAATTCATGGTTAATGAATGTACTGTACAGGCTTTTAAATTGTCATCCATTGAGAATTTAACACTTTCCTTCCTTTTTGATCAGTATGATCAGAGTTATAATCAATTGGATCATAGGGAAATGTGTTATAACTACTGGTGGTGACTCATAGTTCTTTCAGTGTACTGTGTTCTAAAAACGGATATGATTCTTTAACTCGGTGTACTGTACGATTCTTTAACTCGGTGTACTGTGTACTCCTGGCTCTTGTTTTAAAGCGGAGGGCCGTTTAAAAAAAAAAAAAAAAGTCAGCAGCTGCAAACACTGCAGCTACTGACTTAATCAGCCCACTTACCCGTCCAGGGCGCCCACGATGTCGGCCGCCCGAGGCCGACCCGTCCCTCGGCTCTCGGGTCCCGGCGCCGCCATTCCTTGTAAGGGAAACAGGCAGTGGAGCCTTACGGCTTCACTGCCCGTTTCCTACTGCGCATGCGCGAGTCACGCAGCGCTTTGTGAATGGGACGCGCTGTGTTCTGGAACACACAGTTCCCAGAACACAGCGCGACCCATTACCCAGAAGACGCCGCATGGAGGAGAGAAGAAAGAAGATCTCCGCGGAGGAGGAAGAGGAAGATTAGGATTATGTGCCTAGCAACAGGCACTTCTGGTAAGTAAAAAAAAAAATTGTTTTTCATTTTTTTTTTTTAGATTTTTTTGTAATTTTTAATATTTTTTTTTTTTCAGGGTGGCCCTCCACTTTAAGTTTGTATCCAGTTCCTGAGTGTCACTGTGCTTAGAGTCAGCTGATTGGTTGCAGGGAGGGGTCGAGCTCTCTCACTCTAGGATCATATTACCACTGCCAGCTCTGCTGCTCTGCTATGTACTGAGTACAGAGTGAACTATTTCAAACGAATCAGTTCACTGAAAAGAATCGATTCATCCAGTTCACTAAAAAGAATCGATTAAAAAGAACGATTCGTTCATTAACTGGACATCACTAGCCACAATATATAAACTGTGGCAGGTCAGCTCTCCTGAGCAAACCGACGTACCCGTACGTTGGTCCGTGCACATAGCTCCCAACTGTCCCTGATTTTGACGGACTGTCCCTGATTTTAAACAATGTCTCTCTGTCCCTCATTCTGGTCTGATCTATATAGTTGTATATAAAATGCACTATTTATTTTTCAAAAAGTGTTTCCCAGAGCTAAACCTTCCATCCAATTTCTAAATTGCTACATTTGTAAATTCCACAAACCAATATAATGGGAATAGTAGTGGTAAAAAAGCACTTGTGGGTTTAACCAATCAATATCTTATGTACATTTCTCCTTTAAGGGGGCGTGACAGGGGGCATGTCCTATGCCTGCATACATAGGTGTCCCTCATTCCCATCTGAGAAAGTTGGGAGGTATGCCATGCATGTTAAACTGCAGGTGCACACTAGATGTCCACCGGCCATCCGCGATCGCAGTGAGAAGAGGCAGAACAGAGATCTGCCTTTGTAAGCAAGGCAGATCCCTGTTCTGTCAGGGGACAACTCTGAGATCTGCAGTTCCTAGTGATCAGGAATAGAAATCTCTGTGTTGTCCCAGGCAGCTCAGTCCCCACACAGTTAGAACACACCCAGGGAACACAGTTAACCCCTTGATCACCCCCTAGTGTTAACCCCTTTCCTGCCAGTGTCATTTATACATTGATCAGTGCATTTTTATAGCACTGATCAATGTAATAATGTCACTGGTCAACAAAAAGTGTCACTTGGGGTCAGATTTGTCTGCCGCACTGTTGCAGTCCAGCTAAAAATCGCAGATCGATGCCATTACCAGTAAAAACATAAAAAATTGTAAAAGTCCATAAATTTATCACCTGTTTTGTACACGCTATAACTTTTTCACAAACCAATCAATTATCACTTATTGTGATTTTTACCAAAAATATGTAGCAGAATACATATTGACCTAAACTGATGAATACCTTTTTTTTCATATATCATTTTGGATATGTATTATAGCAGAATGTAAAAAATATAGTTCAAAATTGTCAATCTTTATAGCTCAAATACCACCAAAAGAAAGCTCTATTTGTGATCAAATACTACCAAAAGAAAAGTTTTTGTGGGAAAAAAGGACAAAAATGTTGTTTGGGTACAGCACTGCACGTCCACGCATTTGTCAGTTAAGGTGACGCAGTGCTCTATCTCAAAAAATGGCCTGTGATTAAGGGGGGCTGAAATGGTTAAAGGAGAACTTCATTAACCACTTGACACCTGCCCGCCCACCATCACATGACAGCTCCCCTGGACGGCTGCTCTCACACACCCGTGGGGGCACGCAGCATGCCGATCGTGGCCACCCCCTGTTCCTGGGACATGGGGTGATCCCGATCTCTGTAAAGAGCTGATGACACGGCTCTTTAACCATGTGATTGGCTGCATCCAATCACAGCCGGTCACATGTAAATGTGGAAGTGCCGTTAATCGGCTCTCCTCGCCCCACACTGACAAAGTGTGTGGCGAGGAGTGCCTAACAGCGGTATCTACTCCCAGGGGAGACCAGGGCAGGTAATCAGGACACTGATCATCAGTGCCCTAATTACAGAAATGCCCTAGCAGTGCCCATTAGTGCCACCAATCAGTGCCCATTAATGCCACCAATCAGTGCCCATCACTGACATTAATCAGTGCCCATTAGGGACACCAATCAGATTCCATTAGTGATGCGAATCAGTGCAGCCTTTCAGTGCCCAACAGTGCCTGCTCATCAGTGCTGCCCATCAGTGCCTCCCATCAGTGCCACCCATCAGCACAGCCTATTAGTGCCCACCAGTGCCACCTATCAGTGCCCATCGGTGTCACATATCAGTGCCACCTATCAGTGCCCATCAGTGCGGCATATATGTGCCACCTTATCAGTGCCACCTAATCAGTGCCCATCAGTGCTGCCTCATCAGCGCACATCAGTGAAGGAGAAAAATTACATATTTGCAAAATTTAGTGACAGAAATTAAGAAAACCTTTTTTTCTTTCAAAATTTTCGGTCTTTTTTCTTTTTTTTTTTGTAAAAAAATAAACCCAGCAGTGAATAGAAACCACCAAAAGAAAGCTCTATTTGTGTGAAGAATATGATTAAATATTAATTTGGGTACAGTGTTGCATGACCGCACAATTGTTATTTGAAGTTCAACAGCGCTGAAAGCTGAAAAATGGCGGCAGGAAGGGGGTGAAAGTGCCCTGTATTGAAGTGGTTAAAATAGTGAGGGACTACATACACTATATTACCAAAAGTATTGGGCCTCCTGCCTTTACACGCACATGAACTTTAACAGCATCCCAGTCTTAGTCCATATGGTTCAATATTGAGTTGGTTCACCCTTTGCAGCTAAGTTTGATTATTCTTCCAGAAGTTCATTTATGAGGTCAGGCACTGATGTTGGACGAGGAGGCCTGGCTCACAATCCCCGCTCTAAGTTATATCGGGTTGAGGTCAGGACTGTGTGCAGACCAGTCAAGTTCCTCCACCCCAAACGCACGCATCCATGTCTTTATGGACCTTGCTTTGTGCACTGGTCCAAATCATTTGGTGGAGGGGGAATCAGGGCTGGCCCTACCATGGGTCCCAGAGGGTCCAATGGACCCAGGCGGCAAGTTGAGAGGGGCGGCAGAGCGGGGCTGCCACTATCTACATGATCGGTGCTGAGTGAAGACTCAGTGAGAGTGTTGCGGGCTACCTGACACATCGCTATCCCGCAGAAACCCACGCCACTCTCACTGAGTCTGCATTCGATGCTTCCGTGACAGCCAGAGCCCAGAGATGAGTGTGAGAGCGAGTCTCCTCCCTTGCTCCGCCCATATGTTAGTGCCGGGAGGGACTTTCTCACATGAGCTCCTGAGCAGAGGTGGCGCCAGGTGAGCTAGATACCCTAGACTGTCTATTTACCTTAGTAGCCTGTCTGTATACCCTAGTCTGTCTGTATACCCTAGTTTGTCTGTATACCCTAGTAGCCTGTTTGTATACCCTAGCCTTTCTGAATACCCTAGTAGCCTATCTGTATACCCTAGCCTGTCTGTATACCCTAGTAGCCTGTCTTTATAACCTAGTAGCCTGTCTGCATACCCTAGTAGCCTGTCTGTATACCCTAGTAGCCTATCTGTATATCCTAGCCTGTCTGCATACTACACTAGCCTGTCTGTATAACCTAGCCTGTCTGTATACCCTAGCCTGTCTGTATACTCTAGTAGCCTGTCTGTATACCCTAGCCTGTCTGTATATACCCTAGCCTGTCTACATATTACACTAGCCTGTCTGTATACTACCCTAGCCTGTCTGTATACTACCCTAGCCTGTCTGTATATACCCTAGCCTTTCTGTATATACCCTAGCCTGTCTATATACTACATTAGCCCTTAACCTAGGTTCACACTTATGTGTCTAGTGCAAAATCTGACTTCCTGATTAATTACATTTTAGTTTTATTTATCATGACATAAAATAATGGATGTGGGGGCCTTTTGGTGGACTTTTTTTGGTGGGGGCAGCATTTCATGCTTGGACTTAGGCAGCACAATGTCTTGGACCAGCCCGGGGGGATTATGGTGTGGGGATGTTTTTCAGGGGTTGGCCCATTAGTTCCAGTGAAGGGAACTCTTAAGGCATCAGCATACCAAGACATTTTGGACATTTTCATACTCCCAACTTTGTGGGAACAGTTTGAACATGGCTCCTTCCTGCTCCCACATGACTGCACACCATTGTACGAACAAGGTCCATAAAGACATGGATGAATGAGTTTGGGGCGGAGGAACTTGACTGGACTGCACAGTGTCCTGACCTCAACCAGATAGAACACCTTTGTGATGAATTAAAGCGGAGACTGCGAGCCAGGCCTTTTCGTTCACATCATTGTCTGTCCTCACAAATGAGCTTCTGGAAGAATGGTTGAAAATTTCCATAGACACACTCCTAAACCTTGTGGACAGCCTTCCCAGAAGAGTTGAAGCTGGGTGGGCCAACTCAATATTAAACCCTACGTACCAAGACTGGGATGCCATTAAAGTTCATGTGCATGTAAAGGCAGGCGTTCCAGTACTTTTAGTAATACAGTGTAGCAACCAGCAACTGTTGAGACAATGAACACTTTGATGAGAAGTATAAAACGTTCAGTAATGTGTATATAGTACAGGTGTGTGTATGGCAAAGCACAGGGGTTGGGGAGTGCTGCACTCAGTGCCAGGTTTAGGATACATAACACAGACTGCAGGAGTCCAGGGTCTGTAATGCAATGTGCCAATGCCCCCTCCACCCCCCCAGACATCCCCCCCCAAGGCTCTCTCACAAATACAGAATCCTTTGACACCATATTTCTGTGCTTTATTTTCAGCACAGTGCTGCTGACAGAGGTTTGAGTGTCAGAACTGTAGCACAGAGCCAAGGAGTTTTACAGCATTTCACTCAGCTCCATGCTACCTTCCATACAGGTGGCAAAGAAGCCTATGAATCTCTGGAAAAAAAACAATGCTGGGCACCCACTGGCATATGTGGGATATATTCCCTGGGTGCCTGGCACTAGCACAAAGAAGCTGGTAAAGGAAGAACGTGGGAAAACATCCTCTACCCGCTTCTGTGTGACAAGCTGAAAAGTGAAGTGCTGCAGGCAGGGAGCGGGAGCCGAAGATGGAGCGGAGCTGGGAGGTGGCCTGCAAAGTGTGTCATCAGTTGCTAAGGCCGCAGCAGTCCTAGCAACAAATGACTGCATTGTAGGTTGAGGAGGGGGGGAAGCAGAGATTGCTGGCAAGCTCCTCTGACAGGAATCCTCAATTGGTGCTGTGTGTGAGAGCACACATTGCACCCATTGAGGATGCCACTACTAAGTGGAGCCCAGTGCTGGAACTTGCTCCAGCACTGGTCTCTGGGACTCCAGCCCAGATCTGCAGCAACTCAGGTCTTAATTGAAATCTCGGGACGGTCCAGTGGAATGCGGGACAGTTGGAAAGTATGAATAAGGGGTTACCATAGGCTCTGCAGTTTCTGGGCTCTGCCCTCTAGCCTGTTTTGTATATAAAAAGAGGGAAGGCTCTGCTCTGGGGACTCCTGAGCACATGTGAAGGAGAGCATGCTGAGCTATAGACAGATGTAGCTCTCACCTCTTAGGAGAGCAAACCCTTTTTGAGCACCCAAGCAGGGTTCCACCAAGGATCAAATGGATTGTCTGAGCCATTTGACTTTATCATATGGAGAGGTATGAGCTGGCACCCTGAGGTAGGAAAGAAAGGTTTATGTTGCAAGATATCTGTGAGAGACTATTGAAACTGACTGTATCTGCAAGAGTTCTTCAGTAACAGGTTGTTAACAGGGCTTGCACAAAGGGGATGAAGAGGAGATGAAAGAAGCCAAGGGTTAAACGTGCAGGATATGTGGCTATATTGCCATTGTCACAGGTAACCAAAGCAGTGATATGAATGTGATAGCAACCAGCCAGTGAGAGGTTGGTAAGCTTGACCCAATCCCTAGTGATTGGCACCCTATATACATTGGACTGATATTGAGGCACGGGGGGCCCAGAGACCTAACACAAAGGTACCAAAGTAAAAGGCAGTACTGAAATGGATCCAAGTGAAGTGAAAAGCTGGATAGCAAAAGAGTTCCGCACTTAAGAGTCTGGTGGAAACTCGCTTTGTCACTGGGAGTGCGGTGACAAGCTTTGGCTGTACTGGTGAGCAGGACACAGGCTTTGCATTTGTGAGAGCAAGTGTACAGTGACCTGGAAAAAGTGCTTAACCGTTAAGTGTTTGAGAACTGTGCAAAGAAGTTTGGCTCACTTCTGAGTTGGGGTGCCACTTAATATTGAATTCACATGACTACGGCCCTCATGCCCGTGTTCCTAGGGCATTAGCAAGCGAATTGACGAGGGTCCCCGTAATGGGCACCAAGCCCCACCCACATAATGATTATACTGTCTAGCGGACTTTGTCTGAACATTCTGATCTTATGTGTGTTTATTTATGCTCAAACTACAATTTATGCTAACCCGCACCAATGCATTGTGTTTATTTACTACTAAACGGTCTTGTGTCTATTTACTGGTGCTAATTTGCAGTCGAGTCAAAGGTATCTATACTCGTGCTCTTATAAGTGCTTGCAGTAACTTTCATTCAGCCAGGTGTGTCAGAGGTGCTGAGGTTGTTCTTGGAGTTGAGATGCAGAACAGAGAACCCAAATTACCAAGTGGCTTCTGCAGGAGTAGTGTTACAGTAATGCTACATCAGATTAGTTTTTTAGGGATACTTGGTGCTCTTAATGTACCCCTATAGCTTTGGGTGAATCCTTTATAAAATGCAACACATGGTGACTTAAAGTGGTAGGAAAGCATGCTTTGTTATTTTTTTATCTACTGGTAAGCCTATAATAAGGCCTACCTGTAGGTAAAACAAATATTTCCTAAATGTGCACCATTTAGGAGCTATTCACCCTGCATGCAATCGCTTATGTCCCTGGCGCATGCGCTTTGAAGGTCCGGCATACCGTGCTGGACCTTCATAGCTTCTTACCAGAACCAGGGGCTCCCACGCACATGCGCGGGAGTGACGTGATCGTGACTCCGGCCACTCTGGTTACAATATCAGTGGAGCTCCCAGCCCCGCCCCCTCACTGCTGGCCAGACCGGGAATACAGCCTCCAATGTCCTCTGTGCGCTCTGCAAAGCTGTTTATTTTGCCTGTCCTGTCAAGATGGGCCTTGTGGACATGCCCCCTGCTATGGAAACTCTGAAGGGCAAAAAAATCGAAAAAAATTATTTTCTTCAGATCTGAATCGATTTGAACTCACAAATCGATGCAAGATTAAGATCGTTTTTTTTTCCCCAGCCCTATTATCCTGGGGACCGATTCCCCCACCTGAGCTGTGGATCTCTGCAGCTCCTCCAGAGTTACCATGGGCCTCTTGGCTGCTTCTCTGATTAATGCTCTCCTTGCCTAACCTGTCAGTTTAGGTGGACAGCCATGTCTTGTCAGGTTTGCAGTTGTGCCGTACGACTTCTATTTTCAGGTGATGGATTGATCAGTGCTCTGTGAGATGTTCAAGGCCTGGGATATTTTTTTTTATAACCTAACCCTGCTTTTAACTTCTCCAAAACTTTATCCCTGACCTGTCTGGTGTGTTCCTTGGCCTTCATGATGCTGTTTGTTCACTAAGGTTCTCTAACAAACCTCTGAGGGCTTCACAGAACAGCTGTATTTATACTGGGATTAAATTACACACAAGTGGACTCTATTGACTAATTAGGTGACTTTTGAAGGCAAATGGTTCCACTAGACCTTAGTTAGGGGTATCAGAGAAAAGGGGGCTGAATACAAATGCATGTAAACACTTTTAGATATTTATTGTAAAAAATGTTGAAAATGTATCATTTTCCTCCCACTTCCCAATTATATGTCACTTTGTGTTGGTCTATCACATAAAATCCCAATAAAACACATTTAACTTTTTGGTTGTAATATGACAAAATGTGGAAAATTTAAGGGGTATGATTACTTTTTTTTATTATTAACTTTTTATTTAGTGGTATATGACATACAATGAAACAATAACTTCACAGAATATGTTGTGTAAACAAAGTAGGCTACGCATGGACCCCAGGTAGTGGTATCTGGACAAAAGATAAGTAAACTCAAGATTATATAACAGAAACAGATCTGTAAGTATACAAGGTACTCAGATACCCAGGAGGTATAGGACTAGGGCTTCACCTTGACGGTGGAACTGATCACTTACAATGCTCTGGGGATTAACCCCAGTATCCAAGGAGAATTTGAGTATCCGTGCATAGGGGAAGGGTGCTGCTGGTGACCCACTGAGGTTGAATCATACCAAATTTTTTTAATTAAATGAGAGGAAGTGAATAAAGGAGAATAAAGAGAAGAAGAAAGAGAGTGAGAAAGCGGAATGGAGTAAAGGGAAAGAAGGGGGGAGGGAAAGTGGTGTGATGGAAGAGTGGGGGGGGGGTGGGGTCTTGCGAACCATTAGGCCACAGTTGGAACAGATTATTGCTTCCATTGACTTGGGATGCAAGCTCTAGCAGAGTTTAGTAGGTGTAGGAGATTTAAGGTATCGCTTTCTCGACGGGTATGATTACTTTTTCAAGGCACTGTAGTGGAATTTCATACAAATGTTTATATGACATTTTCTTATTCCATATATTTTAAAGGCTTTCAAAGGAAAATAGTTTGCCATCATTAAGTCAATTAATTTCCTTTGCAAGCATAGAAAATATCATCCAGATTTTCTATTAGAATGTAATCCTGAACATATTAAATGGGTTTCGTTACAAAATGTTAGATTTTTCATACATTTTTTCCCAAATGAAAACCACATTCACAGTTAGTATTTTGTTTGAGAAAAATCGTCCATCCTGCTTCTCTTTAGTGGAAAACGAAAGTCGATTTGACTCCACTAACCTTTAGAAAATAAATAAATAAATGTGTTGTATGATATTTTACTAGTGTATGGCAAGCTTTACACACATCTCTGATTTGAAAGGTGAACCTCTGATTATCATGCTGCCAGTCTTCCCCCACACTGGACATGTTAAATGTGAACAAAGTGGTGATGGTCACCTACAATTACATACATTAGTATACTTGTACTGAGAGAAACATTCAGGCTGACACTGCTGACCTCTTCTTTAACCACTTGCTGACCATATACTATAGATATACGGCAGCAGCCCGGCTCTCCTGCACAGGATCACGTACCTAGTATGTGATCCTGCACATCCGGGTCTGGAGCGCAGAGGCCCCCACAGCAAGCGAACCACTGCTTTGTGTTTCCATTCAGACACAGAGCCATGGTTCGCCCTGTCCCCTCTCTCTCCTGCATGCATTAAAGCGGAGTTCCACCCAAAAGAAAAACTTCCACTTTAAGACCTCCTCCCCGACTCCTGTTTATGAAACTGACCCTTTGGGGAGTGGGGGGGAGCAGGTATCCAATTTTGACAGGTACCTGCTCCCACTTCCGTTCCAGTCGCCTTAGGCGATTGGAAGCGGAAGTTCTCCCACTGGAAGTCTTCTGGGACATATGATAGGTCCTAGAAGACTTTGGGACCAGTCACAGAGTGCAGCACCGCTCACACATGCGCAGTGGACACCCGGCTGTGAAGCCGCAAGCTATCACCATAGTAGAGATGCAGACGCTGCCGAGGGGGGACACCAAGAGAACATGGTGAGTGCACAGATGGGATTGGTGAGTGGCTGTTTATTAAAAGTCAGCAGCTACATTTTTTTGTAGCTGCTGACTTTTAGGCTCGGTTCACATTGGTGCGATGTGGGAAACCCTGCAAATCCACTGCGGGTTTATGCATCGCACCTGACTTGCAGGCAGTTCACACTGCTCAATGCGAACCCCTGGGAGTGTCAATACAAAGTTAACCACTTGACAACCGGCCCATAGCCGAATGACAGCTACAGGGCGGTTGCTTAACTCTGAGAGGCCATCATATGACGTCCTCCCAGAATTCCGCTCTCGCGCGCCCCCTGGGGCGCCCACTCAAGAGCATCGGTGACCGCCAGGTACTCAGGACCCGGCACATCACGGATCACGGTAAATGCCCGCTCATCGCGGCCATTTACCACGTGATCGATCCATCAAATGACGGAGCGATCACTTGTAAACAAACCGGTGTCATGTTATGAAGCCGGTTCCTCCCTCCCCTCCCCTCTCTGTACCAATTGGTACAGCGGAGGGGGAAGAGATCGGTGTCAGCAGCGCGGTGGGCTGGATCTGCAGTGCCCACAGTGCAGCTCACCGAAAATTAACCCCTCAATTCCCTGCCAATACTCTTCAATACCCTGCAATACTCTGCAATACCCAATATCCTGCCAATACTCTGCAATACCCTGCAATACCCAATACCCTGCCAATACTCTGCAATACCCTGCAATACTCTGCAATACCCTGCAATACTCTGCAATACCCAATACCCTGCAATACTCTGCAATACCCAATACCCAGCTAATACTCTGCAATACCCTGCAATACTCTGCAATACCCTGCCAATACTCTGCAATAGCCAGCAATAATCTGCAATACTCTGCAATACCCTGCCAATACTCTGCAATACCCTGCAATACTCTGCAATACCCTGCAATACTCTGCAATACCCTGCCAATACCCTGCAATACTCTGCAATACCAAATACCCAGCCAATACTCTGCAATACCCTGCAATACTCTGCAATACCCAATACCCTGCCAATACTCTGCAATACCAAGCAATAATCTGCAATACTCTGCAACAGCCTGCAATACCCTGCCAATACTCAGCAATACCCTGCAATACCCAATACTCTGCAATACCATGCAATACTCTGCAATACCCAATACCCTGCCAATACTCTGCAATATACTGCAATACTCTGCAACACCCAATACCCAGCCAATACTCTGCAATACCCAATACCCTGCCAATACTCTGCAATACCCTGCCAATACTCTGCAATACCCAGCAATAATCTGCAATAGCCTGCAATACCCTGCCAATATTCTGCAATACCCAGCAATACTCTGCAATACCCAATACTCTGCAATACCATACAATACTCTGCAATACCCAATACCCTGCCAATACTCTGAAATACCCAGCAATAGCCTGCAATACCCTGCCAATACTCTGCAATACCCTGCCAATACTCTGCCATAAATTGCCATACTCAGCCATACTCTGAGATACTCCGCAATACCCAGCCATACTTGGTGATACCCTGCAATACCCAGCCATACTCGGTGATACCCTGCAATAACCAGCCATACACAGTGATATCCTGCAATACCCAGCCATACTCTGCAATACACCCTGCAATACCCAGCCATAGTCTGTGATACCCTGCAATAACCAGGCATAGTCGGTGATACCCTGCAATATCCAGCCATATTCGGTGATACTCTGCAATACCCAGCCATACCCAGTGATACTCTGCAATACCCAGTCATACCCAGTGATACTCTGCAATACCTATCCATACTCGGCCATGCTCAGTCATACTCTGATACCCTACAATACCCAGCCATACTCGGTGATACCCTGCAATACCCAGCCATACTCGGCCATGCTCAGCCATACTCGGTGATACCCTGCAATACTCGGTGATACCCAGCCATGCTCGGTCATGCTTGGCTGTACTCGGCCTCTGTATGTGGCCAGGCTGTGGAAGTCTCACACATGTGGTATCACCGTACTCAGGAGGAGTAGGAGAATCTATTTTGGGGTGCCATTTTTGGTATGTACATGCTATACGATCAAAGCCAGAATCGTTTATTTATTTATTTATTTTTTATTTCAGGCTTCCCAGCCTAGCGGTGAGATGTTGGGTCTTATTGACCCCATATCTCACTGTAAAAAGGACCTGTCATGCCATATTCATATTACAAGGGATGTTTACATTCCTTGTAATAGGAATAAAAGTGCTCAAAAAAATTATTTTTGGGGAAAAAAATGTCAAACTAAAATAAATAAAGTAAAATGAACAATAAAAAAAAAAAATAATTTAAAGCGCCCCTGTCCCCATGTGCTCACAAGCAGAATCGAACGCATACGTAAGTCCCGCCCACATATGAAAACTGTGTTTAAACCACACATGTGAGGTATCGCTGCGAACATTAGAGCGAGAGCAATAATTCTAGCCCTAGACCTCCTCTGTAACTCAAAAAATGTAACCAGTAAAAAAATTTAAAGTGTCACCTGTGGGGATTTTTAAGTAGCGACGTTTGCTGCCATTTTGAAGAGTGACATGTTAGGTATCTATTTACTCAGCGTAACTTCATCTTTCACATTATGCAAAAACATTGGGCTAACTTTACTGTTTTGTTTTTTCTTAAGCACAAAACAGTTTTTTTCCCAAAAAACACATTTGAAACATTTCTGCGCAAATACCGTGCGAGATAAAAAGTTGCAACGACCACCATTGTATTCTTTGGGTCTTTGCTAAAAAAACATATATAATGTTTTGGGATTCTATGTAATTTTCTAGCAAATAAATGATGATTTTTACATGTAGGAGAGAAATGTCAGAATTGTCCTGGGTGCTCCAGAACGCCTAATGTCGCTCCCTGCATTTTGGGCCTCTGTATGTGGCCACGCTGTGTAAAAGTCTCACACATGTGGTATCGCCATACTCGGGAGTAATAGCAGAATGTGTTTTGGGGTGTAATTTGTGGTATGCATATGCTGTGTGTGAGAAAACCTGATAATATGATAATTTTGTGAAAAAAAAAAAATCTTGATTTTGCAAAGAATTGTGGGAAAAAATGACAACTTCAATAAACTCATCATGCCTCTTACTAAATACCTTGTAATGTGTTCTTACCAAAAAGGGGTCATTTGGGGGGTATTTGTACTTTTCTGGCATGTTAGGGTCTCAAGAAATGAGATAGGCCGTCAGTCCTTCAGGTGTGATCAATTTTCAGATATTGGCACCATAGCTTGTGGACTCTATAACTTTCACAAAGACCAAATAATATCCACTAATTTGTACTTATTTTTACCAAAGATATGTAGTAGTATAAATTTTGGCCAAAATTTATGAAGAAAAATTACTAATCTGCTAAATTTTATAACAGAAACAAAGAAAAATTCTTTTTTTTTTACAGAATTTTCGGTCTTTTTTCTTTTATAGCACAAAAAATAAAAAACCCATCGGTGATTAAATACCACCAAAAGAAATCTCTATTTTTGTGAAAAAAAGGACAAAAATTTCATGTGGGTACAGTTGCATGACTAAGTAATTATCATTCAAAATGTGAGAGCACCGAAAGCTGAAAATTGGTCTGGTTATTAAGGGTGTTTAACCACTTTCAGACCGGACCATTTTGCTGGTAAATGACCAGAGGTCTTTTTACAATTTGGCACTGCGCTGCTTTAACTGGTAATTGCGCTGTCATGCAATGTTGTACCCAAACGAAATTTGCGTCCTTTTCTTCCCACAAATAGAGCTTTCTTTTGATGGTATTTGATTGCCTCTGCGATTTTTATTTTTTGCGATATAAATGGAAAAAGACCGCAAATTTTGAAAAAAAATGATATTTTCTACTTTTTGTTATTAGAAAAATCCAATAAATTCAATTTTAGTCATACATTTAGGCCAAAATGTATTCAGCCACATGTCTTTGGTAAAAAAAAAGTCAATAACTGTATATTTATTGGTTTGCGCAAAAGTTGTCACATCTACAAACTAAGGTACGTTTTCTGGAATTTACGCAGCTTTTAGTTTACGACTGCCTATCTCAGTTCTTGAGGTGCTAAAATGGCAGGGCAGTACAAAACCCCCCCAAATGACCCCATTTTGGAAAGTAGACCCCCTAAGGAAATTGATAAGTGGCATGTTGAGCCCATCGAATATTTTATTGTTTTGCCTCAAGCGATTGAATAATGACAAAAAAATAATTTTTTTTTTTTTTTTTACACAAAGTTGTCACTAAATGATATATTGCTCACACATGCTATGGGCATATGTGAAATGACACCCCAAAATAAATTCTGCTGCTTCTCCTGAGTACGGAGATACCACATATGTGGGATTTTTTGGGAGCCTAGCCGCGTACGGGGCCCCGAAAGCCAAGAACCGCCTTCAGGTTTCTAAGGGCGTAAATATTTGACTTCACTCCTCACTACCTATTACAGTTTTGAAGGCCATAAAATGCCAAGATGGCACAAAACCCCCACAAATGACCCCATTTTAGAAAGTAGACACCCCAAGCTATTTGCTGAGAGGCATGTTGAGTCCATGGAATATTTTATATTTTGCCACAAGTTGCGGGAAAATTACAAACTTTAATTTTTTTTTATTTTTTTTTCACAAAGTTGTCACTAAATGATATATTGCTCACACATGCCATGGGCATATGTGAAATGACACCCCAAAATAAATTCTGCTGCTTCTCCTGAGTACGGAGATACCACATATGTGGGATTTTTTGGGAGCCTAGCCGCGTACGGGGCCCCGAAAGCCAAGAACCACCTTCAGGTTTCTAAGGGCGTAAATATTTGACTTCACTCCTCACTACCTATTACAGCTTTGAAGGCCATAAAATGCCAAGATGGCACAAAACCCCCACAAATGACCCCATTTTAGAAAGTAGACACCCCAAGCTATTTGCTGAGAGGCATGTTGAGTCCATGGAATATTTTATATTTTGCCACAAGTTGCGGGAAAATTACAAACTTTAATTTTTTTTTATTTTTTTTTCACAAAGTTGTCACTAAATGATATATTGCTCACACATGCCATGGGCATATGTGAAATGACACCCCAAAATAAATTCTGCTGCTTCTCCTGAGTACGGAGATACCACATATGTGGGATTTTTTGGGAGCCTAGCCGCGTACGGGGCCCCGAAAGCCAAGAACCGCCTTCAGGTTTTCTAAGGGCGTAAATATTTGACTTCACTCCTCACTACCTATTACAGTTTTGAAGGCCATAAAATGCCAAGATGGCACAAAACCCCCACAAATGACCCCATTTTAGAAAGTAGACACCCCAAGCTATTTGCTGAGAGGCATGTTGAGTCCATGGAATATTTTATATTTTGCCACAAGTTGCGGGAAAATTACAAACTTTTCTTTTTATTTATTTTTTTCACAAAGTTGTCACTAAATGATATATTGCTCACGCATGCCATGGGCATATGTGAAATGACACCCCAAAATAAATTCTGCTGCTTCTCCTGAGTACGGGGATACCACATATGTGGGACTTTTTGGGAGCCTAGCCGCGTACGGGGCCCCGAAAACCAAGCACCGCCTTCAGGCTTTCTAAGGGCGTTACAGTTTTGAAGGCCATAAAATGCCAAGATGGCACAAACCCCCCCCAAATGACCCCATTTTGGAAAGTAGACACCCCTAAATTTAGGGGTACACTAGTGAGACTAGGTAATAAATGGCGGGTGCCCTGAAACTATAAAAAAATAACTAACCAACCAGCGTCACCTGTAACAGTTATATGGTGGTCACTGGTGAAAGGGTTAACTAGGGGGCAATCAGGGGGCTTTATGCGGTAGTATATGGGGGTCCCTGGCGCTATAAAAAGTTGCGGCGAACCTAAATACCTACCTGCCTAACTAGCGTCACCTGTGACACTAATACAGCGATCAGAAAAATGATCGCTTATTAGGCTGGGTTCACACTGGAGCGATGCGGGAACGCCACGAATCCGCGGCGGGTTCCCGCATCGCATGCCTCCCGGCGGCAGTTCACACTGCCCTATGCGAACTGCTGGGAGTGTCAGTGAAATGTTAATGACACCCCCAGATCAGTTCGCATATCGCAGTGCGATCTGCAAACTCGGATCGCATGGTGTGAACACCCATGCGATCCGATTCTGCTGCGGACCGAAAAAGGGTCCCGTGCGAGTTTGCGGCGGGTGCGACACGAATTCAGCCATACTATCTGTATGGCTGAACTCGAATCGCACAGAGATCGGATGTGATTTGCACTGCAGTGCGGTGCGAATCACATCCGTTCTCAAACCGCTGCAATGTGAACCCAGCCTTAGTGACACTGGCGACGGGGGGTGATCACGGGGTTAAACCTTTATTGGGGGGGTTAGGGGGGTACCTTAGAACTAAAGGGGGTTAACCCTAACTGCCCTAACAGTTATTACAGTCACAAATGACACCCGCCGGGTGATCAGGGGGTTAAACCTTTATTAGGTAATAAATGGCGGGTCCCCTGTAACTATAAAAAAATAACTAACCAACCAGCGTCACCTGTAACAGTTATATGGTGATCACTGGTGAAAGGGTTAACTAGGGGGCAATCAGGGGGCTTTATGCGGTAGTATATGGGGGTCCCTGGCGCTATAAAAAGTTGTGGCGAACCTAAATACCTACCTGCCTAACTAGCGTCACCTGTGACACTAATACAGCGATCAGAAAAATGATCGCTTATTAGGCTGGGTTCACACTGGAGCGATGCGGGAACGCCACGAATCCGCGGCGGGTTCCCGCATCGCATGCCTCCCGGCGGCAGTTCACACTGCCCTATGCGAACTGCTGGGAGTGTCAGTGAAATGTTAATGACACCCCCAGATCAGTTCGCATATCGCAGTGCGATCTGCAAACTCGGATCGCATGGTGTGAACACCCATGCGATCCGATTCTGCTGTGGACCAAAAAAAGGGTCCCGTGCGAGTTTGCGGCGGGTGCGACACGAATTCAGCCATACTATCTGTATGGCTGAACTCGAATCGCACAGAGATCGGATGTGATTTGCACTGCAGTGCGGTGCGAATCACATCCGTTCTCAAACCGCTGCAATGTGAACCCAGCCTTAGTGACACTGGCGACGGGGGGTGATCACGGGGTTAAACCTTTATTGGGGGGGTTAGGGGGGTACCTTAGAACTAAAGGGGGCTAACCCTAACTGCCCTAACAGTTATTACAGTCACAAATGACACCAATGCAAAAAAAAAAAAAAAAAGCAATTGGTGTCACTGTGACTGGGGGGGCAGGGGTAATTGGGGGGGTGATCGGGGGGTAAAGGGGGGTGTGAGTGTGCCTGGCATGTTCTACTGTATGTGTGGTGTGTTGGTGCAACTCACCGAACCTCTCTCCTCGGTGCCGGAACGAAAAATACCGACACGGAGGAGAGAATACATCACTTCCTCTCCTGTGTTTACATTACAGGAGAGGAAGTGATGTCACGAAGGATTTCCATTCGTCGAGAGCGATCGCGAGGGGGTGGCCATGAATGAATGGCCGCCCCCTCATCCCGGATCGCTCTCGAAGGAATGCCGACCGCCGCAGGCACCGGGGGGGGGCCCGATCGGGCCCCCCACCCGCGGGCAGGCAGGGACTTATATATACGCCCATATGCCTGCCCGTGCCATTCTGCCGACGTATATCGTCGTGCGGCGGTCGGCAAGTGGTTAAGTGCCCAGTGGTCAAGTGGTTAATGACACCGCCAGATCGAATATGAAATATTTATATGCTATATTTCCAGCATTTCCATATTTCCCAGATTAAAGTTAAAAAAATATACAACATAATTAGATAAAAAAGTAAAATTATCAATAGAGTACTTTTGAGTTGGTAAGTGATATAGCTTTCAGCAGGTTGGCTGGCCATTTCACCTTGATTCTAGCCCAACATTCAACTCTTAGCCCCTGTACACACGGTCGGAGATTTCGACAACCAAATCCGTCGGATTTTGTCTGTTGGATCTTGTCCGAAACTGTTGCATACACACGGTCGGACTAAGTTGTCGAAAAATCCGATCATTCAGAACGTGATGACGTAATTTCGTTACGATGGGACTACGTTCAGGCTAGTAGCCAATAGCTTTGATGTAGGAATTTGATCTGAGCATGCGTGGCACTTGGTCCGATCAAAATTCTCTACACATGATCGGAGTATGTCTGATCGAACCAGTTGGTCGGGAAATATTTCCAACATGTTGGAAAATTGGGTCCGACGGATATTCCGACGGAATCAGTTCGATGCATTCCACACACAGTCGGATTATCGGACAACACGGTCCGATAGGACACATTCTGACGGATTCTCCGACCATGTGTACAAGGGCTAACAGGTCAGCAAGGAGAGGTGGTGTACAGGGGTCTGAGTCTGTACATGTATGCGTTAATGAGTGTTAGCTTAGAGTGGCATTTTATTCATATATATTGGCAGAATCATGCACTAAAAATTGTGTTATTTAGTGAATGTACAGCTTTTTTTATATTTACTTTCTAACAATATCATTATAAATCACACCAATTTACAGAGATTCATAATCATGAGCAGGCTTTTTGTATATCTGTGCCAAGAAGTTAAGCAGTTACATATTATTAGATTGCTTTCAGTTCTACTCCAAATAATCCTGCTCTACTGGGATCACAGTAAGGTCACATCTGCACATTTTAGGCATGGTGCATTGTATGTTCGTTGCACTTTTAAGGCGTAATTTTCATGCATTACTATTTAACACTATGTAACTCTCATTTTGCAAGCTGGAATTTTCTACTGCACCAAATAGAGATGTTAACAGAGAGATTTAAAGCAGTATTTATTTATTTTATTTATAGCAGCTTATCACTGCAACCCTGCAGTGACGATTTCTCCAGGATCCAAATGCCTTCACAACGTGGGACATCCTTCATTAGGGATAGGTCAAATTACAAAGATGTAGAGCAAAGAAAAACAAAAAAACGTCAGTTTGAAAAATACAGAGAACAGTCAGTGCTGGGATGATCAATTGAACTGGACTAAACACAGGTTCCAGCAGTCCAGTGTTAGTTTCATTGACAAAATTGTCATTGTTTTAAGTGACGGAAACTAAACCCACTTGAATTTCCACTTTCCTTGGAGCTCAGCCTGTCTGTTAAAACCCCAGCCCCCTGATTCCATTGACAAGCCGTATTGGCTAAAGCCGCGTACACACGTAGCCGTCTGTCCGATGTACTTAGTCTGGCGGACTTCCCGCCAGACTGTGCGTCGGACTTTCCGAACGGACTATTTGCCCACACACGGCACTTTTTCAGCGGACTAATACGGCGTACTAAGTCCGCCGTACTATCCGCCCTACTTTTGAAATGAACGGACTCGCCCACACACGCGGAGGAAAGTCCGCTCATTTTGAGCGCGTCTCCAGGTAGGCTGGCCCCCGCCGCCTGGTATGGACTTAAAGGGGAACCCCAACGCCGAAAAAAATCGGCGTGGGGGTCCCCCCAGGTCCACATCAGACCCTTGTCCGAGCACGCTACCCGGCCGGCCAGGAAAAGGGGGGCGAGCGAGCGCCCCCCCTCCTGAGCCGTACCAGGCCGCGTGCCCTCAACATGGGGGGTGCCTTGGGGAAGGGGGGGCCGCGCAGCCCCCCCACCCCAAAGCACCTTGTCCCCATGTTGATGAGGACAAGGGCCTCTTCCCGACAACCCTGGCCGTTGGTTGTCGGGGTCTGCGGGCGGGGGGCTTATCGGAATCCGGGAGCCCCCTTTAATAAGGGGGCCCCCGGATACCGGCCCCCCACCCTATGTGAATGAGTATGGGGTACAATGTACCCCATGGTTCTTCTGCCGGGCCACCATCACATGGGTTGATGTCACATGGGTTGATGTGATATCAACCCATGTGACATCAACCGAAGACCCCGCCCCTTGTCCCTATATAAGTCGCCGCGTGCGCGGTCCCCGTCATTGTGAGCGGAGGACTCGGCAAGGCAACATCTGAAGAAGAAGAAGAAGAAGAGAAGGACAGAAGAACGGAAGGCGGCGGCGGCGGCAGAAGACCGGGCCACCGCCTGTAAAAGAGCTAGAAGAAGGCGCGGTGGCCCGGCAGAAGAACCGAAGAGGGGGACAAGACCCCCGAAGTCGGAAGAAGGGCGGCGGCGAGGAAGAAAGCCGGGCTCCTCCGCTAGTAAAAGAGCTACAAGAAGATAGCGGAGGAGTTCGGCGAGAAAACCCCCAAAGACGGAAGACCCCCGGAGCTGTGCAATAAACTATTTTAACCCTTGTGTGTTGTGTTTTTTTTGTACTTTATTTTACAGGTGAATGGGTAGGGGTACATTGTACCCCATACTCATTCACATAGGGTGGGGGGGGCGGGTATCCGGGGGCCCCCTTATTAAAGGGGGCTCCCGGATTCCGATAAGCCCCCCGCCCGCAGACCCCGACAACCAACGGCCAGGGTTGTCGGGAAGAGGCCCTTGTCCTCATCAACATGGGGACAAGGTGCTTTGGGGTGGGGGGGCCGCACGGCCCCCCCTTCCCCAAGGCACCCCCCATGTTGAGGGCACGCGGCCTGGTACAGCTCAGGAGGGGGGCGCTCGCTCGCCCCCCCTTTCCTGGCCGGCCGGGTAGCGTGCTCGGACAAGGGTCTGATGTGGACCTAGGGGGACCCCCACGCCGATTTTTTTTCAGCGTTGGGGTTCCCCTTTAAGTCCATACCAGGTGGCGGGGCCAGCGACGTCTCCTTCGCGGGCCCCGCCTACCTGGAGACCCGCTCGAAATGAGCGGACTTTTCTCAGGGAGGGAAAAGTCCGTTCATTTCAAAAGTACGGCGGACTGGCATAAACACGGCCGGATTGTCCACCGAAATGCGAGTCCGGCGGGAAGATTGGAGTGTAAAACTACATTCTAAGTCCGCCGTACTTTCGGGTCAAAAAAGTATGCCGGAGGCTACACACGGGGCGATTGTCCGACGGACTTGAGTTTGCCGGACTTTTCCACCCGCTTGTTTGATCGTGTGTACACGGCATACGAGATGGAGGCTCCCATCAATCCTTTCCCTTTCCTATGCAGTTCCACACATTACACTCGTTCATCCTATCTCTTTGGTGCCCTCTGCTGGCCTTTTCTAAATTGGCAACATAATTCCATCCCCAGCCTATAATAATAGCACATTAAAGTTTAACCACCTCCTGCCCAGCCTATAGCAGAATGACGGCTGGGCGGTGGTTCTGTTATCCTGACTGGGCGTCATATTATGTCCAGCAGGATAACTGCGGGGGCCCGCATTGCAGCAATCATTGTTGTGGTATGTCAGTCTGACACACTGCTACACCGATCTCGGCAAAGAGCCTCTGAGGCTCTTTACCACGTGATCAGCCGTGTCCAATCTCGGCTGATCACAATGTAAACAGGAAGAGTCTTTGACCGGCTTTTCCTCACTCGCATCTGACAGACGCGAGTAGAGGAGAGCCGATCGGGGGCTCTCCTAACAGGGGGGGTCTGAATGTTTATCAGTGCAGCCCCCCCCCCATGCCTTCCCAGGACCACCAGGGAGATGGCAATCAGTGGGCAGGCAGATGGCAATTAGAGCCCATCAGCAATTTCTACCACTGCCATCAGTGATGCCCATCAGTGCCATCTATCAGGGCTGCGTATTAGTGACCAGCAGTGCTGCCTATCAGTGCCCATCAGTGTTGCCTATCATTGCCATCCATGAGTGCCCATCGGTGCCGCCTATCAATGCCCATCAGTGCTGCATATCAGTGCCACCCATCAGTGCCGCCTATCAGTGCCCGTTAGTGCCCATCAGTGCCACCTCATTGGTGCCACCTCATCAGCGCCACCTTATCAGTGCTCATCAGTGAAGGAGAAAACATACTTATTTACAAAATTTTATAACAGAAACAAAAGAAAAACTTTTTTTTTCAAAATTTTCGGTCTTTTTTTATCTGTTTAGCAAAAAATAAGGTGAGCAAATACCACCAAAAGAAAGCTCTATTTGTGAGAACAAAATGATAAAAAATTTTGTTTGGGTACAGTATTGCATGACTGCACAATTTTCATTTAAACAGCGACAGAGCTGAAAGCTGAAAATTGCCTTGGGCAGGAAAGGGGGTAAGTGGGGTAAGTACCTGGTATTGAAGTGGTTAAATATGTATTGCACTATTGCACTTCCATATAATTGCACTTCTGTTTGTCATAAATCAATATTTTTGTGTATTTATGAAACTTGGTTTTATTTATAAAGACATTATATATCACAACAGCTAAATCTGTGCCTTGAGGTGTTCCAGTGAGCCCAGCCCTCACACAGTTAGAACACACCCAGGGAACACAGTTAACCCCTTGATCGCCCCCTAATGTTAACCCCTTCCCTGCTAGTGTCATTTATACATTAATTTTTTAGCAATGATCAATGTAATAATGTCACTGGTCCACAACATGTGTCACTTAGGGTCAGATTTGTCAGCTACAATCCAGATAAAAATTGCAGATCACCGCCATTACCAGTAAAAAAAAAAAAAAAAATTCCAGAAATATTTCCCATAGTTTGTAGACGCGATAATATTTGCGCAAACCAATCAATATAGGCTTATTGAGATTTTTTTTTACCAAAAATATGTAGCAGAATACATATTGGCCTAAACTGATGAATAAATTAGTTTTATATATATATATATATATATATATATATATATATATATATATATATATATATATTTTTTTTTTTTTTTTATTTTTTTTTTTTTTCATTATCTTTTTTTTTTTTGATATGTGGAAAGTAAGAAAGTAAAAAGTATTATTTTTTTTTTTTCAAAATTGTCAGACCTTTTTTTTAATAGCGCAAAAAATGGCCTGATCATTAAGGGGGTAAAACCGGGGCTGAAATTGTTAAATAATGCATTCCAATTTAACTAAACCCTTTAGCCCTTGTACACATGGTCGGACATTCAGACAACAAAATCCGTCTGATTTTTTCCGATGGATTTTGTCCGAAACTGGTGTTGTATACACACGGTCGGACAAAGTTGTCGGAAAATCCAATCGTTCAGAACGTAATGACGTTCGTTCATTGCGACGGGACTATGTTACAGCGAGTAGCCAATAGCTTTGGTCTCGTAATTTGATCTGAGCATGCGTGGCACTTTGTCTGATCGGAATTCTCTACAAATGATCGGACAAAGTCCGATCAGATCATGTTGTCGGAAATTTTTTATATCCAGCTCTTCAAACTTTGTTGGTCGGACATTCCGATGGAAAAAGTCCAATGTAGCCCACACACGGTCGGATTATCCGACAACATGGTCCGATCGGACCTTTTCCGTTGGAATTTCCGACCATGTGTACAGGGGCTTAGATTTTGCTCAGCTAAAATGTACTGGAGATTTTACTCAGCTAAAATATGACTAAAACTAAAACAAGTCAGATGACCAAAATACGACTAAAATGGCATCTTATTCAAAAGACTATGGCTAAAACTAAATAAAAATTTGATGTCAAAATTAAAGTGATACTAAAGTTTTTTTTTTTCTTAAATAACAAACGTTATATTTACCTGCTCTGTGCAGTGGTTTTGCACAGAGCAGCCCAGATCCTAATTTTCAAAGCCCCCCCCCCCCCCCCCAATTCTCTACTGTTTTTTGGTTGCCTTCTGATCTTTGTCTTCCTTTCCTTTTGGGTTCAATATATTAAACTCCATTGCTCTCCTCCTTGTTCTGTGCTTCAGCTTTCTGCATTGACTTGGAATATTGAGCTACATTGAAATTCACTAACAAGGTTACAGAGGAGGTGGGCTTTCCATTACACATTTGGTGAGGTTGCTGTTTAATCTCTCCCTTCTGGCAAAAAGTTTTCACTTCTTACAACTCAATGAGTGTTTCTAATATACAAACATTTCCTGCTGTCGATAATCCCTGGGTCTATCTCAAAGGTCAAGAAGGGCATTTTGTGGCAATGCCCACTAGCTGCTCGAACCGCTATCTTGCGACACTGGAAGTCCACCTCTCCCACCAGCCTACTGGAATGGGCCCAAACGCCTAAGCGCTTCTAAAGTCAAAACGATTTTTACCTTTGTGCATTCCCCACATTCGGGTTAAAAATGTTTTATAGCTTTCTGTCCCCCCCCCCCCCCCCCCCTTTGCTGTGTGAAGGGAAAGAGAGGGGAGAAGAGATCCAGCGCTGTGCATGGCTGCATCTCTTCTCCCCTCTTTTCTTCTTCACACAGGGACTTGGGCATCAGCAGGAGCCATTAACTTCTGATGCTGTCAATCAAATGCAGTGAGGAAGCGGGGGGCGGAGCTAAGCCTTGCTGTATGTGTCTTTGGAGCATGGCTCTATAGACACACAGCTCAGGAGCGAGCAGGCACTGTGTGCCCCATAGCAAGCAGCTTGCTTTGGGGGCACATGAAGAAGAGGAGGAGCCAAGATCACCAGCAGGGGACCCCAGAAGAGGAGACCTGGGGCCGCTCTGTGCAAAACCTTTGTACAGAGCAGGTAATCATAACATATATTATTTTAATTTTAAAAAATTACATTTAGTAACACTTTAATGTGATTATGGCAATGAAGACATTGGTTGGGGAAGATAGCCCTGACCCTGAAAGAATGACTCTTTTGGAGCTTTAATCTCCCAATAATTTGCCACCTTTGTTTTTTTTTTCACTTTTGGTGAATTTTTGGGTTTTTCTCAGATAGCTCGCTTTCACCTCATTTTTTCTCTTTCAACTTTTTTCCCTTCCCTACCCCTTCATTGTAGTGCATTAACCACTTCAGCCCCGAACCATTTTGCTGGTCAAAGACCAGACCACTTTTTGCAATTCGGCACTGCGTCGCTTTAACTGACAATTGCGCAGTCATGCGACGTGGCTCCCTTTTTTTCCCACAAACAGAGCTTTCTTTTGGTGGTATTTTATCACCCCTGCGGTTTTTATTTTTTGCGCTATAAACAAAAATAGAGCGACAATTTGGAAAAAAACCTCATTTTTTTACTTTTTTTTATAATAAATATCCCCCAAAAATATATAAAAAACCATTGTTTTCCCTCAGTTTAGGGCCGATACGTATTCTACATATTTTTGGTAAAAAAATCGCAATAAGCAATTATTGATTGGTTTACGCAAAAGTTATAGCGTTTACAAAATAGGGGATGGTTTTATGGCATTTTTATTAATAATTTTTTTTTTTTACTAGTAATGGCGGCGATCAGCGATTTTTATTGTGACTGCGACATTATGGCGGACACATCGGACATTTTTGACACATTTTTGGGATCATTGTCATTTATACAGCAATCATTGCTATATAAATGCAGTGATTCCTGTGTAAATGACACTGGCAGTGAAGGGGTTAACCAGTGGGTGGCAGTGTAGGGGTTAAGTGTTCCTAGGGGTGTGTTACTAACTGTTGGGGGCTGGGCTTTCATTTAGTGAACACTGAACTCTGCTCCAATCACATGGAGCAGAGATCAGCGTCACTAGTTTCTAGGCAGAATGGTGAGATGCTGTTTACAATGGCATCTCTCCATTCAGCCGCCACATGAGACGATCGCGGGTATGCCCGTGGCGATCGAGTCCGCGGGACCCGCGTCTGGACTCACGGGGGTCCCGACCAGCACGCGAGTGAGCTGGCGGTGGCGTGCTCACGATGGCAGGGCGGCATTAGAGATTGGATGTACCTGTACGCCAATATACCTTCCCGTGCCATTCTGCTGACGTACATCGGCGTGCGCTGGTCGGGAATCGGTTAATGTCGCAATTGTGTCATTGGCTGACTTGTAATTGTTATATACAGGCGAAGTTGGCAACTTATTCTACTCATTACGCATTGTCATATCTGTTTGTACATGTGTTTGGTCTACCGCTCTTATCTGTGTGGAGGGCATAAGGCATAGCATGTTTATGCTTCTTGTTTTTAAAATCTTACTTCATGCCTTTGTATTACAGTACCTAAAACTTTGAATAAAAAGATATTTAACTTACAATTCCCTAATAACCAGGGCTCAAGTCCTGCGGGAATGCATGGGAACGGAGTTCCTCTACTTTTTCCACAACAGGAACTCAGTTCCCATTAGCAGCCATGTCCCGCAAGACTTTGAAGTATGTGAGCTGTGTGGCAGGTGCTACACCAGCAGCTGTCGACACAGCTCACAATAGTAAGTGCCGCACACCTGAACATTCAGGCATTGCCAGTAGGGGGCCCCATGACAGCTTCCGCTTCGATCTACCTGTCAAATCACAGCTAGCTGATGGGTAGGTCCCTGTTGCTAAGAGATTGTATTTAGTCAGACCTCTCGTGATGCGCTCCACCCCGCCGGCTCCTCCTGATATTCTGTCTCCTCATCTCCCCCTCCCCCCCCCTCCAGTCTCCTGCATACTTGCTCTGTGTGTCCCGCTGAATCCCCCCTCCTCTATCTTCAGTGCTATATGATGAGAGAACCCAGAGGAGGAGCACAGCTATTCTGCTCACAGGACATGCAGGGAGAGAGGTGAACTGAGGGAGGAACATCAGTTTGGGGTGGTAAGCTGAGCACAATACCTGGCAAAGTTTAATGCCAGGAGGGAAGTTTATGTGGAAATATGTGAAGGGTTGGAATAGCAGCGAGTGTGTGTTTGCAGCCACCCAAGCTAACATACATCTCCTAAGCAGGAACACATCACTATCTCTCCAAGCATTCTGTCCAGCTAATGTGCAGTTAATTTATGACCTTTCTGTTTAATCCTGTGTTATCCAACCTCTGTTCAATGAAAAGTGTAAACTCACCACAGAAACACTCTATATACAAAATAAAATTCCCCAATAAAGATCAGAACATGATGTTCACATTAGCATGGAAGCACAATTGAATGAATGCTGATTATTCGGAGAATTACCGTATTTATGTTTATTGAGGATTGTTTTTTTTTTGGATGTACTAACAGTTAAGCTTCATACACACAATACGAAAATTGGATGAAAAATACTACTTTTGAAGTGTTCGTGCATATGAGCGTATCATTTTTTTTTTTGGTGGGCGAGTGGATCTTGGGTGGGACCCCTGCTAATAACCAAGGCTGCTAATGTTTTACCAACTCATAAGCAAACTGGGACGAGTGTCCAGAACTAGCTTAGATGGGAATGGTATTCACTTTGTCAACTTACTCTTAATTTTTTCAATTAAATTAACTTTGTTTTTAACACCCCTTGGATTCAGCTTGTATTTGAGACCAGTTTGAGATGCCACCAATTTCCTTCCCATGTTCGTCTGACCTTTTTATTGTCACCCACCTGACTTGTATTTGATCTTAGCTGCATCAAGCTGCCATGGTATTCTTATTTACTTGTATGAACAGAAATAAAGTTTAAACCGAAACAGAGATCAGACACAAACAGGAAATACTGAGGCAGAAAGTATGAGAAATGTTCAGCAAAAGAGTCAACCACCCTTTCATATCATAGAAAACACCCTAGTTCCACCATGCAAGAAACAGTTGCAACCACTACAGCCAATATGTCAACATAAATGATGATACATGTCTTTATCTATGTGAACACACAAGGTCACCTAAGGCCGCGTACACACGATCAGACTGTCCGGCGAAAAACTTAGCCCGGCAGACAATAAGCCGGACTTTGAAGCGGAGGCCCGCTGGCCTTTCCGGAAGAGTGGACCTGCCCACACACAACTGGATTATGGCGGGAGTCCGCCATGCTTTTGAAATGAATGGACTTACCCACACACGGAGGAAAGTCTGTTCATTTTGCAAGCGGCTCCAGGTAGCCGGGACTAGGGAAGGAAGTCAATGTTGCGGCCTTCAGCGGCAAGATTGACACGTCGTTGGCCCCATCACCTGGTATGGACTTAAAGGGGAAGCCCTACGCCGAAGGTCCATATAAGACCCTTATCCGAGCACGCAGCCCGGCCAGTCAGGAAAGGGGGTGGGGACAAGCGAGCACCCCCCCGAGCCGTACCAGGCCACTTGCCCTCAACATGGGGGGTGCTTTGGGGAAGGGGGGGTGCACCCCCCCCACCCAAAAGCACCTTGTCCCCATGTTGATGAGGACAAGGGCCTCTTCCCGACAACCCTGGCCATTGGTTTCGGGGTCTGCAGGCGGGGGGCTTATCGGAATCAGGGAGCCCCCTTTAGTAAGGGGACCCCAAGATACTGGCCCCCCCACCCTATGTGAATGAGTCCCGGTTTCCTCCGTGTGCGGGAAAGTCCGTTCATTACAAAAGTACGACGGACTAGCACACACATGGCCGGATTGTCCGCTGGACTCACAGTCCGGTGGACAATTTTTGAGTCAAAACTACTTTCTAAGTCCACCGGACTTTTGGGGAAAAAAAGTCGGACCAAGTTCGCCGGATAGTCTGATTGTGTGTACGCGGCATTAGGGCTTCAGCATTCCTGAGGTCAGTTACATCTTTTCCATACACTTCCAAATTCCAAACTAAAGGCAATCTTTCCACTGAGATAAAATGAGTTCCATATTGTAACAAAACAATGTTTCTGTCAGGAAGGGCATGCCAGCAACAAAGACGGTAGCCACAGAGGATGTCCTGAGCCTTTAATTCCTGTAAGGAGAATGCCACTGGTGCACGCTGCATTGTGTGCATGCCCCTTGTGGCAGTTCGTGGCGCCAAATGGGCTATTTAAACTGGGTCCGATTCAATGCTATCTGCTCTACAGCGTTCCAGTGTGTCCCTGCTATCTGTGGCCTGATACCTGTTTCAGTTGTCTGACATTCCCTGCTTTCTGCCTGCATCCGACACTGGCTTGTCTCTGACTCCGCACCTGCCTGCTCCTTCTGCTACCTTGCTGCCAGCCTACTACCAATCTGGCCTATACCCTGACTCTGCTCCAGCCTCTGCATCAGTTCCTGACTTGCCCACCTGTGTATGACCCAGGCTGCCTGTACCTGCCTTCTCTCCAGCCCACTGGGAACATCCACCCCACCTGCAGCTGCATCTGCTTATCAGCCTTTGGTGTTCCAAAATCAGTCTGTTCCAGCTTCCAGCTAATTGCTGTTCCTGGTCTTCCGCTGTGTCGGTGTTCCTCCACAATCCCGCTGGAAGTTCCAGTCCAGCTCTGCTATCAGCGATCCTGCCAGGCACTCATTCGACTCTGCACCCCTGCGCCTCCTGTCTGCTCTACCAGGGGCCTCAAGTCAGAGGTGTAAGACTCAATTCACACTAATGCGTTTTTTGATGCATTTTGCAGAAATGCAGGGAAATTTTTTAACATGGGTTCCTATGGTACATGTTCACATCAATGCATTTTTGTGCCTCTGAATTTTTGGGAAGGGTCGGGGACTTTTTTCCTGCAAAATGCAGCATTTTGCATGTAATAGAATTCAATGGACCCACATCCAAAACTCAAGTACTGCGTTTTTACCATGATTTTGCTGCAATTTGCGTTTTTTATTTATTTTCTTTACTCTGTATATAGCTGGTTGCTAAGGAGGGGGCCGGGAAGCCGGCCGCCGTGTCCTTAACAACCAATGAGTCATCAGCTGTCAGCTGGCTTCCTGCTCAATGTAAAAAAAAAATGCAGGGGTAAAAAAGAAATTGTGACAAAAAACAGCGTGGGTTCCCCCCCAGGTCCATGGGTCTAGTATTGATTCCGAGGGGACCCCCACACACCAAAATTTTTAAAAGATGGCGTGGGGGCCCCCTCAAAATCCATATAAGACCCTTATTCGAGCATGCAGCCTGACAGGCCAGGAAAGGGAGGGGACGACCGGTCGGCCCCCCTCCTGAACCATACCAGGCCACATACCCTCAACATGGGGGGATGGGTGCTTTGGGGCAGGGAGGGCTCTGTGCCCCCCACCCCAAAGCACCTTGCCCCCATGCATGTTGATGGGGACAAGGGCCTCTTCCAAAAATGCCTAGATGTGAACAGAGCCTTAGGCAGATTACAGGCATTTTTCTGCTTTTTACATTGGTGACCTTTTGAGCTGTACAAAATCATGGCAATATTGCTGTAAAAATGAGCGACTTTCTCCCTGAAGGATGTGAATGCAGCCTTAAAGAGGAAGTAAACCCTGATGAGTTTACTTCCTCTTTCATTCCCTGCAAAGGCAAAGCATAATGGACTACTATGCATCGCATAATAGCCCATTATGTGTCACTTACCTGACACAGGAGCCAGCGAAGTCGCCGCTGTCCCCTGTAGTCCGCTGCATCCATCTTGTTGGTGGCGTCTCGCAGCTCCGCCGCTGTCATTCGGCGAAGCCGCGATGGCGTCACTCCCGCGCATGCGCACGGGAGTCGACACGCGCGGCAGCTCTATTCTTGGAAATGCCGCGCTCAGTGCGCATGCGCTCCGCTGTCTACGGCGCATGCGCCGTAGACAGCGGTGCCCGTTTTCGGGCAAATATCTCCTAAACCATATAGGTTTAGGAGATATTGCTTGGACCTACAGGTAAGCCTTAATCTAGGCTTACCTGTAGGTCAAAGTGGTTTGTAAGGGTTTACAACCACTTTAAAGAGCATAGGATGGATAATGCAGGCTGCAGCACAATGTAAAACTAATAACAATGACCCTAATGAAAGAGGATGGCGAAAACCTGGGGTGGGAGAGAGCATGGCCCACAAGGAAGACATTTTTATGTATATAAACTTGTGAAAACTGTGAGTGGCACAAATTGCCACCACCTCAATACAGTGCACTTACACCCCCTTCCTGACCAGACCAATTTTCAGCTTTCAGCGTTCTCACAGTTTGAATGACAATTACTCAGTCATCCAACACTGTATCCATATGAAACTTGCGTCCTTTTTTCCACACAAATAGAGCTTTCTTTTAGTGGTATTTAATCACTAGTGGGTTTTTTATTTTTTGTGCTATAAATAAAGTAAAACGTAAATTTTGTGAAAAAAATGCCTTTTTCTTTGTTTCTGTCATAAATTTTTGCTAATTAGTAATTTTTCTTCATAAATTTTGGCCAAAATTTATACTGCTACCTATCTTTGGTAAAAATAACCCACATTAGTATATATTATTTGGTCTTTGTGAAATTTATAGAGTCTACAAACTATGGTGCCAATCATTGAAAATTGATCACTTCTGATCAGGCCTTCAGTACATCAGGTGTACCTCATTTCTTGAGACACTAACAAGTCAGGAAAGTACAAATATTTTTTTTTTACAAAATTGTCATATTATCAGGTTATTTCTCACACACAGCATATGCATACAACAAATTACACCCCAAAATACATTCTGCTACTCTTCCCGAGTACGGCGATACCACATGTGTGAGACTTTTACACAGCCTGGCCACATACAGAGCACCAACATTGATGTAGTACCTTCAGACGCTCTACGAGCAAAAATGGCGCATCTCATTTCTCAAACACCTATTACACTTTTGAAAGCCCTGGAGTACCAGGACAATGAAATTTCCCATAAAATGACCCCATTTTGGAAAGCAAACACCCCAAGGTATAATCTGTGAGTCATAATGAGTCTTTTGAATGGTTAATTTTTTTCCAGAAGTTTTTGGAATATGTGGAAAAAAATTAAAACGCATTTTTTTTTTACACAAAATTGTCAATTTATAAGATATTTCTAACACATAGCATATACAGGTATATAGCAAAAATTAAACCCTAAAATACATTCTGCTACTCTTCCCGAGTATGGTGATACCACATGTGTAGGACTTTTACACAGCCTGGTCACATAGAGAGGCCGAACATTGAAGTAGTACGTTCAGGCATTCTAGGAACATAAATGACACATCTCATTTCATTCCTACCTATCACACTTTTGAAGGTCCTGGACCACCAGGACAGTGAAATTATCCACAAAATGACCCCATTTTGGAAAGCAAACACCCCAACGTATATTCTATGAGACATGGGCTGCAAATAGGTACTCGGGTACTCTGATGTGCTGGAGATAGGTACTCTGGTACTCTGATGGCCTGGTGACAGGTACTCGGATACTCTGATGGCCTGGTGACAGGTACTCGGGTACTCTGATGGCCTGGTGACAGGTACTCGGGTACTCTGATGGCCTGGTGACAGGTACTCGGGTACTCTGATGGCCTGGTGACAGGTACTGGGGTACTCTGATGGCCTGGTGACAGGTACTCGGGTACTCTGATGGCCTGGTGACAGGTACTCAGGTACACTGATGGCCTGGTGACTGGTATTTGGGAACTCTGAAGGGCGGTGACAGGTACTCATATGAACTGTGACAGGTACTCAGGTACTCAGATGAACTGTGACAGGTACTCGGGTACTCAGATGAACTGTGACAGGTACTCGGGTACTCAGATGGACTGGGACAGGTACTCGGGTACTCAGATGGACTGGGACAGGTACTCGGGTATTCAGATGGGCTGTGACAGGTACTCGGGTACTCAGATGGACTGGGACAGGTACTCGGGTACTCAGATGAACTGTGACAGGTACTCGGGTACTCAGATGGGCTGGGACAGGTACTCGGGTACTCAGATGGGCTGTGACAGGTACTCGGGTACTCAGATGGGCTGTGACAGGTACTCAAATACTCTGATGGACTGTGACAGGTACTCTGATGTGCTGGAGATAGGTACTCTGGTACTCTGATGGCCTCGTGACAGGTACTCGGGTACTCTGATGGCCTGGTGACAGGTACTCGGGTACTCTGATGGCCTGGTGACAGGTACTGGGGTACTCTGATGGCCTGGTGACAGGTACTCGGGTACTCTGATGGCCTGGTGACAGGTACTCAGGTACACTGATGGCCTGGTGACTGCTTTTGGGAACTCTGAAGGGCGGCGACAGGTACTCATATGGACTGTGACAGGTACTCAGATGAACTGTGACAGGTACTCAGGTACTCAGATGAACTGTGACAGGTACTCGGGTACTCAGATGGACTGGGACAGGTACTCGGGTACTCAGATGGACTGGGACAGGTACTCGGGTACTCAGATGGACTGGGACAGGTACTCGGGTACTCAGATGAACTGTGACAGGTACTCGGGTACTCAGATGGGCTGTGACAGGTACTCGGGTACTCAGATGGACTGGGACAGGTACTCGGGTACTCAGATGAACTGTGACAGGTACTCGGGTACTCAGATGGGCTGGGACAGGTACTCGGGTACTCAGATGGGCTGTGACAGGTACTCAAATACTCTGATGGACTGTGATTGACAGGTACTATGACAGGTGGTGACAGGTCCTCTTTATTGGGGGGGGGGGGCAATCAGTGTGCTTGATGTGTACTGTAGGCGGTAACGAGATGTTACCGCAATCTCCTCCTCACACACAATCGGTGTGTGAGGAGGAGAACCCGGTAAGATCTCGTTACCGCTGTTTGTTTACATTTTAGTGATCGGCTGTGAAAGGATCACAGCCGATCACGTGGGTAAACAGCCGGCCAATGGGGAAGACGCCGCCACCAACGTGCACGCACAGCGCGCTCACGATCGCGCGCATGCGCCGTGCACAGTCGGGGTCATATGACGGCCTCTCACCACAATAGCTGCGCCGCCTGGCCGTCATTTGACAGCTGGCGGTCAGCAACTAGTTAAAGATATCCATCATCATTAGATTCGGCATATTAGCTGTAGGAAGTAGTGGTTTTAACCGTGGTGTTTCTAGCATGGTGGTAATAGTAGTATTATTATGACTCAAACAAGCATGCCCATGTACAGTATACAAGTTTTAAAGCTGCCTACAGACATTTGACAGCAGTAGGTTGTGCATGTATGCCCTGGCCACCTACTAATCCCTCTAACGATCTATCTACAAACATAACAATTTACATTTTTTGAAGATCTGTGCAGTTGCACTTGTAATTTGTTGTGTACACTTCATTTAAAAAAAATGACACACTGCACCCTGTGCATATTTTTTTGATCTGTTATGCCTTCTGATACATAAATAATCTAAATTACAATTCAGATATAAAGTACATTAGGGATCACAAAGTGGTAAGCACACTGCATATTTCTATGTATTGTGCGTATGTCAGAGTTTATATTCTCTTGGACTGGATTAATTTATGAACTGGTTTCTCAGATTCTTGCTGGATAATCTGTTAGGATTACAGTGTATCTGAAATCAGATTTTGTATCAATATTAAACCATCAGTGTATAGAGGGGGAGGGTCAGGCAAGGACATCAGGTCACCTCTGTTTTGCACGGAGGCGCACGGTTCTGAATGCTGAAGATACCTATGTACAGTAAAACCTTGGATTGCGAGCATAATTCATTCTGTAAACATGCTTGTAATCCAAAGCACTCATATATCAATGCAAATTTCCCCATAAAAAATAATGGAAACTTAGATGATTCGTTCCACAACCATTTATTCTCAGGTCTTTCAGTTTATAGTCCATAAAAAAATATTGCAGAAATGGGGTAGATTGTGTAACCATAAAATGTCCATCCACAAATGGCAGCCTCCACAAGGGGATTAGAAGTAAACTCTATCAGGAGCTACAGAGTATAAAAGAGAAGAGAGGCACCTCTAAGTGTAGCAATATGGTTACATTTAATAAAGGTACAACATTTAACAACTCACATGGTTGATGATTAAAAGAGGCACATCTAAGTAAGCAGTCATCCGGGGTAAAGCTGCCCACATAGACCATCCTCCTCACCACTGGCTCTCACTGCTGTCAGTCTGCAATCATGACCTGGAAGATTATGACTTCCATGGTAGTGCAGAGGATGGTCTATGTCAGTGATATGCAATTAGCGGACCTCCAGCTGTTACAAAACTACAAGTCCCATCATGCCTCTGCCTCTGGGTGTCATGCTTGTGGCTGTCAGAGTCTTGCTATGCCTCATGGGAGTTGTAGTTCTGCAACAGCTGGAGGTCCGCTAATTGCATATCCCTGGTCTATGTGGACAGCTTTACCCTGGATGCCTGCATACTTAGATGTGCCTCTTTTAATCATTAACCATGTGAGTTGCTAAATGTTGTACCTTCATTAAATGTAACCATTTTACTACAGTTGGAGGCACCTCTGTTCTCTTTAATACTCAGTTGTGACATGACGCTACTTGTATATCAAGACATCACTTGTATATCAAGTCAAAATGTATTTAAAAATGTTGCTGGTCTTGTAAAACACTCTCAAACAAAGGCTTTACTGTACATTCTAATCATGATATACATATAAAGAACTAGCTAAGCAAAAGTACGAACCATGATCTGCATTTACTTTTTAACCTTTGGTAAATTACTGCAAAGTGTATTTTATATTTCTGGATATCGGACTTTCAGCCAACCCAACTGATACAAAAGTTAATTTCTAAGTGTAGACTGCTGGAATATGCCAACTGCTAGCCTCTTCCAATTATAGGGACTGTTCACACTAGTGTGTTGTCAGTAATGTGCATTTTATCAAGCGATACCACAAAGTATAAAATGCAATGGAGGTAGTAGAGCACAACACACTAGTGTTTTAGTAGAACTCATAAATGTTAACTTTCTGTGCTTTGTGGTGTGCTGTGTTCATAAAATGCTTCATGTACAGTTTATTTGCATTGGATGCCAACTGAAATGATCACTGAGTGATATTATAGGTTCAGCTTTTTAATAAAAAATAAAATAAAAAATAAAATAACAAACCTGTTATTCTAACCTGCTCTGTGCAATGGTTTTGTAAAAAGCAGGCTTACAAAACATATCTAAACCCAATAACAATGGTTTAAAGGGTAACTCCATTCATGGGAAAAAAATATCAAATAAAAAAAAATAATATAGCATATACAATTGCAAAACAAGTCATATTGTAACTGAATAAAATGAAAATTTTAATAAATGTTGCAGAGAGCACTATGTATCCTCTATTTTGTTGCAAGAATGTGGAGCCATATCCTATCAAGAATACAGAGTAATAACGCTGGTGTGGAGGAAGGAGAAAAGCAGTGGGGCAGTATATATGAGAGATCTTTCTTGTGATCCCCTGGGAGGCTACTGATTGGAAAGTGGAAACAAAGTAGCTGGTCGGATGTGTAAGAGATGAGACCATAGTTGAAAAGGAGTTGTTTTGAGTCTTTCTGACTCATGTATGAGGTGAGCTGGTATAAGGGCTGGTGAAGGTGTGCACATAATCTGCTGAAGACACAATTTGCATGGATGATATATGAATTGAAAAATCACAATAATTGAGAAGTCATAATAATTTGACGCAGAAAAGTTTCAGCATATGAACTTTAATTGAATACATTATTTACAGATTTATTTATTTGAATATAATTTGATATCACTGGATTAACCACTTCAGCCCCGGACCGTTTGGCTGGCCAAAGACCAGAGCACTTTTTGCAATTCGGCACTGCGTCTCTTTAACTGTCAAATTGTGCGATGTGGGGGGCCGTGTCCGGATACCGATCGAGTAGGATGTGCTGCTGAGGAGCTCCTCTCATCCTGCCTGCAATCCATTGCCATCCTGCTTAACCATTGCACCCACCAGCCTCCGGACTCCCTCCAGCCGCCCCTGGACACCTTGCACACCGGCCCCGGTGACGATTGAGGGGCTCGGCCGGTGGAATTGGCCCTGATTACGCTGTGCCTGGCTCCACCGCCATCTTGCGGTCTGTGAGGCCTCGTCAACCCCCGGTCTCGGGTGCCGTGATCGGCGGCAGAAGGACGATCGCCCTCCCGCCTAGTGGTGGTGGCCCTCGGAGGTGCCTGCGGCGGTGTGGGGTGCCTGTGGACTGAGGAGGGCCTGGTTGGGGCCGGTCCCTGATGCTGCGGCCGCCGCGAGGCCTCCAGCATCCCGGGCTCAGGTGCCGAATACATCCGGTCGGACGGCGGCTGCTCCATCCGCATCTGTGGCGGCAATCCAGCGGGACGACTGGCCTGGGTGGGGACCATGGAGACCTCCGGAGGAGCTGAGTAGGTGGCCATCCCTGCCTTCTGCATCCTTATCCTGCAGCCTAGGGTGCCCAGCAAAGCCACATCCTCAGGTACTGTGCCCCGGGGTGTCAGGGCTATTCCTCTGGGTGCCTCCTCCATCCCCATAGAGCTGTTCTCCAGGGCTGGCCCTGACCCTGTAACTGGGGAGTCCACCAGTGCACCACCCATCCTGCCTCCTAGAGCCTGGTGCCCCATAGATCTGTTACCAGGGACTGGCCCTGACTCTGTGACTGGGGAGACCGCTGGCATTCCACCTATCCTGCCTCCTAGATCCTGGTGCCCGCCTGCCGCTCCTTGCCCGGCGTGAGGCCCAGTCCTGGAACGGGACAGACTGCGGATGGGCCCCCAAGACCCGCTGCTCCCAACAACGGCCGCGGCAGCGGAGTCCCCCACGGGGGCAGAGTTCCTGGTGGCCATCACGACATGCAAAGAGACCCTAAATACCAAGATTGATTTCCTAACTGTGGATGTTGGCCTCATCCGTCAAGATATGGATAAATTCCGATCCCGCATAGCGGAGGTGGAGGATAGGGTCTGCACGGTGGAAGATGTGGTCCGGTCGGATTCCAGGGAGGTGAAGGCCCTACAACTACAAGTGAAGGAGCTCCAGGAGCGAGCTATTGACACCGAAAACCGCCTCAGGCGCAACAACATCCGCATACTTGGTTTACCCGAGAGAGCTGAGGGACCCAGACCGGCTGAGTTTACTGAACGGCTTTTGTCCACCCTGTTTAACCTGGGTGCTACGCCGCCCACTTTCTAGGTTGAAAGAACCCACAGGGTCCCGCCACTCCCACCTAGACCGGGGGCCCCTCCACGTACCTTCCTACTACGTTTATTGAACTACCGTGACCGTGATTGCTTCCTGGAGATCGGCACGAGCCATGCCGGAAATCAAATACGAAAATGCCAAACTGTCCTTCTTTCCTGACTTCTCCCAGGAGGTACAGCAATGCCGCAAGTCGTTCACTGATGTCCGACGTCGCCTTCGGGAAAAGGGAATACGATTTGGCCTCCTGTATCCCAGCAAGCTGAGGGTCACCGATGGAGACCATACCCGCTTTTTTGACACCCCTGAGGCTGCTGCGGCAAGGTTGGACACACGCTAGTGACATGACACCAACCGGAACCGTGAGAGACACACATCCTGCGGAGATTGGCTGAGTATCTTACTCTCCCCTACTGATCTACCTTAGGGTCCCTTGTTGTCTTTCAGCACTACTTACTCTGGTCCCATGGCCTTTTTCACTGCTGTACTTCGCAATTACCCTGGCCCTATAACCTACATCCTTTGCCAATGGAACTGAGCTCAACCCCTCCTGTTTGAGGAGCTCTGGCAACCCTTATGCAGACTTTAGTCCTCAACCCCCAATGGGGACTCACCCCAAGCCCCCACCGAGTTACTCCCCCTTCCCTCATCTAAAGTCCCGGTGAGGACGCCTGCCGCTTATGGCAACTCCCCCCTCCCTTGTTTCTTGGTCCAGGACGTGACCATACTAACCTAGTTAAAAGGGTTTGCTGTTGGTAAGTTCTGGGTATAGGTCTGATCTGATCACTCCCCGGTTTTTCGGGATGTCATCAGATGAGGGCAGGTCTGACACCTCGGTGTCATCAAAGGTATTGTTTATAAGTTCTGTTACTGTTTATGTTTTTTGGTCTCCCTTCAACCTGGCGCAGGTTCCCTGGGTCATTGCTGCTCCTGAGTTGTACACACAACCCTGTTTCGGCCCTCCTCTCTTCCCTGACCAAACCCCAGTACAATGACAGGACGTGACACCCCTACCTACAGTGCACTGTCCTGGAATGTCCGGGGCCTTAACTCTAAGTTTAAAAGAGCGGTGCTCTTCAAATACCTTAAATTGCACTCCCCACATATTGTAATTCTCCGGGAAACACATCTCATGGGCAGAAAACTACTTGCTTTGAAAAAAACATGGATCCAGAGAGCCTTCCATGCCTCTTACTCCATTCTGGATAAAATTACTCCCTACTGCCCAGCCAAATTGTTGCTCATGGGTGACTTTAACGCCAGTCTAGCTCCGGACCTGGACAGGCCCACCCCCCCCCTGGGTGTGTCTGGGGTGTGGAGATGGAAACATCCCATGACTAGGGCATACTCCTGTTTCTCTAACACGCACAAAACATCTTCCCGTATAGATCTAGCCTTTGCCAACCCGACTATGCTGACAGATATACTAGACGCTTCCTACTTGCCCAGCGGTCTCTCAGACCACTGTCCCCTCCTCCTTAGCATTCGCTCCCCGTTCTCTCGTTCCTTGTCCCTTTGGCGCATGGGGACCCACTGGATATCCCATGTGGACCTAGCAAATACCATTCCACCACGCTTGACAGAATTTTGGGACCTTAACGCAGGGTCCTCCTCCACAACCGTGACCTGGGACGCCTTTAAGGATTTCACCAGGGGGCAATATATCTCCTCCATTGCTGGGCCCCCGGAGGGAGCAAACCGATGTCACTACTAACCTGCAGGCCACAGCGCAATCCCAGTCAGACATTTATGCCGCCGATCCCTCGAACGCAAATTATGACTCCCTTAATGCAGCAAAGCGCAAGCTACACCTCCACCTTACTGAAGTGACTAGACTGGATCTTTACCTGACTCTACAGCTTTTTTTTGAGCAAAGAGACCGGAACGGCCGCCTCCTGGCGATGTTGGCCCAACATGACAAACCCTTGACGGCAATGCCCAATGTGGTGTCCCCTTTGGGTGAATCGCTCTCCTCCTTACCGGAGGTACTAGAAGCATTCCGTCAATATTACATCTCGCTCTATACCTCAGTCCTGCCATCGGATTTCCAGTCACGGGACCTTGCACCCTGGCTGGACCCCTTGGCATTGGGTTGGCTTTCTGATGAGGAGAGAGAATCCCTGGTGGGACTGATTACCCCAGAGGAGGTACTGAGGGCGTTGGGGTCCTTCCCGACTGGGAAGTCTCCAGACCCGGATGGCCTCCCCATTGAGTTCTATGAGACTCATGGGGACCTGCTGGCTCCCAAATTAGCTCAACTTTTTACTCACTGTTTGGCCAATGGTGCCCTTCCGGATTCCATGGGCCACGCCCACATTGTTCTCATCCACAAACAACTAAAGATCCCATGTCCTGTGCCTCCTACAGGCCTATTGCCTTACTTAATACAGATTTCAAGATCCTCACTAAATTATTGACCCTGAGACTACAGCCCCTACTACCCAATATCATCGAGACTGACCAAACTGGCTTCATGGCCAATAGAGCAACGGACGTCAACCTGAGACGCCTGTTCACCAATATACACGCGCAGCATCTTAATATGGGGTCCAGGGTGGTGGCCTCTCTTGACATTGAAAAGGCCCTTGACACGGTCGAATGGCCTTTTCTCTGGGAGGTCCTCCGGCGAATGGGATTTCCCCTAGTTTTATTCGAGTGGATCAAGGTCCTTTTCCCGTAACCCCACCTCCGCCATTAAGCTGGGGGGCCTGTCACAGTATTTCCATTTGTCCAGGGGTATGCGACAGGGCTGCCCTCTCTGACTGAAAGCGTGGGAGCCACTACCACTCTCATTGATGGGACGTATAAATTTGTTTAAAATGAAACTGTTATCTAAGTAAACTGTTATCTAAGTTCACATACCTTTTTCGTCACTCTCCCCAGTGGATACCTAAAAGAAATTTCACGCGTCTACACCGCCTCCTCGCCTCTTTTCAGTGGGGTTCCCCAGATACAGCTGGACCACACTGACGCGCCCGATCTCTCGGGGCGGTTTGGCGTGTCCGGATCTATATAAGTACTACTTAGCCACCCAGCTAGTCATGGCCGCCTGGTGATTCAATCCGGACACTTCCAATCCGGCTACCCAGATTGAGACGGCAGTGCTGGGATCTCTTGAGGCCCTCACATTTTTACTTTTTTGAGGCTTCAGAGCCCCCTATCCACTGACGCCTTCAATGCGCACCACGTTGCATGTATGGGGAGCAGGTCTAAAAGCCATAAAATACCCTAAACATGCAATTTCACCTAGTGCCCCCCCTCTGGCGAAACCCAACCCTAGAGCACATCTATAAATTACCTGAGCCTCAGGCCTGGACCAAATTCAACATTAAAATGATATCACAGATTGTTTCCGACCACTCCCTGATTCAGTTGTCCAAATTGCACTCTGACTTTAATGTGCCGCGGTCCTATTTTTTTAGATCCCATCAACTCTCCCACGCCTTCAGTAGCCAATTCTCCAGCTCCCCTCCTCAGCTAGTTCAGTTTTCCCTGGAGGACCTACTTAGGTCTGACTGTGCAAGAAAACCCATTTCCCAATTATATTCCCACCTGCTTATCACCTCCCTCCCGGCATTAGAAACGCTAAGAGCTAAATGGTCCTATGACATCCCCAATCTGGACAATGACGACTGGGACAACATTTGGTATTTCCCCTTTAAGTCCCTAGTCTCTCTGAGAGACTGCCTGATACAATTCAAGATCATCCACTGGACATACTTTACCCCCCACAGGTTGCATAAAATGAACCCTGACTACCCTCCCGGGTGTTGGAGATGTGGTGAGATTCCTGGGGATTTCGCCCACGTCTTCTGGACCTGCCCAATGATTGCTGGATACTGGAATGAGATTCTGGCCTTTATCATGCAGGTTGCCTCGATATCATTATAACCGACAATGGCAATCTGTATATTAGGCCTGATTGAGCAACTAATCCCTACGGAGGCGGGTTGTACGCTTCTGGGACTCCTACTGTTTTATGCCCACAAAGCAATAGCCCTCAGCTGGCGCAAACCAACCCCCCCTCCTCTCTCCCTGTGGAAAAAACGAATTAACGATAGCCTACCTCTGTATAAAGATACATACGCCAATAGAGGCTGTCCCAGCAAATATGACAAAATCTGGTCTAAATGGTTGGCTGATCCCTCCACTGCCTCGGAGGTCGCCTATTAGTGCCTGCTCCAGATAGATCTCACACAAATTTCAATGGTGCATATTGAAAATATCTGTTGTAATGTTGACTTAAACTGTTTGTCACAGCACCCAGAGACCCGGGGAGCTGTGCTGTTGTATGAAAATCATAATACTGGTTATATACCTGCTATTCATGTAGGGAACTACCAAATAGAATCCCTGCAGGGATTCCAAGTTGCCGTGTAAGACCAATGTATGTTTATTTGTTTATGTTATGTTTTGCCTAAAACAATAAAAAGATATTTAAAAAAAGAAAAAAAATTGTGCGATGTGGCTCCCAAACAAAATTGATGTCCTTTTTTTTGTTCACCACAAAAAAATAGCAACAATTTTGAAAGAAATGCATAATTTTTTACTTTTTGCTATAATAAATATCCCCAAAAATGATATAAATTTTTTTTTTTTCCTCAGTTTAGGCCGATACCTATTCTTCTACATATTTTTGGTAAAAAAAATCACAATAAGCATATATTGATTTATTTGCGCAAAAGTTATAGCATCTACAAAATAGTTTTACGGAATTTTTATTAATATTTTTTTTTTTACTAGTAATGGCAGCGATCAGCGATTTTTTTTTAAATCATGACTGTGACATTATGGCAGACACTTTGGACAATTTTGACACATTTTTGGGACCATTGACATTAATGCAGCGATCAGTGCGATTAAAAATGCATTGAATACTTTAAAAATGTCACTGGCAGTGAAGGGGTTAACACTACGGGGCAGTGAAGGGGCTAATGTGTGTCCTAGGAAGTGTTCTAACTGAAGGGGGGTGTGGACAGTGCAGGGAATTTAACAGATAATCTCTTCATACTCTGTATGAAGAGACGATCTGTCAGTTCTCCTCTCAGAAAACCGGAAACTGTGTGTTTACACACACAGTTCCGGGTTCTCCGTGTGCTCTGAGCGATCGTGGGAGCCTGGCGGTGATCGAGACAGCTGGGCACTCGCATGGGCTCGGGGCGAGTGCCTCCGGTGGCTCACACGCGCCCCCTAGTGGCCATCAATGATACCAACGTACCATGACTGTGATTCGAGCAGCCGAGCCTTGTTGCCGCGTTTAAAAACGCTGCACTTATATTTTTCATTTTATTGTATATGTTGTATGGTGAGGTTAATTCACTGGAAGTGTACAGCAGCTGTGGAGTACTAATTAGTAAACTTTATAGTTTATTTATAGCACATAACACTTTAGGTAGGTGGCGCTAATTGTCTTTTATACACGATATTGTAACTGAATGTTATTAAAAATGACCTTTCCTTTTCAAGCTGCTGCTCTGTCATTTTCTGTAGCATGAAATGCAATATGGCTACCTGAAGGTGTTCTGTACACAGAATGTGTACAGAATACCCCCCAGAAACATAATTTCCTGCTTGTGTGATTGGTTCATTGATTTTCCCAGAAGTGTGCACTAAGATACAAGTTGGCAACAAAAAATTTCCCCTGCAACAAAAATGTCATTTTTGGTAAGATTCTCCCAATAGTAAATCACGTCTAAAGGGATGTAGACCCTGCAATTTTCTTACTTTAGAGCTCTACAGCTGCATCAGCTGATTGATAATTACTGTAAAAAAACACTCCCATTAGACAAACAGTGAGTTCTTCAGAATAAGAAAAGGTGAGAATCTGCAACAGTTTGTTAAAATCCTTGCAATGTACATAGATCACCCAGAGGGGAATGTACAGTGGGGCAAAAAAGTATTTAGTCAGCCATCAATTGTGCAAGTTCTCTCACTTAAAAAGATGAGAGAGGCCTGTCTTTGTCATCATAGGTATACCTCAACTATGAGAGACAAAATGTGAAAACAAATACAGACAATCACATTGTCTGATTTTTGAAAGAATTTATTTGCAAATTATGGTGGAAAATAAGTATTTCTCATATCGTCTTCCAGGACAGCCTCTGAGATATAGGGCTCCTCCCTCCAGGACAGGAAACACGTCAACCCAATCAAATAAAAGGTGTGGTCCTCCAGGCCCTCCTTAGTTTTTTGTGTTTCCTGCCGGATGAGAAGAAGCATGTCGGAACTAGTAGGGGAGCTCCTGTCCTGGGGGGAGCGCCTGGTGGGCCTGGCCCATAGCACCCCTCGGTCCGTTCGGAGGGAGGAGAGGGTAGCTATCAGTCCCCGCTGCCATTAAAAACGTGCAGAGAGAATGGGACCCCGATGGGCGGCAATCTCCCCCTCTATCGCGCTAACCGCTCGTACCTGGTCGGTCAGATGTCGGGCGAGAGACGTTCGGATCCACTGGCTGGCGTTTTCGGGTACTGTAAGCGTTGCGTTCGTAAGGAACGCACGGCGTGAGTGGACGGAGTTTTTGCGTTCCGGCATCCGGAAGTGAGAGAGATGCACTTCCGTCGGATTCGCGTCATTAAGGGGCGCCGCGGGACCTTGTTCCAGTCCTTTGGGCGCAGCGGTGTGGCTACAGGGCTGCCTGGAGCGGTGTGAAGGCTCAGGGAGACTGAGTAAGACACCTGGCGCAGTTGTGCAGGTGGACTCCGGTTCGACAGGCTCCAGCACCTCTCAGGTAAGCTTGGTGAGGTTAGACCAGGACTTACACTGGGGGGTGGAGGGGTCACTCTGACCTTAGTACCCTCCCGGGGTGGGGAACCTGCTGGTGAGGGGGGCACTTCCTAGGCAGACCCTAGAAGCACAGTGGTGTGGTCAGGTGTGGTATTTTAATGGGACCCTGTTTTTCTTTGTTTTTAGGTCAAACAGGACAGAGCCCAGATACCTTTGCCCAGAAGGAAATGTGCCGTGTGTGGGGCTAAGTTAGGCACTGGTTGGGAGAAGCCGCTTTGCCCGGATTGTGTCAGTAGCCTGGTGAAAGAGGACTCAGTGGCAGCTTGCCACAAAGTTTTGACATCCGTGAAGGATGAAATAGCATCCACTTTCCAGTCATTCAAGAGCATGAAGGATAGGATGCAGGGTCCTTCTGTCTCTTTACCCAGGGCCGTGAGTATGCCCTCCTTGTCTGCACCAAGTCAGGAGGAGGAGGTGGATAAGGTGAGAGTCGTTAGCCTCCTCTAGGACAGAGTCTACTTCTGAGTCAGAGGGGGAGGAAGAATCCATTAGATCATCCAGATACAAGCTGTCTTTGGACATGTGGGTGACCTCCTTAAGGCAATATATGACACTTTGGAGATCAGGGAAGAACAGGTCCAGCTTTCAAAACACGACATGATGTATCAAGGGTCGAGTGTACTGAAAGACAGGGTATTCCCCGTCCATAAATCGCTGATTGAGGCGATTCTGCTGGAGTGGAAACAACCGGAAAAGAGGCCGTTTTTTTCAGGTAGCCTTAAAAGGAGGTTCCCTTTTGAGACGGATGCGGTGCATCCCTGGAACAAAGTTCCCAAACTTGATGCTCCCTTGGCTAAAGTCTCTAAAAAGACAGATTTGGCCTTTGATGATATGGGTTCTCTCAGGGATCCCATGGATAAGAGGGGAGACGTGCTGCTTAAGAGGGCCTGGGATGCCTCTTCCATTGGGCTTAAACCAGCCTCAGCAGCTACTTGTGTGGCCAGAAACTTAGAGTGTTGGCTTACACAGTTACAATCTCATATTTCAGCGGGCAATTCCAGGCAACAGCTGTTGAAGTCCTTTCCGCTACTGTTCAAAGCAGTGGGGTTTTTGGCCGATGCCTCCTCAGAATCAGTCAAATTGGCTGCTAGATCTGCCGCACTAGTGAACGCTGCCAGAAGGGCCGTTTGGCTTTAAACCTCGACAGGCGACGCAGTTTCGAAATTGAAGCTGTGTGGTTTACCTTTTTCAGGGGACCACTTGTTCGGGCCGGGCCTGCAAGAGGCGTTAGAGCGCACGCAGGATAGGAAGAAAGCTTTCCCAGAGAAGAAAAAGAAGGCTGAAGGAAAGCGCTTTTTTCGAGGATCTAGGCAGCAGAACCTGCAGGAAAGGGAGGTTCGCCTCAAAAAACATTGGTCGGGTCACAAGGGAAGGGGCAGAGGAGGAATCTTATTCAATCCTCCTCAACCCTCCCCTAAAACCCAGTGACTTCTGTGTCCCGGTGGGAGGAAGGCTGGGGAAGTTCCTTCCACAATGGGATACTTCAACCGAAAGTCCGTTCATACGAGATGTAATAAGGAACGGCTACAGGTTGGAGTTTGGTTCAGTTCCCCTCCCGAATTTTCAGGTAACCAGGTTACCAAGGGACCAAGAGAAGGCAAGGGCTCTGGGTCTTCTTCTGGGAGATCTGGTAGACCAAGAAGTACTGGCTCAGGTGCCTCCAGAGGAGCGAGGCTTGGGGGTTTACTCCCACGTGTTCGTGGTAAAGAAACCTTCGGGGAAATTCAGGCTGATACTGAATCTCCGCCCCCTGAACAGGTTCATAAAATACAAGCGGTTCCGTATGGAGTCAATCTTCTCGGTAACCAGGTTTCTGTTTCAGGGTTGTCACATGGCCACCGTGGATCTCAGGGATGCATATTTGCATATCCCAATTCATCCGGAGTCTCAGGTTTCTCAGGTTGGCGGTGAGGCTGAACACGGGAGTGGTACACCTCCAGTTTCGAGCTCTCCCTTACGGGCTCTCGTCCTCGCCAAGGATCTTTACAAAGGTACTGGCAGAGGCGCTGGCCCCGTTAAGGCTCAGGGCTATAACGGTGATTCCATATCTGGACGATCTACTGTTTATAGCCCAGTCGGGCCAACAGCTGCAGAAGGACGTGCAGGAGGCCTTGAGTTTCCTGCGCTCACTGGGGTGGCTGATAAACCAGGAAAAATTCCAGTTGACCCCCTCACAGGAAGTCCTGTATTTAGGATACATGATCTCTTCAGTGGAGATGAGGGTGTTTCTTCCTGCGGAGAAGATCAACAAGCTAGAGCAGGCGGTAGCCCAGCTTCAATCAGGTCGGGAAGCCCAGATCAGGGAGGTTATGAGAGTCCTGGGATTGATGACATCATGCTTTCCAGCGGTGGCCTGGGCAAGGCATCATCAGCGCCCTTTGCAGAGACTTATGCTTCATTATTGGGATGGCAGGGAGCAGGTTATGCCCCTATCTTCTGTCGTCAGGAGGTCTCTGTGGTGGTGGCGGGCCCAGGTCAACCTGGACAAGTGTTTTCCCTGGTCCCCACAAGCTACGGTGGTGGTCACGACCGATGCCAGTGCGCTGGGTTGGGGTGCCCACCTAGAGGGAATCTTAGCCCAAGGAACCTGGTCGAATGTAGAGGCAGGTCGTTCCTCAAACCAGAAGGAGCTTCTGGCAGTTTGGAATGCTATAGAAACCTTCCAGTCCCAGTTACAGGGCAGGGATCTGCAGGTTCGGTCAGACAATGTGGCAGCAGTAGCTTATCTGAACAAGCAAGGGAGAACCAGAAGCCCCGCGCTGCAGGCTATTGCGGACAGAATCTTCTGCTGGGCCGAGAAGAACTTGTCCTCGATATCAGCCATTCATCTGAAGGGAACTCAGAATTTGCTGGCCGATTTTCTCAGTCGGCAGAAGATAGGCCAGGACTAGTGGTCCCTCAACGAGGAAGTGTTCAAGGAGATTGTGTCATGCTGGGGAAGGCCAGAAATAGACCTATTTGCAACAGAAAGCAACAGGAAGGTGACACCATTTTTTTCGGTTCACCCACAGGATCGGGCCAGGGGGATAGACGCCCTTGCCAATCCATGGCAGTTTGGCCTGTGTTATGCCTTCTCTCCTGTAAGGATGGTGGTGGAGGTTCTACAGAAATTCTGGTTGGAAGCTACGGACCTCATTTTAGTGGCTCCTTTTTGGCCAAGGAGACCCTGGTTTGCCAGCATAAAGAAGTTGGCTGTTCATCCTCCAATATTTCTACCAGTCAGGGAGGATTTGCTTTCCCAGGGGCCTATTCTGCATCCTCAGATAGAGAGACTCAAGCTTGCGGCCTGGTATCTGAGGAACAGATCTTAAAATCACAGGGTTTTTCAGAGAGAGTGGTTAAGACCTTGTTGGACAGCCGTAAACCAGTAACTAGAGCAATTTACGCCAAGATAGGGAAAAGGTTTAATTCCTGGTTGCGAGAACAGGGCATTGGACGTCCCGGGGTCCCGGCAGTTCTAGATTTTCTGCAAGCAGGGGTAGAGCTGGGCCTCTCTATCAGCACCCTAAAGGTACAGGTGGCGGCCTTAATGCCCCGTACACACGACCAGACTTTTCAACATCAAAAGTCTGACGGAATGATTCCAGCAGACTATTCGAACGTGTGTGGGCTGCAGCGGACTTTTGATTTGCAAAAGTCTGACAGACTTTAGAAATGGAACGTTTCAAATTTTTCCGACAGAACTCTGCCGGACCCAGTTCCTACTGAGAAATCCGCTCGTGTGTGTGCTAGTCCGACGGACAAAAACCAACGCTAGGGCAGCTATTGGCTACTGGCTATGAACTTCCTTATTCTAGTCCAGTCGTACGTCATCACGTTCGAATCCGTCTGACTTTGGTGTGATTGTGTGTGGCCAAGTCCGTTCATTCGGAAAGTCCGTCAGAACTCTGTCGAAAGTCTGTCAGACTTAGTCCCTCGAAAAGTCTGGTCGTGTGTACGCGGCATAAGTGTTTTTCTTCAGTCCTCTCTCCAGCAGAATCCTTTCGTCAAAAACCCTTTAAAGCTCTGGCTAGATCCAGGCCTGTGAAGATGAAGACCTGTCCTATTTGGGATTTTTCCTTGGTCCTTAGGGCTTTGACCCAAGATCATTTTGAACCCTTAGAGAACGTGTCACTTAAGTGGATGGTACTAAAAACTGTTTTTTTGATAGCGATCACGTCAGCTAGAAGGGTCAGTGATCTGCAGGCGCTCTCAGTCAGAGAGCCGTTTTTGTTAATTTTAGAGGACAGGGTAGTGCTTAAGACTGACCCTAGTTTTCTCCCTAAGGTTGTGTCCACTTTTCATAGGACACAGGATATTATTTTACCAACATTTTTCTCAGCCTCAGGTGGAGATGAGGCGAGATCTTTAAGTTTGTTAGATGTCAGAAGAAGTCTATTAATTTTTTTAGAAGCCACTAAGGTCTTCAGGAAGTCAGACTCACTTTTTGTTAATTTTTCGGGGCGCCCGCAAGGGCTGCAAGGCGTCCAAGTCGTCTATCGCCAGGTGGATACGAATGGCGATAGTTAAAGTCTATGAATTAGAGGGGAAGCAGGCTCCCTTAGTTAAGGCACACTCTACCAGGGCGGTTTCCGCATCATGGGCAGAAAGGGCTGGAGCCTCTCTGGAGGAGATCTGCAAGGCAGCAACGTGGTCCAGCTACTCTACGTTTGCAAGACATTACCGTCTGGATTTATGGTCTGATAAAGAGCAGACTTTTGGACGAAAGGTCCTCCAGGCAGTGGTCCTGCCCTGACAAAGTGAGCTCCTTGCTTATCATCTCAGAGGCTGTCCTGGAAGACGATATGAGAAAACTGGAGTTAGACTTACCGGTAACTCTTTTTCTAAGAGTCTTCCAGGACAGCCTGGTTTCCCACCCAAAGTTGTTTAAGTTGGACTAAGTGGTGAGGATGTGTACTAACGTGATTGTTAGTGTGTTATGTCTTTCAGAGCCTTCCAACGGTTCTTGGAGTAAAACTGAGGAGGGCATGGAGGACCACACCTTTTATTTGATTGGGTTGACGTGTTTCCTGTCCCGGAGGGAGGAGCCCTATATCTCAGAGGCTGTCCTGGAAGACTCCTAGAAAAAGAGTTACCAGTAAGTCTAACTCCGGTTTTTGTCACCTACAAACAAGCAAGATTTCTGGCTCTCACAGACCTGTATCATCTTCTTTAGGGGGCTCCTCTTTCCTCCACTCATTACCTGTATTAATGGCACCTGTTTGAACTTGTTATCAGTATAAAATACACCTGTCCACAACCTCAAACAGTCACACTCCAAACTCCACTATGGTGAAGACCAAAGAGTTGTTGAAGGACACCAGAAACAAAATTGTAGACCTGCACCAGGCTGGGAAGACTAAATATGCAATAGGTAAGAAGCTTGGTGTGAAAAAATCAACTGTGGGAGCAATAATTAGAAAATGGAAGACATACAAGACCACTGATAATCTCCCTCGATCTGGAGCTCCATGCAAGATCTCATCCCGTGGGGTCAAAATTATCAAAAGAACGGTGAGCATAAATGCCAGAACCACACGGGTGGACCTAGTGAATGACCTGCAGAGAGCTGGGACCAACGTAACAAAGGCTACCGTCAGTAACACACTACGCCGCCAGGGACTCAGATCCTGCAGTGCCAGACGTGTCCCCCTGCTTAAGCCAGTACATGTCCGGGCCCATCTGAGGTTTGCTAGAGAGCATTAGGATGATTCAGAAGAGGATTGGGAGAATGTCATATGGTCAGATGAAACCAAAGTAGAACTGTTTGGTAGAAACACAACTCGTCATGTTTGGAGGAGAGAGAATGCTGAGTTGCAACCAAAGAACACCATACCTACTGTAAAGCATAGGGAACATCATGCTTTGGGGCTGTTTCTCTTCAAAGGGAACAGGACGACTGATCCATGTACATGAAAGAATGAATGGGGCCATATATCGTGAGATTTTGAGTGCAAACCTCCTCCCATCAGCAAGGGCATTGAAGATGAAACATGGCTGGGTCTTTCAGCATGACAATGATCCCAAACACACCACCCGGGCAACGAAGGAGTGGCTTCGTAAGAAGCATTACAAGGTCCTGGAGTGGCCTAGCCAGTCTCCAGATCTCAACCCCATAGAAAACCTTTGGAGGGAGTTGAAAGTCCATGTTGCCCAGCGACAGCCCCAAACATCACTGCTCTAGAGGAGATCTGCATGGGGGAATGGGCCAACATACCAGCAACAGTGTGTGACAACCTTGTGAAGACTTACAGAAAACTTTGACCTCCGTCATTGTCAAAAAAGGATATATAACAAAGTATTGAGATGAACTTTTGATATTGACCAAAATACTTATTTTCCACCATAATTTGCAAATACATTTTCAAAAATCCGACAATGTGATTGTCTGGATTTGTTTCCACATTTTGTCTCTCATAGTTGAGGTATATCTTTGACAATTACAGGCCTCTCTCATCTTTTTAAGTGGGAGAACTTGCACAATTGGTGGCTGACTAAATACTTTTTTTGCCCCACTGTAAATAGGGCTGGGAAAATTAAAGACTAAATCCTCAATTAATTGTTAATTTTTTTGATCAATCAAAATTATTTTAATCAGTACTCACCTCTCCGCCGACTTCTGGGTCTTCAGGGAGTTCCGTCAGAGATCCAGTGATGCCGATGTCCGTGACTCCTCGCCCCTTCCCCAAGTGCCTCCGTCCAGTGACGTCGATGTCCGTGACATCACCAGACAGCCTGGACAGTGATGGTAAATATGGATGTGGTTAACTGGGATCATTCAGTGAGCTAAGTGTAGGCAAATTTGATAACCTTCGTTTTTAACATTGTTGTAAAAAACAAAACAAAATGTAAACACTCTGGAATGTCTGCGTGACTGGCTAAAGTGATGCCTACTCGCCTAATATAAAGTGACTAACAGTCAATATACTAGTTAAGTTTTATAATTACAGTTAATCTAACTTTCTACGTTTTCCTTAAAGTTTACTAAAAAAAAATTACTTACGTCAGTGCTACAGTTTGAATTTAAAACGTGTTTGTGTGAACTGTGAAGTTAAGTCATGGATTGTGGAAGTGAACTAGTGTTGGGTGATTGTATATAGTGTATACCACATTTACCACTGACTAATGCAGAGTTGCAATGCAAGGAGATCAGCTAAAAGTAGTTGGATCTGTATGTGCGTTATAATTAATTGAAATTAGTCGATTAAAAAAAATTTTGATTAATCGAACACAAACATTTTAATCAGTAACAGCCCTAGAATGTATTTTTCTCAACAAAAGTGGAGTTACGCTTTAACCACTTGCCGAACGCCGCACGCCGATATACGTTGGCACAGTGGCAGCAGTTGGCAAATGGGCATACCTATATGTCCCCTTTAATTTGGCTAGTGGGCACGCGCCGCATACAGCGTGGCCGTGCCTGCGGGTCCCACAGACTCGATGTCCGGCGGTGTCCTGCGATCGTGTCACGGAGAGGCTGAACGTTGAGATGCCTATGTAAACAAAGCATTTCCCTGTTCTGCCTAGTGACATGACAGGGATCTACTGCACGTCAGAGCAAAAACAGGTTGCATATCGGGGCCTGAGGGATTGAAAAAGATTTTCAGGCTTTTATGAAATTGATCCACCAACCTCCTCAAAAGGGTGTCAGGACTATTGGGGTTACAAAGAATTGATTCCTAAGGCATTATCTATTTTTTTATATATATTTTGTGAACTTGACAGAAGCCATTTGCTTCGATTTTTTTTAATGTTATTTTAAAAGTGGTTAACTTAAGTTCATTATATTTGAAACTAAGAAACCCTCCCAAGACACTCTAGGCTCCTTGCATATCAGCCTGAGTTGTAAATTATGAATCTATGTTAGTTAATCAGTTAAGCCATTAGCCAAGGAGGCCCAATGTAATATGTTAAGATAAGGGACTTCTAAGCTTCAAAGAACAGTGAACAGACATCTTAAGATATGTTGGTATTGCGCTGCCCCTATATTAAATAACCCTCCGAGGGTTATAAGTATAATGCCTAATTACATAAATCAATAGTGTAATATAAAAATATATATATAAATGTCTACTGAATAATATCAAAAAGTGCAAAGTGCTACATTAAATAAAATAAAATAAACACACCACAGAGGTGATAGAATCCAAATAAATGAAAATCAAGTGAACAAAGGTAAGTAACTAAAAACAGTTCCCTGATGAAGTCACGTGATGTGATGTCACGCGTAGGGACGGGAAGGAAGCTGACTGTGGATGCACTTTCTGCTGATTACTAGAAAAAGGCTTTTTTCTATCTATTAATGTGTGAGTACCCTGTGTATGAAATTTTTTAATAAATGCTATTTGTGAAATACTACACTATGGTATTCCCTCTCTATTAATCTATTGGGTCCTATAGAGCAATAAGAATACAATTTAAAGGAGAAGGTGACCGAATTTACCAGGAGAGAAGACATATAAAGAAATCTATATACCTCTATGCGAATCCCTCCTTGCTATAGGTAAGGGGCCACTGCCCACTAAAGTGTGATCACAGCGGGATTAAGCACTGGGAGATCCACACCTCAGTTGAATTTGCACAAGTTTGCACAAAGCACTTGCACTTAAAGGAGACTGTTGTTTATTTATGGACTTGAATATTTATATCTTTTAATTTTTTTCTTTTTGATGGATTTCAATATGTATATTTAATCTATAGAGGCCGGATTCATTCGGATATAATGTATGTTACAGCCGGCTCTGTAGTGCGTTTACTACTATATATATTTTTTGTTTAATTCTAAAGTTTATTTCCATGTGATCAGGAGAGGGTACCCTCTTTTTGGTCTAGGTATACTCTTTCTTATTTTCTTGTATATCATTTGTTTATTATTAGGGTGGTTCACTTATATCACCTCTGGAGAGTGTTTACTTATTTGCACATTTATAAGATGCACTTGGCACTTTATGATCAATTCACTGTTTTTTGGCTTTGCACTCAATTGAAGCAGTTGTGTTTCCGTGGAGGTATTCAATTGACTCTGTAGTGCGTTTACTTTTTGTTTTTTGCATTTTCTCTGCACTTTATCAAAATAGTAATTTTTTAAGAGACTGTTTTTAGTTACTTACCTTTGTTAACTTGATTTTATTTTTTTGGATTCTATCACCTCTGTGGTGTTTTTATTTTATTTTATTTAATGTAGCACTTTGCACTTTTTGATATTATTCAGTAGACATTTATATATATATTTTTATATTACACTATTGATTTATGTAACTAGGCATTATACTTATAACCCTCGGAGGGTTATTTAATATAGGGGCAGCGCAATACCAACATATCTTAAGTTTCATATTAAGTGGATACGGTGTGATCCATTCTGGTAGTAGCAGCAGCCCTTGACATTTGATAGATCACCAGTGGTAGCGCAGGAATAAAACACTATCATTTTATACTAGTGAACAGACATCGTCTCTTTGACTAAGGCAGGGATTCTCAAACTACGGCCCTCCAGCTGTTGCGCAAACTACACATCCCATGAGCCAAACTGTCAGGCCGCGTACACACAGCGAACAGTCCGCTCGTGTGCAGGCTTGTTCGTCAAACTAAGTCTCGCGCATGCTCAGAAAGAATTTACACGCCGAAGGTTGCATTGCAGTGTATAGGACGTAGTTTTTCTAGTCCCGTCGTACGTGCCGTTCACGTCATCGCGCACGGTTTCAGCGGACTGTTCGTTCATCGTGTGTAGTCAAGTCCGCTCATGCAAATTTTGAGCGGACTGTTTGTCAAACGGTTTGACGAACAAAGTTGGGCGAACAGTCCGCCTGTGTGTACGCGGCCTCAGATTTTTTAATCGATAAAGTCAAAACCAACAGGGAAACAATTTGTCAGATGAAAACATCCGACCTCAGCCAGCAAATACATAAAGAGGATGTCTGCACCAACATACCGCAACTGCCAAAATTTTCACTATCCCCAATTACCGTAGACACCACAAAAAACATCATTAATAAACTGGGTGACAGTACCTCACCTATTGACATCATCCCCACAAAACTACTGAAAGAATGCTCCGACATCGTGGCTCCAACCATAACCCACCTCATAAACCGATCATTCCACGAAGGGATTGTTCCCAGCATCCTCAAACAAGGCATCGTCAAACCTCTACTCATGAAACCAAACCTGGACTCTCAGGATCCAAACAACCGTAGGCCAATTACAAGCCTCAACACCATTTCTAAGATCATGAAGAAAGTGGTAGCACATCAGCTACAACTCCACCTGGATACTCACAAACTCCTGGACCCGCTGCAATCAGGCTTCTGCCCGGGTCATGGAACAGAAACAGCACTCCTTAAGATTTGGGACGACGCCCTCGAAGCAGCAGATGACGGAGAGCCGTGTCTCCTCGTACTGCTAGACCTAAGTGCAGCGTTTGATACAGTAGATCACAATACTCTACTCGTCCGCCTCACAGAAATAGCCGGAGTCCAAGACATAGATCTCCGATGGTTCACGTCCTTCCTAGGAAATCGGTCACAGACAGTGAAACTAGGAAAATTCCTCTCCGAAACTCAGGTAGTCACCTGCGGAGTCCCTCAAGGCTCTCCTTTGTCACCTGTTCTCTTCAACATTTACATTCGCCCACTCCTTCAAATCATCAGATGCTCAGATCTCTGCTTCCACTCTTACGCTGACGACACGCAACTTTATTTCCGGATCAATGGAAAAAAAGATCACCAACAACAACTTGAAAACTGCCTCAAATCAATAGAGGACTGGATGACCACTAACTCCCTCCAGCTGAACAAATCAAAGACAGAGCTTCTTATCTTACACCCAAATCATAAGCCAGCAACCAAAACCTCCTGGTCTCCACCAACCGTCTTTGGGCAGACTATCTCCCCAAAGACCAAAGCCAAGAGTCTCGGGGTTATTTTAGATGCACAAATGTCAATGGATGCGCAAATAGGAGCAGTAGTCAGTGGATCTCACCATCTGCTTCGCAGACTCATTCCTTTTATCCCAAAGAATGACAAAGCAGTGGTAGTTGGAACAATCATTAATTCACGACTGGACTACGCAAACTCGCTTTACATAGGATTACCACAATATCAACTTACGCGATTACAACTGATCCAAAATATGGCGGCAAGGCTGATAACAGGAAAAAAAACCCTGGGAATCCATCTCTCCTTCGCTGAGGAGCTTACATTGGCTAACCGTAAAAAATCGGATCACGTTCAAGACCCTTTGCCTCACCCACAAATGCATGCATAGAGAAGCTCCGCAATACCTAATGGAGAAAATAAATCATTACACACCAAACTGTCTTCGATCAGCCAATAAAAACCTCCTCCTCGTGCCCAAAGCCCGGTATAAATCCAAGGGGGATGGGAGATTCGCTGTCCAAGGGCCTCGGCTATGGAATGCTCTACCAATCAACATCCGCCTGGAAGAAAATCACCTGGCTTTTAGGAAAAAAACTCAAGACCTTCCTCTTTTAGCAGATGATCAAAGCTCACCACATCGCCTAGAGGCGATTCAGTTCACATTGTGCGCTATACAAGTATTTCATTCATTCATTCATTGTAAAACTCTGACATTCACAGACATGACTAGGCATGAAGGGATTTGTAGTTCCTGAACAACTGGAGGGCCATAGTTTGAAGACCTGTGGACTAAGCAATGAAAGTAGAAGAGACATATAAACCAATTATGGTTTTAAAATATTTTATATTAATTACTGCAAATATATAAATTAGCAATAATTCTCATCATTATTATTTCATTATATTGAAGTAATTATATGCATGATTAAGTGAATAATTTTACATATATTGGTTTATGTATTTTAATAAGCTTTCTTTCATAATATATTCAAAATGTATTGTTTGGATATCCATAAAACACATGAATGCATATATATTATTATAATAAAGGGTTGCAAATATGGAATCCTATGAAAAGTTTAAGAGTATATAAATTATACTGATGTATATTCATTGTATTTTAAATAATTGAAAGGTTTCTGGTGCCATGACTTAGCTTTCAAGGTATGCAAGACGTTAAGTCAATGATCTTATCCAAATAGTCTCATAACCATACATCCTTGTTTTAGACACAAAGTCTACCAAATCTGACACATAAGTGTAAGCTATAGATATTTAATAGTTTCTGTTAAGCCTAAGTCAAGGGCCATTCATAAATTGGATTGGACACGAAAAATAACATTTAACAATATCAATTTCTAATCCTATACTGCCCCTACTGCAAAGTATGTGTAAGGACACTTCAATTTCCCTAGAAGGGTTGTACAGGAAATGATATATGTTTTGACGTCTCTTGTGAAATGAAAGGCATTGCCACACCCACATTCTCGAGGAATATAAAGGGTTACACATGGGAGTGAGGAATAATGAAAGAATTTTGGGAGACAGAAAGAATCCTGGAAGGTGAGAGGATGTTGAGCCCTTGAGTACAGAAGAATGTAGGAAGGAGGATCAAGGAAGTCCTTTGGACACTCAGTTGATACGTCTCTAAACAAAAGAATCTTAAGTCATGGTAAAGTATTCATCTTTTATTTTTACCTTTTGGTAATTTACTTTTTAGTCTACTTTCCCTCTTCTTCCTTTCCCATACTTTTTTTCTCTATCCTGGTTCTTCTTACCTTCCCTGTTTATGTCTTGAAATATGTATCAACATTACTAAGGATGATTTGATTGTGTAATTACAATTGTAATTTATCTTATCAGATGCTTATAACTGGCTTCTGAAGAAGAAGCTTTTGCTGCAAAACTAGTAAAGGACATTTGCCAAGACGCATCATACTTTATACCCCACTTCAACTATGGGGATCACTCTTCATCCAATTGTTTGTGCAATTATTTAAAGCAGCATGTAAGGCTGTAATCATCAACTGTATTTCTGTCAATGTGGTTTTGTTCCACCATGTTTTTATATTCTATATACTATTAAATTGCTTATATGCAAACCATATATGAGTGAGTGAGTGAAATATTTGTATAGCGCACAACACGAACTGAATCTATGTCCTTGAGGTACCAAGATAGCCCAAACCCTTTTCTCGCTTTGCAGGGGCATTTTTAAGGTGAATCCATGTACTAATTTCTTTAGATAATTGAATTGTTTTAACATATACAAAACAAAACCATTTAAATATATGGCAGAGCAAATTGGAGTTGTATTATTTTTATCTGCAGCATGAAATAATTATATTCCAAATATTAAGAGTAGGCATTAGCCGAACACACACCCCCGGTTCAGGTTGCAGCAGAACATGTGAACAGGCAAAAAATGTGTTCAAACATGCGAACACCAATAAAGTCTATGGGACATAAACGTGAAAAATCAAAAGTGCTAATTTTAATGGCTTATATGCAAGGTATTGCCATATAAAGTGTTTGGGACTCGGGTCCTGCCCCAGGGGACATGTATCAATGCAAAAAAAGTTTTAAAAACTGACGTTTTTTCAGGAGCAGTGATTTTAATAATGTTTAAATTGAAACAATAAAAATGAAATATTCCTTTAAATATTGTGTCTGGGGGTGTCCTTAGTATGCCTGTAAAGTAGCGCATCTTTCCCATGTTTATAACAGTGCCACATCAAAATTACATTTCTAAAGGAAAAAATTAGTGATGCACCGAAATTTCGGCCGCCGAAACATATCGGCCGAAAATGCCCTTTTCGGCAATCTGCCGAAAGAGAAAAACAGCCGATAATGGAGCCAAAAATGGGGCGTGGCCTGGGTGGGGGCGGGGCTCCGCCCCCGCCCCTGGTGACGCTCATCATGGGGGGTGCATAGCGCAGGTTTGGACGGATGATCTGTCTATCAAAGTGCCCGGACAAGGGGGAGGGGCTGTGTGTGACGGCGCGCGGCCGGGAACACACAGCTATTGAAATGAAAGCTGTGATGTTCCCGGCGCTGTGATCAAACAGGCGGCGGAGGCGGCTCTCCTCTCTTCCCTGCACAGGCTGGCTGCAATGGGACACACAGGCTGCAAAATGGCACACACTGGCTGCAAAATGGCACACACTGGCTGCAAAATGGCACACACTGGCTGCAATGGGGCACACACTGGCTGCAAAATGGCACACACTGGCTGCAATGGGGCGCACACTGGCTGCAATGGGGCGCACACTGACTGCAATGGGGCGCACACTGGCTGCAATGGGGCGCACACTGGCTGCAATGGGGCGCACACTGGCTGCAATGGGGACACTGGCCTGCAATGGGGGACACTGTCCTGCAATGGGGGACACTGTCCTGCAATGGGGGACACTGGCCTGCAATGGGGGATGCCTCCTGTACCACGTCCTCTGTCTCTGACCATCTCTTGTACCATGTCCCCAGTCTGACCATCTTCTGTACCATGTCCCCAGTCTGACCATCTTCTGTACCATGTCCTTAGTCTGACCATCTTCTGTACCATGTCCCCAGTCTCTGACCATCTTCTGTACCATGTCCCCAGTCTCTGACCATCTTCTGTACCATGTCCCCAGTCTCTGACCATCTTCTGTACCATGTCCCCAGTCTCTGACCATCTTCTGTACCATGTCCTCAGTCTGACCATCTTCTGTACCATGTCCCCGGTCTCTGACCATCTTCTGCACCATGTCCCCAGTCTCTGACCATCTCCTGTACCACGTCCTCTGTCTCTGACCATCTCCTGTACCACGTCCCCAGTCTCTGACCATCTCCTGTACCATGTTCCCAGTCTCTGACCATCTTCTGTACCACGTCCCCAGTCTTTGACCATCTCCTGTACCACGTCCTCTGTCTCTGACCATCTCCTGTACCATGTCCCCAGTCTCTGACCATCTCCTGTACCATGTCCCCAGTCTCTGACCATCTCCTGTACCATGTCCCCAGTCTCTGACCACCTCCTGTACCATGCATGCAGTCTCTGACCACCTTCTGATCCATGCCAGCAGTCTCTGACCACCTCCTGTACAATGTCCCTATTCTCTAACCACCTCCTGAACCACGCATGCAGTCTCTGACCATCTCCTGAACCACGCATGCACTCTCTGACCACCACCTGAACCACGCATGCAGTCTCTGACCACCTCCTGAACCATGCATGCAGTCTCTGACCACCTCCTGAACCATGCATGCAGTCTCTGACCGCCTCCTGAACCATGCATGCAGTCTCTGACCACCTCCTGTACCATGTCGCCAGTCTGACCACCTCCTGTACCATGTCGCCAGTCACTGACCACCTCCTGTACCATGTCGCCAGTCTCTGACCACCTCCTGTACCATGTCGCCAGTCTCTGACCACCTCCTGTACCATGTCGCCAGTCTCTGACCACCTCCTGTACCATGTCCCCAGTCTCTGATCACCTCCTGTACCATGTCCCCAGTCTCTGACCACCTCCTGTATAAAAATATTTTTTAAAAACAGTCATTTTCGGTATCGGTGCTGTTTCGGTATCGGTTTTCGGCCTAGTGTATTTTTCATTTTCGGTATCGGTTTCGGCACCAAAAAAAACAATTCGGTGCATCCCTAGAAAAAATGTCATTTAACACTGCTCGCAGCTGTAATGTATTGTTGGATCCCAGCAATATAGATAAAAATACCCCAAAAAATGGCGTGGATGTCACCCCCAAAATCCATACCAGGCTCTTCATGTCTGGTATGGATATTAAGGTGAACCCCACACCCACATTTTTAAAAAATTACATGGGGTCCCCCAGGCACTATATACTCTGAACAGCAGTATATATACTATACAGCCTGCCCTATATACTCTGCAGAAAATTGGGCCTTAGGTGTTGGTAGTACCAGAACACTATAAGCCCTCACAGTTACTCTTGTTGGGCGCAGGAACGGGCCCTGCTATGAAAGATTATTTCAAGAATTTTAATTACATGCCCCTGATAAACAGGGGCAGAAATATTGGGCCTTGCGTGGTGGTGGTGCCACAACACTGTAAGCCCTCACAGTTACTCTGGCTGGGCGCAGGAATGGGGCCTGCATTGAAATATTATATCAAGCATTGTAATTACATGCCCCTGTTAAACAGGGGCAGAAAAATTGGGCCTTGGGCGGTGGTGCCATAACACTGTAACCCCTCCCAGATACTCTTGATGGGCACAGGAATGGGCCCTGCTATGAAATATTATATCAAAAATTGTAATTACATGCCCCTGTTAAACAGGGGCAGAAAAATTGGGCCTTGGATGGTGGTGGTGGTTGCATAAACCAAAAATATTGTTGGAAGCTAGCATCATCCAGATTAAGGAAGAATAGGAAAATCAGCATAGGCAGTCTTCAAGGGATCCCACATCCATAGCAAATCCAATCAGTTACATCAGCATTAGGTGCTTGATAGCTGCTGATCCCAAACTGATTAATTTGTATGAATGTGAGCCTATCAACGGAGTCTGTGGATCCATTGATCCATTACAAATCCTCCAGAAGCATTGAATGTACATTCAGAAAGCACACTGGATGCAGGACATGCCAGTAGCTCCATTGCATATTAAGTAAGTTCTGGCCAGTGGTCCATCTTCAAGACCCAGTAAACCAGTGGATGCTCTGTGGGAAAGGTCTCCAAGTCTGCTCCTAGATATTCCTGGACCATGTAATGCAGATGCTGGCGATGGTTGCTTGAACCGATCAGACCTTGTCGCTGAGGAATGAAAAATTTCTCCACCGCTTCCTCTGACTGAACGAAGCTTCGGCATAATGTTAATGGTAAACCTCCCAGGGTCTGGAAGTGCGTTTCACAAACCTTTCTTGAAGGCCTCCTGAAGATGTTTCATCATCTGCTCCATCTGCAAAGGCAGGATGAGTTCTGCAACTTTACCCTTGTAACGTGGATCAAGAAGGGTTACCAGCCAGTAATGATCCCTCTCCTTGATACCACAAATCCTATTGTCCTTTCACAGGCTTTGCAGAATCAGGGAGGCCATGCAGCGTAAGTTTGCAGAGGCATTTGGTTTTGAGTCCTCTGGGTCACTAAGGATCACATTATCGGTAACTACCTCCTCCCAACCACGTATAACTCCTTGGGTTTCTGGGGACTGAAAACCATCCGTTGAAGACTGCTGATTAGCGTTATCCTCTACATCCACGCTGACACAATCCTCCTCCTCATCTTCCTGTGTGTTTGGCGGGCCCACAGGAATGCTATCTGGATAAAGGGGGCCCGGAGAGGAGCTCCAGCAGGAAGCTTAGAGGGACAGTGTCACTGATGCATGCATTGTCACTGCTCACCATTCTTGTTGCCTCCTCAAATAGTGACAGAACAGTGCATGCATCCTTGATCAGTAGCCACTGGCTTGGCAAAAGAAGACCCTGTCCTGGTGCCATACTCGCACAGGTACTCATTGATGGCCCTCTGCTATGTGTGCAGCCGCTGTAGCATTGCCAATAATGAGTTCCACCTGGTGGGTATGTCACAAATGAGGCGGTTGGTGGGCAGGTTGCATTCCCTTTGAATGTCAGCCAGCCAAGCACTGGCGTTGTATGACTGATGGAAATGACCACAGACTTTTCTGGCCTGCCTCAGGAGATCTTGTAAGCCTGGGTACCTGCTCAAGAACCTGTGGTTACTATGCAGAGGGGCAACTGCTCACTTGGAATGGCTACCATTCAGAGAATGCCTTGCATTTTACTCAATGAAAGCCAATTGTTTTCTGATTGGATGAGACAAAGATTGGGACTTCAGTGCCCCTCCTTTTAACCTCATTCAAGCAGAGAACGTTTTGACCTTCTTTTGAAAAACAAAAGGCTTTCTTTGAATGGCAGTCATGCACACACCCAGAAGACATCACTTATAATCTCTGCTCTGGCATCTACTGTAATTTACAACTTCCACAGAGGAAAATCAGATATCACATATGCATAGTTACATTGTACCAAGCTGACCCAATATACAGTGCCTTGAAAAAGTGTTCACAACCCATGAAATTTTCCACATTTTGTCATGTTACAAGCAAAAATGTAAATTAATTTTATTTGGATTTTATGTGATAGACGAATTCAAAAGAATATGCTAATTGTTTATAGGGTAGGAGGCGCTGCCCACATCCCTAAGTCAGACAAGCTCCGAAAAAAGTTTCCTCTAATGGGACTTTTTAGGGGAAAGGATCCTCAAAAAAAAAAGTTTTGAAAAATAGTACATTTTATTTGAAACGTTAATGCTGTAACTTGAAATGGGTTGGGTACCCTCTGTCGCATACATACTGGCCAGAGCAAGTGGTTTACTGTATGTCATGCTTTGTACATCCATGTTTGTAATTAGTGATGGACGAACTGCCGACGGGACGTTTCGCGAACGTGAACCGCGAACACGGCCGATAGTTCGCGAACCTTAACGATCGCGGCGGGCCCCATTGACTTCAATGGGAGGCAAACTTTACAAACCTACAGGTCAAATTTGCAGCCACAAAATAATTACTAGCTGTGCACACATAGTCCCACCATATGGCCAATGACATAACACATATATGAGGTGAATCTGGGATCGACAACTACAAGCATTCTTTTTTTATATGTGAAATTGTGACAATTCAGGACTGTGGAGCACATGAAGGCAATGGAGGAGAGGGAAGGTCAGGGTAGGCAAAGAAGAGGGTGCAGGAGATGATCAACCGCACCGTGATAGAGAGCACTGACATCAGCAGCGTGACATACAGCAATGACACCTGCACCGTGATAGAGTGATCTGACACCAGCAACGTGATAGAGAGCACTGACATCAGCAGCGTGACATACAGCAATGACACCTGCACCGTGATAGAGTGATCTGACACCAGCACCGTGATAGAGAGCACTGACATCAGCAGCATGACATACAGCAATGACACCTGCACCGTGATAGAGTGATCTGACACCAGCACCGTGATAGAGATCACTGACATCAGCAGCATGACATACAGCAATGACACCTGCACCGTGATAGAGTGATCTGACACCAGCACCGTGATAGAGATCACTGACATCAGCAGCGTGACATACAGCAATGACACCTGCACCGTGATAGAGTGATCTGACACCAGCACCGTGATAGAGAGCACTGACATCAGCAGCGTGACATACAGAAATGACACCTGCACCGTGATAGAGTTATCTGACACCAGCAACGTGATAGAGAGCACTGACATCAGCAGCGTGACATACAGCAATGACACCTGCACCGTGATAGAGTGATCCGACACCAGCACCGTGATAGAGAGCACTGACATCAGCAGCGTGACACACAGGAATGACACTTGCACCGTGATAGAGTGATCTGACACCAGCAACGTGATAGAGAGCACTGACATCAGCAGCGTGACATACAGCAATGACACCTGCACCGTGATAGAGTGATCTGACACCAGCACCGTGATAGAGAGCACTGACATCAGCAGCCTGACATACAGCAATGACACCTGCACCGTGATAGAGTGATCTGACACCAGCACCGTGATAGAGAGCACTGACATCAGCAGCGTGACATACAGCAATGACACCTGCACGTGATAGAGTGATCTGACACCAGCACCGTGATAGAGAGCACTGACATCAGCAGCGTGACATACAGCAATGACACCTGCATCGTGATAGAGGGATCTGACACCAGCACTGTGATAGAGAGCACTGACATCAGCAGCGTGACATACAGCAATGACACCTGCACCGTGATAGAGTGATCTGACACCAGCACCGTAATAGAGAGCACTGACATCAGCAGCGTGACATAAAGCACTGACACCAGAACCGTGATATACAGCACTGACACCTGCACCGTAAGCAGCCCCAGGAGGAAGTCAGCATAGCACAGGGATGGTGGGAACCCCTGATAATGAGCATAGCACAGGGATGGTGGGAGCCCCTCATAATATGCACAGCAGAGGTACAGCCCCAGGAGTAAGTCAGCATAGCACAGGGATGGTGGGAGCCCCTCATAAAAAGCAGCCCCAGGAGGAAGTCAGCACAGCACAGGGATGGTGGGAGCCCCTCATAATAAGCAGCCCCAAGAGGAAGTCAGCACAGCACATGGATGGTGGAAGCCCCTCATAATATGCACAGCAGAGGTACAGCCCCAGGAGGAAGTCAGCACAGCACAGGGATGGTGGGAGCCCCTCATAATAAGCCGCCCCAGGAGGAAGTCAGCACAGCACAGGGATGGTGGGAGCCCCTCATAATGAGCATAGCACAGGGATGGTGGTAGCCCCTCATAATAAGCATAGCACAGGGATGGTGGGAGCCCCTCATAATGAGCATAGCACAGGGATGGTGGGAGCCCCTCATAATGAGCATAGCACAGGGATGGTGGGAGCCCCTCATAATATGCACAGCAGAGGTACAGCCCCAGGAGGAAGTCAGCACAGCACAGGGATGGTGAACTTTACAAACCTACAGGTCATATTTGCAGCCACAAAATAATTACTAGCTGTGCACACATAATCCCACCACATGGCCAATTACATAACACATGTATGAGGTGAATCTGGGATCGACAACTACAAGCATTCTTTTTTTATATGTGAAATTCTGACAATTCAGGACTCTTGAGACAATGGAGGCGAGGGAAGGTCAGGGTAGGCAAAGAAGAGGGTGCAGGAGATGATCACCAGCACCACCCTTATGATATAGAGCACTGACACCTGCACCATGATAGAGTGATCTGACACCAGCACCATGATAGAGAGCACTGACATCAGCAGCGTGACATAAAGCACTGACACCAGCACCGTGATATACCAGTCCTTAAGGATTAGCAGACTGTACCTCACTCAACCCTATATACTGTAGTACGCTATACCTTACCAGTCCTTAGAAGGACCTTTGTGCAACTAGTAGGTTGTGATTAGCAGACTGTACCTCACTCAACCCTATATACTCTAGTACGCTATACCTTACCAGTCCTTAGAAGGACCTTTGTGGAACTAGTAGGTTGTGATTATCAGACTGTACCTCAGTCCCTATACTGATAAATGACTGCTGCAGAATTGGGCAGCAGTCAGCAGTAGTGCACCTCAACCCTATATATTGTGGACCTATACCAGTCCTTAAGGATTAGCAGACTGTACCTCACTCAACCCTATATACTGTAGTACACTATACCTTACCAGTCCTTATAAGGACCTTTGTGGAACTAGTAGGTTGTGATTAGCAGACTGTACCTCAGTCCCTATACTCATAAAGGACTGCTGCAGAATAGGGCAGCAGTCAGCAGTAGTGCACCTCAACCCTATATATTGTGGACCTATACCAGTCCTTAAGAATTAGCAGACTGTACCTCACTCAACCCTATATACTCTAGTACGCTATACCTTACCAGTCCTTAGAAGAACCTTTGTGGAACTAGTAGGTTGTGATTAGCAGACTGTACCTCAGTCCCTATACTCATAAAGGACTGCTGCAGAATAGGGCAGCAGTCAGCAGTAGTGCACCTCAACCCTATATATTGTGGACCTATACCAGTCCTTAAGAATTAGCAGACTGTACCTCACTCAACCCTATATACTCTAGTACGCTATACCTTACCAGTCCTTAGAAGGACCTTTGTGGAACTAGTAGGTTGTGATTAGCAGACTGTACCTCAGTCCCTATACTCATAAAGGACTGCTGCAGAATAGGGCAGCAGTCAGCAGTAGTGCACCTCAACCCTATATATTGTGGACCTATACCAGTCCTTAAGAATTAGCAGACTGTACCTCACTCAACCCTATATACTCTAGTATGCTATACCTTACCAGTCCTTAGAAGGACCTTTGTGAAACTAGTAGGTTGTGATTAGCAGACTGTACCTCAGTCCCTATACTCATAAAGGACTGCTGCAGAATAGGGCAGCAGTCAGCAGTAGTGCACCTCAACCCTATATATTGTGGACCTATACCAGTCCTTAAGAATTAGCAGACTGTACCTCACTCAACCCTATATACTCTAGTATGCTATACCTTACCAGTCCTTAGAAGGACCTTTGTGGAACTAGTAGGTTGTGATTAGCAGACTGTACCTCAGTCCCTATACTGATAAAGGACTACTGCAGCAGAAGGGCAGCAGTCAAGTATAATATTCTTTCTATATTTGGAAGAAAGAATATTATACGTGTACAACCCTATTACCATACCAGTCCTGAAAAGAACCTTTGTGGACCTAATAGTAACAGCTACTGATTAAACTGACTGTCCCTCACTGCCACACACAGCTTCCTCTCTGTCCCTATTTAAACTGACAAAACACAGGCTGCTGCAACAATAACTTGAATAGCACTCAAAACTATATCCTGTACTACTTTACCATACCAGTCCTGAAAAGGACTTTTGTGGACCTATTAGTAACAGCTATGATTAAACTGACTGTCCCTGCTGCACACAGCGTCCTGTCCCTCTCTGCACTGACAAAAGACAGGCTGCTGCAACAATGACTTGAATAGCAGTGCCTCAAACCTATATCCTGAACTACACCTATACCATACCAGTCCTTAAAAGAACTTTTGTGGACCTAATAGCTAGCGATTTGGGTCACTGCAGTCTCTCCCTGCTCCACACAGCAACCTCTCCCTATAGTGACATACGAAAGAATGTAAAATGGCCGCCGGATCGGGTCTATTTATAAGTTAGGGGGAATGTCCAAACGTCCATGTGCTGTAATGTCTCAATTGGCTGTCCTGTACCACATGATGGATGTGTCATCATAGGTCAAAGTTCTTTTACACAGTAAACACGTAAGTCTGCCAGGCGAACAGCGTTCGGCCATCCCTATTTGTAATTGCATCAATTGCTGTTTTATCATCATGTCTTTCCTACTTGCTTTTTAACTTTTCTAATAAAAAATATTTTTCAAAACTGTTTGTTTTTTGAGGAGCCTTTGCCCTAAAAAGTCAAATTAGAGGAAACTTTTTTCGTACCTTTATGTGATAGACCAACAAAAAGTGGTACATACTTTTGAAGTGGAAGGAAAATGATAAATGGTTTTCAAAATGTTTTAAAAATAAATATGTGAAAAGCTTGGCGTGCATTTGTATTCAGCCCCCCTGAGTCAATACTTTGTAGAACCACCTTTTTCTACAATTACAGATGCAAGTCTTTTGGGTAGGCCTCTACCAGCTTTGCACATGTACCGAGTGACATTTTTCTTTTCAAAATAGCTCAAACTCTGTCAGATTGAATGGAGAGCGTCTGTGAACAGCAATTTTCAAGACTTGCCATAGATTCTCAATTGGTTTTAGGTCTGGACTTTGACTAGGCCATTCTAACACATGAATATGCTTTGATCTAAACCATTCCATTGTAGCTCTGGCTGTATGTTTAGGGTCGTTGTCCTGCTGGAAGATGAACCTCTGCTCAGTCTCAAGACTTTTGCAGACTCTAATGCCGCATACACACGACCAGACTTTATGGCAGACTAGGTCCGACGGTCTTCCCGTCGGACTTGGCGACACACGAATGGACTAAGTCCGTTTGAATGTCTGTTCGTTTTGAACGTGATGACGTAAATGGTACTAAACAAGGACGTTCAATAGCCAGTAGCCAATAGCTTCCCTTGCATTGTATTTGGTCTGTTGTACCAGCACACAAACGAACGTTTTTCCTGATTTTAGTCCGTCGGATAGATTTGAATCATGTTCTGTTTCTAGGTCCATCTGATTATTTTTATTTTTTTAAACCGATCGGACTAGCCCACACAAGATCGGATTGTCCAACGGATTAATCCCTTCGGACCTAGTCTGCCGGAAAGTCCGGTCGCGTGTACGCGGCATTACAGGTTTTCTTCTAAGATTGTCCTGTATTTGGCTCCTTCCATCTTCCCATCAACTCTGCCCCACTTCCATGTCCATGCTGCAGGTAAAGCATCCCCACAACAGGATGCGTCCACCACCATGTTTTACAGTGGGGATGGTGTGTTTAGGGTGTTGTGCAGTGTTAGTTTTCTGGCACACAAAGTTTTGCTTTTAGACCAAAAAGTTCAATTTTGATCTCATCTGACCTGAGCATCCTTTTCCACATTTGCTGTATCTCCCACATGGCTTCTCACAATCTGGACTTCTTATGGCTTTATTTCAACAATGGCTTTCTCCTTGCCACTCTTCCATAAAGGCCAGGTTTGTGGACTGCACAACAGATTCTCCCACCTGAGCTGTAGATTTCTACAGCTCCTCCAGAGTTACCATGGGCTTCTTGGCTGCTTCTCTGATTTTTTTATCAGCAAAATAGACAAGGCATTACATGGCACAGTTGAGTAGGCGTACAGTTCATATAAATCAGGAAATATAATCTTCATAGAAAGTAATAATTTGTAATAACTGCATAACCAAATAGTCTATCAACAGAAGGACAGATATTGCATAATACCTTAAGTTCATCGCACTATCAAGGAAATGCAAACTGTTAAACAGAAAAAAAAAAGAAGAGTAGAACAAACCAACTGGAAGTACACATCAATTACTTTGTATTAGAAAGAATCCAATACCACACGTTATTGTCGGATATCACAAAAGGTTAATCATTGCTGACAGATCACAGATAGTCACATATGGTCACTCATCTGGAATCGATGCAGATAACTGTCTCACCTCCAAGGAATTAACCAGCTTTGCCAGATATTTATACTTTTTTTGGTGATTTTCTATGATAGTAGGTGTTTCGTTCTTGGGTAAGGATGTTGTTAATCACTTGGATCCACTGTGCCTCCATCGGGACTTGTGCTGAAAGCCATAGTCGGGTAATCATCTTCCTAGCTAGGTATAAAAGTCTTGTGAAGGCAATGTACACCGGAAGAGGGTACAGTTCCTCAGTGAGACTACCTAACAGACACGCCAGTGAGTCCACCTCCAGTTGAACTTGCTATATTTTGTTAATTTTGGTGACAATTCTGTTCCAATATTTCACTAGCTTGGGACACCTCCAGAGCATGTGGATGAGGTCACCCGGATGAGTCTGACATTTCAGACATATGGGAGTGTCTCGTCTACCCACTTTATGTAGTTGTACAGGTGTATGATACACTCTGCGCAGTATAAACAGGTGTGAAAGTCTCTGTGCTGCGGATACCGACACCAGTGGCCGCCCTCCAAGAATTTGATTCCACTGTTCGCCATCAATGGAATGGACCTCTCTCTCCCATCCCTCCCTGCAGGGTACAAGGTCTGGGGCTTGTATATGTGATAAGAGATGGGTATAGATTCGAGAGATGATACCCTTTTTCTTGGGATCAGTGTATATGGATTCCAAGAACACCGAATCCTCTAACCTCAGATTAGAGTGTCTACTCTGGCTCTGTATAGCATGCTGTAGCTGTATGTATTGATAATGATGACTTTTCAACTCCTGACTAAGCTGGACATATGGTTTCATAACAGAGTTATTTAGTATTTGGGAGATGTATCTAATCTCTGCCCTTTCCCACACTGGGTGGTTGACAACTTTAGCTAGATCTTTATCAAATCGGTTCTGCCATATAGGCGTTTGACGAAGAATCCCAGTCAATCCCAATTTATGCTTGACACCTTTCCAGATTCTCATCAATAGCTGAACTGTGGGGCAATGAGGACCATAGGGAAGACCATTTCCATATGGGACAAGGCTGAGTAACTTGTGTCAGAGCCAAATAGCAGATCCCTGGAAGAGTCTACCGCTGCAGTTAGATCCCATCCTGTAAAGTGTTGTAATTGGGCTACAAAATAGTACATTTGTAGATGTGGAACAGCCAATCCACCCTGATGTTTGGGAAACTGCAGAGTGCCAAGTTTAATGCGAGACACTCCACCTTGCCAAATGAGATCCCTGAATTGCGAGTCTATGCGCTGTAACCAGTACTGGGGTATCCAGATTGGGGCGGTATGCAGAATGTACAGTATTTGCAGAGCCCAGATCATCTTTATGAGATTTACACGTCCGGTAACTGTGAGCGGTAGTTAACACCAGCTGGCATGGTTGGGTTGAATTTTTTGAAGTATGGGTTTCAGGTTCAAGGCAATGTATTGACACGGTTCCTTGGTCACCATTATACCCAGATATCTGAATGAAGTGACTACCTGTATTTGCGATACATCCTTCGGAAAAGGTGCCGGCCCGGATAGGATCCAACGGGAGAAGAGCTGACTTGTGCCAGTTTATGGCAAAGCCTGATCACTGATCAATAAGGTGCATCACTGCCCTTAAAGAATCCCCAGTACCTCCCAGATACAACAGAGTGTCACCTGCGCAAGGGAGATTTTGTCCTCCATCTGTCCCCTTGGAAAGCCCACAATATTCAGGGAGGTCTGCACCCTAGCCGCCAGGGGATCCAATGCATGGGAAAACAGCAGGGGCAACAATGGGAACCCTGTCGCATACCACGAAACAAAGGAAAGGCTATAGATATAGATATTTAGCGCAGTGGATCGGGCAGGAATGAAGCCAGATTGGTCCAAATGGACCAGATCTGCCACAACTCCCAACAGTCTAGTGGCCAACACCTGGGCCAGCAATTTAACATCCGCGTTGAGCAGTGAGATAGGCCAATAGGAGTCAGTTTGTAAAGGGTCTTTGCCAGCTTTTGGCATAAATACTATTATAGCCTCATTCATAGAGGCGGGCAAACCGTCCTGAAGGGCATCATTTAGGGTTTTTAGTAGGGCAGGCCAAAGAGTATCCCCATATCTTTCCATGTGCAATCCGTCAGCTCCCGGCGATTTATTATTGGCCATCTATGCTACTGCTAAGGAATGTTCTTCTAGTTTTATTGGGCTGTTAAGTGCAGCGAGGCCCTGTATTGAGGTACATGGAAGGGAGCATTGATCCAAAAAACTATCTAGCTCCTCCTGTGTGGGATGAACTTTGGATGTATATAGGTCCCGGAAATAGTGAGAGAACACTTCAGGTATTCGAGCCTGGTCAATAACTGTTTCCCCCTCTACATTTTGGATTTCTTCTATATGGGTCACCCCTTGCTGGCTATCATTGCTAGCAGGTGCCCTGTATTTTCACCCTCATTAAAGTACTTCTGCTACAGGAAGAATCTCTTATTCTCAGCTACAGTGGTAGATACTTGTTGATACAGGGCCTGAGCTTCCAACCATCTACGTTCAGACTCTGAGGTGAGGGTAGCAATGTATGACTCTTCTGCCCTGGTGGCCTCCTTCATTACCAGATTCTCCAACTCTCTGATTTTGGTTTTCTTCTTTGATTAATGCTCTCTTTGTCCGGCCTGTCAGTTTAGGTGGACGGCAATGTCTTACTAGGTTTGCAGTTGTGCCATACTTTTTTCCAGGGATATACAGTTATGCTGATATTTTTACATACCCTGGAAAAATTTATGATTTCTTGGCCATTATTCAGAGATTAATGATAACGCAAAAACATTTCTTTTACTCATGCTGAGTGTTTGGCTGAAGCCATTTATTATCACTCAAATGTATTTATTCTTTTTAAATCATATTCACAACAGAAACTACCCAAATGACCCTGATACGATTTATTGCCCCCTTTAACATCAATGACGGCTTGAAGTCTTTTGTGGTATTTGTGGATGAGGCTCTTTACCTTCTCAGATGGTAAAGCTGCCCGTTCCTCTTGGCAAAAAGCCTCCAGTTCCTGTAAATTCTTGGGCTGTCTTGCATGAACTGCATGTTTGAGATCTCCCCAGAGTGGCTCAATGATATTGAGGCCAGGAGACTGAAATGGCCACTCCAGAACCTTCACTTTAATCTGCTGTAGCCAATGACAGGTGGTCTTGGCCTTGTGTTTTGGATCATTGTCATGTTGGAATGTCCAAGTACATCCGATGTGCAGCTTCCTGGCTGATGAATGCAAATGTTCCTCCAGTATTTTTTTGATAACATACTGCATTCATCTTGTCATCATTTTTGACCAAATTTCATGTGTCTTTGTAGCTCACACATCCCCAAAACATCAGCGATCCACCTCCATGTTTCACGGGCCTTGTTGACGACTCCTCCAAATATAGCGTTTATGGTTGTGGCCAAAAATCTCAATTTTGGTCTCATCACTCCAAATGACTTTATGCCAGAAGGTTTGAGGCTTGTCTCTGTGCTTTTTGGCGTATTGTGCATATTGAAACAGCCACACCACATGTTTTCAGAGTGTCCTGTGTTTTACCTGAAGTTATTTGTGGGTTTTTCTTTGCATCCCGAACAATTTTCCTGGCAGTTGTGGCTGAAATTCTAGTTGGTCTGACCGTGGTTTGGTTTCAAAAGAACCCCTCATTTTCCACTTCTTGATTAGAGTTTGAACACTGCTGATTGACATTTTCAATTCCGTGGATATCTTTTTATTTCCCTTTCCTGTTTTATACAGTTCAACTACCTTTTCCTGCAGATCCTTTGACAATTCTTCTGCTTTCCCCATGACTCAGAATCCAGAAACATCAGTACAGGAATGGATGAAAGATGCAAGGGTCTGTCAGGAATCCAGAAACTCATGACCTTTTATACACACACACACTAATTAGAAGCAAACAGATCACAGGTGAGGATGGTTACCTTTAATAGCCATTCAAACCCCTTTGTGTCAACTTGTGTGCATGTTATCAGGCCAAAATCACCAGGGTAAGTAAACTTTTGATCAGGGTCATTTGGTTTTCTGTTGTGATTATGATTTAAAAAGAGTAAACACAGTTGATTGATAATAAATTGCTTCACCCAAACACTAATCATGAGTGAATGAAAAGTTTGTGTTATTCATATTCTCTGAAAAATGGCCATGAAATCATAAATTCTGCCAGGGTATGTAAACTAATGAGAACTGTACCCTTTAACTTTCCTGAACTGCATCCTAAACCGCATACCTTGTGACTCCTCTCTCTACTTTAAAGAGACTCAGTCACTAGACCTTTCATTTCAACAAAAGTATTCTAATAAAATCATTTATGTTATTTACCTATAGAAATCTTCCTTTTTAAGACATGTAAAAGTCTTGAGACAACTGCTGGGTGCTGCGAACTTGGATGTGATGTCAGCAGCCCAGGCAGACTCAAAGCCATCACTCAAGTGACACTCTCTAGTATTCCCCCTGTTCCACAACCAATGGCTACCTAAAATGTTATGTAGAGAGGTGAGGGATAGATATGCTGGGTCAGCTCAGATAGTAATTAGACAATGACACTCCCAGAAGAGAAGGGGGTATGACATGCTGGTTGTATGCTAGAGAATTGATTGGTCATTTTTATTTTTATTTTTTTTTAGCAAATACATTGCAAGTGAGTACAAAATAATAAAAAAAAAAAGGAAAACACTTCAAGTAGATGTGTAAAACACTTGGATTTTTCTTTGCTTTTACCTGCAATTTTAAATTGGTCACAGGTTCTTTAAAGCATCATTTGGCAGTCAGGTAGTGTCTCTATGTCTGACCTTTAGGGTTAGCTTTAGAAAAAAAAATACTAGATAGTATGCTTTTTTCAAAGGCTGGACTAGTCAGAGCAGATGTACAGTGGTGGAGGTGATGCACATGCAGGTGCAAATCCTCTAGTGAGAGATGGGAAAGACAGATTGGCACAGGCAAGGGGAACACATATTGAAATGAAGCCACCGAAAATCTTGGAGATGGGTTCCGAGATAAGGGGCAAGATGATGATTTCAGCTAAACAAAAATAAAATAAAAAATATTTTCTCAGATAAAAATAATTCATACATTAAAATTCTGCTTTTTTTCAGCCAAGCACTGATAAATATGATTATATAATGATAAAGCAGTATTGGAAAGACTGGATTATAATCTGGGCTTTCCAATGCAAGCAGTTTAGAAACCGTGTAACAAGAAATACTGCTACATGATGCAGCTCTTTAATGCCAGTTTGAAGGCATATCCTAGAATACTGCACTATATTATTGACGTATTAGCCCCCACCATTTGCATCAGAAAGGGGCATTCATGGTAATCTTGGTTTTGATTTTAATCCGGCATGGTGGGAAAGCAGGGGGGCACTGATTTACAGCAAACTCAATTCCAATTCATAAATCTTCCCTAAACCGACATAATCCTCTGGCCGGGACCAAGCCCAACAGAGGAGAGAGAAAAAGGTGGAAAGAGATGAACAGATGATGTAAATAAAAAAGAAACCAAAAAGAGACAGATGGGTTAGATTAAAAATAAACTGGGAAATTAACTAAAGAGATAAAAAGCCACCACTGAAATAACTGTTAATATGCAGTCTACAACTAAACAGTCAAATGTAATCCTGCAAGAAATATGAATTAAAGGTGATAATAAAGGAAAAAAATGTTTTTTCAAAATAACAAACCTGTTATACTTGCCTGCTATGTGCAATGCTTTTGTAAAGAGCAGCCCTGATTCTTCTCTTCTTGGGTGCCCCCCAGCACTCTGGGCCCCTCCCCAATGCCGAGGGCTTGCTATGGGGGCACATGTGCATGCTTGCTCACCAGCCCCGCTCTGTGACCATTGACACACAGAACAGGGCTCAGCCCCACTCTTTACCTTCTCCTCAATGATTATACCCTGCCAGTGTTATACTTAAGCTTTTACAACAAACTAAATAAAAACACAAATTTGTATTACCAAAACATAAAACCTAATATAAAAAGATAAAATACCATCAAGTATGGGGTATCACAGTACTATCTAGACATATAAGCTTCTGTCTATGCAATTCACAGATCTCCAACTTCCTCAGGACATTTTCTGAAGCTGAATATACAGTATCTCACAAAAGTGATGACAGAACATTTGAGGTTAAAAGAATTTATATTCATATTATCATATATATATATATATATATATATATATATAGGCCTTTCTATTATATATATTTTTCATGGATGCTTTGAGAAAAACCAAAGCCATCTTGTTTAAAGGAGTACTTCTTTTAAGAGGTTAAATTAAAGCGGGGTTCCACCATAAAGTGGAACTTCCGCTGATCGGAACCCTCCCTCCCTCCGGTGTCACAATTGGCACCTTTCAGGGGGAGGGGGGTGCAGATACCTGTCAAAGACAGGTATTTACCCCCACTTCCGGGCATAGACTCCCATGGGAGTCTATGCCTCTTCCTGTCCCTGCGCGCTGTCTGCTGGGACACATATGGGTCCCAGAGACAGCGCGGACAATTCCTATTGCGCTGCACGACTCGCACATGCGCAGTAGGAAACCAGGAAGTGAAGCCGCAGCGCTTCACTTCCTGATTCCCTCACCTAGAATGGTGGCGGCAGCAGCCGAGCGATCGATCGGCCTCGGCTGCCGGCATCGCTGGACCCCAAGACAGGCGAGTGTCCATTTATTAAAAGTCAGCAGCTGCAGTATTTGTAGCTGCTGACTTTTAATATTTTTTTCCACAGTGAAATCCTGCTTTAAGTTCATTGCTTATGAATAGACAATGCAAGGCCGCGTACACACGGGCGGACTGTTCGCCCAACTTTGTCCGCTGAACAGTGTTTGGGCGGACAGTCCGCTCGTGTGTGGGCTTTCAGCGGACAGTTTCAGCGGACAGTTGGACGGACAAGGTTTTTCGGAAATTCCGAAAAACTGTCCGCTGAAACCCTGTTTGAGCGAACAGTCCGCCCGTGTGTAGGCTTGTTCGTCAAACAAAGTTGCGCGCATGCTCAGAAAGGATTTTCACGCCGAAAGCTATAATGCAGTGTATAGGACGTCGTATTTTTCGTCCCGTCGTACGTGCCGTTCACATCATCGCGCACGGTTTCAGCAAACTGTTCGTCCGTCGTGTGTGGCCATGTCCGTCCATGCTAAGTTTGAGCGGACTGTTTGCCGAAACTGTTGGACGGACAAAGTTGGGCGAACAGTCCGTGCGTGTGTACGCGGCCCAAGAGTTATTTTCTGTCTCACAAGGAATTGTTTTTTCTCTTTCACTAGGAGTCTAGTTGTGCCATCTCCCAGGTTATAAGTCAAAGATTTAGACACTTAGTAATATAAATAAGATAAGAAAATGGTTAGAGGCTCTTGTGTTCACATGAGCACTGGAATCATCTTTGCATGAACAGAGCCAAAGGGCTTATTCACAATTCCCATCGTATTGTATTATGTATTTTAAATAAGGTTTTTCTTTTATAATATGTCTACAATGTATCTGTATTAATTAGACACATATAAACCGGTTTACTACATATATACATTATTATTATTATACGGTTGCAAATATGGTATCCTGTTTAATGAGAATGTTCATGAATAACTGTTAAAGAGAAAGTAAACCCTGATGGGTTTACTTCCTCTTTGTCTCCCTGCAAAGGTAAAGCATAATGGGCTACTGTGCATCACATAGTAGCCCATTATTTGTCACTTACCTGACACAGGAGCCAGCAATGTCACAGCTGTCCCCTGTAGTCCGGAGCATCCATCTTCTTCCGGGTATCGCTGCTCCGGCGCTGTGAGTGGCCGGAGCAGCGATACCCGGAAGAAGATGGATGCCGTCACTCCGCATGCGAATGGGAGCCGCCACTAACGGCATATCGCCGTTAGAAGCGGCATGCTGCTAACGGCGATAGTGCGCCTGCACGCTGCTGTCTACAGCACATGCGTTGTAGACAGCTGTGACTGTCTTTTAGTAAATATTTCCTAAACCGTGTAGGTTTAGGAGATATTTCTTGGACCTACAGGTAAGCCTTAATCTAGCCTTACCTGTAGGTCAAAGTGGTTTGTAAGGGTTTACAACCACTTTAAGCTATCGTTAGGATAATGACTTCACTTTCATGGCATTTACAACCACAGTTAATTGTGTGGGGTACATTTTCTCAACCCATATATTTTAAGAGTCGCCAGGTCGGCTGGGGATATTGACATGTAATTGTCAACCATTAGACAATTAATGGTGTTTTGCTAAGCCAAGGTCAGAAGGTCATCAATATAACATTAGAAGTAATTTCTGATACAACACTGCCCCCTAGAGGGGAAAATACTAAGAATCTAAGATCTCACATACACGGTTGTCATGATAACATGGAAACTCCATCGTCGTATGACATCATCAATTACATAGTATTAGACACACACCCACTTTTGGGGTGGGATAAAAAGCTTACTCATAGCACAGAGGGATTTGAGGTGTGATGGGAAAAGGAGCTATGGGAAGTCTAGAGAGAGATCTGAAAATTTGTTGAGGGAGATAGGAGCTGTCTATACCTCACTTAAAGATGGAGAAATTTAGAGAGGTTGGAAGAGGTCCCTCTGGGGGATTCATCAGACTCATAACGGAATCTTCTCAAACTGGCAGACTTCTTATGCCGCGTACACACGATCAGACTATCCGGCGGGTTAACCCGCCGGACTTTGCAGCGGAGGTCCACCAGACTTTCCGAATGAGTGGTCCTGCCTACACACGACAGGACTTTTCCCACAGACAGAGTAAAGTCAGTTCATTTTGAACGTGGCTCCAGGTAGACGGAACTAGCGAAGGAAGTCAATGTCGCCACCTCCATCGGCGAGACTGACACCTCGCTAGCCCTGTCACCTGGTATGGATTTAAAGAGGAACCCCTACGCTGAAAAAACGGTGTGGGAGTCCCCCCAAAGTCCATAGCAGACCCTTATCCGAGCACACAGCCTGGCCGGTGTGGAAAGGGGGTGGGGACGAGCGAGCGCCCCCCTCCTGAGCCATACCAGGCTGTGTGCCCTCAACATGGGGGGTGCTTTGGGGAAGGTGGGCCCTGCGGCCCCCCCACCCCAAAGCACCTTGTCCCCATGTTGATGAGGACAAGGGCCTCTTCCCGACAACCCTGGCCATTGGTTGTCGGGGTCTGCGGGCGGGGGGCTTTTCAGAATCCGGGAGCCCCCTTTAACCACTTGCTTACTGGACACTTAAACCCCCCTCAGTCCCAGACCAATTTTCAGCTTTCAGTGCTCTCACATTTTGAATGACAATTACTCAGTCATGCAACACTGTAACCAAATGATTTTTTTGTCCTTTTCTTCATACCAATAGAGCTTTCTTTTGGTGGTATTTGATCACCTCTCCGGTTTTTATTTTCTGCGCTATAAATGAAAAAAGACCGAAAATTTAGAAAAAAAATGAATTTTTCTTCGTTTCTGTGACAAAATTTAGCAAATTAGCAATTTTTCTTCATAAATTTTGGCCACAATTTATACTACTACACATCTTTGGTAAAAATAACCCACATTTTTGCATATTATATGATCTGTGTGAAATTTATAGAGTCTACAAGCTATGGTGCAAATCATAAAGATTTGCAAAAAAAGATCACATCTGATGTACTAAGGCCTATCTCCATTCTTGAGACCCTAACAAGCCAGGAAAGTACAAATGCCCCCCAAATGACCCCTTTTTGGAAAGTAGACATTCCAATGTATTTAGTAAGAGGCATGGTTAGTTATTTTAAGTTGTCATTTTTTCCCACAATTCTTTGCAAAATGACGATTTTATTTTATTTATTTTTTTTCCACAAAATTTTCATTGTAATAGCTTATTTCTCCCACACGGAATGTGCATACCACAAATAACACCCCAAAATACATTCTCCTACTCCTCCTGAGTATAATGATACCACATGTGTGAGACTTTCGCACAGCCTGACCACATACAGAGGCCTAATTTTGGGAGCATAAATTACACATTTCATTTCTCAACCACCTATTACAGTTTTGAAGGCCCTGGAACACCAGGGCAATGGAAACGTCCAGAAAATGACCCCATTTTGGAAAGCTAACACCCCAACGTATAATCTATGAGGCATAATGAGTCTTTTCAATGGTTCATTTTTTTCCAGAAGTTTTTTGGAAAATGTGGAAAAAAATGAAAACGCATTTTTTTTTACACAAAGTTGTCCGTTTATAAGATATTTCCAACGCATAGCATTTACATAGCAAAAATAACACCCCAAAATACGTTCTACTACTCCTCCTGAGTATAACGATACCACGTGTGAGACTTTTACACAGCCTGACCACATACAGAGGCCTAATTTTGAAGTAGCACCTTCAGGCATTCTAGGAGCATAAATTACACATTTCATTTCTCAACCACCTATTACAGTTTTGAAGGCCCTGGAACACCAGGGCAATGGAAACATCCAGAAAATGACCCCATTTTGGAAAGCTAACACCCCAACGTATAATCTATGAGGCATAATGAGTCTTTTCAATGGTTCATTTTTTTCCAGAAGTTTTCGGAAAATGTGGAAAAAAATGAAAACGCATTTTTTTTTTACACAAAGTTGTCCGTTTATAAGATATTTTCAACGCATAGCATTTACATAGCAAAAATAACACCCCAAAATACGTTCTACTACTCCTCCTGAGTATAACGATACCACATGTGTGAGACTTTTAGACAGCCTGACCACATACAGAGGCCTAATTTTGAAGTAGCACCTTCAGGCATTCTAGGAGCATAAATTACACATTTCATTTCTCAACCACCTATTACAGTTTTGAAGGCCCTGGAACACCAGGGCAATGGAAACGTCCAGAAAATGACCCCATTTTGGAAAGCTAACACCCCAACGTATAATCTATGAGGCATAATTAGTCTTTTCAATGGTTCATTTTTTTCAGGAAGTTTTCGGAAAATGTGGAAAAAAATGAAAACGCATTTTTTTTTTACACAAAGTTGTCCGTTTATAAGATATTTCCAACGCATAGCATTTACATAGCAAAAATAACACCCCAAAATACATTCTACTACTCCTCCTGAGTATGGCAATACCACATGTGTGAGACGTTTACACAGCCTGACCACATACAGAGGCGCAACATGCAAGAAACACCATCGGCGTTCAAGGGACACGTAGCCTGCACATACCAAGAATTACACCCCCAAATACATTATGCTAAGCAAAGGGTAAAGAAAAGATTACCTGTTGTTTTAGAAGAGCAGTTGTCCACAGGAGGATATCACTGGTCCAGGCAGCAGGCAGGGACTTGGTCAGCAACAGCGAACACAGTTTTTTAGGCAGCAGGCAGGGATACTGTCCATATTACAGTCCAGGGTCAGTGCAGAGATGTCAGCAGTGCCAAAAATATTGGTCCTGGTAGTAGGCAGGTCCTTGTGGTGTGGTCAGTGCGGCATGATGGCAGTAAGTCCTACAGGCAGCAGACAGAAGTAGAGCCTCGTTCAGGACAGAATGGGGATAGGGGTAGAGGCTTCTCCCTCCCAAATCTCTTTGAAGCCTCCGAGTCTCCAGACCCTAATCTAGGAATAAGAAAACAAAGAAAATTGTTTTCTTCTTCCAGAAAAACTATACTGGAGCCCCTCACATATGTGAGACCCCGTGTTGAATCCCACTAGTCCAGTTGCAGAATACAAGATCAGTCCAAGAGGCAGGCAAATATCGTGGTCAAACAGTCCAAGGTCAGTTCCAGATCAGGCAGAGATATGTACAGAATCGTTAGACAGAAGCATGGTCGAATAACAGTCCAGGGTCAGTTCCAGATCAGGCAGAGGTATTTACAGAATCGTTAGGCAGAAGCATGGTCGAATAACAGTCCAGGGTCAGTTCCAGATCAGGCAGCGGTATGTACAGAATCAGTAGGCATAAGAGTGGTCAAATAACAAGCCAGGGTCAGTTACAGAGCAGGCAGTGGCATAAGGGGTGTGAAGGTGTATGAAGGCAGGAACTGAGGATTACGTTTACCATACTTCAATAAATTTTTAGTGAAGTATGGTAACGCCGAAAACAGTCGCCTATACAGAGGCCTGGTTGGGAAGGACATTGTGCACAATAATAAGATGTGTCTCTTCTGACTCCTGCTCTGGTACACACCTTACATCTTTTTTGGCGTCTTTTGCCTGTTGGTGTGGGGGGGATTTTATCCGGAAAGTGGCGCTCGGAGAGTCGACTAACAACGTCTGATCTGATATTTTCTGGTGGGCCGTTTGGGAAAATAAGGGCAGTGAAAACTTCCTCCTGGTAGCCAAAGAAACGTTTGGGGTTTTGGGTGGCGTTGCGGTAAATGACATATGAATTATAAATGGCCAATTGAAAAAAATAAATTGCTACTTTTTTGTACCAATGGTATGTCCGTCTTGTGACCAGATATGGTTCCATCATTTGGTCGTTGAAGTCGACTCCTCCCATGAACAAATTATATTCGGAAATGCATTTGGGTTTCTTTACGGGGCCATTCCTTCTGGGGATTTCCACAAAGGTATCGTTGTGGATAGAAGATAACATGTATACATCCCTTCTGTCCCTCCACTTCACTGCCAGAACCTCCTTGTTTCTTAGACTTGCGGTTTCTCCTTTCCGCAGCTTCTTGTTCACCAGACTTTGAGGAAAGCCCTTCCGATTCTTTTTTACAGTGCCACATGCTGGCGTCTTCTTCCGGTGAAGGTTGTGGAACAGGGGCAGAGATGTGTAGAAGTTATCTACATAGAGGTGGTAGCCTTTATCCAGTAGGGGGTATATGAGGTCCCAAACAATTTTTCCGCTGGATCCCAAGTAGTCCGGACAATTAGGGGGCTGTAGCTGGGTGTCCTTCCCTTCGTACACCTTGAATGAATATGTGTACCCTGTGGCTCGGTCACATAATTTGTAGACCTTCACCCCATAGCGGGCCCTTTTGCTGGGCATAAATTGCTTCATTCTAAGCCTGCCACTAAATTTAATAAGGGACTCATCCACACATATGTGTTGGTCCGGGGTAAACAATTTGGGGAATGTTTCTGAAAAAGAATTTAGTATTGGTCGAATTTTGTAAAGGCGGTCATAATTTGGATCATTTCGTGGAAGGCACTGGGAATTGTCACTGAAATGTAAGAACCTCAGGATCATCTGATACCTGCTTCTGGGCATTACCGCGGAGAAGAGCGGTGAGTGGTGGAGGGGGTGGGTTGACCAGTAGGTACGTAATTGATTTTTTTTGTTGAGTCCCATATTAAATGTGAGGCCTAAAAAAAGCTTGAACTCCTCCACCGTTAGGTCTCTCCATTCGTAGGGACGGGCATAATAGGAGGTCGGATTTTGAAAAATAAATTGTTGTGCATACAGGTTGCACTGGGCCACAATTGACGCCAACATGTCCTCCGTAAAAATTTTATTAAAAAAATCTATAGGGCTAAAATTCTCCGTGTCCACCTGGACTCCTGGCTGGGCGGTGAAAGGGGGAACATTGGCCTCTCCTGAATTAGGAGGAAGCCACAAGGGGTTCTGAAGGGCATAGGGAAGGCCAGCATGGCTCCTAACCCTTTGGGGCTGAGATGACACCCCACTGGTACTTGGCCTTTCTTGCTGGGGCACTGCGGTGCTGGTGGACGGCACTGCGGTGCTGGTGGACGGCACTGCGGTGCTGGTGGACGGCACTGCCTCACTAGAACGCCTTCGCTTGATGGGCCGGATATCTTCCTCCTCGGATTCATCAGTCAGTGTTTCACTGCTGAGGACTGGCTCATAATTTACGTCGGCTTCAGAATCCGAATCCGAAAAGGAATCTGAAGAGGAGAGCTCCCCGTTGCTCTCGTCGGCCGTGGAAATAATTTGGTACGCCTCCTCTGCGGAAAAGACACGTTTAGCCATGGTAGCACTGATGGGCACTGATGAGGTGGCACAGATGGGCGCTTTTGAGGTGGCACAGATGGGCGCTTTTGAGGTGGCACAAATGGGTCGGCACAGATGTGCACTGATTTATTGCACAGATGTGCAGATTTATTGCATGGATGTGCACTGATGAGGCGGCAGATGGGCACTGCTGAGGCGGCAGATGGGCACTGCTGAGGCGGCAGATGGGCACTGCTGAGGCGGCACAGATGGTCACTGCTGAGGCGGCACAGATGGGCACTGCTGAGGCGACAGATGGGCACTGATGGGTCGGCACAGATGTGCACTGATTTATTGCACGGATGTGCACTGATGAGGCGGCAGATGGGCACTGCTGAGGCGGCAGATGGGCACTGCTGAGGCAGCAGATGGGCACTGCTGAGGCGGCAGATGGGCACTGCTGAGTCAGCACAGATGGGCACTGCTGAGTCGGCACAGATGGGCACTGCTGAGTCGGCAGATGGGCACTGATAGGTCGGCACAGATGTGCACTGATTTATTGCACGGATGTGCACTGATAAGGCAGCAGATAGGCACAGATGGGCACTGCTGAGGCGGCACAGATGGGCACTGCTGAGGCGGCACAGATGGGCACTGCTTAGGCGGCACAGATGGGCACTGCTGAGGCACAGATGGGCACCGATTGGTACAGATGGGCACCGATTGGCACTGGCGGTGCACAGATGGGCACTGGCAGGCACTGGTGGTACACAGATGGAGCACTGGCGGTGCACAGGTGGGCACAGGTGGGGTAGATTTGGACGCAGGTGGGGTATATCTGGGCACTGGCAGGGTTTATATTAGGTTTATACTGGCATTGGCACTTTTGCACTGCTAGAAAACACTCACTATCTCCTTCGGTCTCCTCACACGCTATCGCTGTGTGAGCAGACACGTTCGGCAATGGGTGATGATCTCATTTGTTTACATTTGAGATCATCACCCATTGGATGCGGCGATCGCGCTGTAAACGGCCGCTGTGATTGGCCGTTTACAGCGATCTGTGATTGGCTGTGTCCAGGGGACACGGCCAACACAGATTTTCCCCGATGCGCGCTCCCGGGAGCGCGCGGGGAGCTCTTAAAGGGGACGACATCAATAGACGTAGTCCCGGAAATTGAGATCCGCGCTGTAGCCGTCATTTGACTATAGCGCGGATCTCAAGTGGGTAATAAGGGGGCCCCCATATTCCAGGCCCCTACCCTATGTGAATGAGTATGGGGTACGATGTACCCCTACCCATTCACCTGGGGAAAAAAGTGTACATAAAAAAAACACAACACAGGTTTTTAAAATACTTTATTAGACAGCTCCGGGGGTCTTCTTCCATCTTCGGGCATCTTCTCGCTGGACTCCTCCGCTATCTTCTGGTCTTTTGCTAGCTCTTTTACTAGCGGAGGAGCCCGGCTTTCTCCTTCGTTGTCGCCGCCATCCAGGGGGGTCTTCTTCCGACTTCGGGAGTCTTGTCCTGCTCTTTGCTTCTTCTTGCCGGGCCTCCACTTTCTTCTTCCAGTTCTTTTACTAGCGTTGGCCTGGTTTTGTCGCTGTCGCTGCTGCCTTCTGCTTCTTCTTTCTTCTTCCGATGTTGACACAATGCTCTCTGTGGCCGTAATGGCAGGGACGCGTTGTGCGGCGACTTACATAGGGATAGGGGGCGGGGTCATCGGGTGATGTCACATGGTGACCCCGCCCCTTATGATGTCACAGTCCCAGCATCCTCCAGGACTGTGACATCATAAGGGGGGCGGCGTTACCGCAATTGCATCTACCGCCCAGGACTAGGTAGACGGGACTAGTGAGGGAAATAAATGCCGCCGCCGTCTTCATCGGTGAGATTGACACCTCGCGAGTCCCATCGCCCGGTAAGAGGGAAGAAGGATGGAGGGAATAAGAGGGAAGAAGGATGGAGGAGACTGGGCTTCTCCGCTAGTAAAAGAGCTGCAAGAAGATAGCGGAGGAGCCCAGAAGAAGACTCCGGAGAGAGGGAGAAGAGGCCGGACACCGGGAGAAGAGGCAGAAAAGAGCGGAGAAGTCGGCTGAAGACCCCTGACGTCAGAAAAAGACCCCTGGAGCTGATTAATAAATTACTTTAAAAACCTGTGTTGTGTTTTTTTATTAACACTTTTTTCCTCAGGCGAATGGGTAGGGGTACATCGTACCCCATACTCATAAACATAGGGTAGGTGGCCGGAATCTGGGGGCCCGCTTATTAAAGGGGGCTCCCAGATTCTGATAAGCCCCCCGCCCACAGACCCCGACAACCAACGGCCAGGGAAGAGGCCCTTGTCCTCATCAACATGGGGACAAGGTGCTCTGGGGTGGCGGGGCCCCCCTTCCCCAAAGCACCCCTCATGTTGAGGACATGCGGCCTGGTACGGCTCGGGGGGGGGGGGGGCGCTTGCTCGTCCCTACCCCCTTTCCTGACCGGCCGGGCTACGTGCTCAGATAAGGGTCTGCTATGGACTTTGGGGGGACCCCCGCGCCGTTTTTTCGGCGTAGGGGTTCCCCTTTAAATCCATACCAGGCGACGGGCCTTTCGAGGCGTCAGTCTTGCCGATGGAGGCGGCGGCATTCACTAACCTCGCTAGTCCCGTCTATAGAATATTTTTAAAAAAGTCAGTTACTCTGCTGAGTAACTAATATATTTTTCCAATGTAGTAATCGAGTTACTAATGCAATTACTTTTTGGGAGAAGTAATTTGTAACTTAACTAATTACTTTTTTAAAGTAAGATGACCAACACTGAGTACAACCAAGGGGCGGGCTCATGTTATGTATACAACATTCTCCATATTTGCCATCCCTACTCTAAACAATATCCAGGATATAAAACACAATATAGTGATCAATGCTCAATACTAGTGTCAAATCCTGGTACAAATGACCCACATTTACTGTATTCTAAAAGAAAGGAGGTGCGAGGTCTGCTGTAGGCAGACAGCACCCTGGCATGCCTGGGCAACTCATTCCCACCATATAAAGGCCGTTGTCCAAAACCCTGCTCACAGTGGCTTCCACATACTTCCCAAGAATCAGCTCAGGCATAGGGTGGGACACCCCATGATATTCTGTGGAATGTGACCCCTCCTGCATGATATTCTGTGTAATGGCACATTGGATGATGAGCTAACTGATGGTTACATAGTTAGTCAGGTTGAAAAAAGACACAAGTCCATCCAGTTCAACCACAAAAAATATATATATATATATATCATACAATCTCATATAACCAAATCTATACCCACAGTTGATCCAGAGGAAGGTGAAAAACCCCAGCAGAGCATGATCCAATTTGCTAAAGCAGGGGAAAAATTCCTTCCTGATCCCCCGAGAGGCAATCGGATTTTCCCCGGATAAACTTTACCTATAAATGTTAGTACCTAGTTATATTGTACATATATTGTATATGTACATTTGGGAAATAATCCAGGCCTTTCTTAAAGCAATCTACTGAGCTGGCCAGAACCACCTCTGCAGGGAGCCTATTCCACATTTTCACAGCTCTGACTGTGAAGAAACCTTTCCATATTTGGAGATGAAATCTCTTTTCTTCTAGATGTAAAGAGTGCCCCTCCTCTTTGTTGACTGTAAAGTGAATAACTTAACACCAAGTTCACTATATGGACCCCGTATATATTTGTTAACACTATATATGTGTTTAGTGCATTTTATAATAAAATTGCAATTTGACTTTTTAAATGATTGTCATCAATTTAGGGTACATGTAAAGTCCCATTTTTGTCCTGCTGATTTTAAATGTGACAGTGGCTGTGGGGAAAAGAACAGGGGATGGGGCTGTTAATTACCAACATGTTACAAGTTACCTCCTAAATAAGGATGTTGGTAAAGGTAAACCTATCCTTTAACTCAAAGGGGTCCAAGTTCACATAACACTTAATCCCATAAATATTGTTGGCCCCGTTATTCCCCTTTTGAAGCCCAAATTATGGTTATTAGTTCCTGTGGAGGGTACAGCCAGCACAGAGCTCTTCCCCTCCTCTGAACTGAGTGATCTGTCAATATTGTAAATGAACAAGCAGTGCTGCTTATTTATTTATAATAGAAGAGGATCATTCAGAGCTTAAGCTCTGTGTAATGTATCTGCCGTGTGTGTGTGTGTGTGTGTGTGTGTGTGTGTGTGTGTGTGTGTGTGTAAGCAGCTGCAGATACTTTGTATAGAGCTGCAGCTCTGAATGACATTTTTCTATTATGCATGAATAAGTGGTTGGCTGTGTGATCTATTTTGTGAATGGAAGTGCTGGTTTCTGGTGAAACCCCAGGGACCAGAACTGTCAATCACACGTGTTTCCTTCCTAGCAGCATTGTTGGTTGGTGGGGGTGACCTGTATGACAACACTTCTTAGAAATGAAGGGACAGATTTGAATGGGACCCCCTGCTATGTGTAGGTAAAATAAATAAATTAATAAATTGTAATGACCTTCTTTAGGTGCTCACCGCATCCTTAGTGCAACATACCAAGTTAGCAGCTGAGTGCTTTACAAGTCCAGGGCTATAGTTCACTCGTTCAAGGGAACCCTATCCCTGAAGGCTCCTTCAGGAGTATGAGCAGGAGTATGTGCACCGGGAGGCCAAAAGAATGCTGAATAACCTTCTGCCCTTTTAAGGGGCCTTGATGTGCTGGTCTAAGTCCCGAAAGGTCTGATAATATTAATTGTGATGATACAATAACAATGTTAGCTATACAATAAACTCAAATGCTCTAAGAAGCAAAGACCTGGTTTATTTTCAAAGGAAGTAGAAAACTAACATAAAAACACTAAAAGATAATATGGAACATATAAAACAAAAAGAGCATGACGTGATACTCTACTGTAAGTCCTTTCTTTAAGGCTCTGTATGCTGGCTGGGCTCCAAGAAAATGAGGAAGAACCCTTGCCATTACCTCTTAAAGCATTTTCAAACACAACCCACACAAACACCCTCTGCCCGCTTGTGTAGTCCTCTGTCCAGTGAAACTCCATAAGAGGCCTAAACACTGCATCATAATCACCATGAAGTATACTTTTCCCCCAAATATCTTCCAATATCTTCCAGGCAGCATTCTGTGGTCTCCACTAGGTGGCACAGCTATATAACCATCTAACTTCTTGACCCAGGTCAGCACTCCAGCAATAGTTGGCCTTTGATGTCCTGAGTGCCGGCCAGGCAATTAGGCACTTTAATCTTCCCATCACCAGGTAGTCTAAATCAAAGCTCCTCTGTTCGCATACCCCACCGCCAGGGGGTATGCGTGAACCCTATTTTTTCCAGATAAAGGTTCTGATATGCATTCTTCAGTTACACACACTCTGTTGGGCAATCTTGCTATGCTGGCATTCCAGGCCAGGTGTAAACAAGTTTCAATCATCCAGAAATATCTGACATTGAAACAAAAAAAATGTTGCCTTCCAACATATGCCGATTTGTGCCTGAAGGGCACACATCACCATTCTTCAGAGACGGCCTCTATGGAACAGTCCATAAATGTCTGACCTTAATATATGTTGTGCTTTCCAACATGTGCCGCTTTGCCCCTGAGTGGCACACCACCACTATTCTTCCGTGACGCTTCCATGGCACCATTCCCTGTATTCTCCATATTGGCATCTTCACGATAGGATCCACAATAGGCAAGGGGTGTCCATTCACTCACCATTCATCAACATACACTCAGAACTATAAAACAACCAGCTTTCAGACACAGAACCTTGAGGAGGGCCTTACCCAACCCTATCACTAACTTAATACATGTACATCCAACTATAATAGCACACAAATCAACATGTTACCATAATATATTTATATATGTGACCCACCAAATTAAGCATCCCACTCCCAACCTCCTATAATCCTCCATTATAAATATGGGTCAGGATTAGGCAGGCTTGCTCAATATGGCCTTCTCTAAGGTTATTTTGCATATCAGAGGTACTTCAGGACTCCTAATTGGCAGCAAAGCCTCTACTTTGTATGAAGAGACCTTACCTTCAATTTGTTCCTCAACTTGCATAGATACATACAAGGCCTTTTATATAAAGATCAGATCAAATAGCACATGTAACCCTGAAACAATGACAACACCACATCATTTCATCCCTGTGCCTTGCATTCAGATACTGCCCAGCACACCCAGGCACCACCAAAGTGCCAGGGCATCGTCAGTCCTGAGTGTGCTGCCTCGAGCCCACTGCAGTGTGCACATTCCCTGCCCCCGGAAGTGTATACAACCCCCACCTGCTGCAATCCCCTACATGATACCCACTGTATATTCCCTACGAGGAGGGAGAAGAAGGAAGGCAAGGTCTGCCCCACCTCCTCCCCATGTCCCTCCTGTGCCCGCCCACAATCCCTTTGTGCAGCCAAAAGGGGGTGTGGGCGGGAGATTTCAAACCAGCCATTGATCCTGCCTGATGTCGCTGCCTGAGTGCCTGTGCCTCTGAAGACAATGCAGCCCTTTGTGAGTGATCTCTCCCCTTGTTCTCTTCTCCAAATGTGCCATAGTCTTCCATGTGCCATCGTTTTTCAGCCTTCCATGCGCCATAGTCTTCCAGCCTTCCATATGCCATAGTTTTCCAGCCTTCCATGTGCCATAGTTTTCTAGCCTTCCATGTGCTATAGTCTAGTGATCCCTTCTTCCATGTACCATAGCGTCCCTTCATTCTATGTACTATAGTGATCCTTCATTTCTTCCATGTACCATAGTGATCCTTCCTGCTTTTCATGTACCATAGTGATCCCTCCTTCCTTTCTTCCATGTACCATAGTGATCCCTCCTTCCTGCCTTCCATGTACTATAGCGAGCCCTCCTTCCTTTCTTCCATGTGCCATAGTGATCCTTCCTTTTTGCCTTCCATGTACCATAGTGTTCCCCCTTCCTTTCTTCTATATACCATAGTGTCCCCCCTTCCTTTCTTCCATATATCAGTGATTCTTCCCTCTTCCTCTCCCTAAGGGTTCAAACTGCACTAGTTATTCTTTGGCTCCAGCCTGGGTTCCTCAGATCCTTTATAATCCTATATTTTAAGCTCTTTGTCAATTTTCAGTTAATACAAAGCCAGATGTATTGGAAGTATTTTCTAAATGATTGTGTTGAGATTTATTTGTATCCCTGAGACTCCAGCTTGTGGCACAGCAATCAATGCATATTTATAGGTACAAGGAAGCCCAGGTTTTGTTTAACCATGGCCCTTAAGCCCCTCCCACAATCATGTTTGGAGACACCCACTTTTTGCTGTACTGCACATCTCCCTGAAGTGCCCCTTATTCAGGGTCATTTGGGTAGTTTCTGCTATCATTATGATTTAAAAGGAGTAAACACAGTTGATTGATAATAAATGGCTTCAGCAAAACACTAACCATGAGTGAAAAAAAAGTTTGTGTTATCAGTAGGGATGAGCCGAACACCCCCCGGTTCGGTTCGCACCAGAACTTTCGAACGGACCCCAAATTCGTACGAACGTTAGAACCACATTGAAGTCTATGGGACTCGAACGTTCGAAATTAAAAGTGCTAATTTTAACAGCTAATATGCAAGATACTGTCCTAAAAAGGGTTTGGGGACCTGGCTCCTGCCCCAGGGGACATGGGTCAATGCAAAAAAAACTTTTAAAAACGTCCATTTTGGCGGGAGCACTGATTTTAATGACGATTAAAGTGAAAAAAAAAAGTGAAATATTCCTTTAAATATCGTGCCTGGGGGGTGTCTGTAGTATGCCTGTGAAGTGCCACGTGTTTCCCGTGTTTAGAACAGTCCCTGCACAAAATGACATTTAACGGAAATAACGTCATTTAAAACTGCTTGCGGTTTTAATGTTATATCTGGTTCCTGCAATATGGTTGAAAATCATTGAGAAAAATGGCATGGGTAGCCCTCCCTGCCCATTACCAGCCCCTTTGGGTCTTGTACGTCTTGAACCCCGTACCCATATTAAAAAAAGGAAAGACGTGTGGCCCCCAAGGCCCTATATACTCAGAACAGCAGTATACAGGCGGTGCAAACAAGACAGGGACTGTGTAGGTTTGTTGTGTTAAGTTGAATCTGTTTGTAATTTTCAACTGGTACATTTTTAAAGAGGAAGTAAACCCTGATGGGTTTACTTCCTCTTTCATTCCCTGCAAAGGCAAAGCATAATGGACTACTATGCATCGCATAGTAGTCCATTATGTGTCACTTACCTGACACAGGAGCCAGCGAAGTCGCCGCTGTCCCCTGTAGTCCGCCGCATCCATCTTGCTGGTGGCGTCTCTCCCGCGCATGCGCACGGGAGTCGATGCGCGCGGCAGCTCCATTCTTGGAAATGACGCGCTCAGTGCGCCTGCGCGCCGCTGTCTACGGCGCATGCGCCGTAGACAGCGGTGCCCGTTTTCGGGCAAATATCTCCTACACTGTATAGGTTTAGGAGATATTGCTTGGACCTACAGGTAAGCCTTAATCTAGGCTTACCTGTAGGTCAAAGTGGTTTGTAAGGGTTTACAACCACTTTAAAGTGTAGCTCCAGTCAAAAAAACAATTTTTAAGCTTTTTGGAAAACATAGGGAAGGGTTATCACCCCTGTATAATTTGTTTTGCCGTCCGTCTTTTTCAGAGCACGCAGACAGCATGCACAATCTCCTACCGCTGACTGCAAGCTCCATTTAAAACAAGCAAGATAGTTAGCTATATAGGTGGATATATCGGTGTATACTGTGTTCAGAGCACGCAGACAGCACGCACAATCTCCTAACACTGACTGAAAGCTCTATTTAAAACGAGCAAGATATTTACCTATATAGGTGGATATAGCGGTGTATACTGCGTTCAGAGCACGCAGACAGCACGCACAATCTCCTAACACTGACTGAAAGCTCTATTTAAAACGAGCAAGATATTTACCTATATAGGTGGATATAGTGGTGTATACTGCGTTCAGAGCACGCAGACAGCACACGCAATCTCCTAACACTGACTGAAAGCTCTATTTAAAACGAGCAAGATAGTTAGCTATATAGGTGGATATAGCGGTGTATACTGCGTTCAGAGTATGCAGACAGCACGCACAATCTCCTAACACTGACTGAAAGCTCTATTTAAAACGAGCAAGATATTTAGCTATATAGGTGGATATAGCGGTGTATACTGCGTTCAGAGCACGCAGACAGCACGCACAATCTCCTAACACTGACTGAAAGCTCTATTTAAAACGAGCAAGATATTTACCTATATAGGTGGATATAGTGGTGTATACTGCGTTCAGAGCACGCAGACAGCACACGCAATCTCCTAACACTGACTGAAAGCTCTATTTAAAACGAGCAAGATATTTAGCTATATAGGTGGATATAGCGGTGTATACTGTGTTCAGAGCACGCAGACAGCATGCACAATCTCCTAACACTGACTGAAAGCTCTATTTAAAACGAGCAAGATAGTTAGCTATATAGGTGGATATATCGGTGTATACTGTGTTCAGAGCACGCAGACAGCACGCACAATCTCCTAACACTGACTGAAAGCTCTATTTAAAACGAGCAAGATAGTTAGCTATATAGGTGGATATAGCGGTGTATACTGCGTTCAGAGCACGCAGACAGCACGCACAATCTCCTAACACTGACTGAAAGCTCTATTTAAAACGAGCAAGATAGTTAGCTGTGGATATATTGGTGTATACTGTGTTCAGAGCACGCAGACAGCACGCACAATCTCCTAACACTGACTGAAAGCTCTATTTAAAACGAGCAAGATAGTTAGCTATATAGGTGGATATAGCGGTGTATACTGCGTTCAGAGCACGCAGACAGCACACACAATCTCCTAACACTGACTGAAAGCTCTATTTAAAACGAGCAAGATATTTACCTATATAGGTGGATATAGCGGTGTATACTGCGTTCAGAGCACGCAGACAGCACGCACAATCTCCTAACACTGACTGAAAACTCTATTTAAAACGAGTAAGATAGTTAGCTATATAGGTGGATATAGCGGTGTATACTGCGTTCAGAGCACGCAGATCTAAAACCACCAATGAAAGCGATTTGTGGGGGGAAAAAAAAGAAAAAAAGGACATACTTTTTTGGGTACCACGTTGCATGATTGTGCAATTGTCAGTTAGAGCCCTTTCACATTGACAGCGCAGGTGGTTAGCAGTAAAGCACAGGTAGATTTACCAGCGCTTTACTGTCATTTTAGAGGAGCTTTTTGTCAGCTAGCAGGGCACTTTTAACCCCCACTAGTGTCCGAAAAAGGGTTAAAAGCGCCTGCAAAGCACCTCTGGCCATTGTTTTTTAAGGCTCCCAAAGCTCCCCAAAGATGCTGTTTGCAGGACTTTTTTTTTTAATATCCTGCCAGTGCAGCACCCCAGTGTGAAAGCACTCGGGCTTTCACACTGGGACTGTAGATGAGGCTATTTTCAGTAACTGTGCATTTTTTTGATGATGTGGGTGCTTTCAGCAGCCTATCTAAAACAATAGCCTTTAATGTAATACAAATTTGCTTTGAATCTAGGAGCAAGACAAAAAAGTCAGGAGCCAGATTTTTTACCTAACAAAGCTTTATTTTCAATGACAAAACCCCTTCTCTTATGTAGCCCTGATGTGTATCTTTACAGATGCACGACACGGGTTACTCACCATTGCCATTACAAAAGCACATTCTCTCAGATTCAAAAACGATGAATACATGCTCTCCAGTTTCTACGGAGCCCAAGCTTAATACCATGACAAAGGAGTAGATAGCACACCTGCAACGTCTGAATCCAGGAGAGATGTTGCTGTGGTACTTCAGCTGCTGATGCCCACTCTCTCTCTGAAGGTCTCAGGTTTAAACACCACACATGCGCCGTGCACCATCTACCCCAATGCCATGATGCTGAGCTCATCACTATGGCAACAGGAAAGAAAGTGCATGAGCAGTGTTTAAATCTGAGGGAGCAGGACTCCTGTGATAGCAGAGGTGAGCAACAATGGCTAGTGCTCCATAGCAATGTCCTAGCAATAAGGAAGGCCGGGGGAACTCCGCTATGGAGGAGAACTTAAGTTAATTTTTTCATAGGAGCACAGTTTGCTTTTATCCACAGGGCAGATTTTTGGTAAACTACCATCTATTGAGCGCCCCTCTGTAAGCTCTACTGGTTGCCCATGTAGACAACTTGCCCAATGTCATATTTTACAGAGGAGGTGGTTTAGACTTATGACCCCCCACATATTGCTGTGAAAAAAGTATTTTCCCCCTTCCTGATTGTTTTTTTTTTTTTGCATATTTCTCACACTTAACAGCTACACGGACAGGCAAATGGGCGTACAGGTACGTCCCTTTGAATTTGCCGCCGTGCCATAGCATGCACGCCACCAGCGGTGCGTGCTTGTCCGGACCCCTGATTAATGCGGGGATACCCGCTATCGTCTCACGGGGAGAAAAAACAGGTTGCTGCCGATGTAAACAGCATCTCCCCGTTCTGCCTAGCAACAAGTGACACTGATCTCTGCTCCCTGTGATTGGAGCAGAGATCAGTGATCTGTAAAACACAGCCACGCCCCCCACCGTTAGAAACACACCCCAAGGACACACTTAACCCCTACACTACCACCTCCTGATTAACCCCTTCACTGACAATGTAATTTACACAGGATTCAGTGCATTTGTATAGCACTGATTGCTGTATAAATGACAATGGTCCCAAAAATGTGTCAAAAATTTCCGATGTGTCCGCCATAATGCTGCAGTCACAGTAAAAACCGCTGATCGCCACCATTACTAGTAAAAAAAATATTAATAAAAATGCCATAAAACTATCCCCTATTTTGTAAATGCTATAACTTTTGCACCAACCAATCAATAATCGCTTATAGCGATTTTTTTACCAAAAATATGTAGAAGAATACGTATCTGCCTAAGCTGAGGAAAAAAAATTTTTTTTATATAATTTTTGGGGATATTTATTATAGCAAAAAGTAAAAAATGTGTTTTTTTTCAAAATTGTCACTCTTTTTTTGTTTATAGCACAAAAAATAAAAACCGCAGAGGTGATCAAATACCACCAAAGGAAAGCTCTATTTGTGGGAAAAAAAGGACGTCAATTTTGTTTGGGAGCTACGTCACATGGCCACGCAATTGTCAGTTAAAACGACGCAGTGCCGAATCGCAAAAAGTGCTCTGGTCTTAAGCCAGCAAAATGGTCCGGTCTGAAAGTGGTTAAATGATTCAGATCAAACTAATTTTAACCACTTAACAACCGCCCATTGCCGATTAACGGCTTCAGGGCGGTTGCTTAACTCTGAGAGGCCGTTAATTAACGGCCTCCCAGAATTCTGCTCTCGCGCCCCCTGGGGCGCGCACACGAGAGCATCCGTGACCGCTGGGTCCAGTGGACCCGGCGCATCACGAATCACGGTAAACGGCCGCTCATCGCGGCCGTTTACCACGTGATCGCTCCGTCAAATGACATAACATGACGCCGGTTCCTCCCTCCCCCTCTCTGTACCGATCGGTACAGCGGAGGGGGAAGAGATCGGTGTCAGCAGCGATGTGGGCTGCATCTGCAGTGCCCACATCGCTGCTCACCGAAAATTAACCCCTCAATTCCCTGCCAACACTCTGCAATACCCTGCCATTACTCTGCATTACTCTGCAATACCCTGCCATTACTCTGCATTACTCTGCAATACCCCCATTACTGTGCATTACTCTGCAATACCCCCATTACTCTGCAATACCCCCATTACTCTGCATTACTCTGCAATACCCCCATTACTCTGCATTACTCTGCAATACCCCCGATCGGTACAGCGGAGGGGGAAGAGATCGGTGTCAGCAGCGATGTGGGCTGCATCTGCAGTGCCCACATCGCTGCTCACCGAAAATTAACCCCTCAATTCCCTGCCAACACTCTGCAATACCCTGCCATTACTCTGCATTACTCTGCAATACCCCCATTACTCTGCATTACTCTGCAATACCCCCATTACTCTGCATTACTCTGCAATACCCCCATTACTCTGCAATACCCTGCATTACCCTGCAACACTCTGCAATACCCTGCAATACCCTGCAACACTCTGCAATGCCCTGCAACACTCCGCAATGCCCTGCAACACTCCACAATGCCCTGCAACACCTTGCAACACTCTGCAATGCCCTGCAACACTCTGCAACGCCCTGCAACACTCTGCAACGCCCTGCAACACTCTGCAACGCCCTGCAACACTCCGCAATGCCCTGCAACACTCCGCAATGCCCTGCAACACTCCGCAATGCCCTGCAACACTCCGCAATGCCCTGCAACACTCTGCAATGCCCTGTAACACTCCGCAATACCTTGCAACACTCTGCAATACCCTGCAACACTCTGCAACGCTCTGCAACACTCTGCAACGCTCTGCAACACTCTGCAACGCTCTGCAACACTCTGCAACGCTCTGCAATACCCTGCAACGCTCTGCAATACCCTGCAACACTCTGCAATGCTCTGCAACACCCGCCAATACCCTGCAACACTCTGCAATGCTCTGCAACACCCGCCAATACCCTGCAACACTCTGCAATGCTCTGCAACACCCGCCAATACCCTGCAATGCTCTGCAACGCAATACTCTGCAACGCCATACTCTGAGATACCCAGCCATACTCTGAGATACCCAGCCATACTCTGAGATACCCTGCAATACCCAGCCATAGACATCCCCCCCCTCCCGCCGCCCTCCGGTGCTTCTACCGAATCGCTAATACGGTCAAAGTCAGAATCTTTTTATTTTTTTTCAGGCTTCCCAGCTTAGAGGTGAGATGCGGGGTCTTATTGACCCCATATCTCACTGTAAAGAGGACCTGTCATGCCATATTCCTATTACAAGGGATGTTTACATTCCTTGTAATAGGAATAAAAGTGATCAAAAAAATTATTTTTGGGGAAAAAAATGTCAAACTAAAATAAATTAAGTAAAATGAACAATAAAAAAAAATGTTTTTTTTAAAGCGGCCCTGTCCCCATGTGCTCGCATGCAGAAGCGAAAGCATACGTAAGTCCCGCCCACATATGAAAACGGTGTTCAAACCACACATGTGAGGTATCGCTGCGAACGTTAGAGCGAGAGCAATAATTCTAGCCCTAGACCTCCTCTGTAACTCAAAACATATAACCAGTAAAAAAAAAATTAAATCGTCGCCTATGGGGATTTTTAAGTAGCGACGTTTGGCGCCATTCCACGAGCGTGTGCAATTTTGAAGAGTGACATATTAGGTATCTATTTACTCAGCGTAACTTCATCTTTCACATTATGGAAAAATTGGGCTAACTTTACTGTGTTTTTTTTTTTTTTAAGCACAAAACTGTTTTTTTTTCCAAAAAAAAGCATTCGAAAAATTACTGCGCAAACACCGTGCGAGATAAAAAGTTGCAAAGACCACCATTGTATTCTCCAGGGTGTAACATATATAATGTTTTGGAGTTCTATGTAATTTTCTAGCAAATAAATTATGATTTTTACATGTAGGAGAGAAATGTCAGAATTGTCCTGGGTGCTCCAGAACACCTGATGGCGCTCCCTGCATGTTAGGCCTCTGTATGTGGCCACACTGTGTAAAAGTCTCACACATGTGGTATCGCCATACTCGGGAGTAATAGCAGAATGTGTTTTGGGGTGTAATTTGTGGTATGCATATGCTGTGTGTGAGAAAAAACCTGATAATATGACAATTTTGTGAAAAAAAAAAAAAGTAAAAAAAATCTTGATTTTGCAAAGAATTGTGGGAAAAAATGACAACTTCAAAAAACTCATCATGCCTCTTACTAAATACCTTGGAATGTCTTCTTTCCAAAAAGGGGTCATTTGGGGGGTATTTGTACTTTTCTGGCATGTTAGGGTCTCAAGAATTGAAATAGGCCGTCAGTACTTCAGGTGTGATCAATTTTCAGATATTGGCACCATAGCTTGTGGACTCTATAACTTTCACAAAGACCAAATAATATCCACCAATTTGTACTTATTTTTACCAAAGATATGTAGTAGTATAAATTTTGGCCAAAATTTATGAAGAAAAAATTACTAATCTGCTAAATTTTCTAACAGAAACAAAGTAAAATTCGTTTTTTTACAGAATTTTCGGTATTTTTTCCTTTATAGCACAAAAAATAAAAAACCCAGCGGTGATTAAATACCACCAAAAGAAAGCTCTATTTGTGTGAAAAAAAGGACAAAAATTTCATATAGGTCCAGTGTTGCATGACTGAGTAATTGTCATTCAAAATGCGAGAGCACCGAAAGCTGAAAATTGGTCTGGTTATTAAGGGTGTTTAAGTGCCCAGTGGTCAAGTGGTTAATATTACACAAAGATAACCCAAGTAAATTCCTAGATGCAGTTTTTAAATTATAATTTCATTTATAAAAAAAGCTGTGCAAACCTGCCTGGCCCTATGTGAAAAAGTAATTGCCCCCTCCAATGCTGAATCATGAATGAACTGTAATTAACCACACTTTTTTGGAAAGTTAAATTTCACTTGCCACACCCAGGCCTGATTACTGCCAGACCTGTTAAATCAAAAAATAACATAAATAGAAGCTTTCTGACAAAGTGAAGCATGGTAACAGATCACAAAAAGCCACACATCATGCCACAATCTAAAAAAAATTGAGAACAGATTAGAAACCAAATAATGTTCACATATCGGTCTTGGAAGAGGTGCAAAGCCATTTCTAAGGATTTGGAACTCCAGTGAACCACAGGGAGAGCCATTATCGACAAATGGGGATACTTGGAACAGTGGTAAATCTTCCAATGAGTGGCCGGCCAACAAAAAATACTTCAAAGCACATGACAACGACTCATCCAGGAGGTCATGAAAGAACCCAGAACAACATCTAAAAGAACTGCAGGCCTCACTTGCCTCAGTGTTCATGATTCAACAATAAGATACTGGACAAAAATGGCATCCATGGGAGAGTTCCAAGGCCAAAGCCACTGCTGACCAAAAAAAACACAAAGGCTCATCTCACATTTACCAAAAAACATCTTGATTATCCCCAAGACTTTTAGCCAAATATTCTGTGGACTGATGAGACAGAAATTTTACTTTTTGGAAGGTGCGAGTCCAGTTACATCTGGCATAAAATGAATACAGCATTTCATAACAAGATCATACCAACAGTCAGGCATGGTGGTGGTAACGTGATGGTCTGGGGTCGCTTTGCAGCTTCAGGACCTGGACAACTTACCATAATTGATGGAACCATGAATTCTGAGTTCTACCAGAAAATCCTAAAGGAGAATGTCCGGCCATCAATTCGTGACCTCAAGCTCAAATGCATTTGGGTTATGCAGCATGACGGTGATCTGAAACACAACAGCAAGTCCACCTCCAGATGGTTCAAACAAAGCAAAATTTAGGTTTTGCCATGGCCAAGTAAAAGGCCGGACTTAAATCCAATTGAGACGCTGTATCATGACTTTACACAGGCCGTCCATGCTGGAAAACCCTCCAATGTGGCTAACATAAAACGATTCTGCAAAGAAGAGTGGGCCAAAATTGCTCCACAGCAATGTGAAACACTCATTGCCAGTTATCGCAAATGCTTGATTGCAGTTTTTGCTGCCGAGGGTGGCACAACTCGTTATGTTTAAGGGGCAATTACTTTTTCACATAAAGCAGGTTTGGACAGCTTCTTTGTCTTAACCACTTAAGCCCCGGACCATTTGGCTGGCCAAAGATCAGATAACTTTTTGCGATTCGGCACTGCGTCGCTTTAACCACTTGCCTACCGCCGCACGCCAATGTACGTCGGCAGAATGGCACGGGCAGGCATAAGGGCTTACATGTACGTCCTTGCCTGCCCGCCGGTCGGGGGCCCGATCGGGCCCCCGCCCGGTGCCTGCGGCGGTCGGTATTCGTTCGGGAGCGATCCCGGACGAGGGGACGGCCATTCATTCATGGCCACCCCCTCTCGATCGCTCCCGGCGAATGAAAATGTCCGGTGACATCACTTCCTCTCCTGTAATGTAAACACAGGAGAGGAAGTGATGTATTCTCTCCTCCGTGTCGGTAGTTTTCGTTCCGGCACCGAGGAGAGAGGTTCGGTGAGTTGCACCAACACACCCCACACACAGTAGAACATGCCAGGCACACTCACACCCCCCCTTTACCCCCGATCACCCCCCAATTACCCCTGCCCCCCCAGTCACAGTGACACCAATTGCTTTTTTTTTTTTTTTGCATTGGTGTCATTTGTGACTGTAGTAACTGTTAGGGCAGTTAGGGTTAGCCCCCTTTAGTTCTAATGTGCCCCCCTAACCCCCCCAATAAAGGTTTAACCCCGTGATCACCCCCCGTCGCCAGTGTCACTAAGGCTGGGTTCACATTGCAGCGGTTTATGAGAACGAATGTGATTCGCACCGCACTGCAGTGCAAATCACATCCGATCTCTGTGCGATTCGAGTTCAGCCATACAGATAGTATGGCTGAATTCGTGTCGCACCCGCCGCAAACTCGCACGGGACCCTTTTTTTGGTCCGCAGCAGAATCGGATCACATGGGTGTTCACACCATGCGATCCGAGTTTGCAGATCGCACTGCGATATGCAAACTGATCTGGGGGTGTCATTAACATTTCACTGACACTCCCAGCAGTTCGCATAGGGCAGTGTGAACTGCCGCCGGGAGGCATGTGATGCGGGAACCCGCCGCGCATTCGTGGCGTTCCCGCATCGCTCCAGTGTGAACCCAGCCTAATAAGCGATCGTTTTTCTGATCACTGTATTAGTGTCACAGGTGACGCTAGTTAGGCAGGTAGGTATTTAGGTTCGCCGCAGCTTTTTATAGCGCCAGGGACCCCCATATACTACCGCATAAAGCCCCCTGATTGCCCCCTAGTTAACCCTTTCACCAGTGATCACCATATAACTGTTACAGGTGACGCTGGTTGGTTAGTTATTTTTTTTATAGTTTCAGGGCACCCGCCATTTATTACCTAGTCTCACTAGTGTACCCCTAAATTTAGGGGTGTCTACTTTCCAAAATGGGGTCATTTGGGGGGGGTTTGTGCCATCTTGGCATTTTATGGCCTTCAAAACTGTAACGCCCTTAGAAAGCCTGAAGGCGGTGCTTGGTTTTCGGGGCCCCGTACGCGGCTAGGCTCCCAAAAAGTCCCACATATGTGGTATCCCCGTACTCAGGAGAAGCAGCAGAATTTATTTTGGGGTGTCATTTCACATATGCCCATGGCATGCGTGAGCAATATATCATTTAGTGACAACTTTGTGAAAAAAAAAAAAAAAAAAAAAAGTTTGTAATATTCCCGCAACTTGTGGCAAAATATAAAATATTCCATGGACTCAACATGCCTCTCAGCAAATAGCTTGGGGTGTCTACTTTCTAAAATGGGGTCATTTGTGGGGGTTTTGTGCCATCTTGGCATTTTATGGCCTTCAAAACTGTAATAGGTAGTGAGGAGTGAAGTCAAATATTTACGCCCTTAGAAAACCTGAAGGCGGTTCTTGGCTTTCGGGGCCCCGTACGCGGCTAGGCTCCCAAAAAGTCCCACATATGTGGTATCCCCGTACTCAGGAGAAGCAGCAGAATTTATTTTGGGGTGTCATTTCACATATGCCCATAGCATGTGTGAGCAATATATCATTTAGTGACAACTTTGTGTAAAAAAAAAAAAAAATTTTTTTTTTGTCATTATTCAATCGCTTGAGGCAAAAAAATAAAATATTCAATGGGCTCAACATGCCACTTATCAATTTCCTTAGGGTGTCTACTTTCCAAAATGGGGTCATTTGGGGGGGTTTTGTACTGCCCTGCCATTTTAGCACCTCAAGAAATGAGATAGGCAGTCCTAAACTAAAAGCTGCGTAAATTCCAGAAAACGTACCTTAGTTTGTAGATGTGACAACTTTTGCGCAAACCAATAAATATACAATTATTGACTTTTTTTTTACCAAAGACATGTGGCTGAATACATTTTGGCCTAAATGTATGACTAAAATTGAGTTTATTGGATTTTTCTAATAACAAAAAGTAGAAAATATCATTTTTTTTCAAAATTTGCGGTCTTTTTACGTTTATATCGCAAAAAATAAAAATCGCAGAGGCAATCAAATACCATCAAAAGAAAGCTCTATTTGTGGGAAGAAAAGGACGCAAATTTTGTTTGGGTGCAACATTGCATGACCGCGCAATTACCAGTTAAAGCAGCGCAGTGCCAAATTGTAAAAAGACCTCTGGTCATTTACCAGCAAAATGGTCCGGTCTGAAGGTGGTTAACTGACAACTGCACGGTCGTGCGACATAGCTTCCAAACAAAATTGATGTCCTTTTTTCCCCACAAATAGAGCTTTCTTTTGGCGGTATTTGATCACCTCTGCGGTTTTTATTTTTTGCGCTATAAACAAAAAAAAAAGACAGTTTTGAAAAAAAAAAACATTATTATTTACCTTTTGCGAGAATAAATATCCCCCAAAATATATATAAAAAAACATTTTTTTCCTCAGTTTAGGCTGATAAATATTCTTCTACATTTAAAAAGAAAAGAGCAACAGGCGGGACTTTATATGAGGCTCACGGGAGCAGAAGCATCAAATTTGGTAAAAAACAAGTTTTTAATAAATACAAGTAATCATATACATGTCATTGCACAGTCATAAATTAGTATTTTCTATTTCATCAATATATACACAATATATACACATTCCAACAAGGACTTAATAGTAAACATATGAAGAGCTGAGTATTCAATAAGCACAAATTATATGTAAATACATGACACATTGAAGCGTCATTTAAAGAAAAAACATAAAATTAAAAGAACAAAAATCAAGAAGGAACGTTCATGTTGACAATTGTATACACAAAACGGCAGTTGAAAGCTCTACGCGTTTCGTGACCTTATAGCCACTCGTCAGGAGCAACACCGTAGTGGTAGCCTATGAATAAAATAAACAACCATATTTTAATAAAAAATAAATAAATAAATAAACAAATGTCTCGCCGCCATCTTGGGTATGGGAATCAGGAAGTGGAGCCTTTCGGCTTCATTTCCCGGTTCCCTACTGCGCATGCGCGAGTCGCGCTGCGCAATAAGGATGGACCCGCTGCCTCTGGGATCTGTGTGTTTCCCAGCAGGCAGCGGGGGACTTTCGGAAAGGGGCGTAATCTACGCCCCTTTCCGCAGAGAGCTATCCCGGAAGTGGGTGCAGATACCTGTACTGTACAGGTACCTGCACCCCCCTCCCCCCTGAAAGGTGCCAATTGTGGCGCCGGAGGGGGGGAGGGTTTCCAATGAGCGGAAGGTCCACTTTAGGGTGGACCTCCGCTTTAAGTGTGACAAATATGCAAAAAAAAAAGAAAAAGAAAAGGGGCAAATACCTTTTCACAGAATTGTATACCACAGTAACCTCCCCCCCCCCCATCCAGGATAGACTTATACACAACAGCTATATACACCACAGGTCTCATCTTGTATAGAGGTATGACCTCCCCATATATACCGCAGCCCCATTTCCTGTGTAAATGTATGACCCCCTATATAGCACTACACCCTCATCCTGTATAGATTTATTTGAACCACCCTACATACCACACACACTCATTCAGCATAGACATATGACAACCTATATACCACAGCCCCCCATTGTGTATAGACATATGACCCCCTGTATACTACAGCCCCCTCATCCTGTACAGACATATGACCCCCTATATACCACAGCCCCATCATGTATAGATGTATGACCCCCCTATTGACCACAGCCCCCCATCATGTATAGACATATGACCTCCTATATACCACAGTCTCCCCCCTGTTGTGTATAGACCTATGACCCCCTCACAGCCCCCCATCCTGTAGAGATGTATGACCCCATATATACCACAGCACTCCCCATCCTGTATAGACATATTCTACCCCCCTCCCACACACACACACCTGCACCTACTTATGACCACCTCTTTAGCACATCTCCCCCATCCTGTATAGACTTATGATCCCCAAAAATATCTTGTTCAGAAGTATGACCCCCTACATACCAGTACCTTCAACTGGGACAATCTGGGGGTGTTGGGTATTTTCAATGCCTGACAAAGTTTCCTGCCTGAGGATGCAGGTTCCAATGTGACACAAAAACGATGGGCGAGTTTCCTTTGTGGTCCCCAGCAGTCAGAGCAGTGTGGGTGTGACACCCCCAGCCAGAGGTAAACCAGGAGATGGTTGCTCACCTGAGGGGTCTGAGCCAGATCTCCTTCTTTTTGTCATCACGGTGGGCACACAGTTGGTCAGCACCTTCCAGTTGGCGTGCAGCCCGCAGCTCCAGCCAGTGGAGAACCTGGAGAAGAGCCAGGTCTCCTTCTTGCCGGTGCGGTGACCGGTGTACTTCGTCTGGCTGGCCTTGCAACCGCCGAGTACGGGTGCCCGGGTACACATACTGCAGGATGATCACCATGAACAGGAACACGATCACCAGGACCAGCAGCAGCTTGTTGGACAGGTCATCCATGCTGGGCCGTCGGCAGACTGCACGGATGCAAACATCCCGGTGCGATCGGTTCGGTGTTGGAATGCTCTGACATGCAGCCCAGTCCAGGCCTGCCCTACGGGATCTGGAATTGTGGTGTGGGCGGCTGGGTACTTTCTGTCAACACCAGGTGGTGTGCCGCCATCAGTGAATGCGCTGACAAAAGCCCAGGCATCAGGATGCAATTTCTAGCCGCCAATGTGACCTGGCACCTGGAATTTATCGAGTCCTGATGTAATGCATGGCATAACATACAAAAGAACAGGCCATTAAGTAGTAGTTGTTTTTAAAATGTAACCAATGCTATGATTTTAAACATCTGTTCTTTATTTGAAATTAGTGTTTGCTACTTTAATGCCGCGTACACACGACCAGACTTTTCAACATCAAAAGTCAGATGGAACAATTCCGGCAGACCATTCGATCGTGTGTGGGCTGCAGTGGACTTTTGATTTGCAAAAGTCTGACAGACTTTAGAAATGGAACATGTTTCAAATTTTTCCGCCAGAACTCCGCCGGACCCAGTTCCTACCGAGAAATCCGCTCGTGTGTATGCTAGTCCGACGGACAAAAACCGACGCGAGGGTAGCTATTGGCTACTGGCTATGAACTTCCTTATTCTAGTCCAGTCGTACGTCATCACGTTCAAATCCATCGGACTTTGGTGTGATTGACTGTGTAATATCTTATTGTAAAATCGAAATAAATGGCACTACAACACAATGTACAACATCCCCTTCATTACAGAAAGACGTGTTACTTCAAAGCCACCCTAGGCAATATGTATAGTTGCCAACTGTCCCGAATTTCCCAGGACATTCCCGGGATTAGGATATTTGTCCCGATTTAATTTTGTCCCGGGAAATGTCCCGGGAAATTCAGTTTGTCCCCGTTTTTCCCCGCCGGCCGCTAGAGGCCCGCATCCGGCAGAGACAATGTCTCCGCCGGCCGCCATTTTAAAGAAGTCTTTAATAGATAGATGGTCTTCAATAGAGATGCTTCGGCGCCGTCCACCCCAGCTGCCAGTGTCTGTGAAGTGCAAGGAAGGTGGGCGGCGCCGCAGTTCAAAGTCTTTCCTCCGTCTGGAGGATGTCGGGGGCCAGTCTGTGGATGTCGGGGGCCAGTCTGTGGATGTCGGGGCCAGTCTGTGGATGTCGGGGGCAGTCAGTGTATGTCGGGGGCCAGTCTTTGGATGTCGGGGGCCAGTCTTTGGATGTCGGGGGCCAGTCTGTGGATGTGGGGGGGCCAGTCTGTGGATGTGGGGGGGCCAGTCTGTGGATGTGGGGGGGCCAGTCTGTGTATGTCGGGGGCCAGTGAGTCTGGATGTCGGGGGCCAGTCTGTGGATGTCAGAGGGGCACCAGATGTTAGGAGGACTGATGGGAATACCAGATGTAAGGCGGGTCTCCGCTGATGGACACAGATGTGAGGAAGGTACCTCTGATGGGGCACCTGATGTAAGGAGGGACTCTGCTGGGGACAGGCAACGTGGCTAGTGACGCGCTCATGGCTCCCACTGATTCTGCATTATGGTGAGTTGAATGATTTAATTTCATATTACAATGTAATAATAGAAATAATGCGCTTCAATCATCCTGACACCATAACAATCATGGCGCTGGGATGATTGAAGCGCTAACACCAAGTATTTGGAGTATCTTTATCTGCTGATTGTCGAACTCTGGAAAACACATATTGCTATTGTGGTGTAGGATCGGGGGGCTGCTGTCCATTCATCTCAGACTCTAACCACACCATTTGAGACACGCCCCATGTAAGCCACACCCACTTTTGTGTAAACCACGCCCATATTTTTGCCGCATTTTCACCCTTTTCTATGCCACACCTATAACCGCATGCCCCGCCCCCTAATTATAATACAACTCCGCCTACTGCCAAAAAAGTGTCCCGAATTTTTTTTTTACAATGTTGGCAACTATGCAATATGCAATATTCAGAAAATAATTTGATTATTTTGAGATCATTTGTATATTTTAACACAGACATTCTCTGAGAGCCCATCCAAGGAGCCAGATAACTATTGCACCTACAAAACTTCTGGCAGCACCTAATCAGGGCACGAATCTTTCAGGGCAGAAAAACATTAGGTTGCTACTTCGCTTTAAAAAAAAAAAAAAAATCTTAGTTTCCAGTCTGTCAAATTAATTGCAGCAGATCTTTGACAAGGAACAAACATATGGCAAATGAGAGCAGAATTTCTATTCTGAAAACTTGTTCCATATCAGGGACCTAAAAGTACTGAAATCCAAGGATAGGAAATTAGCATTTTCAGGAAGAATTCAGCAGCACAGAGTTGTATCGTGTTAGCAATTGACAAAATGGAAGTAGGTAAAGAAGAGGCCGGTGTCTTATCATATAAGGTCCCCCATCAGTTTTGTGAATGACAGCACTGCTCCCCAGCACAGTCATTCGTAATACAAGTTGACATATACAACTGTATCTTCTCTCCTTTGATCCAAACAAGCACGCTGTGGGCAGGTCTGTGCACACTAGCTTTCATTTCTGTAAAAATGAAAATTTCAGCGGAGGCACAAAGATTCACAATTACAAGGAAGGGCTGCAGATGTTCAGACTGGCAACTTTCACGGAAGGAGGGGGTTGTGCATGCTCTGTCTGCACTGCTCCCTCTCTTTCGCATATTGTCAGTCAGAGCTAACTATGTATTCATCTCCTTGCTCCAATGTGGTCAGATAGCAGTGGGGGTAGGGGGAGAATGAGTTGTCAAACCACACAGCATAGAAATACCACCATAGATTTAAATGGAGAGATGAAGAAAGTTGCCTCAATCTAAATCAGTGAGTGGAGGTAGGGGCGGGTACCATCATCCTTCTATTGACAATGATATATTGTCAGGAGCTACTCCAAAAAATGCCCCATGACAAAAAAGTTTTAAATGGACTATCTCGGTACCCAGGGATCAGACAGTCGAGTGCAAAAAAAATTGGGAACAGTGTGGTGAGAGTTTATTAGCAAAACATGTATAGGAATTCAAAATGGATCTACATCTTCAGAGGCTCCACTATATTGTAGATAGAGTTTGAGTTTATACTCAACTGTCTTATCCCTGGGTACCGAGATAGTCCATTTACAACGTTTTTGCCACGGGGCATTTTTTGGAGTAGCTCCTGACGAAACCCCCACCCCCCCCCCATAGATTTAAATAGGACCAAGTGTTATATATACTGGGTGCAATGGGGAATTTCATCCACCTTCTTGCCCAGGTCAATTTTCAGCTTTCAGCGCTGTCACACTTTGAATCACAATTACTTTTCTGAAGATAGAGCTTTCAAGGTATTTAATCACTACTGGGTTTTCAATTTTTTTTCTATATAAAACAAAAATTAAATATTTATACAAAAAAAAATGTTGAAAAAAAAATTAGATTTGTTGTACTCACCGTAAAATCATTTTCTCTGTAGTTCACCGACTGACACAGCTCCTTTCTTATACCATCAGGTTGTTACACCACCTTCAGGAGAGGACTAGGCAGAACATGTTAATGTGTTATAATAAAACTAGAACTTTCTAGTTCCTCCCAGGGGGCGGTCCCTTAAGTAACAACCCCCCAGCCTGCTACTGCAGCCTCAGTACGTCAACAAGCAGTATAAAAAGAATAGGAGGGGAAGGTGCTGTGTCAGTCGGTAAACTACAGAGAAAATGATTTTACGGCGAGTACAAAAAATCCTATTTTCTCTTACATTCACTGACTAACACAGCTCCTTTCTTATACCATGGGACGTCCCCAAGCAGTGCCAAAATGAGGGGTGGGAAAACAGCATAAAACCTCACCCACAATGGCATGTGGGAACCAGTATAAAACTTCACCCACAAAAACATAGTGTGGGAAGAACTTTTATACCCACAAAAAAAAAAAAAAAAAAGGTATGGGAATAGCAAGACACAGCTATAACCACAAAAAAACAGAGTTCTCCCCATCCGAGAGTCACTACCTACAGACCGAGTCAAAACTTGCGGTAACAATGCAACAGTGCATTAACTTAACAGTACTGTGTTTTTATATAAAAAAAACGAGAAAAATGTAAGTGCAATTGCAATTACTCAGCCAATGCACTGACATCTACTGTGTAGAATTTTGTAAATGTGTGCGACGACCAAGTCACCGCTTTACATACTTGAGCGACAGATGCTTGATGTCGAAAGGCCCAAGACGTTCCAATTGCCCTGGTGGAGTGGGCCGTGACCAGAAAAGGGGGTACCTGCCCCTTCAAGGCGTAGGCCTGTACTACAATCTGTTTGATCCACCTGGAATTGGTGGCTGACGAGACCGACATGCCTTTTTTCAGACCAGCCACCGAAAAAAAAAAACAAGGAGCCTGACCTCCGAAAGGGAGCTGTAGCAGACAAATACACCCTCAGAGCCCGGACCACATCCAGGGAATTGAGGGCCACCTCCTTAGGATGTGTCGGTTTAGGACACAGAGATGGTAACACAATGGCTTCATTGATGTGGCAACTTGCAAGACAAGGCCGCCAGTTCCGAAACCCTCCTGGTCGATGTAATGGCCACTAGAAAGACCACTTTCTGGGAAAGGGTCAACAGAGGGATCTCTCCGGTATTTTCAAATTGCGGTTTCTGAAGCGCCGATAACAATGGGTTCAAATCCCACAGGGGTAATGGTGGACGCACCGGAGTAACAACATGTCAGACCCCTTGAACAAAAGTGCTCACTAAAGAGTGGCCGCTGAAAAAAGACAGCCAAAGCTGATATTTGTCCATTAATGGTACTTAAATCCAATTTCTGGTCTACTCTCTGATGCAAAAACAGCAGGATCCTGCATATAGAATAGGAGTGCGGACGCCATCCTTTCTCCTCACACATGGAGATGTAGGCCTTCCAGGTACGATGATATATATTTTGAGAAGAAGATTTCCATGCTCTCAGCATAGTTGGAATCACCGAGTCAAAAAGACCCCGGTTCCCCAATAGCCATGCCGTTAATACCAGCGATGGTAAAGCAGGATGGAGAATCGGACCTTGAGACAGAAGGTCCTCTCGTAACGGCAGTCGCCAAGGGGCGTTCGCCACCAGGCTCACTAGGTCTGCGTACCAGGGACACTGGGGCCAATTTGGGGCAATCAGTATTACTGGAGCAGACGTGGTAACAGTTTCAGCGGAGGAAAGGCATAGATCAGCTGTTACTGATCCCACGGAGCCACCAGCGCGTCTGACGCGTCTGCCCAAGGATCTCTTGTCCTGGACACGAATCTCAGCACCTTCCGATTGACACGGGAAGCCAAAAGATCCACGTCTGGTGTGCCCCATCACAGGCACAGTAGCCTGAACACCTCCGGATGCCACGCCCATTCTCCTTGGACCAGCATCTGGCGACTTAGGTAATCCGCCTGCCAGTTCTCCACTCCGGGGATGTAAATGGCCGATAGGGTCGGTACATGTCGCTCTGCCCACTGAAGGATGTGAGCAACCTCCCGTGCGGCGGCCAAGCTTATTGTTCCTCCTTGGTGATTGACATATGTCACCGCCATGGTGTTGTCTGACTGGATCCTGATCGGACGCCCTAGAAATCATATCGACCATGTGGTGAGGCATAGCCTGGTCGCTCTTAGCTCGAGCACATTGATTGGCAGCTTGGACTCCTCCTCCGACTAGAGGCCCTGGGTCGACTGAACTCCCATTACTCCACCCCAGCCACTTAGGCTGGAGTCCATTGTGATCACTGTCCACTGTAACGGTAGGAACGACTTCCCGGACCGAAGTGCCGGGGACCTCAGCCACCAGAGCAGGGAGTCCCTGACTGACTGGCTCACCTGAATCTGCCGATCCAGGGATAACGGAGATTTGTCCCATTTCGTCAAGATCTCCTTCTGCAAAACTCTTGTGTGAAACTGGGCATACGCTACTGCCTCGAAGGAGGCCACCATGAGTCCCAGGACTCGCATGCAGAAGAGTAGCGACGGCCACCTGTGGTTCATCAGCAGTTTTACCGCGGCTCTGAGAGTTTGCAGCTTGTCTGAAGGGAGACTCTCGCTTCCATGGAGTCCAGCAGTAGGCCTAGGTACTCCAAACGCTGAGTCGGTACAATCACCGACTTTTTTTTAGGTTTAACGGCCACCCAAATTCCTGCAGGGTCTGCATGGTGATTGCCACATCCTCCTCTAACTCTGAGATGGAAGATGCTCTCAGGAGGAGATCGTCTAGGTAACCCACGGTTGCGATCCCGCGTTGTCGCAGCAACGCCAAAATAGGAGGCAATACCTTGGTAAAGACTCGGGGGGCTGATGCCAAACCAAAGGGGAGAGCCACAAACTGATAGTGGGCTTCCTCAACTGCAAATCACAGAAATTTCTGATGCCGAAGGCATATGGGTATGTGCAGGTACGCATCCTGGATGTCCAAAGACGCCAGGGAGTCCCTTTGATGGAGTGCAGAGACTACTGAGCGAACTGATTCCATTCTGAACCTCTGTACTTTTTGGACGTACCACTTCCTTTTTTGGGACTACAAACAGATTTGAGTAGAACCCCTGGAAACGTTCTGACTCCAGAACAGGTACTATCACCCCGCGACTGAGCAGGTCCCTTACCGCCCCCAATAGGGCCTCCGGGCGAGCCGGGAGTACAGGTATCTTCGAGGGGAAGAATCTGTTTTGTGGCCAAGAGAGGAACTCTATCTTGTAGCCTAAGGAAATCGCAGACCCATTGGTCGGACAGCCAAGAGACCCACCGGGCTGCAAACTCCCGAAGGTGACCCCCCACCCGTGTTGCGGGTGGGGGCAAACCTTCATGCGGTAACACAGGATGGGTATCCCTCTGCTTTTTATTAAGTGGCTCACGGTAATTTACAAAAGCCCTACCTCTTCGGTACACTTGGGGGGGGGGGGGGTCTGTCTGCCCCCTTCAGGCTCTTCAGGGGGACCAGGCAGGGCTGCCCTCTTTCTCCAGCCTTATTCACCTTGCTATCGAACCGATGGCGGAGGAGCTCCTCACTTCGCCACATATCAGGGGCCTTCGTATTGGGCTGCTGGAGGAGAGGGTGGACCTATATGCAGATGACATGATGCTTTTTCCTAATGATGCTGCTCCATCATTACAGGGGGCGCTGGTAGTCTTGGACACTTTCACTGAGGTCACTGGTCTTAGGGTAAACTGGTCCAAGTCCCTCCTGTTCCCGATCGATCGGCAAAATCCACATCCTTTCCCGGCAATCCCCTTACATGGGTTGACTCCTTTAAATACCTAGGGGATCCACATATCTATTTCGGCATCAGATTTTACCCCGGTACTCCTAGAGGCCCAAACGAAGTTTAAATCATGGAGTAACTTACCATTGTCAGTATGGGGATGAGTAAACCTTCTTAAGATGAAGATTGTCCCCAAGCTCACCTACCTTTTCCGCCATTCACGACAGTGGATACCCAAATCGTTTTTTTAAAAACTGAACCAGGTTTTCTCCTCTTTCATATGGGGCTCCCTACCACCCAGATACCATTTAACAACTTTAATGAGACCACAAACACAGGGGGGTATAGCATTCCCAGACTGCTACCTTTCTGCACAGTTGGTGATAGCGGCCTGGCGGTTGCAACCGGACAAAACAAACTTGCTGGAAGCTACGGTTGTCGGTTCCTTAGAGGCTCTCTGGTCCCTTCTATATCGAGGTCCTCGGGCCCCCTAACCACTGACCCCCTCCATGCTCACTACTCTGCGAGCTTGGCGGGCAGGACTAGCCATTGAAAAATATACACAAAGTGAGATTTCCCCAAATGCTCCGATTTGGTTGAACCCTTGTCTACCTCATTTATATAAAATCCCTGATCCATATGTATGGACAAGATATGGTATTAAACTCATGTCACATATAGTGTCACAGGACTCCCTACTCCCCTTCTCTCGCCTGTCCTCCCAGTGTAATTTGCCAAATCATTACCTATTCCGCTATATTCAACTATCCCATGCATTCGCTGAGCAATTCCCACACTCCTCGTGTATCATAGCACAGTCGGAGCTGGAGAAGACACGTAGATCTAACTGTGCTGTCAAGCCCACCTCACATTTATATTCACACCTAATTTACGTGTCGCTACCGACCCTTGACAAACTTTGGACTAGCTGGCGGACTGATATTCCCACGCTAGACAATGACGATTGGGACGATGTATGGGACCTCCCTTTCAACTCCTTAGTCTCCATTCGTGACGGTCTAGTACAATATAAAATCATCCATAGGGCTTACTATACCCCGCACAGACTTCACAAGATGAACCCTTCCCACTCTCCGGAGTGTTGGCGATGCGGCACCTCACCTGGAGATTTCTGGCACATTTTTTGGAGATGTCCAATGGTCCAGCAATACTGGGAAATGTTCCTAGAGCTAATTGGCAAGGTCACCTCGATCACATTGCCTTTGGCTATGGAAGTCTGCATACTGGGACTCATAGAAACTATAGTGCCATCCACTGCCAAACGCACAACGATGAGCCTATTGCTTTTCTACGCACGTAAGAACATTGCTATGCAATGGAAAAAGTCGGAGCCCCCTTCCATAGTGCAATGGAAGTGCCTGGTGAATAACAGTCTACCATTATACAAAGACACATACTCACACAGGGGCTGCTCATTGAAATATGACAAAGTCTGGTGCACCTGGTTAGATGAGCCCGAAACAGACTGAATAGTTGAGGGTAACTGAGATGAATGCCGGGGGTTCTGCTCCTTCTCCACCACCGAGGGCTCTGAACATATCTAATTTCAGCTAGTATCTGCAAGGGATCACAGCTATATCATTTCAACTTGAACCAGGGTAATCCGGGGTATACCCTACTAATGCACTGTATCATATTATAACATCTGTTTGCGTTGCAGAAATCTAATACTCTCCTACAACGTTCCTTGTACACTGTAATCACTTAAGTTGTGTTTGTTCTATGTGTTGTTAAAACTTCAATAAAAAGAATTATAAAAAATAAATGAAAAACACTTTCATGCGGTAGCACTTTTGCTCGCAGGCTTGTTAGGCTTGCGGTTCCGGGGGCGCTTTTGTCTTTTAGAGATCATCCTGTCAGGCTGGGGATGCTTAGCCGAAGCCCCAGGCGGACGGAAAAAGAGGGCCCTTGCCTATGGCGTGGCTACTTAGCCTTCCTGACCTGTGCGAGTAGTGTACTCTTACCACCTGTGGCATTTTTAATAATGTCATCTAATGAGGCTCCAAAGAGCCGTTTGCCAAGGAAGGGTACATACGTCAGGGCTTTTTTAGATGCCTAGTCAGCCGACCAGCATTTTAGCCAAATCAGGCACCTCAGCACCACTGCTGACACTGAATCCCTGGATAACAGAGGGAGGGTATCCAGGGCCGTGTCACAAACGTACTTAAGGCCTTGCACTAAGTGGTCTGCTAGTTCCACGCAGACAGGGGAAGCCTGTTGCTCCCCCAATTCGCAGGTGCAAAAGTTTTGCCCGCTTAGTAAGTGTCTGTGACACAAGTGCGGATACCAGTACTGGTTGCATTGCTGACCCCACAAACAAGGAATGAGCCATTGCCTCGGCCTTCCTATCCATGTCCTTAAAGGCAGGAGTCTCCTCTACCGGGATCGTGGTTACTTTGTTTAACCTGGATACTGGGGGGTCCACGACCGGAGGAGCCGACCACTTTTTGAGAAGGATCTCCTCAAAGGGGTAACGCACCGCCATGTATTTGGGGACCGAAAAGGTCCGTTGCGGTCAACCTCATTCCTTGTATATGAACTTATCGAAAGAAGTCAGATACGGAAACACCTTAGGTGTACGGGCTGGCTTACGGGACCCAAAAGGGACCGCTGCATCAGCAGAGGGATCTGCTGGCTCCTGAAGTTTCAGGGTATCACACACAGCTGTGATAAGTGCTCCAACAAGCGCTTTATCGTGCACGGACCCGGACGGGGAATCATCCTCACTGTCCTGGTCAGCGTCGTCTGAAATGACAGAACAGGGGTCACCAGCCTCAGCGGGGCCCGAGTCTGCGTCAGAGCACTCCCCGGAGGGGGGGGGGGGCAGGGGCCATTTTTTACCACCTTTGTGCCCGCGCAACGCCTCCATCTTGGCAACAAACAAACTAAGGGCCTCTGACAAAGTGTCCAGAGGCACTGCACTGTCTGCAGGCGAACCGGTTGCAATTGCCTGGATTTTGGGGGAAGAAACACCAGTTTCTGAAGCCATGCTGACCCTACCCTGTCTGCCACCTGTTGGGGACATAGGACAGTGATGGTCCCACCCTCTTAACTTCTGCAGACTGAGGGGCTCCTACCGCAGGACTCACCACCCTGACCCAGTTCTGCGCCATTGAGACAGGTGTGCCTGTGTCAGCTCTCAGATGCATAAGAGACAAAACTGCGCTGTGCTGAGCTGCTCTGTATAGAGCTGAAACTGAAAAAACTTGTTCAGGCTTCAACAAAATGGCCGCTGAGCGTCCAGTATAAAGGAAATAATCACAGGGGAAATGGCCGCCGGGCTACAGTAAAATGGAGACAGAGCATGCTGCTCCCTGGTAGGGATGAGATCAGGCGTGTTCGCATGGAACACGTGCAGAGCCTGCCAGGAAGTCGGTGCAGCGCTGAGCTAATCACAGGCAATAAGACATTGCCCGATTTCTGCAGCCAAACATCAGGGCAATTTCTCACTGCCTGTGATTAGCGCAGCGCCCTGCCGACTTCCTGGCGGGCTCTGCACGTGTTCCATGATCCCTACTCCCTGGTCACACCTTAAATGTCCGCCAAACACTGTATGCAATGAAGAACAGTGAGAAAAACAGCAGGGAAATGGCAGTAAATAGCGCTACAGCGATCAGCAGACATAGCCTCCAGGGCACATCTATTTAGCGCAGTCCCCAACCCAGGTGAGAGCCCCCCCGGGGAGCCCCTATCTATGGCATGCACACCACTCAGCAGCCCATGCAGCATCCCCCACAGGGAGGGGGGAGGGAAGATAGGGACAGGGAGAGAAGAGAGGGAGGTTAGGGACCCCCCAATTGACCTCCCAGGGAATGCCCAGCTGCTCAGCCCCACCGAGGCAGGGAGAGCTGTACTTACCAGTCCTGTAGAGCTGGGAGACATTCCATCGCAGACCCACTCTCCGATCAGTACGGGGTGGCTGCTGGCCCGACACACTGTGACGCAAACATCAGTAGCCCGGTCATATGTGTGCCCCCCGGGCATTACGTCCACCGGCCCCCCTGGAGCTGGGGGCATGTCGTGGCCGACCCAGCGCGGAACTCTGGTCTGCACACACTCCCTGGCCAGGCTGGGTAGAGTACAAGTGTAAGAGTATCCAGCTTGTCACCCAGCCGGCTGTTGATAGCAGATCACAGGATCTTTAATCTTGCGCAAAAAGCAAACTTCTGCAGAAAAATCCACGGACCGATTGGCCCGCAGGGTTCCTAGGTCCTTCTCCTTACTAGGCAGAAAAAAACTGAGGCTGCAGTAGCAGGCTGGGGGGTTACCTAAGGGACCGCCCCTTGGGTGGAACTAGAAAGTTCTAGTTTTATTATAACACAATAACATGTTCTGCCTAGTCCTCTTCTGAAGGTGGCGTAACAACCCGATGGTATAAGAAAGGAGCTGTGTCAGTCGGTGAACGTAAGAGAAAAACACTTTTTCTTCATTATAACATTTTGCAAATAAGTAATCCTTCTTCATAAATGTGGGCCAAAATGTATTCTGCTACATTTCTTTGGTAAAAAAACAAAACAAATCAGTGTATATTATTTAGTCTGTGTGAAAGTTATAGTCTACAAGCTATTGTATACTGTATAAATGTTCAATTCGGTTGTACCAACGGCCTATCTCATTTCTTGAGGCCCTAAAATGCAAGGACAATACAAACCCCCCCCAAATGACCCCTTTTTGGAAATTAGACTGGCCAAGGTATTTAAAGTGGAGGGCCACCCTGAAAAAAAAAAAATTATTATAAATAAAAACAAAATCATAAAAATAAAAAAAATGATTTTTTTTTATTTTTTTTAACTTACCAGAAATGCCTGTTGCTAGGCACATCATCCTAATCTGCCTCTTCCTCCTCCGGGGAGATCTTCTTTCTTCTCTCCTCCATGCGGCGTTTTCTGGGTAATGGGTTGCACTGTGTTCTGGGAACTGTGTGTCCCAGAACACAGCACGCCCCATTCACAAAGCGCTGCACGACTCGTGCATGCGCAGTAGGAAACGGGCAGTGAAGCCACAATGCTCCACTGCCTTTTTCCCTTAGTTAAAATGGCGGTGCCGGGACCCGAGAGCCGGGTCAGCCGACATCGCGGGCGCCCTGGACAGGTAAATGTGTTTATTAAGTCAGCAACTACAGTGTTTGCAGCTGCTGACTTTTAATTTTTTTTTTTTTAAAACGGCCCTCCTCTTTAAGAGGTATGGTGGTTTTTCTAAAGTTGTAATTTGTGTCATGATAGTGAACAATAAATGCATATAGGTACATACGACTATATAAATGCCCGTTGGCTCGACATGTTTTGCAAAATGCTTCTTCAGGAGCAGTAAGGAATATAATGGCCATCATGTATGTCATAATTGGTCAGAATCTGGTTAGTTCAAAAGAAGGGAGCAGAGGTAAGCCTCTAGTCCAACAATGGGGATCGCAGGGTGGGCACTGGAAAAAACAACATTACTCCTTAAAACAACATCTGGACAATACCAAGGGAATTATATACACGCACACACGCACACACACATAATATAAATATATTATATTATGTGTGTGTGAATTCACATTGAGCTTCCACGTGGGAAAGAGCACACAGCTCTCAATAGAATAGCACAGGAATGGTTCAGTCTAATAATATACAAACAGCCTCACAGGCCCAGCAATAGTATCTCCACAGCTCGTCTCTGCTCCAAAACAGCTGTCGTGTTTGGAGCAGAGACAAACTGTGGAGACACTATTGCTGAGCATATGAGGCCATATGTGTATTGGTCTATTCTATTAGGAGCAGTGCCCTTTCCCATGTGGAAGCTCAATGTGAATACACACACACACGCATATTTTGCCTTGGTATTGTCCGGATGTTGTTTTTAAAGGAGTGATTTAATTTTTTTTCCGATGCCCACCCTGCGATCCCTATTGTTGGACTGGATGCTTGCCTCTGCTTCCTTCTTTTGAACCAAGCAGGATTCTGACCAATTATCGTATTTATCGCCGTATAACACGCACTTTTTCCCCCTTAAAATCGGGGGAAAGTCGTGGGTGCGTGTTATATCCCCACTGTCTGCGAGTCAAAAATACAGAGCGCCGCCGAAAAATACAGAGCGCCGCCAAAAAATACCGAGCCGATTGCTCGGCTCCACTCGTAGTCTCGCCTCCCTGCTGTTTCTCTAGCGAGCGCTGCCGAAAAAGACCGAGCCGACTGTACTGTGTACTCGGCTCGGCTTGCAGTCCCGCCCATACTGGGCGGGACTGCGAGCGGAGCCCAGCCGAATACACAGTACAGTCGGCTCGGTCTTTTTCGGCAGCGCTCGCTAGAGAAACAGCAGGGAGGCGGGACTACGAGTGGAGTCGAGCAAGTCAGCTCGGTCTTTTTCGGCAGCGCTCGCTCGGTCTGTCTCGGCGGCGGGAAATTTAAACATGGGCAAGGCTGCAAACGGCGCTGACCAAGCTGCAAATGACACTGCAAAGCTGCAAATGGCACTGCAAAGCTGCAAACAGCGTGGGGCAAGCTGCAAATGACACTAATCATTCTGCAATGATGGACAAGGCTGCAGATGCACACTGATAAGGCTGCATTGACTGGCATTTAAATGTAAGTTTTTTTTCCTTAAACTTCCCTCCTAAAACTTTTTTCCTTAAAATGCCCTCCTAAACTTGGGGTGCGTGTTATACGTCGGTGCGTGTTATACCCCGATAAATAAGGTATTTATCACATACATGATAGCCTTATATGTCTTACTGCTCCTGAAGAAGCATTTTGCGAAACATGTCGAGCCAACAAGCATTTATATAGCCTTATGTACCTATACACATTTATTGTTCACCATCATGTTGTGATTTTTATATCATTACTTGTTCATGTGAGCAAACCTCTATTAATTTTCTTTAAAAAAAAACACTTTTCTACATGAATAAAATTTTAAATTTTTTATAATAATTGTTGTTAATCTTGTGGCACCAATAAAATAAAATTTTCCAGTTTTCCATATAGATCTTCTATGCAGGATGAGGGTGCCTTTGATCTCTTGAATTAGTGTGCTTATCTCAAAGCATTATATCGAAAGAATGCCAGTTTAAGAGGCAATATGAACTTTCATGGTACAGCATAGACTTATACAACTGAACTACAAAAAACAGGATTTTTAAAACAGCTTACCTGTAAAATCTTTTTCTTGGAATACATCATAGGACACAGAGCCTCAAGTATTTACTTAGTGGGTTATAGCTGCCTTCAGGTGTTGACACTGGCACACCCAATACAGGAAGTTGACTCCCCTATATAACTCCTCCTCCTTCCAGGAGTACCTCAGTTTTTGTAGCCAAGCAATATAAGCAATATACTTACACCCTATAAAAACAGAGGGGCAGGAGCTCTGTGTCTTATGGTGTACTCCAAGAAAAAGATTTTACAGGTAAGCTGTTTTAAAAATCCTATTTTCTTTATTGTACCTCATAGGACACAGAGCCTCAAGTATTTACTTAGTGGGACATCCCATAGAAATGCTACTTGAGGGGAGGGAGACAAAATCTGTAGGGCACCCCCAGACTTTGAGGACTTATACTGCTGCCTGGAGTACACTGCGCCCGAAGGCTATATCCTAATTCCTTCTTACATCCACTTGATAAAATTTTGTGAATGTATGGACCGAAGACCAAGTTGCGGCCTTGCAGATCTGAGCAAAGGAGGCCTGGTGACGCAATTGCCCAAGAAGAACTAACCGCTCTGGTAGGGTGCGCCTTAACTTGAATAGGGGGAATCTTACCCCTTAAATCATAAGTTTGAATTATAACTTGCCAAATCCACTTAGCAACAGTGGATTTTGATGCTGCCTGTCTTTTTTTAGGACCCTCTGGCAGAATAAATAAGACATTAGACTTATGAATCTGAGCAGTTTTCTCTAAATAGATTTTCACTGCTCCCACGACATCAAGAGAATGGAATGACTTTTCTTCCCTGGAACATGGTTTTAGGAAAAACTATGGCAGGACAATATCTTCATTCAGATGAAAGCTTGAAACCACTTTTGCCAAAAAGCCTGGACGAGGGCGTAGCACCACTCTGTCCTGATGAATAATCAAATATAGCTCTTTACAAGAAAGAGCAGCCAATTCTGAAACCCTTCTTGCTGAGGATATAGCAACCAAAAATATTAGTTTCCTAGTCAGAAGGACTAAGGGAATATGCTGTATTAGTTCAAATTGCTGTTTTTTTTAACACTGACAAAACTAAACCCTAAGTCCCACGGAGTTAAAGGTGATTTAACTTGCGGATTAATCCGCATCACCCCTTGCATAAAACCCCGGACTAAAGAATGCGTAGCAAGCAGTCTTTGAAATAAAACCGATAAGGCTGAGACTTGGCCCTTAATAGTACTAACTTCATATCTACGCCCAATTGTAGAAAGGCAAGAATTCTGCCTATGATATATCTGCGAGGGTGCCAGCCCTTGGAATTCACACGAGGAAACGTAAGCTGTCCAAACTATAATACATAGCTCTGGAAACTGGTTTGCTTGCATTGATTAAAGTTGAGGTAACTGACCTGGAAAACCCACGCTTCCGAATGTGGGTTTCAATAGTAAAGCCGTTAAATTTAGCGTTCGTAAAGTAGGATGGAATATCGGCCCCTGTGAGAGCAGGTCTGGCCTTAGTGGGAGACGCCAAGGACCCTCCACTGCCATCTTTACGATCTCTGCGTACCATGACCTTCTGGGCCATGCTGTGGCTACCAGAATTACCGGATTTCTTTCCAGGTTGATCCTGCAAAGAAGACGAGGCAGCAACTGAATCAGGGGAAAAGCATAGATCAGTGAAAACTGAGCCCATGGGGTTATCAGTGCATCTGTTCCATATGCGAGTGGATCCCTTGTTCTGGACACAAAAGTTGACTAACTTCATGTTGAACCTGGATGCTAGAAGATATATGTCCGGCGTCCCCCATCTTTGGCAAACAGCCCGAAACATTTCGAGGTTAAGAGACTATTGCCCTGGGAATAACTGCTAGTGACTTAGATAATCCACCTGCCAATTTTCTACTCCCAGAATGAAAACTGCCGATAGGGATGGGACATTCCTTTCTGCCCAAGTTAGGATATGGTTCACCTCTTTCTGAGCTGAGAGACTCTTGGTGCCCCCTTGGTGACTGATATAGGCCACAGCTGTGGCATTGTTGGATTGAATCCGGACTGGATAATTCTTTAACCTGGAGGTCCAGGTTTTCAGACCCAGATACACTGCCTGAATCTCTAGGATGTTGATGAGCAGGGCTCATTCGAGTTTTGACCACTGTCCCTGGACAGTCATCTCCTCTAGTACCCCTCCCTTGCCTGAGAGGCTGGCATCTGTCGTTACTACTTTCCAGATTATTCTGGCTTCAGAACCACCAACTGAGGCTTTGGGACACTCTTGGGGACAGCTGCATTGGCAAGTTCCTCTTTCTTTTGACATCAGCCTTGTGCGCGCGTGCGTGGCGGCTTCGTACACAACAGAGAAGGAGAGGAGACTGCAGCCGTGCTGCAGTGTCTCCATTACGTTACCGGCAAGTAATATGTCCTGTGCTCTCTTTTAGCAACAGTAGGTGGGAGGGTGGCGGCGGTGGGGAGGGGGGGTTATACATAGCTCTTCTATCAGCTTCTCCATGTTTTTTTAAAACATATATCCCCAGCCTTTCAATATTTAGGGGGAGAGGAGACCCCCCCCCCCCCCCCCAGCTGCCCGAGACACACGTTGTTTCAAGCACAGTTTTAAACAGGGTATTACATTTTTTACTCCCTCTAGTAGGAATAATTAAAGCATTACAATATAGTTTAAAGAAAAGTCATAGGTGGACTTTGCAGTTCCTATGCTTTTCTCTTACCTTTTCCTCGCTGCAGGATACTGCTGTAAAAACAGACAGATACAAATTTCACCCATCACAGCGGGCAGCATGGTTAAACCTTCAAAGACTGGGGTCCTATTAATAGGGGTTCCACTCCTTTGGACCATGTATAGCACCCCTCAGGACATCTTTAGGTAATGTAGCAAGACCACAAAGAGTCCTGGTTCCTAGGGTCCAGCCCTCAAAGAGGAGCATTACAGGCAAAACCCTGTTCTTCTATGCGAGTAACTATCTGTATTGGATGTGCCACTGTCAACACCTGAAGGTAGCTATAACCCACTAAGTAAATACTTGAGGCTCTGTGTCCTATGATGTACGATAAAGAAATATATATTTATTGTACAAAGAGCCATTGCAAGATATTGAACTTAGAACTGAAAGGGAGGAAAGTGCTAACCAGTAAAACCGCTCCAAACATCTCCACCGCCATGCACCCTGCCACAAAGCAAGCATAGGGAGACCAGTTCCCATTAAATACACCTGGCTCCGATCCGGCTGAGGACACCAGAAAAGCGCAGAGAAGCTGTTGAATAACTTTACCGGACACGATCTTGGACTGCGCATGCACTGGCCAGCGCATGAGCAGTACCGCAAAATGGCGCTTAACAGGGGAGAACCTGAAAGAGGGCCATCTGCCCATCATAACACAAAATGGCACCCAAGGGCACAATCTAGTGGACAACCCAGGGATATCATTAGTATAGGACATCATACACTCGCCCGGAAAAGATTAAACACCAAACGAAGAGGAAAAGACAGTGGGAATAAAATGTTCCTATTCTAATGGCCACATCAACCACCAGGGAAGACCAAACAGACATATCATACAATTACTTAATATTTAATTAAACATGAATCAACAAATATATGTACATATAGATCTAATTAAATCAAAAAGTGCCATAGTAAATTTATTTCAATACTTATGTTCCTTGAATTATATTGTCCAAGCAAGGACACATGGACACGGAATCAATAGGTAAATTGGATCTCAAGGAACAATGGGCCCACAATTCATTGCAAGGATGGTAAAAGAAGTATAAATTAACATGTCTAGTCACAAACAGAAATAGACATGATTATATTATTCAAATGGACACCTACAAAAAAGGTTTGTATGAATTCATTTTATTGATTCCTGGAGGACTGAGAGCAGATAATTTCTCAATGCAGAGTGTTTCAGACCTCAAAATGGTATTGTCCCAATCTCCTCCTCTAGGGTTGGGGGGGAATAACCTCTAGCACAAAAAAAGGACCCTGAGGAATTGTCAAATTTATGATGAAGGCCTATGTGTCTGGTAACGGGGGTGATGATTTTTCCATTACCAGAATAATATAGGCGGTCTCTCGTCCTGTGCCCCAGTTTGCATATAGTTTTACCTAAATAAAACATGTCACATTGACACATCATCAGATAAATGACACCACAAGTGGTGCAATCTGCATATTGTAGTGACTGGTGTCATTGACCATTGGGCAGATAAATAACCCTACCTTCAGTAATCCAAGGGCAACGGCTACATTTGCCATAATGATTGGTCCCCCTAGAGAGGCGAGAGGGATGATCAGATCTACTTTGATAGTGACTGGTAGTAAGGGTATCTCGCAACGAGGCTGCCCATCCTAAACACCAGTTCAAGGGTAGGGCGTACATATTTAGTGTATAATCCTCTGCCAATAAATGCCAGTGGTTAGAAATAGATGAATGTAAAGATTGTTCATGAGCAGTAAAACAAGTAATAAACTCGATTGTATTCATCACAGTTTTGGGAGCACTCTTAAACAGGAGTTCTGATCTGGATCTTGCTCTAGCTTTTTTAACCGCTTGCCGACCAGCCCCCATCATTTTACTTCGGCAGATTGGTACAATCCCACGAACCGCCATAGCTATATGCCGGCTCGTGGGATCGGGATAGCAGGCGCACGAGCAAGCACCCCCACACGGCAGGGTTGCTGATGCTCGTGGCCAGTGGTTGCGAGACGCAGAACAGGCGTGAGAGGATAACAGGCACAGCGGGGGGTGCCGATGCTCGTGCCCAACGGTCGCAATGACTGCCACGAGCAATCGCTAGCACGAAAGGCAGAACAGAGAAGTGTGTGTAAGCACACAAATCCCTGTTCTGTTCCGAGACGAATGATAGATCGTGTGTTCCCATTAGCTAGGAACTACAATCCGTCACTTCCTCTAGTCAGTCCCCTCCCCCTTAAGTTACAAACACGTAGCAGGTAACACAGTTAACCCCTTGATTCCCCCTAGTGTTAACCCTTTCCTTGTCAGTGACATTTTTACAGTTATCAGTGCATTTTTATAGCACTGATCGCTGTATAAATGCCATTGGTCATAAAAATGTGTCCGCCATAATGTCGCAATCCCGATAAAAATCGCAGATTGCCTCCATTACTAGTAAAAAAATAAAAATAAAGCAATAAAAATGTTATAAATCTATCCCCTATTTTGTAGACGCTAAAACTTTTGTGCAAATCAATATACGCCTATTGCGATTTTTTTTGCCAAAAATATGTAGAAGAATACATATCGGCCTAAACTGAGAAAAAAAAAATTGCTTTTTTAAGCGCTTGCCAACCAGTTGCCGTCATTTTACTGTGACAGGTTGGCACAATCCCGCAAACCGTCGTAGCTATATGTCGGCTTCCGGGATCTGGATAGCAGGCGTGCGCACACGCCTGATGCACAGCGGGGGTGCCGATGGTCGTGGCTGGTGGTCGCGATGACCACAGGCAACGAGCGATCGCGATCATGAGAGACAGAACACGGAAGTGTGTGTTTAAACTCACAAATCCCTGTTCTGTTCTGAGAGGAGTGACAGATTGTGTGTTCCTATTAGCTAGGAACCATGATTTGTTACTTCCTCTAGTCAGTCCCCCCCCCCCTTCAGTTAGAAACATATAGCCGGGAACACAGTTAACCCCTTGATCGCCCACTACTTTTAACTCCTTCCCTGACAGTGACATTTTTACAATAAACAGTGCATTTTTATAGCACTGATCGCTGTATAAATGTCAATTGTCCCAAAAATGTGTCAAAGTGTTCAATGTGTCTTCCATAATATCGTAGTCCCGATAAAAAAAAAAAAAAAAAATAATAATAATAAAATTGCTATAAATCTATCCCCTATTTTGTAGACGCTATAACGTTTGCTTAAACCAATCAATATGCGCTTATTGCGATTTTTTTTACCAAAAATATGTAGAAAAAGTACATATCAGCCTAAACTGAGAAAAAAAAATGGGGATATTATAGCAAAAAGTACAAAATATTGTGTTTTTTTCAAAATTGTTGCTATTTTCTTGTTTATAGCGAAAAAAATAAAAACCGCAGAGGCCATAAAATACCGACAAAAGAAAGCTCTATTTGTGGGAAAAAAGGACGTCAATTTTGTTGGGGTGCAGCGTCGCCCGACCGCGCAACTGTCCGTTTTGGCGGCACAGTGCTGAATCACAAAAAATGGCCGGTCGTTCAGCAGCCAAATCTACTGGGGCTGAAGTGGTTAAACGACTTTCTTAAGAGTTTTATAATAACCCCTATCAAGTAGTCTTGTTCATAATAGACCAGATTGGCAAAGGAAGTCCTCGTCTGAGGAGCAATTCCTGCAAAGGCTCAAATATTAATGATCAATGGAGCAGGATGCGAGCTAGAAACATGCAAAATAGCGTTCCCTAAACTGGGCTTGCGATAGAGGTCAGTTACAATGTAGCCATTCTCATCAACAAAGATTGTAAGATCCAGAAAGGCTACCTGATGGATGCTAAAAGTATGCGTGAAACTCAAATTAAAGTCATTTATATTAAGAGCCTCTAAAAAGTTTAAGAGTTCATCCCTGGATCCGGTCCAGACGATCAAAACATCATCAATGTAGCAGAACCAGTATTGAATCTTGGTCACCCAAAACACAAACTTATCATCAGCAAAGATTCCCCTCTCCCAACCACCAAGGTATAAATTGGCATAAGAGGGAGCTCAACAAGTACCCACTGCCACTCCTTGCATTTGTAAATATGCCTGGTTCATGAAGGTGAAGTGAGTTCTAGTTAGTATGACTTTAAGTAGATGCAGAACAAAACCAGTATGAAACCAGATAGTCTGATCTTGTTCCACAAGAAAGGACTCGATCACCCAAATACCAGTGCAAAGCCTCTATATCCACAGCTACGAGCAGGGCATCCGGGGGTCCCTTCTATGTGTTTCAAAAGATCCTGTGTATCGTGGATATAGGATGGGAGACACGTGACATGGGGCATCAAAAAAAGAATCAACATACTTACTAGCTTTTTCTGTTAGTGATTAATTCCCAGAAATTATTGCCTACCAGAAGGTTTTTTATGTTCTTGTGGACTTTGGGGAGAGTGTAAAATGTTGTCAACTTTGGAAACTTGGTGATAGGGTATTTCAGGATTTTTGGATCAATCAACCCCTCAAGATATGCGTGCATAATGTGCGTAATTAATGTGTATAGATTGGGATTTGTTCCATACCAATTTTACAATACCACTCACGATTTTTTTGAATACTAAAACACATTTTTTGATATTGAAGGTGAGACATAAGAACAATGTTTACACCCTTATCAGAGGCTTTTATTATAATATCCTCTCTGGATTATAAAATGCAAATATCACTGATAAAATATACCAACATATATATCACTGATCCAAGCGCTCAATGGATGACTTTCTAATAAAGCTGCTGTTATAATCCATTAACATATCCATACACATATATAGTAACACATATTCAGACAAAAAGTACTAAACAGAACCACTATATTAACAACGCTACTAAAAATAATTAGATAAAAAGAACAATATAAAAGTAATGTGAAAAAGTTCATAGATCTCAAGGAAAGATGATTTTTAAAGTGTTAAATAGTGCTCCACACAGCTCCTGGAGAAAAAGTCCCTTCGAACAGGTTCACCACACCGCTATCCCGTAAGAAGAACCTCGTGCTTTGTGACGCCCCCTTCAGTTATGCACTTACCCCAATGAGCATTAAATACAAGCAATTTACAAATCTCTCCTGCTTCAGTTAATGTGGATATTCCGGTATTCATACTCATTTGAGGGGTTTGAATCAATTTACATCTACAGCGAATGGTCGGGTCTTTGAAATAAAAGAGCTAATTTCATGCATGAATACCCATGTAGTGTACGCTTTAGAATGCCCATGTGGGCTAATGTATATAGGTATGACTAAAAGAACCCTTGCCAAAAGAGTTTCTGAACACATCTATAACATTTCAATTGGATATAAAGATGATAGTGTGTCTTTACCCTTTAGGCAGAAACATGACAGGGACCCGAGCGGTTTGAAATTTTGGGGTATGAATAGGATTTACCCGTCCTAGAGAGGCAGTAATATTGTACGTGAATTGTCCAAACGTGAGACGGAGTGGATTTTTCTGACAAACACTTTAAATCCTAATGGAATGAATATTGAACTCGACCTAAATTGTTTCATTAGTGATTACTAATTAGGTTTTTTTGTAGTGTATATTATAAAGAAGCTTTATATGCATCCTAATATGATATTGAGGGTAGTGAACATGTATTATCAATTTACTTTGAGGAGTCTGTTTTTTGCCTATATATTTTATTTCCTTTTTTTTGGCTCTTTTAATGATAATATGTTTATTTTTTTATATATTAATAATTTTTTAACATTTGTAATATGTATAAATTGGAATGTTTATATATTTTATATGGTTTAAATATTTGTGTATTGCAATGCACTCAGTTAGTGATGGCGCTGTGCGCTGGATTGCTGGTCTGCATTAACGCTAGCGTTAGCTAGCCTCGACGATGTGCATTGGATTTTTGGGTCGTGTCAACACCAGCATTAGCTGGTGTCTATAGGCGGCTTTTTATTGGCCTTTAGTTGATGTAGGCACTGGTGCTCATCAGCACCATGTGGCGTTTATCTTTATCTCTATTGAAATGCGATCTCCAGCACTCTAGCGTAGGTGTTTATTGTGGATGGAGTATTTCATCATTGTATGTGGTGGAATAGTTATGTTTTATATTTATATTTGTAAAGCATTTGGGATTTACAGGTGTATATTTAAAAAAATGCTGCGAGAGTGAATATGCAGAGGTATACAACCCTTACGGCTTTATGTTTTATTTGCGCAGAGGATTATGATGGCCGCTTGGCGGTTATCCTGTGTCTTCTGTGTTGTTATGAGTTAAGAGCTCATGTGGTGGGAGTGGTCTGTCGTCTGATCTCTTTGCAATATATTTCGGACTTGCTGCTCTGCACAGCCACGCCCACCGATGAAGACGTGATGACGAAACGTGTATGGGCGTGACTGTGCAGCTGTCTAATGTCTGGGTTTGAACGCTGGTCTTCCCGGGACTTGCTGTTTCTGCCAGCATTCTTAAGACTCTGTAACGGGGATCGGTGAGATTAGACCATGCGACACCAATGACATATGTGATTTCATGCGAACATCCAAGTATTAATAATGTACACAGGATTTTAATGTGTGTGGAGTGTGTTTTTACTCATTAAATGGGTTGCACTATGGATCGTTATCTTTTGATTTTTTACATATGATAACACCAATGAAATTTATCTGATGAGGGAGAGTGCCCTTACCGGAATATCCACATTAACTGAAGCAGGAGAGATTTGTAAAGTGCTTGTAATTAACACTCATTGGGGTAAGTGCATAACTGAAGGGGGCGTCACAAAGCATGAGGTTCTTCTTACGGGATAGCGGTGTGGTGAACCTGTTCGAAGGGACTTTTTCTTCTGTCTCTGGGAGCTGTGTGGAGCACTATTCAACACTTTAAAAATCATCTTTCCTTGAGATCTATGAACTTTTTCACATTACTTTTATATTGTTCTTTTTATCTAATTATTTTTAGTAGCGTTGTTAATATAGTGGTTCTGTTTAGTACTTTTTGTCTGAATACGTGTTACTATATATGTGTATGGATATCCTCTCTGGATTGTGACAATTTTAACGCCTCATGTTGTTCATGAGCGAGATTCGTTTCTGGCCTATACCATTGTCTAGATTTCTAATTTCTAATAGTAAGCTGTAAAAAGGCCCATACGTTGAGACATATGAGCAAATCCGGAAAGTGACAGAACTTAATGTTGGCAATGATAGCGTTATCAGATGTACTTTCAGAAGAGGGAACAGGGTCACTACTAGGGCCGAAACAACGAATCGATTATGAAACGAATCGATTACTATTTTCATAATCGATAATTCGGCCAGTAACATAATGGTGTCTGGGTTTGAACGCTGGTCTTCCCGGGACTTGCTGTTTCTGCCAGCATTCTTAAGACTCTGTAACGGGGATCGGTGAGATTAGACCATGCGACACCAATGACATATGTGATTTCATGCGAACATCCAAGTATTAATAATGTACACAGGATTTTAATGTGTGTGGAGTGTGTTTTTACTCATTAAATGGGTTGCACTATGGATCGTTATCTTTTGATTTTTTACATATGATAACACCAATGAAATTTATCTGATGAGGGAGAGTGCCCTTACCGGAATATCCACATTAACTGAAGCAGGAGAGATTTGTAAAGTGCTTGTAATTAACACTCATTGGGGTAAGTGCATAACTGAAGGGGGCGTCACAAAGCACGAGGTTCTTCTTACGGGATAGCGGTGTGGTGAACCTGTTCGAAGGGACTTTTTCTTCTGTCTCTGGGAGCTGTGTGGAGCACTATTCAACACTTTAAAAATCATCTTTCCTTGAGATCTATGAACTTTTTCACATTACTTTTATATTGTTCTTTTTATCTAATTATTTTTAGTAGCGTTGTTAATATAGTGGTTCTGTTTAGTACTTTTTGTCTGAATACGTGTTACTATATATGTGTATGGATATCCTCTCTGGATTGTGACAATTTTAACGCCTCATGTTGTTCATGAGCGAGATTCGTTTCTGGCCTATACCATTGTCTAGATTTCTAATTTCTAATAGTAAGCTGTAAAAAGGCCCATACGTTGAGACATATGAGCAAATCCGGAAAGTGACAGAACTTAATGTTGGCAATGATAGCGTTATCAGATGTACTTTCAGAAGAGGGAACAGGGTCACTACTAGGGCCGAAACAACGAATCGATTATGAAACGAATCGATTACTATTTTCATAATCGATAATTCGGCCAGTAACATAATGGGGTTAAAAAATAAAAATACAAAAATAGCCCTTTTTACTACAAAAAGAGCAAATAATCACTATAAATACTATTTTCACTGTTGCACAGTAAAAAAAAAAAACCCTTACAGTAGCGATTATTTGCTCTTTTTGTACTATGAAGGGCTCATTTTTTATTTTTTAACTCCATTATGTTACTAAATATCTTAGGCCTGGTTCCCACCCATGTGTTTTTTAGTGCTTTTTGCAGAAATGCACTACAGTTCATTTAATGTTCACATCTATGCTTTTTCCAGCTGCTGCGTATATGGAAAGGGTCAAGGACCTTTTTCAATGCAAAACGGTGCTTTTTTGGTTCAATATACTTCAGTGGAGAAGCTGCAGAAAAGCATGTAGTGCGTTTTTGCAGAAATTTGTGTTTTTTAATCTGCCCAATGACAAATTGGCCAAAAAAGGCATAAGAGAAAAAAAAAAGCATAAAATGCAAATCGCAGCAAAATCATGCACGCAAAAATCAACATGCACAGCAAAAAGCACTGCATAAATTGATCAAAAGCAAACTGCATAGGTGTGTACCGAGCCTTATGCTGGCCACACAGATCAATTTTCAGATGAGACTAGTCATGCGAAAAATCTTTGTACATTCGCTAAATGAAAGAATGTTTGAAACTTTCACTTGTTTTTAACATTCTATTTTAAAATGAATATCATTTCTGACCGAAAACCACAAACACTGTCTGAAAATTCCTTTGACCAAGAAGTTTTCTATTATTTCTAAATTTTCCCTTCACTGTGGTTGAAAACAGACGTCGATTTGACCACACTAACGATTAGAAAATCGAACAAAGTTCTTAAAATTAATTTCTTTTTTTTTTTTTTTTTTTTTTTTTTAACTCCATTATGTTACTAAATATCTTAGGCCTGGTTCCCACCCATGTGTTTTTTAGTGCTTTTTGCAGAAATGCACTACAGTTCATTTAATGTTCACATCTATGCTTTTTCCAGCTGCTGCGTATATGGAAAGGGTCAAGGACCTTTTTCAATGCAAAACGGTGCTTTTTTGGTTCAATATACTTCAGTGGAGAAGCTGCAGAAAAGCATGTAGTGCGTTTTTGCAGAAATTTGTGTTTTTTAATCTGCCCAATGACAAATTGGCCAAAAAAGGCATAAGAGAAAAAAAAAAGCATAAAATGCAAATCGCAGCAAAATCATGCACGCAAAAATCAACATGCACAGCAAAAAGCACTGCATAAATTGATCAAAAGCAACTGCATAGGTGTGTACCGAGCCTTATGCTGGCCACACAGATCAATTTTCAGATGAGACTAGTCATGCGAAAAATCTTTGTACATTCGCTAAATGAAAGAATGTTTGAAACTTTCACTTGTTTTTAACATTCTATTTTAAAATGAATATCATTTCTGACCGAAAACCACAAACACTGTCTGAAAATTCCTTTGACCAAGAAGTTTTCTATTATTTCTAAATTTTCCCTTCACTGTGGTTGAAAACAGACGTCGATTTGACCACACTAACGATTAGAAAATCGAACAAAGTTCTTAAAATTAATTTCTTTTTTTTTTTAAGGAAGACATTGTTTTTGTATGGCCAGCATATAATATTACAGTTCTGTTTGAAAATCTGCAAAACAATCTAACTTTTTTTTTCTTTAAATAAAAAAAATTGATCTAAGTCTGATGATATTTACCAGATTCAACCTCTAATAGTAAATACAGTATATCTCTTCTGTCTGTTATTCTCAGAGTGGATTAAAGATTTTACTCCCTAACCATATAATTGGTTATTTATATTTACCCCTGCGTATAGAGATATTTAGGAATAAATTGCCTTTTTTTAAACTTTACATATTAACAAAATTATACACCACACTTTAACCACTTCCCACCCGGCCAATGCATATATACGGCCTGGGTGGGAGCCGTTTACTTCTGATAGGACGTTCAGGAACGTCCTTCAGAAGGAGCGGGATCACGCGCGCGCGTGCCCGCGCAGCGTGCGATCCTGATGTGCTCGTGTCACCCGGACACGGCACATCTCAGATCGGCAGGAGGGCTCTGTGATTGCCCTCCTGATCACATGACGGCCGTGTCCAATCATGGCCGTCATGTGATGTAACAAACAGCCGGTTGCTAGGCAATCGGCTCCTCCTCTCCTCACACAGAAGTCATCGCTGAGGAGAGGAGAGCAGATCACTGCAGCCGGCTGATGATCAGTGAGTATGAGCTGTTTTTACAGCTTTTTACTCACTGATCTTCAGTCTAGTGTAAACACACAACACACCACACAGTGTAAACACAGTCCCCACATATGTCCCAATAACACACATGTCCCCAAAACATACATGTCCCTAAATAATAAAAACACATGTCCCTAATAATAAAAACATGTCCCCCACATATGTCCCACTAAAATCACATGTCCCAATGATTATCTGCACACATATGTATGTGATCACCTGCACACATATGTACATGATCATTTGCGTACATATGTCCGTGATCACACAAACCAATTATTATACACTTAACGGAATTTTTTTTACCAAAAACATGTAGCAGAATAAATTTTGGCTTAAATTTATGACAAAATTTGATTTTATTGGATTTCTTTTAAAATAGTTTTTTTTCCAAATTTCCGCTTTTTTTGCGCTTATATCGCAAAAAATAAAAAACGGAGTCGTGAATAAATACCACCAAAATAAAGCTCTATTTGTGCGAACAAAATGATAAAAATTTCATTTGGGTACAGTGTAGCATGACCGCGCAATTGTCACTGAAAGCGCTAGAGCGATGAAAGCTGAAAATTGGAAAAAATTATTGACTCGTGTATAAGCCGAGGGTGAGACATGCCTGTCCATCCCTGTGTGTCGTCCATCCCTGTGTGTGTCCATGCATCCGTGTGTGTGTGTGTCCATGCATCCGTGTGTGTGTGTCCATGCATCCGTGTGTGTGTGTGTGTGTGTGTGTGTGTGTGTGTGTGTGTGTGTGTGTGTGTGTGTGTGTGTGTGTGTGTGTGTGTGTGTGCAGCCTACCTGTGTCCAGCCTGCCTGTGTCCGTCCAGCCTGTGTCCGTCCAGCCTGTGTCCGTCCCGGCCTGCGTCCCGTCCCGGCCTGCGTCCCGTCCCGGCCTGCGTCCCGTCCCGGCCTGCGTCCCGTCCCGGCCTGCGTCCCGTCATTACCCCAATTTTTTTGCCTTGAATAGTGAATCTCAGAAACTTGTGAAGAGACTGATATATGGGAACATGTAAGCAGGCATCCTGGGGACCAAACTAACCATACTAAAAAAACAGGAGTTAGGTACCTGGCAACTTTTTTTCTGGGGAGTCTTCCAGAGCAACATCTGGGAGTTAGGGCTCCTACCACCTACAAACAGGAAACACATTTGTCAACCATTAGAGTTGCACGATTAATCATTAAGAATTGAAATCGCAATTCTTTTCCCTTCCCGATCTTCAAAACAGCATGTCACAATTTTTTCTAACAAGTGCAGAGAGTTCTCACAGCTGAAAAAATTAAATAATAATCTAGGCAGCCTGCCAAGTTTTATTGCAACATCTTGGATAAGTAAACAAAGTAACTTTTCTTCTTACTCATGCACACGAGACGCTGTTAAGCGCGTGTTCAGATGCAGTTGGACACTTTTTTCAACTGCCCCTGAACTCATTCAATGTTATCCTATGTGTCCATGCACACAGTCTCGTTTTTGGCCGTTTTTATGCAGTTGCGTTTAACCTCGTTTTTCCAGAAGCAAAAAAATGGGTTCAGACGCAAAAATTTCCATGTTTCAGACGCAAAACATGGCTAAACGCGGTACCCGCGTTTGCGTTTATAAGCGTTTTTAAAGGAACCCAAGTTTTTGGACCTGAAAACTCAGAAATATGATCTGAGAATGACATTTTGCGACCCGAATTTGGGGGCCTATATCTTGGGGCCACTTATTGCCAGGAACCCCAAATTCGGTACACAGACACTGTGGAACTAGCACTACAACATATCCAAATTTGAGGTTCCTATCACCAAGTGACCCCAAGATAGGGGGCCCCAAAGTTGGGTCGCAAAATGTCATGCACTTTTCTGCATCAGAGATACATGGCCTCAAAGTCAACTGTGACCATCTGCGGCAATGTAATTTGGTCATTAGAGTTGGGTGTTATGGTAAGTGGTTATCCATTAGGGTTAGGGTTATTGTTTAGGATTAAGGGTTGGATTAGGGTTAGGGTTGTTTAGGGTTAGGGTTAGTGTAAGGGATAGGGTTAGCTGTTAGGGTTAGGGGTAGGGTTAGTGGTTAGGGTTAGGATGAATGGTTAGGGTTAGGATTCTGGATATTTTAATAAGGCATTAAAAATATTATACTACCATATACAGCAGCAAAGAATTAAAATATATTAATCAATACATATTTCACGATAAAAATATATTAAAAAATTGGCCAAATAAATTTAAAACAATTATAAAAAATCTAACATAGATTTGCTTTTAAATAAAACAATTTGAAACTAGAAAAAATGAATAAAAAAATATATTAAGATTAAAAAAAACTAACTATTTTAATATTGTTTTATATTAGAAATAATGAAAGCATTTTAAAAATTGCCACAAGAAAATTTTAGATATTTAAAAAAATTGGATAATTTGCTATAAATAGACATTATTTTTTTTAAAATAAAGGACAGAGAAAAAAAATTCATCTGTACATCTATAGATAAATATATTTTATAAATATATACACATACCTGATCGTTACCAACAGACGTTCCTCTGGTGACACACTGTTTCTCATATTGGTGTCCATGAATTTCAGTCCAGGTCGTACTTTTTCTAAGAGCAGATGAAATGTTACAATGGACATCCAGCTAAAATAAAAATAAAAAACTTGTCGGGGTAGGTTCCCAGCTGCACATACATGTTTGTGAAATATCCAACGGACATTCGCTGTCCCATCAACGGATGGGTCCAATATCGACAAGCTCTGACTCTGGACCTCTCACGAAATTTGCGACGACGTTGCTGTCTCATCAAGAGCAACATCAGGAGCATTTCCTGACATATATTCAATATGGGATCCATTTCAAAATATATACCACAGAAAGAGAGGCAAATGCAAGTGTACAACTGCTCTCTATGTTGCTGCTGCTCACTCTGATCAAAATAGCAGAAATAGTTAAAAAAAACATGCTTTGAGAGCTTGGGGAGGGTCTACATGATGTTATCTTTATAAACGCTTATAAATGCAAACGCGGCTAAACACGGCATGCAAACGTGGCAAAACGTGCGTTTCTAAACGCACGTTTCAGCTTTTTTTGAGCAGAATTTTCACCTGCATCTCGTGTGCATGAGGCCTAAGATCAAAGGAATTAACTACTCTGTGTAGGTGAGGGAAGTTTAACCACTTTAACACTAAATCTTTTTTCTGACACTTGCTGCTTACAAGTTAAAGTCAATATTTATTGCTAGAAAATTACTCAGAACCCCCAAACATTATATATATTATATATATATATATATATATTATATTATATATATATATATATATATATATATATATATATATATATATATATATATATACACACACACACACACATTTTTTTTTTTTTAAGCAGAGACCCTAGAGAATACAATGCTGGTTGTTAAAATATTTTATGTCACACTGTATTTGGGCAGCGGTCTTTCAAACACAATTTAAAAAAAAATACACTTTAATTAATTAAAAAATAAAAAACAGTAAAGTTAGTCCAACTTTTTTGTATAATGTGAAAGGTGATGTTACTCCACGAGAATCGTGATCTTTATTCTGAGAAAAAAATTATAATTTTGACACTCATTTTAGCCAGAATCATGCAGCTCTATCTACCATTATAAAAAGTTCACAGATGTCTGCATACCTCAGTGATATCAAAGTACTGATGGAACAACTGGTAACCTAAATGCCTAGATACTGATTTAAACTGACACTTAGGGTGGTAACAAGTGCTGCCCTGGAAGACTTCACAGAAAAAAAAAAAGTTACAGGTACCTAACTTTGGTTTTCCTGTCACATCATGGCAGCATACACTCTGGGTTGTGACTCTGCCTTCACCACCTGATAGGACCACATAGCTATAAGATGGCGAGACGGCCCCCGCCCCAGTATTCTCTCATTTTTCCTCACCTGTCAGGACCGCACGAATCAGCACCCCCTTAACGCTTCACCCCAGTCAGGTTCTAGCCTCTCCTGGGTGGAAGTCCTTACCTGTACAGCCTCTAAACGAGCTAGATAGAAGGAACCCCACTCTGGTGATCTCAGGGGTATTATTGTTTTTTTGCGTCATTAATATAAGCCTTAAGCAGGCTTGAGCATTGTTGCAGAAGCCTCTGGTATAAGCCTTAAACAGGCTTGGTGGTATGCTAATAGACTTAACATATAAGCCTTAAACAGGCTTAGTTACCTTGCAGTGGTCTCCATAATATTTCCTTTCTTTGCTCTTACTTTTGTTTTTTCCCTGCCAGTGGGATTTCTGGGCTCTGTTGTACCTCCAGCAGCAGCCTGATGTGCGCCGAGCATCCCCGCACTTCCGCACATGCGCAGTCTTTGGGCGTTCTATGCCCCTCGCCAGCTACCAAAACGGCGCCAGCTACTGCGCATGCACGAGCGCGACATGTCCCTGGAGGCCATGGCGGCAGTTTTAAAAGCAAAAAAACAGACTGAGTTTACTGCCTTGTAGTGATGGACGAACTTCCGACGGGACGTTTCGCGAACGCGAAACGCGAACGGACACAAACGTTCGCGAAAACGACCGTTCGCCGCGGGCTCCATTGACTTCAATGGGAGGCGAATTTCGCAAACCTTTAGGTCGAATTTGCGGCCACGGGGTAATTATTAGGGGGTAGCACGTAGTCCCACCACCTGGACAATAGCATAATACATGTATGAGGTGAATTTGGGATCGATAACTACAAGCATTTTTTTTTTATTTGGGAAATTGTTCTGACAATTCAGGACTATGGAGCTAATGAAGGCAATGGAGGAGAGGGAAGGTCAGGGACCAGGGTAGGCAAACAAGAGGGTGCAGGAGATACAGAGCACTGACAGCAGCACCGTAATACAGAGCACTGACATCAGCACCGTGACATACAGCGCTGACAGCAGCTCCGTGACATACAGCGCTGACAGCAGCTCCGTGACATACAGCGCTGACAGCAGCTCCGTGACATACAGCGCTGACAGCAGCTCCGTGACATACAGCGCTGACAGCAGCTCCGTGACATACAGCGCTGACAGCAGCACCGTGACATACAGCGCTGACAGCAGCTCCGTGACATACAGCGCTGACAGCAGCTCCGTGACATACAGCGCTGACAGCAGCTCCGTGACATACAGCACTGACAGCAGCTCCGTGACATACAGCGCTGACAGCAGCTCCGTGACATACAGCGCTGACAGCAGCACCGTGACATACAGCGCTGACAGCAGCTCCGTGACATACAGCGCTGACAGCAGCTCCGTGACATACAGCGCTGACAGCAGCTCCGTGACATACAGCGCTGACAGCAGCTCCGTGACATACAGCGCTGACAGCAGCTCCGTGACATACAGCGCTGACAGCAGCACCGTGACATACAGCGCTGACAGCAGCTCCGTGACATACAGCGCTGACAGCAGCTCCGTGACATACAGCGCTGACAGCAGCTCCGTGACATACAGCACTGACAGCAGCTCCGTGACATACAGCGCTGACAGCAGCTCCGTGACATACAGCGCTGACAGCAGCACCGTGACATACAGCGCTGACAGCAGCTCCGTGACATACAGCGCTGACAGCAGCTCCGTGACATACAGCGCTGACAGCAGCTCCGTGACATACAGCGCTGACAGCAGCTCCGTGACATACAGCGCTGACAGCAGCTCCGTGACATACAGCGCTGACAGCAGCTCCGTGACATACAGCGCTGACAGCAGCTCCGTGACATACAGCGCTGACAGCAGCTCCGTGACATACAGCGCTGACAGCAGCTCCGTGACATACAGCGCTGACAGCAGCTCCGTGACATACAGCGCTGACAGCAGCTCCGTGACATACAGCGCTGACAGCAGCTCCGTGACATACAGCGCTGACAGCAGCACCGTAAGCAGCCCCAGGAGGAAGTCAGCACAGCACAGGGATGGTGTGATCCCCTCATAATAAGAACCCCCAGGAGGAAGTCAGCACAGCACAGGGATGGTGGGAGCCCCTCATAATAAGAACACCCAGGAGGAAGTCAGCACAGCACAGGGATGGTGGGAACCCCTCATAATAAGCAGCCCCAGTAGAAATATGACACCGCTCAACCTCTTCAAAGAGGAGGGTAGGGGCATATAGTACGGTGTGCTTTTTTGGGTCAGGGAAGTGAGCCAAATGAATTAAGAAGGTCTGTGTGCTTGATTCCAAAAATTGTTTATAGACATATACATGGTCTACTGATCACATGTGTTGAATTCCTCCGAGATCCATGCCTCATTCATTTTTAGAAATGTGAGGTAGTTAACACTGTGGTGAGCTAGGCGAGTACGCTTATCGGTCACAATCCCCCCTGCTGCGCTGAACGTCCTTTCGGACAGGACACTGGATGAGGGGCAAGCCAACAGTTCGATTGCAAATTGGGCAAGCTCTGGCCAGAGGTCAAGCCTGCCCACCCAGTAGTCTAGGGGTTCATCACTCCTCAGAGCGTCCACATCGGCCGTTAACCCAATGTAGTCGGACACCTGACGGTCTAGGCGTTCCCTGATGCTGGATCCGGATGACACCTGTCGATGGGTCGGCTGAAAGAATGACCTCATATCCGAAGTCACCAACACATCTTCAAACCGGCCTCTTCTTGCAGGCGCTGTTGGATTGGTACCCGCAAATCCTTCTCTGGGAGTGGGAATTGCTCCTCTGCCAGCGCACGCAAAAGCAGAATGCAGCATTTCTCGAAGCAAGGCCTGGAAGTGCTGCATTCTGACAGCCCTCTGCGACGGCGGTAACATTTCCGCCATTTTGTGTTTGTACCGGGGGTCTAAGTACGTTGCCACCCAGTACTGGTCCTTGACCCTCATGCTTTTTATACGGGGGTCCCTATTAAAACACTGGAGCATGAAGGCCCCCATTTGCACTAAAGTGGAAGCGGTGTGGTGGCCTGGCTCCTGCTCATCATCCAGGATAATGTCGTCCTCTTCATTCTCCTCTCCCCATCCTCGCACAACAGGGATCCCAGAAAGGTTTAAAGCATGCTCTTCTTGCTCCTGCTCATCCGCCCCGGCACCATCCTCCTCTGACTCCTCATCAGACTCCTGTTGTTGACTTGTCTCAGATAGAGTAGCCCCCCCTGGGAATTCATCCAGCATTGCGACTTCCTCATCTTCCCGCTCCTGCTCCTCCACAGCCTGATCAATGACACGACGCAATGCACGCTCCAGAAAGAAGGCATAAGGTACCATGTCACTGATGGCGCCATGGCTGCGACTGACCAGTTTGGTGATCTCCTCAAATGGCCGCAGAAGTCTGCATGTGTCGCGCATGAGCAGCCACTGGCGCGGTGAAAAAAAACCCAGCTCCCCAGAACCGTTTCTTTCGCAGAGTTCATACAGGTAGACGTTAACTGCACGTTTCTGCTGGAGCAGCCTATCAAGCATATAGAAGGTTGAGTTCCATCGCGTCGGGCAATCGCAAATAAGACGTCTGACCGGCAGATGGTGTCGCCGCTGAATGTCAGCAAGGCGAGCCATGGCCGTGTAAGATCTTCTGAAATGGGCCGAGATTTTCCTTGCCTGCCGCAAGATGTCCTGGACCCCAGGGTATTTGACAAGGAATCGCTGCACGACCAAGTTTAAGACGTGTGCCATGCACGGCACGTGCGTGATTTTGCCCTGTTTCAATGCGCTAAGCAGATTGGCACCGTTGTCACACACCACTTTACCAACTGTCAAATTGAGCGGTGTTAGCCACTCATCTGCCTGTGAACGCAAAGCTGAAAGGAGTGCCGGGCCAGTGTGGCTCTTTGCTTCCAGGCACAACAGACGCAGCACGGCATGGCAACGTCTCACCTGGCATGTGGAATAGGTTCTGGGGAGCTTGGGCGGTGCAGTGGAAGAGACGCTAGCAGCGGAAAAGGAGGAGGCAGCTGAGGAGGAGAGGGAGGAGGATGGAGTAGGAGGAGGAGAAGAAGAGTCAGGCCTGCATGCAATCCGTGGCGGTAAAACCAAATCTACACGGGTGCCACGGGTTACATGCTTGACGGCCGTCAGAAGGTTCACCCAGTGGGCAGTAAAACTGATATACCTTCCCTGCCCGTGTTTGCTAGACCACGTGTCTGTGGTCAGATGTATCTTGGCACCGACACTGTGTGCCAGAGATACATTCACTTGCCGCTGAACATGGCCATATAGCTCTGGGATGCCCTTCTCTGAGAAATACTTCCTTCCTGGGACCTTCCATTGTGGTGTTCCAATGGCCACAAATTTGCGAAAGGCCTCCGAGTCCACCAGTTTATATGGCAGTAGTTGGCGGGCTATGAGTTCTGACAAGCCAGCCGCCAACCGTTGGGCAAGAGGGTTATCCGGCGTCATCATTTTTTTACGCTCAAACATTAGGCCCACGGAAGCCTGCCTTTTTGCAGAAAAATGTGAGCTTGGCGTGATGGAAGGTGGAGTGGAGGACAATTGTGAGGAGAGAGGAGAAGGAGAAGTAGAAGACGAGGCTGGACGGTGAGAGCCTGCAGTGTGGCTTTGTGTGTTCCGTTGCTCCCACTGGGCTCGGTGATGGCTGCTCATGTGCCTTCTTAAGGCGGTCGTCCCTAGGTGAGTATTGGGCTTACCGCGACTAACGCGTTGACTGCAAAGATTGCAGATGGCAACGCTATTGTCAGCAGCGGACACGTTAAAAAAAGCCCACACTGCGGAGCCATGTGCCGGTGTCCTGGGAGCGCCAGATGTGACCGTACATGGTCGATGACTCGCTCCTGATACATTTGCAGTCTGCTTTGTCCCTGCTGTGCAATGTAAGTCATTGCTGCTTCTCCTCCCTATCTGCTGGTCCATATCTCCCTCTGAACTCCCCTCCTCTTCCTCTCTTGTGGGCACCCACGTGACATCACTAGACACGTCATCATCAACGTCACCTTCCCCACCGCTATAAGTAGAGTAGGCAGCAACACCGGGGACCAACCTCCTCCTTGGGCTGATCTGGGTACTGGCGTCAGACTGCTGAGTAGCGCTTGTTGCTACCTCCTCTTCCTGATCCAATACCAAGAGTGGCTGCGCATCAGAAATGTCCTCTTGATATGGATCGGAAAATAATTCCAGTGACTCAAGCGGAAGGTATGTGGTGGTGGTGGTGGTGGTCGTGTTGTTGGTGGTAGTGTCTTTGGGGGTGCACATAGCAGAGAGTGAAGAAGAGGGTGCAGATCGAGAGGATGAGGAGGGTGCAGAAGAGTAAGGCTGAGCGAGCCACTCAACCAAGTCTGGTGCATCCTTTAAAGTAATTGAACGCACCTTCTGCAACTTCCCACTTTGGCTCAAGCCTGTTGCTCCTGCCCTACCCCTACCACCCCTGCGGAAGGGCCTGCCTCTTCCTCTGCATGTCATTTTTTAAATGACCCTGTGACAAAACTCTTAGTCCCTATACCGCTGAAGGACTGCTGCAGTATAGGTGAGCGGTCAGCAGTGGTGCACGTCAACCCTATCTATTGTGGACCTATAGCGGTCCTTACAGAACAGCAGACTGTACCGCACTCAAGCCTATGTACCGTAGCACCCTATACCAAGTTACCAGTCCTTATAAGAACTTTTGTGGACCAAGCAGGTTGTGTATTAGTGTTTAGCAGACTGTACGTCAGTCCCTATACCGCTGAAGGACTGCTGCAGTATAGGGCAGCGGTCAGCAGTGGTGCACGTCAACCCTATCTATTGTGGACCGATAGCGGTCCTTACAGAACAGCAGACTGTACCGCACTCAAGCCTATGTACCGTAGCACCCTATACCAAGTTACCAGTCCTTATAAGAACTTTTGTGGACCAAGCAGGTTGTGTATTAGTGTTTAGCAGACTGTACGTCAGTCCCTATACCGCTGAAGGACTGCTGCAGTATAGGGCAGCGGTCAGCAGTGGTGCACGTCAACCCTATCTATTGTGGACCGATAGCGGTCCTTACAGAACAGCAGACTGTACCGCACTCAAGCCTATGTACCGTAGCACCCTATACCAAGTTACCAGTCCTTATAAGAACTTTTGTGGAACAAGCAGGTTGTGTGTTAGTGATTAGCAGACTGTACGTCAGTCCCTATACCAATGAAGGACTGCTGCAGTATAGGGCAGCGGTCAGCAGTAGTGCACGGCAACCCTATGTATTGTGGACCGATAGCGGTCCTTACAGAACAGCAGACTGTACCGCACTCAAGCCTATGTACCGTAGCACCCTATACCAAGTTACCAGTCCTTATAAGAACTTTTGTGGACCAAGCAGGTTGTGTATTAGTGTTTAGCAGACTGTACGTCAGTCCCTATACCGCTGAAGGACTGCTGCAGTATAGGGCAGCGGTCAGCAGTGGTGCACGTCAACCCTATCTATTGTGGACCGATAGCGGTCCTTACAGAACAGCAGACTGTACCGCACTCAAGCCTATGTACCGTAGCACCCTATACCAAGTTACCAGTCCTTATAAGAACTTTTGTGGACCAAGCAGGTTGTGTATTAGTGTTTAGCAGACTGTACGTCAGTCCCTATACCGCTGAAGGACTGCTGCAGTATAGGGCAGCGGTCAGCAGTGGTGCACGTCAACCCTATCTATTGTGGACCGATAGCGGTCCTTACAGAACAGCAGACTGTACCGCACTCAAGCCTATGTACCGTAGCACCCTATACCAAGTTACCAGTCCTTATAAGAACTTTTGTGGAACAAGCAGGTTGTGTGTTAGTGATTAGCAGACTGTACGTCAGTCCCTATACCAATGAAGGACTGCTGCAGTATAGGGCAGCGGTCAGCAGTAGTGCACGGCAACCCTATGTATTGTGGACCGATAGCGGTCCTTACAGAACAGCAGACTGTACCGCACTCAAGCCTATGTACCGTAGCACCCTATACCAAGTTACCAGTCCTTATAAGAACTTTTGTGGACCAAGCAGGTTGTGTATTAGTGTTTAGCAGACTGTACGTCAGTCCCTATACCGCTGAAGGACTGCTGCAGTATAGGGCAGCGGTCAGCAGTGGTGCACGTCAACCCTATGTATTGTGGACCGATAGCGGTCCTTACAGAACAGCAGACTGTAACGCACTCAGGCCTATGTACCGTAGCACCCTATACCAAGTTACCAGTCCTTATAAGAACTTTTGTGGACCAAGCAGGTTGTGTGTTAGTGATTAGCAGACTGTACGTCAGTCCCTATACCAATGAAGGACTGCTGCAGTATAGGGCAGCGGTCAGCAGTAGTGCACGGCAACCCTATGTATTGTGGACCGATAGCGGTCCTTACAGAACAGCAGACTGTAACGCACTCAGGCCTATGTACCGTAGCACCCTATACCAAGTTACCAGTCCTTATAAAAACTTTTGTGGACCAAGCAGGTTGTGTGTTAGTGTTTAGCAGACTGTGCGTCAGTCCCTATACCGCTGAAGGACTGCTGCAGTATAGGGCAGCGGTCAGCAGTGGTGCACGTCAACCCTATCTATTGTGGACCGATAGCGGTCCTTACAGAACAGCAGACTGTACCGCACTCAAGCCTATGTACCGTAGCACCCTATACCAAGTTACCAGTCCTTATAAGAACTTTTGTGGACCAAGCAGGTTGTGTATTAGTGTTTAGCAGACTGTACGTCAGTCCCTATACCGCTGAAGGACTGCTGCAGTATAGGGCAGCGGTCAGCAGTGGTGCACGTCAACCCTATGTATTGTGGACCGATAGCGGTCCTTACAGAACAGCAGACTGTAACGCACTCAGGCCTATGTACCGTAGCACCCTATACCAAGTTACCAGTCCTTATAAGAACTTTTGTGGACCAAGCAGGTTGTGTGTTAGTGATTAGCAGACTGTACGTCAGTCCCTATACCAATGAAGGACTGCTGCAGTATAGGGCAGCGGTCAGCAGTAGTGCACGGCAACCCTATGTATTGTGGACCGATAGCGGTCCTTACAGAACAGCAGACTGTACTGCACTCAGGCCTATGTACCGTAGCACCCTATACCAAGTTACCAGTCCTTATAAAAACTTTTGTGGACCAAGCAGGTTGTGTGTTAGTGTTTAGCAGACTGTGCGTCAGTCCCTATACCGCTGAAGGACTGCTGCAGTATAGGGCAGCGGTCAGCAGTAGTGCACGGCAACCCTATGTATTGTGGACCGATAGCGGTCCTTACAGAACAGCAGACTGTAACGCACTCAGGCCTATGTACCGTAGCACCCTATACCAAGTTACCAGTCCTTATAAGAACTTTTGTGGACCAAGCAGGTTGTGTGTTAGTGATTAGCAGACTGTACGTCAGTCCCTATACCAATGAAGGACTGCTGCAGTATAGGGCAGCGGTCAGCAGTAGTGCACGGCAACCCTATGTATTGTGGACCGATAGCGGTCCTTACAGAACAGCAGACTGTACCGCACCCAAGCCTATGTACCGTAGCACCCTAGACAGACCAAGTTACCAGTCCTGATAAAGAGCTTTGTGGAACAAGTGAGTTGTGAATGATTAGCAGACTGCAGCAGAAGGGCAGCAGTCAAGTATAATATTCTTTCTATATTTGGAAGAAAGAATATTATACGTGTACAAGCCTATTACCGTACCACTGATACCAGTCCTGAAAAGAACCTTTGTGGAACTAATAGTAACAGCAAGTCTTTAAAATTATCCTCACTGCCTGACACACTGCTTCCTGCCTGTCCCTATACAAATTGGCAAAAAAGAGTAGGCTGGAACGATTAGCTGGAACAGCTCTTTTGTGGACCTGATAGTAACAGCTAATGATGATGATGATGATGATGATGAAGAAAGACTAATCTGGCTGAGCTGTCCCTAAAATAGCAGCATACAGCGCTCTGTCCCTTTATCTAAACTGACAAAAGAAACTCAGGCTGCTGACCTAACACCTATACCAGTCCTGAAAAGAACTTTTGTGTACCAAATAGCTAGCGTTTTCTCTGTCCCTACTCCACACAGGATCCTTTCCCTACAGTGACAGAAGAAAGAATGTAAAATGGCCACCGGATCGGGTGTATTTATAGGTTAGGGGGAATGTCCAAGTGTCCATGAGCTGTCATGTCTCAATTGGTTGTCCTGTAACACATGATAAACGTGTCACGAAAGGTTAAAGTTCTTGTATACATTAAACACGTAAGTCCGCCGGGGCGAACGACGGAAAAAGGCGTTCGAACCCGCGGACGGCGAAAGTCGGAAATTCGCCGCGAAACGACCGCCGGGCGAACCGTTCGGCCATCACTACTGCCTTGCCTGTGCCTGTATATTTGAACTGATTTTTCCTGCTCTAACCAAATTTATAACATCCACCCTCAATAGGTAAGTGGCTCCCCTGTAATTGTTTTTATTTTTTGCTTTTTTTCCCCCCTCTCTCTGCAATACTTATCCCTTTATTTCCCTAGGTTACCTCTACTCCCTTCTCTATGGAGACCACTGCCCCAGCAGATCACCATCAGTCTAATAGGTAAGAGGGGAGGATTTACCTTGGTAAGTAGTGAAGATCGAAAAAGAGAGCAGGATACCACTAACGCTGCCTAAATGGTTAGCCCCAATGGTTTCCCCTCCTATAGTAGACGCATCCCTCATGCGTCTAGCCAGACATGTGACACTTCCTATCAAGGACACGGATCTAAAAAGGGCCTACCTGGCAGCAGGAATCGCTTGCAGACCGGCCGTGGTGCTCGCAGCAGTGGGCAGAGCCATCTCCAGCTGGTCGGCAAACACCGAAAAAACTCGTTTCAGAAGGCGCAGACCAGGATAGGATAGTAAAAGCTCTGCAGGAACTAAGCCTTGTGGGGGACTTTGTGGCAGAGGCCTCTGTTGACGCAATTAAATCTGCATCAAGGGCCATGTTGGCTTCTGTAATGGCCAGACGGGCGCTGTGGCTAAAGCCCTGTGCAGTGGACCCTGCCTCCAAGTCCAACTGGTGCCGCATTCCGTATGATGATGAAAACCTTTTTGGAGCAAAGTTGGACTCAGCCATCTCGAAGGTGACTGGCAGAAAGTCGGGGCTTATCCCCTCAGACAAAAGGCTGAAGCAGCAGAGGCCTCCTCCCTTTAGGCGTAATCTCCCAGACAGATACAGAGATGTAAAAGCCTATAGGCCTGGGAAAGAATATAGAAGGAGCTGGAAAAACCCCCAAGCGTCCTTCATGAAGTTTCAGAAACCCAAGACTCCCGCGTCCAGTGACCAGAAGTCCTTTTGAAGGTGCGCCCGCCCAGCCAGCAGTGGTGGGAGCCAGACTCTCAAGGTTCAAGCTGGTCTGGGCGGAAGCAATAAAAGATCCATCCGTCCGATTCGGGCACAGATGGTCGTTCAGGGGACGTCCCCCAAGGGATCATTTTTGCCTGACCAACCTTCCACCATCTTGGGAAAAAAGGATGTTGTTAACCAAGTACATCCAGGAACTTCTCCAAAAGAGGGCGATAGTGGAAGTACCTCTATCACAAAGAGGCCAGGGGTTCTACTCCCCATTATTCCTAGTCAAGAAAAAAAATCAGGGGATTTGCGTCCGGACTTGGACCTAAAAAATCTCAACCGCTCCATCCGAGTAGAGTCGTTCAAAATGGAAAGTCTGCAGTCGATCCTCCAAGCTATAAATCTGGGAGACTGGATGCTTTCCATAGACCTCCAGGATGCCTACCTGCATATTTTCCGATCCACGCCGCATTCCAGAAGTTCCTTCTGTTCTCGGTAAATCAGAGGCACTTCCAGTTCCAAAGCCTTCCGTTCGGGATCTCTACTGCCCCCAGAACATTCACAAAGGTCCTATTACCAGTGATTGCGTCCTTGAGGGAGAAAGGACTAAGAGTCCACCACTACCTGGACGACATCCTCCTCCTCTCAAACAGCCAGGAGTCCCTTATTCAGCACCGAGAAATCCTAGTCTCCATGCTGCAGGGATTGGGGTGGCTAATGAACTGGGAAAAGTGCAATACTCAGCCCACCCAGAGGATGGTCTACCTGGGAGCTGAACTGGATACCCGGACGAATACAGTAGAGCTGCCAGCAGAGAAGATTTCTCTACATCTCGGAGGAGGTCAAACAATCATTACGATGGTGGACTTGACCCTGCAACCTGAGAAGATGCAGACACATAATCACCCCTCTGCAGAAAATAGACACCTCAGACACCAGCTTGGAGGGATGGGGGGCACACTATCAACATCATGCGGCCCAAGGCCACTGGCCATTCAGGGCTCAGGACTTGAATGTGCTGGAAATGAAAGCAGCCTTCCAAGCTCTTCTGGCCTACAGCATTCACTTGAGGGGGAAACAAGTCCTCCTAAAAATGGACAACAGAGTGGCCGTCGCCTACATCCACAGGCAGGGGGGCACCAGAAGCTCCTCGATGATGCAGGAAGTTCCCCCCGTGATGGAGTGGGCACAACTGAATCTACTGGACTTGAGAGCAGCTTACATTCCGGGTGTCGAGAATCTCCTGGCCGACTCACTCAGCAGAAGCTTTATTTCCAACGAGTGGTTTCTGAGTCCCCAAGCCTTCACTCTCATATCTCAGACCTGGGGCCCACCGGACATAGACCTTGCTGCAACACCAGAAAATTCAAATTGCCAGAGAGTTTTCTCAAGAATCCCCTTCCCTTCAGCAGAGGGAACAGATTGCCTCCAACACCCCTGGAATTTTTGTCTCGGCTACATCTTCCCTCCGACTCCCCTCATAGCGAGATTCCTTTTGAGGCTCAAGAGGTCAGCGGCACTGGTAGTGGCTGTGATCCCCTTTTGGCCAAGGAGGCCATGGTTCACTACCCTCCTATAGCTGAACACGGCAGACCCATTGCCTCTCCTGCTGTCAGCAGACTTGCTCTCTCAAGGCCAGCTACTTCATCTGAACCCAGAAAAACTACATCTGATGGCCTGGAGGCTGAGAGGACTAGATACCTAGATCAGGGCTGCTACCAGAGGGTAGTGGATACATTACTCCAGGCCAGGAGGCCTATCACCAACAGCACCTACAGAAGGGTCTGGGAAAAGTTTGTTACCTTTGCTCAACAGCAAGGCTGGGACTTATCCTCTCTCTATCACAATATCACAAATTCTGGAATTCTTGCAGTCAGGCCTAGAGAAAGGTCTTGGATCCAGCACCCTAAAGGTCCAAGTGTCAGCCCTATCTGCTCTGACCAGGGTCAAGTGGGCACATGACCCTCTTGTCATACAATTTCAGAAGGCCTACCTTAAACCTAGGAAACCTTCATTCCCAGTATGGGACCTTTCAGTCATCTTGGAGCCCTTGTCCAAAGAACCTTTCTTTCCACTCTAAAACATCTCCCTCTGGAACCTGACGCTAAAAGTCTCATTCTTAATTGCCATATCAGCAAAAAGGGTCTCTCAGATGCAAGCCTTGCTGGCTAAAGAACCATACCTGGTCATCTATCCGGACAGAATAGTACTAAGGCCTTTGGATCGCTTTATCCCTAAAGTATCCTCCTCTTTTCACTTTAATCAATATATCAACCTTCCAGCCCTTGTCACGGACCAGGGCAACCCTCATCCTCTGGATGTCAAGGGCAACATCCTGGTATACCTTTTGGCATCCAGGCCTATTAGGAGAATGGAAAATCTTAATTATCCCGTATGGCTTCAAAAAAGGCCAGGCAGCGTCGGCTCGTAGCATCGCTTCATGGCTGGTGAAGACCATCAAAAAGGCCTATTCGTTGAGTACGCTACAAGTTCCTGAGGGCTTGAAGGCGCATTCCCCCAGGGCAGTGGCAACCTCATGGGCAGCCTATTGAAGGGTCTCGGGCGGGGACCATCTGTAGAGCAGCCACCTGGTTCTCCAGAAACACCTTCATATCTCATTAAAAGGTGGATTTCGCAAGCCTATCAACAGTGATTTAGGAAAGTTCATTATCCAAGCCAACTCCTCCATTCCTTGTTAATAAACTTGTTTTTTTCTTGCATTCACACCCAGTCTGCGAGTTACTCCCCAGAGTGTATGCTGCCATGATTCGACAGGAAATCTGAAAATTGTATACTCACCTTTCTGTAATTTTCTTTTCCTGTTGCATCTTCATGGCAGCATACAACGACCCACCCTTTTGAGATGATTCATATATACGGAGAATACTGGGGTGGGGGCCATCTCGCCATCTTATAGCTATGTGGTCCTATCAGGTTGTGGAGGCGGAGTCACAACCCAGAGTGTATGCTGCCATGAAGATGCGACAGGAAAGGAAAATTACGGAAAGGTGAGTATACAAATTTTCCGGTTTCTCAAGTCGTCTTTCAGGGCAGCATCTGAGAGATGTAGCAAGAAATAATTACTAGGGATGGGTCAAAGTCTAGAGCACTTTCCTACTGAAAGTTTGATCCTGACTGGACAGGTGGTCGATGCAGTATTGCCTTACAAAAGGTTTTGAAGCTAGACCATGTCGCTGTTCTTCAAATCTGCTGTGGTGTTGCCCCAGCTCTTTCTGCGACCGAGTAAGCCCAGGCCCTGGTAGAATGAACTGATCCAGCTTAGGGGTGGATGGGGAGGGGCGGAATCAAAGTTTTGTGCTGGATAGGCCAAGGTTACGGCCAGCTTGATCCATATTGCTATTGTGATTTTTTTAAGCCTGTTTTCCTTTGTTAGCCCCTTAACGTAAAACACAACACCGACGATAAGGCAAGAAAAATGAAGTTCAATAGCCGGTGTGGCTCTTCGGTTTGATTCCGAGCATGCGTGGACTTGTGCGTCGGAATTGTGTACACGCGCTCAGAATGTTTGAGTGATCCAGGTGGATGTCAACTAATCCAAATACGGAATAACTCCTATGCCCTGTAGCCTTCTATTTTTCAGAGCTTCTGCCAGAATTTTTGTATATTCTGGGTGAAGTGGAATAAAACGGTATTTCTATATGTGTCAAACACTGTGGAGTTCCTGCAGACTTTGAATACATATCCCCTCTATGTCCAATGAGTGTGTTATTAGTGGTGTTATTGGGTGGGCCACATATAACCTTAAGTCCCCCCCCCCAGAACACAGAGGCTGGTAGATGACATGTGAACCAATACATATATAATACAGTGCCTATGCCGGCATCCCTTCAAACAGTATACACACTGAAGTGGTCAAACACGTCTCGGCAACAAAACTTAAACTCCTTTAGTTTCTTCTATTCCCGGGACCCAAGAGGACCCGAGGGACTTAGAACAGAACATTTTACCCAAACACATATTCTGACTCAGAAGACTCCCAACTTTGCAAATATGTCTGATCATCAGAAAACAAAACATTGATGGATAAACAACATTACATCATCAACACTTCATAACTGACACCCTGGGAATTCAAAAGGTTAATATCCAGAATAGTCATTCTGATTGCTTGTTTCAAACAAATCCTTCCCATCACATTTTAGTACCCCATGGACTCAATATATGCAGCAATGTATTTCTATCCCGGTTATTTAATTTCAGTATCTCTTCAAACATTTTTTCCAAATTTCACCCTTCTGTTACCAAAATCCCTTTATCATTTTTTTAATTTAACCCCAAACTTTTAGGTAAAATATAACATGGGCAACACAATATGAGACAACCTGTTGTGTACATTCTAGCCGCTTCAGCCCCGGAAGATTTTACCCCCTTCCTGACCAGAGCACTTTTTGTGTTTTGGCACTGCGTTGCTTTAACTGACAATTGCGCGGTCGTGCGACATGGCTCCCAAACAAAATTGATGTCCTTTTTTTTACCCTAAATAGAGCTTTCGTTTGGTGGTATTTGATCACCCTTGCGGTTTTTATTTTTTGCGCTATAAACAAAAAAAAAGCGACAATTTTGAAAGAAAACACATTATTTTTTACATTTTGCTATAATAAATATCCCCCAAAAATATATAGAAAAACATGTTTTTTCCTCAGTTTAGGCCGATACGTATTCTTCTACATATTTTGGGGAAAAAAAATCACAATAAGCGCGCATTGATTGGTTTGCGCAAAAGTTACAGCGTTTACAAAATAGGAGTATTTTTATTAATAATTATTTATTTTTTTACTAGTAATGACAGCAATCTGCAATTTTTATCATGACTGCGACATTATGGAGGACACGTCTGACATTTTTGGGACCACTGTCATTTATACAGCAATCAGTGCTATACAAATGCACCGATTCCTGTGTAAATTACACTGGCAGTGAAGGGGTTAGCCACTAGGGGGCAGGGTAGGGGTTAAGTGTGTCCTGGGGCGTGTTTCTAACTGTGGGGGGGCGTGGCTACATGTGATTAATTCAATTGGTATGTGGCGCTACCCTCCCTGGGGAGACCCCGAATAATCAAAATAAGTAAGTATAGATAAAACTGAAATAAAATATAAAACTCAATCTTCTGAATCAATCTTCTAAATAATAATAAATAAAAATATTGAAATATATAACAGCAATGCGAAATAGCAACAGTGCAATTTAGCCTGTAATCTTATGTGCAATAAACAATAGATGTGCAATATTCCTAATAGAGATACTTCAGTCTAAACCATAAAGTGCATAAATAATCAGTAAATATTCAACGCATTAAAAATAAAGTGTAACAATAATAATAAAGTGCAAATATTCAAATTTGTGTATCCAACTCACTTATTAATGTGCTGAATTTTCTTAAAGTGCAATCTGTGACAAATAAAAAATATATATATTCTGAATCCAAAATCCGAATTAAAATAAAGTCTTGATAATTTTCAAATTCTGGAAAAAAACATGAAAAAATGTAATCTATAAGTTTCTTTAAAGTGCCAAGACTCCGTGCAATAGATGTTCAAACAGTGCGAATTCATGCATCCATTGTGATTCGTGCAGTCCGGGGTGCACCCCACTGTTTCCCCCAGCCTCTCACCAATTAGCAGCCCCTACAGGCCTAGTTGTGCTGTATAGTAATGGCCGATGCTCCCAATCGGCCGATCGATCTCTTATGATTGACCTCTCTAAATCGATCCAGAGCGGTAACTCTCAACCAGTATCAACAGGTCCCAATCAAGAGGTGAGATAAAGAAGGGATATGGAGCCCCTTGGCACCCCCCCCCCCTTCTCTTTCTTTTGCTTGCTCTACATACATACACATTATATCAGGGCTTGACAAATTTGCTTGGAATCTAGGAGCCAGCTAAAAAAATTAGGAGCCAGGTTTTTTATTTATTTTTTAACGACCGACAAAACACCCCCCCACCGCGCTCCGGTGCCCTTTACCGCTTACCGTGGCCGCCGGTAACGGTGGAGGCGATCCGGACCTGTCCCTGGCCTGACATGGAGACCAGTGAGGGGAAGATGGCCCCATCTCCAAGTCATTGCAGGGCGGAAGCGACGTCAAATCGCCCTGTCCCGCCGAGCTCGTATGCAGAAGCAAATGCATACTTGAGTAGCGCCTGCATATGAAAACGGTGTTCAAACCACACATGTGAGGTATCGCCGTGATCGGTAGAGCGAGAGCAATAATTATAGCCCTAGACCTCCTCTGCAACTCAAAACATGCAAATTGTAGAATTTTTTTTAAACGTCGCCTATGGAGATTTTAAAGGGTAAAAGTTTGTTGCCATTCCACAAGCGGCGCAATTTTGAAGCGTGACACGTTGGGTATCAATTTACTCGGGGTAACATTATCTTTCACAATATAAAAAAAAATTGGGCTAACTTTACTGTTGTCTTATTTTTTAATTAAAAAATGTATTTTTTCCCCAAAAAAGTGCGCTTGTAAGACCGCTGCGCAAATACGGTGTAACAGAAAGTATTGCAATGACTGCCATTTTATTCTCTAGGGTGTTAGAATAAAAAATATATATAATGTTTGGGGGTTCTAAGTAAAGGGAAGGAGATGGGAAGGAAAACAGGCAGGGGAAGCTCCATTAGCATAGGACGTTGTCTTGTCATATCAACGACCACCACAAGAGGGTGCCATATGCAAGAATTAACCATAGGACTGTAGAAGGCCACAAAGCCGCGGCCTCAATTACTGGCATGTCCCAATGCAATTGCGCCGGAGGGAGGGTGGGAGGCGGTGTCAAACGGAGATACCCCAGCTATGCCGCCCCAGGCGCCAGGTCACTAATTCTAGTCGCACATGCGACCTGGCGCCCAAGGTTTGTCGAGCCCTGCATAATATATATATATATATATATATATATATATATATATATATATATATATATATATATGCACTTTAGGTATATGGGTTTCTGGAGGAAGACCTTTGGGCTTCCTTGTCTTCTGCCTTCCTCCTTTTTGTTATACAGTTTTTTTTTTTGATTGCCACTTGATTGTCACTTGAATTCCACAATGTTGTTATACTATTCACACTAGCAACATTAATAACAAAGGTTGGTTATAAATATTAGGAGTGGAGGAGAGTGAATGCACATTAGATTGAATGTTTAGATTGACACAAGAATGAGAGTTAAGGTGCTAATGAGGCTCCCTTACTGTTTACGCTGTTTACGCTTAGCACACAAAATTGCTTGATTATTGGCTTGGTATGTTAGGTGGAGAAGGAGTGGGAACGTCACGGGTAAACCCCCTATGGGAAACCCAGATGGCAGTGGTGGGAGACATGGGGGGGGGGGGGTGGAGTGGGTAGTAAGGGTAGGGGGTAAAGGATACACACCACAAATTCTAATACTAACATCAGTACAACTTAAGTTAAAAAAAAAAAGACAGGAGGATGGGGTATGAGGAGGAGGCGCCCGGGGTGCAGGGGAGAAACTGGACTACTGGATGGATCAGGCTACTGTTTTTCCATCAGCTTACTTGTTTTTCTTCTGTTCCATTCTTATATTACTTTTATACGTCTTCATGCAAGATAAGACGTTTAGTATAATTTCTTGAAATGTCCGTGGTTCGGGGGATCCAATAAAAAGAGCCACAGTTCTGTCTGCACTGGAGGGGAAAGGACCTGGACTGCTCTGCCTGCAGGAGACACACCTGACCAAAGACACTATTTCGCAGCTTCGTAATCAGAAACTCCAGGCCCAATATCACTCTGTCCACTCCTCGTATTCAAGGGGGGTGGAATTAGTGATTGGGAGGGAAGTGGTGTTCTCCTGCTGGAAGAGCTGTATTGATACACAAGGCCGTTATGTGTTCTTGTTTTGCTCAATCGAGAATAAACCATATGTATTAGCAAACATCTATACCCCCCCCCCCCCCCATTTAAATTTGAGGTTCTACAAGACCTGGTGAAATTCACATAGGACAAAGTTGGAACCCCAATCATTGTGGTTGGGGCCTAGATAAGGGCTTAGATAGATTTCCACCAGGGAATAGACCCAATGGAATAGGTGAGGGGCGATTATCTCGATTTTTACACGAAATAGGGCTGAGTGATATATGGCGAACTCAGCACCCGCAGGAATGACAGTACTCCTGTTTTTCAAGCTCTCACCTCTCCCTCTCTAGAACTGACATGGCCTTAGTTAACAGAGAAGCATCAGCACTTGTAAGGAACATAGAATATGGTCCAAGGGGGGTCTCCGACCACTCTCCAGTTACCCTGACCATAAATATGGGGGGTAAAGTCCATTCAAGAGAATGGAAAATGAATCCATGCTGGTTGGAACTGACTGACAGTTCTGGAGAAGTGGTGGACAAATTAAATGAATTTATTCAAATAAATGCAGGCACGGCATCAGTTGGAGTGGTCTGGGACTCCTTGAAGGCCTACCTTAGAGGCCTGCTGATCCAACAGGTGGCAAGAGTTAAGGGGAAATCTAGAGAGTGGGAAAGGGTAATCAGAAAGGAGGTGATGCTTGCTGAAAGGCGGTATGTAGAAGATCCTACCCCAGAAAGACAGAGAGATTGGCTAGATAAACAACAAGCTTTTAAAATGACTACTATTAGAAAGAAAGAGAACAGAAGAATATTCCAGAGACAGTGCCAATTTGGGGAAGGACAGAAAGTCGGCGGTATGCTGTCCCTACTGATTTGTTCTAATACTTCCCCCTCTGCTGTCTTGGCGGTCAGAACTCCAAATGGGACTATCTCCACCTACACTGCAGAGATATTATATATATTTAGTGAATTTTAGAGCTCCCTCTATAACTCCAATAGGGGAGATGAAAGGGAAGAAATAGACGATCTCCTCCAGGGACTATCAACCCCAACCTTAACAAAAAAGGAGAAAATGGAGATGGATGCTCCAGTGACCTTGGAGGAAGTGCGGCAAGCAGGAGCCGGGATGCCCAACCAAAAGTCCCCAGGCCCGGATGGGCTTCCTATAGAAATGTATAAACGATATGGAGAGGTACTGCTCCCGGAGCTACTAAAGACACTGGGATGGGCACTATCCATGGGGAGACTCCCCACCTCAATGTCGGAAGCTACCATTGTGCTAATCCATGAGGGGAAAGACCAATTGGAACCCTCTTCTTATTACCCCATCTCATTACTATGCACAGACATAAAAATCTTGGCTAGAGTACTAGCAACCCATCTAAATAAACATATTCAAAATCTTATATACCCGGACCAGTCAGGGTTCATCCCTAACAAGTCAACCAGTGTCAATATCAGGAGAGTTCTCCTAAACATGCAGATACCAACAGATAACGGGGGCTCCAGGGCCATATTGGCCCTGGATGCAGCCAAGGCTTTTGATAGCCTGGAATGGGATTACCTATGGAGAGTGCTTGAGAGATTTGGCTTTGGTCCCTCCTTTATCAGATGGGTGAAAATACTTTACACTGAATCATGTGCAAAAATAAAGATAATGAATATTCCAACCTTTTCCAGTTGGAGAGAGGGACGAGACAGGGTTGCCCCCTGTCCCCCTTACTATTCGCCCTTGCAATAGAACCACTGGCAATAATGACTAGGTTGAGGCTAGGTATACAGGGATTTCAGAGGCTGATGCCAGAAGAGAGGATTGCACTGTTCGCAGATGATGTCCCTTTTTTTCTTGGAGATACTCAAGCGACATTAAATGCAGTGATAGAATTATTATAATTTTGGGTTTAATGCCTATTATTATAATTTTTGTTTTAATGCTCATTATAACTGTTATCGTTATTCGGGTTTATTGATTTAATGAGTACTTAGATGTGATATGTGCATATGCTGGTAGGGATAGGTACGTCAATACATTGACTACATTATTGTTGGAAGAAATAGATAGCTTTCAGATTATCCCATGGAGGTTTTCATTATTTTATTTATTTTTTGTGGTCCTCTGGGGTTATTTTTAAGATACTGCTCCCCCGATATTAGCTTGGTTCAGAGTATAATTAGTACAACTAGTATTGTAATGAGTGAGTGTATTCTACATATAGCCATAATAAATTAGACTAGGACAATGCGTATTACAAGGAGTTGGTGTATTCTACATAGGGTCATAATGAATCAGAATAATGTGACTATTAGGGTGCAATCTTATATACAAGCTTTTTTTTTTATGTTTTCTTAACATATGGATTTTTTTGATTTTTTATATATATTTTTTTATATTTTTTATATATATCATTTTAATATTGGTTTTATATATGAATTTGATCACATGCGTTTTATGCATATTGCTACACATATTTATGGATTATATTTATGGACTGTATTGAAATACATTTTCTATCTTTGATTGAATTTTTAGATATAGGAGTCCATATGGCCACACACGGGAAATAGTGAATAGAAGTATGGTCAAAATGTTTAAAAATTCCAGTGTGTGTGGACATAGAAATTATGAAACATCGACATTTTCAGTATATACAATGCGGATCAATCAGTGGATGGTGTATACCCTGATCCCAGTAGCGCAAGATCGTTCCCGTGTTTGGCTTGTTGGTAAACAATGATTAAGTGGTCATTAATGCTCCTGTTCTGGGATTGATGTCCGCTGATGACACTAGGGGTCGACCAGTATAGTTGGTTTACCAAAAAGGTGACAATTGGTATATTATTATTTTACAGTGCTTAACTGTAGGTTAAACAGTGGGGCGATGCTTATTGGCTACTCAATGCACCCGGTTGGCTGAGATGGCCGTGGAGCGCATATAAGAATAGACTTCAGGTTGGTGAGTCACGCCCTCAGACGAAGTTGGAAATTACGAAACGCGTCACAGTCGTGACCCACCGGAAGTAACGCCTGCGCCTCACAAGACGATCCAACTAATCAGACGTGAAGGAATACTTCCTGTGTTGTCACACGGACGGCTATTCCTAGGGTTCAGTTCCGGCGGACGATCCGATATACAGGCACAGTGCACTTTGTATATTACATGCTCTATGATATATTTTTATTTGGTATGCATATTTTAAAAAGGGTGATTGGGGCAATATTAATAAAATTATTTAAACCGGGATCACACTATGTGGACATTGTTGTTTTTCATATATTCCTCAGAGCCATACTAATCCTGGCATCTAGTGGTCGGAGAAAGAAAGTTGGAGGCAAAAAAAAATTAAAAAAAGAAAAATGGAAAAAATTGTAAAAAAATTATAAAGAGAAACAAATAAACGGCTGTAATTTTTCAAAGAAAAAAAAAGTGGGACCAAATTAGTGCAGGGACTACATTGAAGTCGCTGAGATTTGAAGTTGCACAGATATGAACAGTTCTCATTGGAAATCATGGGGTACGACTTGTCACGCAACTTTTCAATCCCAGATTGCATGAAAAGTTGCACTAGTGGAAACCTAGCCTGAACCCTGGTGCAGACTATCACTCATCTCTAGTCCTACTGCAGAATAGGAATCATGTTAGCTTTATGTTGTAGAATAACTTACCTTTGTTAATATATGTAGATAATGAATGATCAAAATCAATACAGCCAAAATAATTTTTGGTTTATTTTATTTATATGATATCAAAAAATAGTATTAGATACATTAACAACAGTATAGCATAGCATTAAAAAAACTCAATACCTCTACAGGCTTTAGACAAAACACTAAGAGCAGAAATATATATATTTAAAGAACTTATCAATGCAGTTAGTAAATAGCGTCCAATTGCCATGCTACTTCACCAACCGATGAAAGGAAGTATGAAGCAAATTGCTTGCGAACTCTGGTACCATCGCTGGATCCCCTAGTAGCACCGAGGTGTGCACTTTCCATGTCATGCATAAGGGAGTACCCATCACGTAGCCAAACATAATTGTGGAGCACGCATGCTGCTTTGACAGCAGTAATTGCGTTTTCAAGGTTTAACGCAATAGGTGTGTGTAACAAATGCCATTTATTGGCAAGAATTCCAAAACTGCACTCAGCCACCCTTATTTCCCTTGTTAGACAATAGTTAACCACTTAAGCCCCGGACCAAATTTACAGCCAAAGAACCAGGCCCCCTTTTTGCGATTCGGCAGTGCATTGCTTTAACTGACAATTGCGCAGTCGTGCGACGGGGCTCACGAACAAAATTGGCGTCCTTTTTTTCCCCACAAATAGAGGTTTTTTTTGGTGGTATTTGATCAACTCTGCAGTTATTTTTTGCGCTATAAACAAAAATAGCAAAAAATTTTTAAAAAATTCTATATTTTTTACTTTTTGCTATAATAACAATAAATAACTTTTTTCCTCAGTTTAGGCCGATACATATTCTTCTACATATGTTTGGTAAAAAAAAAAAAAAAAAAAAAAATTAAATCGCAATTAGCGATTGATTGGTTTGCGCAAAAGTTAGAGCGTTTACAAAATAGGAGATAGTTTTATAGCATTTTTATAAAAAAAATTTTACTAGTAATGGCGGCCATCAGTTTATTGTGACTGCTACATTATGGCGGACACATTGGAACATTTTGGGACCATTGTCATTTATACAGCAATCAGTGCTATTTAAATGCACTGATTCCTGTGTAAATTACACTGGCAGGGAAGGAGTTAATAATTAGGGGGCGGGGATGATGTGTGTGTTTTTTTAATGTTGGGGGTGTGGCTTGGCATGTGATTTCACTGATCGTCTTTCCCTATAATAGGGAACAGACGATCAGTGACAGCCACACTAGGAAGCACAGGGAGAGGTTTGTTTACACATACTTCTCCTCGTTCTTCAGCTCTGTGACCCGATCACGGGACACCAGCGGCGATCAGGTCCACGGGTCCCGCGGCCATGGAGCTCAGGATGGGCACTTAAAGAGCGTACGTTGATGTGCCCAGCCGTGACATTCTGCCGACGTAAATGTGCAGGAGGCGGGCGGTCCTTAAGACTTTCTTAGGTGTACTAAGATTTCTGTTGGAGTAAGGCCTCATTAGATGTTCCCCCAAAGCAAAAGCCTCATCTGCGATGAATACATAAGGTAGTGTGGGTTCAGTTGTGTCAGGAAGTGGACAGTTCTCAGGAAAATCTAGCCAATTATTTCGTAGCCTTTAAACAAAAGAGGAATTTGAAAAAATACGTGAATGGCAGCTACTTCCACAGGATCCTATATTTATATAGGTGAAGCAGTAGTTTGCCACGGCAAGCAGTACGAAGGAGCAATATTTTTTGTAATTGAAGAACATACTACCGCTACCAACAGGCTTAATGACATGTATGTGCTTCCCATCTATAGCTCCAATCCAATTCGAGAAATTGCACCGGTTCCTGTACTACGTCAAGGCGACTTCTAGCTGACTTGTACCCATAGGTTTCAATGGAAGTTGCTTGCACGTCCATCTTAATTTATGTGATTTTGATCCGACATTACACGTAGATTACCCAGGAAGTTGCCTTGAAGTTGGAGGCAACTCCGAGGCAATTTGAAAAAGCTTTGTGCGGCAAAACCACACCACTTTTCGTGCCTTTTTTAAATTAATGGCACCCAAACAAACATGGCACATTTTACCAGTGATGTGGAATCGTGGGCAGAATTGCCGCAATCCCAACACACTAGATGTAAATGGGGCCTAAGGGCAAAACTTTTTTTTTTGGATAGAATAGGGGAGGATTGTAACCCCTGTGAGTTTTTTTCCCACCATCTGTCTCAGGCTGGGGAGATTTCCTGTCACTTAGCCAAACAAAGTAAATAGAGAGGATGAATGTCTCCCTAAAGCCTAGTACAGACAATCAGAAAAGCGGAAGAAAAATACAGCTTTCGGATTGACCGTATGATAATCTGATCGTTAGCTTTGGAGAGCCAATCACAACAGCTCATCCGAAATTATCCGAAGGGACAAAAACACAAACATTTTTCTCATACAATACCAGAACAATTTCAGTTTAAAGTGATTGTAAGGGTTTTTTTTTTTTTTTTTTTTTTTTTTTAATGGGAAGAATGGTTGAAAACAGACAGCATGTCAGTTTTCATCTGATCTGCTGGAGGATGTCAAACGTATCGCCATCCATCTGTTTTGAGCGGATCTTGACGGATTGGATGGCAGGTGGGTGTCAGCCAACATCTTCCTGCTCATTACAAGTCAATGGGTAGCCCACTCAGATCCGCTTAAAAAAAAAAAAAAAAATACAAGCAGATCTGAGCAGGTCTATCCTGTGAAAGGGGCCTTATGGGTACACACAATAAAAAAAAAAAAAAAAAAAAAAAAACACTAACATGGGTTCTAATCCCTCTCCATTCTATCCAATACTAATAAAGAAGTGCTGCCATTAGCTGTAGTTGAACGAGTCAGTGGAAGTTCCCACCTCATGGACCACCATAAGAGGGAAGAGCCTTGCTCCAACACACAGACATGAGAGGAGAGTGCTGGGAGACCGTTAGTTCCAGTACATGAGGTAGGCCCGAGTCCTGGGACAGAACACCAACATTTACCTGCGAAGTACCCGCAGGACGGAGACGCCACGACAAGTATAGAGTGAGCTCCAGACATCTCATGTCTCCCTCGAGGTCTCCCGGGAATGATCGGTGTGGTGGGGAACAGCTGTGATCACCGATCTCCTTTGTATTGATTTTTAGCTGAAGACCACTTCTTCTTCTATTCCTCCCGCGGCTGTCAGCTAAAAAGCTATACAGGGAGATCGGAGATCACAGCTGTCCTTTCTGCTGCGCACCGATCATTCCCAGCTGGTCTGTCTGTTCCTCCCCCGGCCCCCACCATGTCCTTCTCCACCCCCATTCTCCTCCGGCCCCCTCCATGTCCTTCTCCATCCCCCTCCCCTCCTCTCTCACTGGCTGGGGGGGGGGGACTAGTAATTGGACAGTGAGCGAGTTCGCTCCTGTGATTACTTGCTCAGTTTGTGAATGAATGAACAGGAGCCTGTCTCCTGTTCATTCATCTTTAGTGCTGAGAAAGAGATTGGGGAAACTGTGTCCTCGGTGCCTTTGTCTGTCTCAAATGGGACATCTCACCAAAGCCCCCAAAAAATATAATAAAAAATGAAAAAGTGTGAAAAAATAAAATAAACTACTGACACCACTCTCCCATGCCCTACCAACACTGTCCACTGCCCCAACCCCCTCTCCTCAAAAAGCATTGTTAAAAACAAATTAACCACTTGCCAACCAGCCCATAGACGAATGACGGCTACAGGGAGGTTGCATAACTCTGGGAGGGCATACAGCGACGTCCTCCCAGAATCCCGCACTTGCGTGTCCCCCTGGGGCACACACACAAGAACATCTGTGACCACCAGGTCCGCATCCAGGAAAACGGCTGCTGATAGCATCCGTTTACCACGTGATCGTTCAGTCAAATGACAGAGCGATCACATGTAAACAAACCAGCGTGATATCCGGTTCCTCTCTCCCCTCTCCGCCCAGTGTGAGCAGAGAGGGAAGAGATTGGTGGCAGCAGCACTGTGGGCTGGATGTCAGAGCCACATCCATCCATCCATCCATCCATCCATGCTCAGCCATAATCTAATACCCTGCCTCTGTATGTGGCCAGGCTGTGGAAGTCTCACACGTGTATCACCGTACTCAGGAGGAGTAGGAGAATCTATTTTGGGGTGTCATTTTTGGTATTTACACGCTATGTGACAACTTTGTGTAAAAAAAAAAAAAAAAAAAAAAAAAAAAAAAAAGGGTTTAACCTTTTCCCGCCCGCCGGCCTTCATATGACGTCCTTGACTTTGTGTGGGGATATCTGAATGATGCCTGCAACTACAGGCATCGTTCAGATATCAGTTTTCAGCTGGCGATTCCCTACACCATAAAAATGATCATAGCGGCTGTTCCACTGCTTGATCGTTCTTACGGTAGATGAGAGGGGACGACCCTCCTCCCGCTGCCCTCCAGTGCTTCTACCGACTCACCGATATGATCGAAGCCAGGATGGGCTTTTTTTTTATTTCAGGCTTCCCAGCCTAGAGGTGAGATGTGGGGTCTTATTGACCTCATATCTCACTGTAAAGAGGACCTGTCATGCCATAGTCCTATTACAAGGGATGTTTACATTCTTTGTAATAGGAATAAAAAAAAGTGATCAAAAAATATATTTTTGGGGAAAAAAAAGGGAGGGGCGGGTGCTGTGTCAGTCGGTAAATTACAGAGAAAAGGATTTTACGGTGAGTACAAAAATCCTATTCTCTCTTATATTCACCGACCGACACAGCTCCTCTCTGTAACAAAATGGGACATCCCCAAGCAGTGCCAAACGAGGGGTGGGAAAAACAGCATAAAAACCTTCATCCACCATGGTAGGTGGGAACTAGTGAAACTAAACCCACAAAAAACAGCAGTGCATCTTCAACAGGAGTGATCCCCAAGACCGCAGCCAACTGCGGAAGTAATGCAACAGTGCATAAACATAACAGTACTGCGTTTTTTCGAAAAAAACTGGAAAAAATAAAATCGGTTGCATATTCAATTGCAACTACATGGCCGCCTGCAAAACTTTATGGCCAAAACAGGCATCAGCCGATGCACTGATGTCTACCTGGTAAAACTTGGTAAACGTATGGACAGATGACCAGGCCGCCGCCTTACACACCTGAGCGACCGACGCTTGGTGTCGGAAGGCCCAAGACTTTCCGATTGCCCTTCTGGAGTGGGCTGTGACCGGAAAGGGGGGCACCTGCCCCTTCGAGGCATAGGCTTGTACTACAATCTGTCTGATCCACCTGGAAATGGTGGCCGACGAGACCGCCATGCCTTTCTTGGGACCAGCTACCAAAACAAACAATGAGTCTGACTTCCGAAAGGGAGCCGTGGCAGACAAATACACCTTCAGGGCCCTAACCACGTCCAAAGCGTAAAGGGCCACCACGATGGTAATACAATGTCCAATGTCCATATTGATATGAAGAGGCCAAGGCCACCTTCGATAGAAAGGACGGTTGCGGACGCAACCCCACCTTATCCCTGTGGATAACCATATAGGGCGACTTGCAGGACAAGGCCGCCAATTCCGAAACCCTCCTGGCCAAGGTGATGGCCACGAGAAAGACCACTTTCTGGGAAAGAGTCAAAAGGGGAATCTCCCTGAGATTCTCAAACGGCGGTTTTTGAAGCGCCAACACCGGGTTCAAATCCCATGGGGGTAGCGGTGGACGCACCAAAGGGACTACGTTTTGTACCCCCTGAACGAAGGTGCTCACTAAGGAGTGCGATGCCAGGGGTCGTTGGAAAAAGACAGGTAAGGCTGAGATTTGCCCTTTGATGGTGCTTAATGCCAATCTCGGGTCCACTCCCTGCTGGAGAAACAGCAGGATATGGAAAAGGATCGCGGATGCCATGCTTTCTCCTCACACATGGAGATGTAGGCCTTCAAGATACAATGGTATATCTCCCGAAGAAGATTTCCGTGCCCTCAACATAATTGGAATCATCGAGTCCGACAGACCCCGGTTCCTCAACACCTGGCTCTCAATGGCCATGCCGTTAAAGCCAGCGATGGTAAAGCAGGATGGAAAATTGGACCTCGAGATAGGAGGTCCTCTCGCAACGGCAGTCACCAGGGCGCGTCTGCCACCAGACGCACCAGGTCTGCGTACCAAGGACAATGAGGCCAATCTGGGGCAACCAGTATTACTGGGATCCCCTCGGCTTCCACTCTGCGAAGCAGACATGGCAACAGTTTCAGTGGAGGAAAAGCATAAATCAGCTGGTACTGATCCCCACGGAGCCATCAGCGCGTCTGCCCACGTATCTCTTGTCTTGCACACAAATCTTGGCACCTTCCGATTGAGACGGTAGGCCAGTAGATCCACATCTGGTGTTCCCCACTTCAGGCACAGCAGCTTGAATTTCTCCAAATGCAAAGCCCATTCTCCTGGGTCCAGCATCTGTCGACTCAGATAGTCCGCCTGCCAGTTCTCCACCCCCAGGATGTAAATGGCCGACAGGGCCGGTACGTGTCGCTCTGCCCACCGAAGTATGTGATCGACCTCCCGAGCAGCGGCTGAGCTTCTTGTTCCCCTTGGTGATTTATGTATGCCACAACCGTGGCGTTGTCAGACTGTATCCCGATTGGACGCCCTTGAAGACTCACCGACCATGTGTGGAGACACAACCTGATCACTCTCAATTTGAGCAGATTGATCAGCAACTCGGATTCTTTCGTCGACCAGAGGCCGTGAGCTGACTGAATCCCCATCACTCCACCCCAGCCGGATAGACTGGCGTCCGTAGTGATCACCGTCCATTTCAGAGGAAGGAATGATTTTCTGGACTGAATCACCGGGAACCTCAACCACCAGATCAGAGAGTCCCTGACTGGCTCACCTGGATCTGTCGATCTAGGGAAAACTGAGATTTGTCCCATTTTAACAAGATCTCCTTCTGCAGCACTCTGGTGTGGAACTGGGCGTAGGGTACTGCCTAGAAGGAGGCTACCATGAGTCCCAGTACTCGCATGCAAAACGGGAGCGACGACCACTTACGGTTCATCAGTAGTTTGACCGCGGATCTGAGAGTCTGCAATTTGTCTGAAGGGAGAAAAACTCTCGCTTTCCTGGAGTCCAACAGCAAACCTAGGTACTCCAGATGCTGGGTCGGTACAATCACTGACTTCTTTATGTTCAACGGCCACCCAAATTCTTGCAGGGTCTGCATGGTGATCGCCACATTCTCCTCTAATTCTGAGGGGGAAGATGCTCTCAGGAGGAGATTGTCCAGGTAGCCCACAATCGCGATCCCACGTTGTCTCAGCAACGCCAATACTGGAACCAGAACTTTGGTAAAGACTCGGGGGGAGCTGATGCCAGACCAAAAGGAAGAGCCACAAATTGTTAATGGGCTTCCCCGACTGCAAAAACGCAGAAATTTTTGATGCCGAAGGCACATGGGTATGTACAGGTACGCATCCTAGATGTCTAAGGACGTCAGGGAGTCCCCTTGATGGAGCGCAGCGACTACTGAGCGAACTGATTCCATTCTGAATCTCTGCACTTTTATAAAGTGATTGAGGGCTTTCAAGTCCAAGATCGGACGTACCCCTTCCTTCCTGGGAACCACAAACAGATTTGAGTAGAATCCCTGGAAGCGTTCCGAGTCCGGAACTGGTACAATCACCCCACGATTCAGTAAATCCCTTACCGTCCCCAACAGGGCCTCCCGGCGAACCGGGGATACGGGTATGCTGGAGGGGAAGAATCTGTTTGACGGCCAAGAGAGAAACTATCTTGTAGCCTGTGGAAATCAGATCGCAGACCCATTGGTCGGATAACCAGGGAGGACCACCGGGCTGCAAACTCCCGAAGGCGACCCCCCACCCGAGACATGGGTGGGGGCAAACCTTCATGCGGTAGCCCTTTTATTCACAGGCTTGCGGTTCCAGGGACGTTTTTGACCATCCATGGGCATCCTGACGGGCTGGGGACGTTTCGTCGAAGCTCCGGGCGTACAAAAAAGCCGCTTGTGAGCGGAAACAGTGGGCCCTTGCCTACGGCGTGGCTCCTTAGCTTTCCTGGCCTGTGGGAGTAGTGTACTCTTACCACCAGTGGCATTTTTAATAATGTCATCCAACGAGGCTCCAAAGAGACGGTTGCCAAGGAAAGGAAGGTCCGTCAGGGCTTTTTTGGATGCCTGGTCAGCAGACCAGCATTTTAGCCAAATCAGGCACGTCAGCACCACAGCTGACACTGAAGCCCTGGATAATAGAGGGAGAGTATCCAGGGCCGTGTCACAGACATACTTAAGGCCTTGCACTAGTTGATCTGCTAGTTCCATGCAGACAGGGGAGGCCTGTTGCTCTCCCAATTCACGGTGCAAACGTTTTGCCCACTCAGTCAGTGTTTGCGACACCAGTGCAGATGCCAGTACAGGTCGCACAACTGACCCCACGACCGTAAACAAGGAATGAGCCACCGCCTCGGCCTTCCTATCTGTGGGATCCTTGAATGCAAGAGAGTCCCCTCAACCGGGATCGTGGTCACTTTATTTAACCAGGATACTGGGGGGGTCCACGACCAGAAAAGCCGACCGTTTAAGAAGGCTTTCCTCAAAGGGGTAACGCACCGCCATGTATTTGGGGACCAAAAAGGTCCGTTGTGAGCGACCCCATTCCTTGTAAATGAACTTGTCAAAATAAGTCAGATACGGAATACCTTAGGTGAACGTGCTGGCTTGCGGGACCCAAAAGGGACAGGTACAACAGCTGTGATAAGTGCTCCAACAAGCGCTTTGTCGCACATGGACCCGGACGGGGACTTATCCTCACTGTCCGAACGGTCCTGGTCAGCGTCATCTGACAAGACAAAGCAGGGGTCACCGGCCTCAGCAGGACCCAAGTCTGCGTCAGAGCTCTCCCGAGAGGAGGGGGGGCAGGGGCCGCTTTTTAGCACTTTTCTTCCTACACACCGCCTCTATCTTGGCAACTAACGAATTAGGGACCGCCGTCAGGGTGTCCATAGGGACTGCGCAGTCCGCAGGTGACCCAGTTGCAATTGCCTGGATTTCGGGGGAAGAAACACCAGTTTCTGAAGCCATGATGACCCTACCCTATCTGTCACCCGAAGAAGACTTAGGACAGTGGCAGTCCCACCCTCCTTGCTGCCGCTGACTGAGGGGTTCTAAACCGCCAGACTCACCACCCTGAGGAGTTCTGCGCTGTTTTACAGCAGTGCCTGTAGATCCCTAGCGCTCCCAGATGCAGAGGGTCCAAAGCTGTGTTGGTGGCAGTCCATCAGCACGATCAGTGAAAGTGTCCAGATTACACAGAAAGCCTCCCAATCACTCTGTGATGACAAAACAGGAAGCTGAGGGCACAGGAGCTGCTGCTGCTAGAGCACAAAAAAAACATGGTCCGGCTTCAAGAAAATGGCCGCCAGTGTTCTGAATAGGGAATCACCGGGAAAATGGATGCCTGAAGCCCAGAAGCATGCTATCCCTTGCCCACACTGAAAATGGCCACCAGCCAGCTCCATGAGAGGCAGAAAGAAAACATGTGGCAGACACAGCGCTGCACCAACACAGGGGCAAACCTCACAGGCACCCTCCAGGATTAAGGCACACAGGACCCAGGCACCCCAACACAGCCAGAACCCAGGTGAGAGCCCAGGACACACACACACACACCGCTCAGTACATGTGCAGCCCCCCTCCCCCCGTGAGGGGGGAAAGGAGGGGAGTTAAGGACAGGGGAGAGAAGAGAGTGGGGCCCCTGAATCGACCTCCCAGGGAATGCCCAGCTGCTCAAACCTGCCGAGACAGGGAGAGCTGTACTTACCAATCCTGAAGAGCTGGGAGACATTCCATTGTAGCCAACTCCTGATCAGTACAGGGAAGTCTACTGGCCCAGCATACTGTGACGCAGACATCAGTAGCCCGGTCATATGTATGCACCGGAGCATAAAAGCTCACGACCACCTCTGGAGCTGAGGTATGTCGTGGCCTGCCGAGCCATAGCTGTGACCTGCACACGCTCGCTCGATGGCCGGAAGTGGGGAGACTACAATGATAAGTGAACCAGCCTGTCACCCAGCCGGCTGTTGATAGAAGATCACAGGATCATTCATCTTGCGCAAAAAGCCAAGCTTCTGTATAAAAATAAAAAAAAACAGGGACCTATGGGCCCGCAGGGTTCCTAGGTGTATCTCCTTCACTAGGCAACATAAAACTGAGGCTGCTAGGGCAGACTGTGGGGATTGTAGCCTAGGGACCGCCCCCTGGGAGAACTAAAAGTTCTGAAACAACTCTGCCTAGTAATCTCCAGTGATAGGGCTAACGGCCCATTTTGTTACAGAGAGGAGCTGTGTCGGTCGGTGAATAAGAGAATTTTTTTTTAAATTGCCCCTGTCCCCGTGTGCTCGCGTGCAGAAAAACGCATACGCAAGTCCCGCCCACATATGAAAACAGTGTTCAAACCACACATGTGAGGTATCGCTGCGAACGTTAGAGCGAGAGCAATAATTTTGGCTCTAGACCTCCTCTGTAACTCAAAACATGTAACCAGTAAAAAAAATTTAAAAAGTACGCGTCGCCTATGGGGATTTTTAATTAGCGAAGTTTGGCGCCATTTCACGAGTGTGTGCAATTTTGAAGGGTGACATTTTCTGTATCTATTTACTCGGCGTAACTTCATATTTCACATTATGCAAAAACTTTTGGCTAACTTTGTTTTTTTTTTAAAGCACAAAATAGTTTTTTTTTCCCAAAAAAAACACGTTCGAAAAAATTGCTGCGCAAATACCATACGAGATAAAAAGTTTCAACGACTGCCATTGTATTTTCTGGGGTCTTTGCAAAAAAAAAAAAAAAAAAAAAAGATATGTTTTGGGGTTCTATGTAATTTTCTAGCAAATAAATGATGATTTTTCTACATGTAGGAGAGAAATGTCAGAATTGGCCTTGGTGCTCCAGAAAGCCTGAAGGTGCTCCCTGCATGTTGGGCCTCTGTATGTGGCCACACTGTGTAAGTCTCACACATGTGGTATCGCCATACTCGGGACTAAAAGCAGAATGTGTTTTGGGGTGTAATTTGTGGTATGCATATGCTGTATGTGAGAAATAACCTGATATGAATTTTGTGAAAAAATGAAAAAACAAAAAACTTGATTTTGCAAATTGTGGGAAAAAAAATGCCAACTTTAAAAAACTCACCATGCCTCTTACTAAATACCTTGGAATATCTTCTTTCCAAAAAGGGGTCATTTGTACTTTTCTGGCATGTTAGGGACTCAAGAAATGAGATAGGCCATTGGTACTTCAGGTGTGATCAATTTTCAGATATTGGCACCATAGCTTATGGACTCTATAACTTTCACAAAGACCAAATAATATACCCTAATTTGTACCGTACTTATTTTTACCAAAGATATGTACCAGTATAAATTTTGGCCAAAATTTATGAAGAAAAAATACTAATTTGCAAGATTTTATAACAGAAACAAAGAAAAATTCATTTTTTTTTTTTTACAGAATGTTCTGTCTTTTTTCTTTTATAGCGCAAAAAAAAAAAAAAAAACTGCGGTGATTAAATACCGCCAAAAGAAAGCTCTATTTGTGTGAAAAAAGGACAAACATTTCATATAGGTACAGTGTTGCATGACTGAGTAATTGTCATTCAAAATGTGAGAGCAGCGAATGCTGAAAATTGGTCTGGTTAGGAAAGGGGGTTTAAGCTCCCAGTGGTCAAATTGTCAAAAAAAAAAAAACTACTGAAAACGTCCACATACCACCCACCCCCTTCCCCAGAAACACTGCGAAAAAATATTGAAAAGGTGATTTAAAAAATATTTTGCCGCCGGGGTGGGGGGCGTTTGCGGGCGTGAAGCGCCATCTCCCTTAAATACGTTTCTGCAGGTTGTGATGTCTGGAGCTCCAATACACAAGACTGAGGAGGAGAAGGAACCGGACAGCCCAGAAAGGACACAGCCACTTCTCTCACTGCCGCCTCTACCTGGGACTTCTACTAGAACGACATCCCGGCTTCCCTCACTCTGCGCCAACATCCCACCGTTACCTGCTCTGCACTCTTTCCTGGAACTTTTCATGTGCACGCGCACCTACTCAGACCAAGGAGCGCGAGCAGGCAGGCTTAGCTGAGTGCCGAACGCATCGATGTGAATGCCTGATGCAATCCGTGACAACTAGGAACTGTATGGTCGGCTGTACACACGTGAGCCGGAGAGGAGAAGCTCTGAGGCCGGTAATATAATGAAAGGGCGACTCTCCTTTATTATCTGATCAGAGATGTGACTTGTGTTTTATGTAGTGGGTAGCAGTCTACAGTGATGGAGGGAGGTGGGGGGCTGCTAAGTCCTATGGAGGTACCAGAAGGTACGTCTATCCTGTGATAGGGCCTCCTGCTCTCCATGCTGCTTGTCTGAGGTACTATGGATGTGGTGACAGTTGGTCCAGGCCACATTTCATGAGTATTGGGTGTTGGTGTTGGGAGGCTGAGCACAGGAAGTCCATGATTCCTTAGGACTACAGTTGGAAATAGATCCTCTGATCAGTCCCAGAAGGAAGTCCTGAACTTCAGTGCTGAGGACCAGCAGATACCACAATGTATACTTACCACCAGTGGTGACCATAGGCGTGTGTTATAGGCTTCGACTGTGAGGCTCTTCACTCCATTCTTCATGTATTCCATGAGGTTATATAAACAACTGAATGTCAAAGCTAACAAATCAATCACTTAAAGTGTTTGTTCTCCTCAGACATCAAGAATGAGTAAAGCAAATCCTTCAGTAGTGTGTATTTGCCATAATCCAAAGCACTGAGTGTCATTCTTTCTCTGAATGAGTCTCTTCTTTGTGTGTAAGTCCACAGAATCTGGGGTGATGGTTCCCTGTGAACCTTACTGTGTAAGGGGGGTGTCTATTGCCTCCATTAAAGCAAAATTCCACCCAGAAGTGGAACTTCCGCTCATTTGTCTCCTCTCCCCCTCCAGTGCCACAATTGGAACCTTTCAGGGGGGAGGGGGGACAGGATACCTGTCTTTCACAGGTATCCTAATCCCAGTTCCTGGAGTCCGGACCGCAGCCCATGATGTCGCCATGGGTCTCCCTCCTCCTCTCCTTTTCAGCGAGCCAGTAGGAGAGAGGAGCGGAACCTCGGACTTGTGCAGTAGGGTTCCTGACGTGAAGCCATAAGGCTACACTGCCAGGTTCCCTTACCAGCAATGGCACTCGACAGCTGATGGAAACATCAGCTGTGGGTCGACGTCGCTGGACTTCAGGACAGGTAAGTGTCCTATTATTAAAAGCCGTATGTGTAGCTCCTGGCTTTTAATTTAATATTATTTATTTTTTTGGTGGACCTCCGCTTTCAGGTTCCAAATTAAACTAAGCCCTGTGTTATATTCCGTGCAGTGTGTGACATCATATCCCCCACCCCTTACCTTCTGAAGCTGAGAAAAATCCTTTGATCTGTGTGTTTTGAAGGCTGTGGAGAAGAGAGTGCTGCAGATAAACAGGTACAACTAAGTGCTCATGCACACGGACGTTTTAAAAAACTGGCTGCAAAGCTAGCTCCGACGCCTGGAAAAATCGGCGTTAAAAACTTGATTTTTACCGCGTTTTGCATTGACGTTTTTGCGGGTTTTTTAGCGTTAAGTAGCGTTTTTTAAAGAAACACATCTCTTGGCTATAGCACTCAGAAAACAAAGAAAATATGTTACACGTTTGTGCACGTTTTTGCGCGTTTTTACCCGATTCGCGTTTTTACAGCTCTAGCTCCGCGCCACGGAACGCACTGGTCCTGTTTTTTTTTTTTTTTTTACAGCTTAAAAACGCTTATGCCATTTGCAGCTCAAAAATGCCTAGGTGGGCATGAAGCCATAGACTAACATAGACAGGTGTTTTTAAGCTGCAAAAAACACTCAAAAAAGCGGCTGTAAAAACGTCCGTGTGCATGAGTACTTATAGTGGATCTTCACCCTGTAAACAAAATTTCCCTCCTCTCCACCTCTAGCTACACAAGCCTTTTTTTTTTCCTTGTAAAGTGTACAGCCCTACCCCATCCCCTTGCATATGTAGCGCCACCCCCCGAAGGAGCCGCTTGGTAAATTTGGGTTTTCTGATCTCTGCCTCAACCCCAAGAATGACCTCAGCCCCTCTGGCACAACTGGTTAAATTACTGCAAACACATTTAAAGATGCATGTGGAAAATACTGTTATCCTGGCTGTAGGTTATCACCAAAAAACAGACACACACCTGGTAGTGATAAACAAATTAAATCTATTATCATGGTTTAGAGCATATGGAAGTTTCCAACACTGTTAAACCTTTCTGCAAAGAATTAATACATTAGCAAAGACAACCATCAATACTTAGATTACTGCACTTTTCTAAATGTACAGATGCTGTGAGGGAGGAGAGAAGATCTATCAACTTCTCAGCTCCTTCTGTGCCATAAACACCATTGCAACTAACAATACACAAATAATAAATGTGTTAACGGGTACAGTAAGCACAGTTCTGTAATGTTACAGGTCCTGAGTTGAAGGGTACTAGTGTCTTCTGCTAAAAGAGTAGGTTTAATCAATCAAAAGTGAGACAGTAATCCTCTAGGAAATCCTGCTAGGTAGTGGTTTGTAAGAACAGAATGGCTAAGTGGCAGCTCCAAACAAGCCTCCTCTGACAGTAGAAAGGGGAATAGATGTCTGCATGCAGTGTCTGTACTGTGCTAATAAAGATGTTGGATTTACACCCCCTCACCAATCCTCTGGTTGATGACACAATGGAAGTCCCAAATGGTGGCTCAGGCTCCTGGCAATGTTTTAAGGCACTTGATCACCTCCTGTCGGCCGATCAGGATAGCTAGTATCTTAACTGGCAGGGTGATGGGACAATGGCCAACAGGACACCTGGATGGGTCTTGTGATCCCTGAAGCGGTGTGGGTTGTCTCTGCAGGGCTAGATGGTGCTGAGTTGCTGAGCAGGGTCCCTGGGCTGAACGGTGCAGGACCGTGTGGGTGACACTGTTCCTTTTCTCCTTTTATCCCCAGTCTCTTGGCAGCACTCTCAGGAAAAGCGTGTCTCTTTCTCCCTCTCTCTCTCAGATGCTGGTAGACAGTGTGTGTCTCTCTGATGCCGTGTACACACGACCGGACCTTCCGGCAGACTAGGTTCGGCGGTCTTACCGACGGACTTTCGGCTGAGCTGACGACTTTCCAAACAAACGGAATTGGTGATACATGAACGGACTAAGTCCGTTCGAAAGTCTGTTAGTTTTGAACGTGGTGACGTAAGACGGTACTAAAAAAGGAAGTAAAATATCCAGTAGCCAATAGCTTCCCTTGCGTCGTATTGGTTCATCGACCAGCATACAGACAAACGGTTTTCCCAATAGGAATTGAGTACGTCGGACAGATTTGAAACATGTTCTATTTCTAGATCCGTCTGATTTTTTTTTTTTTTTAAAGAAAAACGATCGGATTAGCCCACACACACACACGATCGGATTGTCCGGACTAATTCCGTTTGGACCTAGTCTGCCGGAAAGTCTGGTCGTGTGTATGCGGGCATTAGGTGGAGTCCCACCACACAGTCCCGTCGCCTCACCACTCCTATCCTCTGTCTAACTCTCCCTGGTAATCTCAAGAGAAATGTGGCTTTCTCACCCTCTGGGTCACACGGTCCATGGTGTCAGCGTGTGTCTCTCCTCTCAATCAGATGCTGGACAACTCTCCTCAGACAGCCCCCCTTAGATCTTCTGTCAGCACTCTCTCTATAGTGCTGTGTGGAAAACCTGTCTCTCGTTCAATCATCTCAGCACTTCCCTCTCTTCAGTCTACTGTCAGCACTCTCTCTGTAGTGATGTGTGTGAAAAACCTGTCTCTCACCCTCATTTACCTCATTTACCTCATCACTTCCTGAAAACTCCCCTTTTTCCCAGTGTGCTTTGTGTCTCTTGAGTTTTCTGGAAGGACAAGTCAGAATCTGTCTCCATCTTGTGGCCAAAAGCAGAAATTGCATTACAACATGCCTGCTACATACTCCCCCCACCAAAGAACCTTTGGTCCCCAAAAGAAGGACAGAGTCTATCAACATATAATGTCCACATCCGTTCCATTGTATTTTTGAAAGCATGTGAGGCAAAAACAGGTTAGTACATGTAAGAAAACAAGCAATTGGTATGCACGAATGAACCTGGCAAGGAACCTCCCACCATTTGTCATAAGAGGTGAGGTTGTCTTGCCCACAAGCCACCAATATTGGGATGGCCCACCTAGATGTGCCAGGAGGTGAGTTGGAGTTGCCCTCCACTAAACCTGTAGTGGGAAAGATTGCAGGCTGTGCATGATGTGAGGATTGCTTCTTTATAACTTTCCCCTAAAGTATTGTATGTCAGCCTTTTTGGTGGGCGAATTGTTCGCTTTCCTCTCTGCTCTTTGGGCTCAGGCGTTTCGGTTTAGTAGTCTCTTTTCTCTCTCTCTCTCT